>NC_139345.1:12876634-13476634 GCF_055883805.1 Amblyomma maculatum
TTCCCTGCCACCCATTGCGAAGACGCATGTGCGGTTCTCACAGAGCGGCCATGCGACGGATTTCATTCACATCGAACCTCCGGCCCGGCACGAGACGGCTGCCACGCCGCCAGGCCTGCGGAGGTGGCTGTGGTGCTATCGGTGGCGAGGGGGGGCGACGACGGGCTGCCCCGCGCATAGTTCCCGTGGGACCTGCAGTGGCCGGAGTGACCGCTCCGACGCCTACTCGCTATGCCCCGTTCCCCAGAGCGCGCGCGAGCCGCACCGCTGGGATGGATAACGAGCGTTGTACGCGTATATATACGTAACGGAAAGGAAATCCGACAGACTGATACTAATCGCCGCCGTCACGCCGCCGCCATCGATGTGGCCCGTAGATTCGCGGTCGAATGCCACCACTACGGCCAGGGGAAGGGGCACCCGAGTATTCTTAGAAACCATGCAATGTCTCGTATGCCCCGCAGGGCCCTCCGCTGACGAATACTCGCCTTCTTTGCTTTTTGTGAGTGTGTGAGGTCGTCATATTAGACTCTGAATCTCTCCCGAGCCAACGGAGGTTGCTTCTTGAAGGACACGGTGCAAACTGCGCGGGATGCTCATCAGTCAGACCGAGATAATTGCTCTTCCTTTCTCCAGGACAGAAAAAAAAAAAAAAAAAAACACACAATGACTCTCGCTTTCTGAAAAGGACCACAACAAACATAAGAGAAATGCAGGCGTGTGTAATGCGGTAGCAGAGTTCATCCTGTCATATGAATGTGTCACATAAGTTTAACAGTCTTTGTGGTGCAGAAAAAAAAAACAAAGCAAGGAGCCTCGGTACGTATCACAAAACGATGTTAGAACGACAGTTTCGGGCTGCTGAGAAGCCCAGGAGACACACAGAGAAATTGCGTGATGATTAATCATTTGTTGCATGCTGTCCACTACAGTGGACAAATTTCTACGATTTTTGGAGAAAGTTTGGAGAAAGTTCAGCGCATTACAGATACCCATGTACATACTGGTAACAACAGTGGATAAAAAAGCTGTGTTTCTACCGCTTTAAATGGCGCCGCGATATCACCGATTTTTGAAAACTTAGTTCTAATAATGAGTGCATCTTGCTCGAAAGGATAAGTGACGTCAATCTCCAATAATTTTCTTATAACTCGCCTTATAATTTGAAGCATCAGTTCAGGTCAGTCGTTCAGTCGTGTCCGACTCTTTGTGACCCTATGGACCATGTCACGCCACGCTTTCCGGTCTCTCACTATCTTCATTTGAAGCACATAATTGTATAAAAGCGACACAAGAGGCACTCAGAGACAAGTGCTATAAATACTGTGGCTGAGTATATCGGAGATAATGTTTCATAACAACTTTTGCAAAATGTCCACTACAGTGGAGACAGGGGCCGTACAGGGAAAGGGGCCGTACAAACGTGGCCCGTATTCCGAGTTTGCGTCGTTATCGAAAGTATAGTTGTCTCCGTTACCTCGAGTCATCCATTTGGTTGAAACGCCAGAACTGGATGTTGCCACACGGAACCGGAAGTAGTGTCAACATCCTGTTCCGGCGTTTCAACCATTCAGATGACTCGTGGGGGGGGGGGGGGGGGATAGCAACACTTTCGATAACGACGCAACCTCAGAATACGGAGCCATGTAAGCATCTTCCGTGCTCTGTCACTTATAGCATCGCATCCATGGTTTCTGATTTTCTTTTTCTTTTGTGTTATGCACTACTACCCGACTCGGTTCTCAATATACAGCAGCGGGCTGCAAAGAAAAAAATCGTTATCTGATACCGAAGTCGACGAAATGTGACATTCTTTTCTTAGACTTGGCGGTTATCAACGGCTCTTTACCACCATCTCACAGCAGAGTGCACCATCCAACTTTGTTATTTCAAGCTATAGATGGGGACAGATCTGATACTAGACGAATCAATTGCCACAGCTGATGAAGCTGATTTTTCTGTGGACCTACAAGCAGCTTCTGCCGCAGTGAAACTAAGGACACGTGTGAAATAAAGCACTGTTTGCAACGATGTGCATGTTGTATGTGAGGTTTTCGCTGTCTATAAGCATATATACTGCTCAATGATGTGAGATGAGCGACAGGAAACATTGACTGATGAATAAAAAAACACTACTATGAACTTCCGCCCTCGGAGCTTGGGTGCATGATGTCCACTGTAGTGGACATTCTATATCCTATGCGATAAACACTTTGAAAGGAGCAACATTTTTTTCTTGGTGTTTTCTGGATGCAAAAAGACAGAAGAACCTAAAAATCAGACTTTCCACACGTCTTTCATCATGCAACAAAGGGTTAAGCTCCACCTTTAAGGTATACCGCGATAGCGTTATGCCCCAAGACTGAGCTAAATGTAAGCGATAAAGTGAGCGACGTGGCAAGGCGGCCCGGCGAAAGCGATCATGGTTCGCTCCGTCGCATACATGCACGCGACAGCCCGAACCGAGCGAAGCAGCGACGACGCTCTGTGTAGGTTGTGTGGCTGGCATAGTGACTTGGTACACTGCATAACTATTCCCAAATGCAACAACTGTCGTAACGGTTGCAAGAATTGAAGTTTTGCGACAAGATGGCAAAGTAAAATGTATTTTCAACAAACCGTATCGAATGTGTGTTAACTTGCAAAGTACGAGAAGTCACGCGACCCCTTGTTTTTTTTTTTTTCGGTAGCGATTAGACGTTCTTTGAATCCTTGGCTATTCACGATTGTTCGCGCAAAGCGTACGCGGCAGTGCACAATCACAATGCAACATAGGAAAATAAAGAAAGCGTGCGAAATGAGTGGCAGTGATGTACAGCCTTTATCAAACGTTTACAACCCAGAGGGTTTGCTTTTAAGCCGTATAATATGACTTCTGCAATAATCGCGGAATTCCTAGCCATTAGAGAGGGTAGGACTAAACATCTTCTTGCTTGCAGCAAATATATGGAAACCTGTAAATGCTATGCCAGCCACATAGTATCGCTCAGAAGTAGAACCCCTGGGCTTTAAACTTTTGATAAAGGCTATACGCTTACTTCCGGGCGAACGAGCGAAATTTTTTATTTCGGCAGATCCGAGCGACGAGCATGCTTTTCTGTTCACGCGAAGGCTTCGCGCGACGCGTGCCGCCGTCGCGCTCGCGTTTGAGTGAGTTTTCGCGTAGAAGTAGAAGGTCAACTTTGGGTGCACATAACGGACAGTGAGCTGACTCCCGACCAACTGACATATCTATGAAAATGGTACGCCCTGCCATGATGACAGCCAGAGGGGAAAACGTTGGCACCTCACTATAGCTGGCCCGGACACAAAAGAGGTTTTGTCATTGTTGTCTTGTGTTACCAATCGCTATCATTAAAATAGGTATTTTAGTTCTGCAGTGGGATCGTATTGCGTCACAAATAAAATATTGCTCTCAACAGATTAGTACTGCCTGAAATGCTCTACAACAAATACTAAGCTCAATGCATGCGTGTGTAATGTGGTAGCAAAGTTCACCCTGTCGGTTTACACTCTGACTTTGACAGAGGTTTTTTCCGCAAGTTAACACTGTCTTCTACACTGTACGTTAACACCGTGTGTGTGTGTGTGTGTGTGCGTGTGTGTGTGCGTGTGCGTGTGCGTGTGCGTGTGCGTGTGCGTGCGCGTGCGCGTGCGCGTGCGCGTGCGCGTGCGCGCGTGCGCGTGCGCGTGCGTGTGTGCGTGTGCGTGTGCGTGTGCGTGTGCGTGCGTGTGTGCGTGCGTGTGTGCGTGTGTGCGTGTGTGCGTGTGCGTGCGTGCGTGCGTGCGTGCGTGTGTGTGTGTGTGTGTGTGTGTGCGTGCGTGCGTGTGTGTGCGTGTGCGTGTGCGTGTGCGTGTGCGTGTGTGTGTGCGTGTGTGCGTGTGTGTGTGTGTGTGTGTGTGTGTGTGTGTGTGTGTGTGTGTGTGTGTGTGTGTGTGTGCGTGTGTGTGTGTGTGTGTGTGTGTGTGTGTGTGTGTGTGTGTGTGTGTGTGTGTGTGTGTGTGTGTGTGTGTGTGTGTGTGTGTGTGTGTGTGTGTGTGTGTGTGTGTGTGTGTGTGTGTGTTGTGTGTGTGTGTGTGTGTGTGTGTGTGTGTGTGTGTGTGTGTGTGTGTGTGTGTGTGTGTGTGTGTGTGTGTGTGTGTGTGTGTGTGTGTGTGTGTGTGTGTGTGTGTGTGTGTGTGTGTGTGTGTCCCTATTGCGATTCCAGCGCGCTCAGCCTAGGTCATCGCACGTACCTTGATATTTGTTCAACGCGCACAGCGAACCTCGCGGAGTGACAAACGTCCGACATCGGATAACTGTCGACACACTGCTTTTCCAAGGTACAAAAAGATAACAGCCCGCTTTCCGAAGCTCGTGTTTATGCTGTCTAAGTTAAAAGTATGGTAGCATGAATGGATTAGCTTGTTGTGTCCAGATATTGCGGAGCATATCTGGCATGCTTTTAACATATGCCTTTGATTTCAAAGCGTATTTGCTCGTCTCCCAAGCGCTTTCATCGCTCAGTACATCCCGCCTCAATATATATAGGAAGATATACTTGATATTACAAGTTTCATAAGGCAAAGCACGTACTGCTGTGTCATTGTCATCATCATCATCATCATCATCATCATCATCAGCCTGATTATACCCACTGCAGGGCGAAGGCCTCTCCCATATCTCTCCACTTAACCCGGTTCTGTGCTAGCTGCATCCACTTGACCCCTGCGAACTTCTTAATCTCATCCGCCCACCTAACTTTCTGCCGCCCCCTGCTACGCTTTCCTTCCCTTGGAATCCAGTTTGTTACCCTCAGCGACCATCGGTTATCCTCTCTTCGCACTACATGTCCTGCCCATGTCCATTTCTTCTTCTTAATTTCCACTAGAATGTGTCATTGTGCTCGTTTTGAATTAGGTGAAAATAGGCTATACCTGATCTTGCGGGCAGAAAAAAGAATACAGTTTACTCGACCTGCAATTTTTGTCCGAATAGAAGTCTATACATACACTGCCGCAAGCGTGCATGGCATGCGAGCTGTAAATTACGTGGTTATTGAAAACACGAAATAACGAAAGTTCGATGAAAAGAGAAAGGTATGCAATCGTATTGGGTGGTTCTGGCTTCGGTTCTCACAATTATAGATGGCTGAAGAAGCGGATGCAGTGTCTTAATTGTCCTTCATATACCGTGTGCTGAACGTGAGGCGCGCAAAATGCGAATCCGGCAACATATACAAGGTGCTCGTAAACCGAACATTGTTCTAAATACCTATAGATTCCTCTTTGTCGAAGATCAAGCTAATGATAGTGAGCACTAGGCCTCCAGACAAGAACTATCATATATGGAAAGTCGTTATAGTAAAATCCGCCGCGAAAATTGGGAAAAAACACTTGCCACCTGTCTTGAGCGCAGATGCGTTCTCCTGCGGCGCGCGCGTGGTCTCAGCAGCACGTCCTTTGCTTCGCACGCGAGTGCATTCATTTCTTCATTATTTTCTGAACTTCAGTCCAGTTGCCTTAGTTGACGAGATCGGCAACGAGCATTGCGGGCGTTCATGCCCGTTTTATTTCCTTACGCAGCCGTGCTTCCCGCGTGTGTATACACAGTTCCATGTGAGTTGCGCACTTAATTAGGCATCTCGTATCCCTCGCCTTTGGTCGGCAGTATCCCGCTGACGACTACCCGCTGACTGGGACCCGCGCCGCGGGACCTCCGCCGCCTCCCACGTGCGCGGGAGGAGGCTCCTGTGGGACCGGATCCGATGCGCGGACGTCTCCGCAACGAACGAGGATTCTCCTTATCTCGCGTAGCTGCACAGCCGGGATCCTCCGTTCCGTTCGGAAGCGAGTTCCGTTGAACGAACGGCTGGCGATGGACGTGCCGCTGTAAATGGTCGCCATTCCGAGCATTAGTTGTGAGATTCTTTCGGTGAGAGCTTGAGGTTACTTGGAATGATGTCTGAATAAACCGTGAATTGAGAATTTTTTATTACACGTGCAATCGCCGCGGGCCCATCTTAACAGGAATGCATTCCCATCGTTTTCCCATCGAAGTCCATGTGTTCTTGGGAATGCCAGGACAAACCTGACCCAACGTTAATAGTGCCATGCCCGACACACGCGTGGGAGGCGGCCCTGACCAGCGACAACCTGGACCAGCAAGCCTGGATTATCCAGCTAGTCCGCAAGTCAGCTGCTGCCAGCGGAGCCCTGGACTAGGGGCACCGACCACCCAGCTCCTGCGAATATTTACTGATTACATGCTCATTAAAAGTTTTCTCTCTCTCTCTCTCTCTTTGAGGCCACTTCTTTCTTGTCATAGTTCTTTCTCTTCTTCCAAGCGCTTCCGCCTGGGTAACATATAGGTACATAGGCTACGATCCTACATGCGCAGCCATTTATGTTGTGTACGAGCAAGACATGGCTATCTTTACCGCGTAATCGGTGTCGCAGCTGAAAGCTTTAAAAAGACGGAGTGCCTTTGTCCGATGCAATCCGCCGAGCGCTGTTAAGAGTCGCATAGCCTTCCTATTTTTTGTTCTCGAAAGGTAATCAATAACGGCTAATTAGCTAAAGTTGCAATTATTTCTCAGCTGCTGGCGCATATCTCTAGCCATGTGCCTACACAAAGCTCCATCGGGGATAGCGCTCCATGCAAGAAACACAGGTTTCTTCTCTGAGACCAATCTTAGGGACGAAGGTCTAGTTTGGTTTCGTTTGTCTTAACGTCCCAAAGCGACTCAGGCTATATGAGAGATGCCGTAGTGGAGGAGTCCGGAAATTTCGACCACCTGGGGTTCTTCAACGTGCACTGACATCGCACAGCACATGGGCGCACAGCACACGGGACGAAGGAGTACCACCGCTATCACATGCGAGATTTTTTATTATTATTTTGAGACTTATCTTTTCAGGTCTGTAAAAGTTACTCTGTTTAAAAAGTACTCGATACGAACATTACAGCCTGTCGTTTTTCAAGACATGCTGCAGCTTCTGAATTGACGCTGTTCTTGCCAATGATTAATAGTTAAGCAATTAGTCCGAACTGATAAATAACCCCTGTGGGCGAAACGCAGACTAGGTTACGCGACACTAAACGACCCTATAATGTGCGTGTGTTTTGTGCGTGGTTTGGTTCGGTTTTGTAGGGTTTAACGTCCCAAAACGACTCGGGTAGCGTGGGCAAGCGCGCGCGTGTGACTGTTGTTCGATTCAAGTTGCTCAAATCAAGAAATGTCATGATGTGGGTACAGATGATATGTTCCATGATTTTGCAGGTAATTCTAGTCAAATATATTGGACGGTAATTTAGTGGTGAGTTCTTGTCACCTGATTTGTAGACTGGAACGTCCTTCCCATGTTTCCATTCTCCGGGCAGTTGACCTATGTTGAGAGACTGAGTGAACAACAGGACAACAGGGATAAATATATATCTTTGATGTCGATTAGTATTTTGGCAGTTATGTTGTCAATACCAGCTGATGATGAAAGTTTAATGTTTTCTATTAATGACAAAATTCTTTCTGTAGAAAATGTAAGAGGAGGCATAGTATCCTGAATAGTAACGGTGTTTGCGGGAAATATAGGGTCTGTTTCGTTAGTACATACGTAACATTTTCGTCTTTGGCTTCATGATTAAGTGTCAATTTATGTACTGCCCGCATATGTAGCCCAACGCACACGCGAAGCCTCGTCTGGGTTCCACAGAAACACTGGCGTAGGGACCTCTTTATACGAGCTTAAAGGATGAGAGAAGATCACTTTAGACATTACCGCAGTTAATTTTCTCGGTCGTCATTTTATAACTCGCCGGATGTCCTTCACAACCCACCCAAACATGGTTACTAGTTAATGAACTGATTAGTTATTACCGCAGTCCAAACCGTGTGGTTTTGTGTAACATGTGAAGAGAATTATGTGGCTCATACTTGTTGCACTTGGTCCGAAAGTGGTTTTGCACATTTGCTGTGCGATGGGCGAATGATGGGCAGATGATCGTATAAGGAAGTTTCACTTGACGTCATCCGCACGGGGCGCTGGCGGCTATTGGGCTGCGAGCCGTGGCAATAACCTTTGTAGCAGGCTAAAACAGTCTTTGTAGCGGACGAGGCCCTCGCAAGCTAGCGCTTCTGTCATATGCGGTGCGACTGTTTTGCTCTCGGCGTAAACATGCGCTCAGTGGATACGTATGAGATATGCGTATACCGCAGAGAAAGGCCGATATTTTGAAAAGGTTCGGCTGTGCGGCGACATCGACCCGTACGACTCCTAGCGATCCATGCCTATGCGATTGATGCGCCGAAGCCATTCCGCTCTTCGTCTTGCCGTGAGCTCCTCAGTTTTATGGCACTGATTGGTAACCACCTTGGAAATGAAAAAAAATAATAATAATAATAATAAAGCGGCCTGAACGACGTTTTCGTCCCACCAGAGTTCCAGACTTCGTGCTCGCGTCGGAGGTCTGGACGCGGTCCTTTATCTTTAATAAACGCCTTGGTAGAAAAGGAAATCTATACTTCCCGAACGGCAACGTGTCGCCGGACGAGCGGGTGAATAATTAAGGCTTTCTTCGGGGAGCTATATATAAGCGAACATCTGGACACCTCTGGCCCAGATTTGAAAAATTTAACTCATGGTGCACTTTTTGTTCAGGTTGCTTACTTTATTCAGTTTAATACAGTATTGAACACACACACACACACACACACACACACACACACACACACACACACACACACACACACACACACACACACACACACACACACACACACACACACACACACACACACACACACACACACACACACACACACACACACACACACACACACACACACACACACACACACACACACACACACACACACACACACACACACACACACACACACACACACACACACACACACACACACACACACACACACACACACACACACACACACACACACACACACACACACACACACACACACACACACACACACACACACACACACACACACACACACACACACACACACACACACACACACACACACACACACACACACACACACACACACACACACACACACACACACACACACACACACACACACACACACACACACACACACACACACACACACACACACACACACACACACACACACACACACACACACACACACACACACACACACACACACACACACACACACACACACACACACACACACACACACACACACACACACACACACACACACACACACACACACACACACACACACACACACACACACACACACACACACACACACACACACACACACACACACACACACACACACACACACACACACACACACACACACACACACACACACACACTCTCTCTCTCTCTCTCTCTCTTTCGCTATCTCACGCAGACAAAAGCGGTCCCGAGCTCAAAAAATAGCATTGAGATTAAAAACAAAAACGAAAAAAAAAAAATCTCGCCCCCACAAGGGCTCGATCCACCGGCATCTTTGTCCCCAGGCCCGAACACGATAGCCATAGCTTTTACGACCATTGTTCTAAACCTTAACCCTAATCTCCAAAGCATCATAGGTGCAATTTTTCTTGCGTATTCACATCTATCACGCGCTCACCTTTCCTAAATGCTACGGGCCTTATGTTTTAATATATTATCTCTGCATACCCATGCGGCTAAGCCAGGAACGCATTGATTCTGTGTACACATGACTGCAGGCACCACTTTTCGTGCATTAACAGGTATCATATCTACATGGAGTCAGCGCTGGTTCTCAATCAATTTATGATAAGTTCCGCACGCAGTGCTGTTTTGACACACACGAAATATGTGGCATTAGTGCGTGTGCTCGCCGTCCTCTCTCGCTTGTCACTCTCTCAAAGTCCAAAGCGTTATCTGCAGATCACATTGCATTTTTAACGAATGTTCTGCGACTACTGTGGCGCTGTCGCTCAAAAGAACTAACGTCGAACTCCGCCGGGACACCTGCGGTAGGAAATGGGCCGTGGCGGGGGACGCCTCCTCTTCCTTAAGAAGGAGAGCGCGAGCACCTCGCACCAGGAAGCCGGGACAAAAAAACGCCAGGAGCAGCTGCCGCCACCTCCTGAGCACGTGCAGACGTCGTTCCTTACGCGTCGCGCGGTGACGACGAACAGCGGGGGAGTGAATGTAGATCAAGCTTGGAAGAAGGCAGTCGCCTTCTAATTGCGTCAATTTGTCACCACGCCGTCCATTGATCCATGGGCGGCCACCTTCCAGAAAGCCTAATGATACGCGTCCTCTAGCCACCGCCACGGCCTTGGCCCACCAGTGGTGCGCTGTCGTCCGTTGTGTCGTCGCTCACCGCACGCTCACCACTGACGCCGATGCAGACGGAGACGTTCGGCGCGTCGCGCCGGCGCTGCTGCTCTGCGAGGCGGATGTGCCCTGCGGTGAAGCATCTGGTTGCACTGCGGGGAGCGTTGACGAGCATAGTATGCGACATTAGGTATACTCAAGTCGTTTTGGAGCGGTTATCGCCGATGCGTAGTATTCAAGAGACGTCGAGGCACATCGGTCGGCTTCTTCTTCAGTTCATCACGCGGACTGGGCTGCTGCGGGCCACACTGCATTAATGAACGGTTCACCTTGTAGTAGCCTCATAGTAGCGTGTGTGGGAGACGGGAGGGTTACAGAATCGCCTTTCACAGCTCTTGCATTAAACGAACATGTTTGCGTAGAACAAACAGCACGTTGCCGGGTCACGTATAGTGTATACAGCACAGTGTGCTTTTCTCTGCACCTGCGATCGTTTGATGAGCCTTTTTTTTTTTGTGATGATGATGACAGTTACCAATTCTCATGTGCTTTATTTGCTGCTAAAGTATGCGAATGCAAGCTGGTTCTATACTAGAAGACATAAGATACTATAAGCGCTTCCAGTCTGTGTACATATACTTCTCATCCTGCCGTGTTTCTTGCACATCAGAAACACTATCGTTCGTATCTTCTCAGAAACAGCACATATTTCCCTACAGAATCATCCAACGTGATGTTTGCAGTATTGTCTACAAAATAAAATGAACACATGATGTCGTCGGTGTGGGCAGCAGCCACTTTCAGCTTGTACGTATCGGGGTTTCTTTGGCTCAGCAAGGCAGTAGTGTTGAATGGTCGGGGAATAGTTTCCTTCGGGCACAAGTGTAGCCGTCACATATAAGTAACCATAATACCCATGTACACATCCTAAAATTACCGGAAAATAAAACTGTAAACTGTAACGAAATGCACGAACTCTTTTTGAGTCTGCACGTGCAATGAGCGGTCACATCAAAAAAGCGTTAGATGGCAGCATAACTATATATCTGTTTTCACCACCGGACAAGTACACCGGTGAGAGAAATACGATGTAGCCCAGTGCTTCATTTTTTAACGTACCGACCGCGATGTCATAGGATCGCTGCGTATTAATAGAGAAGTGTTGAAGCTTCAATAAACACTAAAGCTTTAAGTAGAAGCTGGGCGCAGTCGGAACAGCACACGCTGATTAAAATGGAGAGATATGGGTGAAGAATTTGCACTGCAGTGGGTGTATATACAGTAAAGCTGATGGTGATGCAATCAGATGACTTTTTTCTTTTTTTTTTTTTTTTTTGTCATCCCACGCTCTGAGCGGGAAGTCGCTATATGCAGCCAGGAACTTGAAAGCTGGGAAATGCCCGCTAGCTATTCATGTTGCTGGACCAATAGACGGCAGACAGTGTGCCTGCAGCACCTTTGACGGGCCACTTACCTTTCCATCCCGCAGTGAAACATCCGGTTTCAAGAGCCCAGCATGAATTCCTGGCACCTGAGAATTCCAAGCGGCGCATCCAGGTGCTCACAGACGGATATCTGCACGGCTGGATTGTTCTTGAGGCGATGTGGACATCGCAGCGTCTGAAACCCTCTAATGATGTCTTTCCACGAGGCCCTGTTTACTTCGGTAAAGCCTGGTTGCAGCCCATATTAGAAGAGGAGAAGGCTGCTGCTGATTCTTGGAAATTTTCCTTTCCGACTGTAACTGATTATTCGGTTAGTTACTTAATGAGATGTAGTAAATTTGCGATAAAAATTTACGCGCATGGTACGATATTGTTATGGTGCGTGCGGCGCTGTATACAGTCACGTTGACAAGCAAACAGTTCGTTTGTGGTCTACATATAGTTCTGTCGATCTGTTCGAGAAAGTAGCTGTCCATCTTTACTGATGCGTTCCTGCTAGAGGGAAATCAACGGATGTTTTTAATGCAAGAAACTGCGTGAAATCTCAAGAAATGGGCGATAAACAATATATGGGCTCGAGTAATTGTGCAAGTTAGGTATAGTGGTCATAAATTTTACCTTTTCGCTTTTAAGTTTGCCACCAATTGCTCGCAAAGCTTAGAATGGTTGTATTAAATTTTTAACCGTTATTTCAACCCTGAAAAAGTGTCACTGGTTCACTGCTTACTGGTTCCTCAACTATAAGACATGTTTACATACGCAAGGAAAGATAAGGGATACATTTACACACATGCGCACGCATGCATCGCAAAATGCAGTAGCCTTCGAGGTAAACCAGGTGCCGCACTTTAGCCAAGAAATAATATATCATATTACATCAAGCGAGAGTAGCCAATTGGATTCCAAGGGAAGGAACGTGCAGCAGGGGGTTGAAGAAAATTAGGTGGGTGGAAGAGATAAAGAATTTCGCAGGTGTCAAGTGGATGCAGCTAGCACAGGACCGGGTTGATTGCAGGAAAACGGGAGAGGCCTTCGCCCTGCAGTGGGTATATACAGTCCGGCTAATATGATATAAAGCGGATTGCACTGCATGAGTATTTACCTGCATTTATCCTTAGCGGTGCGAAATTTAGAGCATAAGTTTGGGATTACTAACACTGCAAACCAAAAGAGGTCATATATGGCCACGGGAAAATTACGTTTCTTGTCGATTCACGTGTGCTTTTGAACGCTTCCTATAGTTTTTATTCCGGATATTTTTCCTAAACTCAGCAGCAGTAGCTATAAGCAAACCGATTCTCACACAGCAGATATTACGAAACACTGCATTCTCATGCAGAAGATATTGCAATCTAGGATACCTTTGCAAGGGCGTCTTCTTGAGATTGTTGGAAAGCCTCAATAACGAATAATCTGCACTGATTATAAAAGAGGGAACTTGCACATATCAGGCAATCACGTACTTCAAATATATAAAAAAAAAAACAATTCTCTTACGAAAGACATATTTGAGTTAATTTCTCTTACTACAATCTTTTGCTACTTATTTCGGCGGTCCAAGGACGATGTGCATATTTCACGAAGCCCAGGATGTGACTGTGTACGCCTATCTGCAGTTGCAGTCTCGGCTGAGCACCTTAATTACTGGACGCAATAACTTTCATATTTTGAGTAGACAGGCTCACTATAGTCTGTGCTGCCGAACTATCGTGTAATACCACATTCGCAGGCGGGCTAATGTTTTTGAGCGTTTTGTTCCCCTATATTTTGCTCTATAATTTGTTGAGTTAAGATGCGCGTTTCCCTGCTGCATATTGACATAGTTCCAATACAGCACTTTCCTTTCTCCTTTTTTTAATCGTCGTAACCAACGGATGAAGTCATCTACCTATAGCGTGCTATCCGCTTATATTCATTAACGTACTCCCATTGCACACCTAAAGACAAAGCTTAATTAGTGTCCACCATATTTGATCTTTCTCGACTGCCGTTTACGGCTGCGGCTTTTCGGTGAAACGAGCGCTATGCGCTATCAAAACGTCCGCCGAACTCCGGAAAACTAAGACCGAGAAGTCCACCCCATATAGTCATAACCGCAACACAATGCTATCTTTTTTTTTTTTTTTTTCCGTGGTTCGAGCATTCTGGTTGATTGTTCAAAAATCACAAGTGACTATGCAGTTCTTGCTTTTATTAGGTATCTTATTTGGGTCTTTGCCTTCTTGCAAACCGCTCCGTGGCGTCCGAGTCGAAGATTGCGAACTCCCGCCGGCGGCGATCGCGCGTTCTGTGCCAAGAAGCGCCCACACACAAGGACTGCGGTTGCGACACAAGGCAGGTGGAAACACAAGATCCCAGAGGGAAGTGAGTCCGCATTCGCCCTATTGCGCGGCTCCTGCAGGAAGATCAATTGTCTCTGCTGCCATCAGGCTGCAACAGCTGCCTGCGCCGTAACTAATTAGTGATGCATTACAGTAGCGACCTCGACTACTCTTAACGCAAAGCCGCGGTGTGCGAGATAGCCGATCACGCGCGTAAATCTCGCGCGGTATAACGGCCCTGCGCACACTACTACAATTCTTATACAAGCATTATTATACAGACAGGTTTTGTGAGCAGAATTTTTCCGATGCACTTTCGAAAACTCGATTTCTATCGTAATTAGTTCTTAGAAATGCGCATGGCTATGCATTGACGAAAGCTACGGATGTAGCAAGAGCACGGATAGGGGGGGATCGAAAGGAGCTCGGGCGACTTGCAAAGAATCGAGACGCAGATGGTCCGAAAAGTGGACAAGTGCGTAGTAAACGATTCCGCACATTTCGAGTATACGAGGCAGCGGACATGAGCAAATGACGGCCCGATGAGCCGCGCCTAATCGGACGAGTCATAAGCACTTTTCGCCTGACAGTTCGCTCGCTGTAGATATACGGCGGTGGTCCCTTAATGAAACCCAAAGGACCCGTTTCGTTTCTGGACCATATGTATACGGGTCAACGAGCCCGGCGGGGCGACGTCCGGAACCGAAGCCTTCTGGAAAGCCATGCAGCGAAGCCAGTGCGGCGTGTGCCTACACATGCGCGGCTGCAGATCGCCCGGAGAGTCTGTTTCACATCTGTTCCGCTTTTGACGTGTTCAAGCACACCACAGTGCGGATAAGCTTGAGTGTGAGACGAGGTCCAGACAGACCGCGGAGGAACGTCTTCCGGTCAGCCCCGAAGTAACGCTCATTTCAACGGCCAGTACGAGAAAACGCTTTATACGAACGTGCATGCACGCGAGGCATGACGGATCAACTGTTGTGGGAAGAGAGGACAGGTGGTGCAGCTTCTCTTCGCGCGCGGCGCCATGCATTCTCGACTTGGCGCCATGCATCGTCTGATAATCGCCGGGCGAGGCTTCACTGTCTATTTTCGTCCCCCTCTCTTTATGCGCTAGGCCCTTGCGGGTATCATACCAATGGGACGGAGACGTGCGCGCTTTACGCGATGACGAGATTAAGAAGACCCCGAGGACTCAATACGAGCACCCGAGGGCTTACGCTCTCTCAGTAGCCTTCCGGGGCCGACGGGAATTGTATGTGTTCCGTATACGTTCGTCAGGAACTGACTTGACGGAAGCTGATAACGACGCGGAGACGTCATTAAACACACACACACAAAACACGCACACACACGCACACACACACACGCACGCACGCACACGCACGCACATACACGCACACACACGCACGCACACACACGTGCACACACACACGCACGCACACGCACACACACGTGCACACACACGTGCACGCACACACGCACATACACGCACACACACACACACGCACGCAGGCACGCACACACGCACACACACACACACACACACACACACACACACACACACACACACACACACACACACACACACACACACACACACACACACACACACACACACACACACACACACACACACACACACACACACGCGCGCGCGCGCGCGCGCAAAGTTGCACTGCACCTGTGTGGACGCATGAGCCGAAGCAGGGGTCTATTGACCTTTTCCGGCAGTACTCATGGGTGGCAGAGAAGAAACAGGAGAATGAAGATGGGGGATATATAAATTGTGCAGACGAATGAAGAGACGTATACTCTACCGTTTAAAAGCAATTATCATATGCGTGAAGGCTTACTTGGTTTGATATCATGCATTGCTTCCTAACTATATTTCTTTTTGTTTTTACCTATCCTGTCCTTTCTCTCTATCGCTCACTTCTTTGATTTCCTCTACCCCTTCCTCGCTATCTCTTTATTTCCGCCGCCCCAGTTAAGGTGCTTCAGATATCAGATACCAGGGCTGGCAAACATCTTTTCCTTCCTTTTGTATATATAATAAAATAACGACTACTACTACTACTACTACTACTACTTCCTAAAGGAGGGGGAGGGGGTTCAGTTAAGTGCACCGTGTAGATTTTAGACGTCTTATTCTTTTGCCTACGGGGTATTCTTAACAGCACGACATATATTATAGTGAGGCTACCCAAAAGTAATAGAAAATAATATGCCTCGCAAGCCGGGGGAAAAAAAAAAGAATGACTTGACAGCTAAAAAAAGTTTTCTTATTTTCTTTAGCTGAGCAAAAAGTGAAAAGAGGGGAAATTTTTTTTAATGCGATTTAAAAATTATGTGACTGGCTGTCGCGACCGTGACCGAACGTGGGTCCCCTCGTTCGGCAGTCGAGCCGCATTTCATCGCTTGTTATGCCAGCATCCCTCGGATGTTCGTGCTGCGAACAAGTTGGCTGAAAGCAGGTCACACGGATGGCTGAACGTAACAGTATACTTCACCTCACAGCTTAAGGCGAAGAAAATGGCTGAACGAGTTGTTGCTCGCTTCAATCGCGCAGAAAGACCTTTGCCCATATATAAGCTGCTTTACTCGAATAAAAGCTTTTTTTTTGCGGGCAACGTTTTTTGTTGTAAATGTGCTTTTCAGGGAGGATAATAACCTTATGCTGGATTTATTAGCGGCGGGTATGAGTTTAAGGGGAAACCAGGCAAACGCTCCAGCTTATGTGGCTTCACATGCAGTTCAGCCATGCATTGACGTACCTTCACCGAACAAGTAAAAGAAGGAGAGAGCAGAATACTAGACTACCATATGGCCTTATAGTGCATGAGAGTCGATTACCGTCTTGTACTACTGCAAGTATTGAGAAAGGTTCACCGCGGTTTGAAGTCTAGGTTCTAGAAGACTTTCTGGGTGTCAAGCTGCCACTGCGGGAAAAAAGCGAGCAGTGCCCGTACTGTAACGCTGAGCATGAACTTTTTTTGTTGCCTCGGGGCATAAAATTAATGTCATGAAGGATGAATGCATGGTATGGTCAAATAAATGAAGAAAAGTTGACTGATGTATCTAGAAGTGCACGATGATGCGGTCCCGCCTCCAAACGGCATATGAATTTCCTTATGCTACTCGTTTGACAAAGCATTTCTTGTCGCGAGAAAATTTATTTACGTCAAGAAAATTTATTTCAGTGAAATAAAAGCGTATGATTCAGTATTGTTTATCAGTGCACGTCATCGAGTGAAAAATTACGTCTTTTAGATGTCTCTTCAGAGAAGAATGGCGCCTACCTATCATGACCTAACATTTGCCTCTTATCGGTTTTTGTTGCAGGGCTACATATAAATATAATTGGTTTACAGGAAACGTAAGGCGCAGTATCTGTCACGCTCTCTCCGGCAAGTTTGAGTTTGGACGGTACACCATCGCTCCTGTAGCGTGGCGTTCAAGTCTGGGATTGCAGACGGCAGGAACGCTAAACAAGAACACATCTCACGGAACCTGGCGCACAGATGACAGATCTCGCGCAAAGATCTCGCGCACGTCTCGCGCATGGGATTTCGATCCATGAGCCTAGAAAGGCTCACAGAAAGTCGGTACTTTGCAGAGGCGAAAAACAGCACACGTTACCGAAAAAAAAAATTTGGAGGGCGCTTAAGCTTCGCCTTCAAGAGTGGAACGTGATAGCGTTATTGCACCTCGTTCGCACCGCCAACTCATTCGCTCGGTATGCTCTTGAGTCACACAAAGACATAGTTTTCATACTCAACACTCTAAGTGCGCTCGATGTCTCGGAGGGAGAAAGCCGGGCAGCGACGCGCCATGAGGGTGGACGCGATCATGGGGCTGACGCCTTGATGGGATCGTCCTCTATCTCGCTTGGGAGAACCACGCAGAAGCATGATTCCTCGGAAGCAGCTCGGCACACATCGCAGGGGACGCTTTCTCAGCAGAAGCGCTACGGCGCAGCGATCACGTCAGAGGCGTCCGGCATCAGACGCTGCACCTAGCAATCGCGCTGTGAGCGGAAAGAGGAGCCGCATCGCCTAAACACCACTGTTCGAGTGACGCACGCTGGATGTTGGAAGGGGAGAGAGCGAGAAAACTTATTAAACGCAAGGGTATTGGGGCATCCTCGCACCGCGGTACCCGCGCGGCCCGAACGGGAGAAGCGGGTGAGCGAAGATAGTGATCTAAAGAAAGGAAAGACGCTTGATTCTACAACCCGTGAGGGTGCACGGCGAAACGTCAGGGGCGAGTGGCGCGCCACGTGTCGGGGCAGCGCCGCACATTGCGAGGAGGGGTTCTTCTGTGTTTGCCGCAAGATGGCTCTGCATGTGCGCAGAGCGCAGAAGAAATTTGCCCCGCCGGGGTGGTGCAGTGGTAAGACGCCCGACTACTGTGCCGGAGTACCTGGGTTCGAACCCGACCTCGGCGGGTGCGTTTCGATGGAGGCGAAACGATGAGGCGTCGTGTGCTGTGCGATGTCAGCGCACGTTAAAGATCCCCAGGTGGTCGAAATTACTCCGTAGCCCTCCACTACGGCTCCTCTTTCTCTCTTTCCACTTTCATTCCCATCTTCCTCCCTTCCCTTACGGCGCGGTTGCGGTGTCCACAGAAATCAAGTGAGACAGTTACCGCGCCTTTCCCTTCCTATAAATAAATCAGCTTTAGCGGAAACGTACTTCGCTACTCATGTAACTGCGACTTCTGTAAGTAACATGCTCATAATTACAGATATACACCGCAGTATAACGTTCTACGGCAAGTTTCTAAGGCAACACCGCTTTCACTAGAAGCGCTTTTGTGCCGCTTTCAAGCATCGAACTCATGGCTGAGTGGTAGCGTCTCCGTCTCACACTCCGGAGACCCTGGTTCGATTCCCTCCCAGCCCATCTTGGAGGTTGCTTTTTATTTATGAAGCGCATGCCGGGATTTATCGCTCACGTCCAACGCCGCCGACGCCGACGACACCGGCTTTTCTGCGACACGAGCTCCTTAACGCTATCGCGTTAAAACAATATCAAGTGTACTGCGTCTTTTCTTGACCATTTCACTCCAGAGCTGTGCAGCCGAATAGGGTGGGGCTGGGACAGGTAGGTCACCGCCGTTTGCGGCGGGAGCTAGCCTGCCATTGAATTTTTTTCTGTTGTATAGTAGTCATTGCAGCCGCCACCGCTTCGGTGGTGGTGGACGACGGCTGTTGCGGCACGCGTCTTTCTCTCCCTCTTCTTTTTAACGCGGTAGCGTTAACGAGCTCGTGTCGCAGAAAAGCCGGTGTCGTCGGCGTCCAGTGAGCGATAAATCCCGGCATGCACTTCATAAATAAAAAGCAAGTTCCAAGATGGGCTGGGTGGGAATCGAACCAGGGTCTCCGGAGTGTGAGACGGAGACGCTACCACTCAGCCACGAGTTCGATGCTTGAAAGCGGTACAAAAGCGCTTCTAGTGAATGCGGTGTTGCCTTAGAAACATGCCGTAGAACGTTATACTGCAGTGTATATCGGTAATTATGAGCATGTTACTTACAGAAGTCGCAGTTACACGAGTAGCGAAGTACGTTTCCGCTACATTTCTTCTGCGCTCTGCGCACATGCAGAGCCATCTTGCGGCAAACACAGAAGAACCCCTCCTCGCAATGTGCGGCGCTGCCCCGACACGTGGCGCGCCACTCGCCCCTGACGTTTCGCCGTGCACCCTCACAGGTTGTAGAATCAAGCGTCTTTCCTTTCTTTAGATCACTATCTTCGCTCACCCGCTTCTCCCCTTCGGGCCGCGCGGGTACCGGTGCGAGGATGCCCCAATACCCTTGCGTTTAGTAAGTTTTCTCGACGAGGTGCAATAACGCTATCGCGTTCCACTCTTGAAGGCGAAGCATAAGCGTCCTCCAAATTTTTTTTTCTTGTCTATTTTCTCTTCTGTCTGCACGAGGCAGCGGAGGTGGCTCAGCTACAGAGCCAGTAGCAAGCCCGTGCATTTTCTTTTCTTTCTTCCTACAGCCACAACAACAACAACAACAGTCGAATAGGCGGTGCCTTGGAAGGTTCTCCATGTTGTTGATGTTGCGATTGCAGGAAGAAGGAAAAGAAAATGCACGGGCCTGCTACTGGCTCTGTAATTGAGCCATCTCCACTGCCTCGTGCAGACAGAAAAGAAAATAGAGGAGAGAAAAGGAAGAGGGATAAAAAGACGCGCGCCGCAACAGCAGCCGTCGTCCACCACCAAAGCGGTGGCGGGTGCAATGACGGCCTACAACAGATAAAAATTCGGAGGCAGGCTAGCCCCCGCCGCAAGCGGCGGTGACCTACCTGTCCCATTCCCATACATCTGAGGGAACGTTGCTCAACGAAGTACCCGCGAATGGAGTATTCTGTAGAGAGCTTGACAAATGCTGTGTGTTGGCAATTTTGATGGTGGACTAATTAATATTCGTGGTGAGGCACTTATGCCGTGACTACGCAAAACCATTATTCTACTGGTGCGCCGAAATGGGAAAGAGTTCTCGCATCGCGGTGTATATCGCTGGCGGCATGCGTCAATTGTGATTGAAACGATGTTTATTCACGGATAGTAGTATAAACATACAAAAACCAGTAGTATACTGTTGCAAGAAATTTGCATGTGGTCACATGCATTTGATTTCAGGCTCACGACGTAAGTTTGCTTATTACTGATCTGCTAAAGGTAAAGTCTTTGAAAGTTCGAATAAATACACGCTGTTCTTGCAATTTGTCCTATTTCCCCCCATGTTCCTCGTTGTTCATGAAAATAAAACGAAAAAAGAATGGTTATGAGCGCACCACAGAAAGGAAAATAAAGAAGGAACGTTTTCTTTTGCAAGCCTTTCTAAATTTCCGAAAATTTTGGATCTCTATTACCAAACGTTCAAACCCGCACACTTATACCCCCACCCCTCCCTTCTAAAAGCCATCTGACGAGCTTAGAGCAAAACACACGCGGAGTGGCGGTATATTTAAACCACCGTAACAATGCAACAAAGACTAAATTTGATAAATTAAAATTGACTAAGACGTTAAATTGCCATTAAAGACGCCAATGCTAAGGAGGCGATGAGTGATTAACAGAACCATTTTCAGCTTTCCCAACTGAGACAAAGGAAAAACAGTACAATTAAGCTCTAAACCTCAGAACGAAAGTAAACAATCGTGCCCAAAACAGGGCACACTGCCGAATAACGAAGCCATGGATTGCATGGTAACAAAGTGTCAGTATCGCGGCAAGACGTACTGTGGCTCTTTCGCATCAAAGAAGGGGACCAAGAGTAAGTGACCAGTAGAATTAATTTGATTTCATTTACTAGAGGAGGGGGGGGGGGGCGATATCACTTAAGTTCATCAGATAATCTAAGACAATGGAAAACAATACTAAGAGGCTCGTTACATGAAAGAAAACAGAGTTCCCGGGTAGAAAAAAATTCACCTTTCGACAAGGCTTGCTCGCTCCTCCTCTCCAAACAGGCCTACCTCAGGCTAGTTGCCTAACCACGAACGACGGTGAAAGTTATGTGCAGCGCAGGGAAACGCAACGCAGCTGCATCACACCTGCAAGAGGCCACACAGGTGGATCTTTCCACTCTTTCTCTATGTGGTTAGGTTAGGCAGCGTACATGCTGTCATTTCTCTTTTCCGGCTTCTCTACTTAAGAGCTACAGGACGCCAAATTGTTTTCTCTTAGCTTGTGCTTGTTGAAGCCATGACGTGGTGCCGATGCAAGAGTACACTCATTTTGCAACCGCGCCTCAATATGGGCTGATGATGCTTGCATGGGTGCCACGGAAATTTAACGGCTGCCCAAAGGTTGTAGGGTGTTTGGTTTTCCCAAGGATGAAACTCACAGAAAACTAGGATAAGAGCAGTTTCTCGTAAGGGTTCTTCGCCGACCATACATTCCAGTGTAACTGAAATTTAACCCATTTTGATAGCCTTAGCTTATGTGCCATAAAAACCAACCAAGACCAAAAACTTATGTAATTTTAAATGTTGTTGAATAGTTGTTTCGAGAGAACTGGATGGTAATATATTATTCCACTGTATGAGCAAGACTCCACCACCAAGCTCTCGTATCATGATAAACAAAGGGTCGTAGAGCTCAAGCGCTATTGTGTTCAATTTCAAAAGGACGCAGTGCCTTCTGTGTTCCCCATTTGCCCAACGTACCTCTCTTCCACACCTTTCGGAGATCGTGAGTCCTCAGCGAGAAAGAGAGCACGTCGGGAAAATGAAGCCATTTAGAAAGCTACATCAAGAATTCTAACAAGGCAAGCAAGGAGGAAAAAAATATAATTCGATGTCTCCGTTTGAAGAATTAAAAAAAAAAAAAGATAGTTTACGCTTGCGACACCAAATTTGGGACAGCCACCGCGAATAAAATGTCCGTCATGTTTCTTGGTGCAAAACTGAATCATCTGCATAGGTAAAATGTGCTGTCGCAGTCCTTCAGGAGAGGCTGCACTCGCTAGCATGAGGCCGTACAATTCCAGACCAGATTTGCGATGTCTAGCTTTGTCTGCGCTACTTAAAGGCCGGCAGAAACAGGACGTTTTGACATGTTTAAGATTCCTAATATCTGAATTTATTCTAGACGCTTAAAAAGTAAGGGAAGATGCATTGCTCTTTTGAAATATTTAAATGGACAATTCAGCCTTTTTCTCACGAATAAGAGTGTGTATTATAGTTCGGAATGTTATTTTTTGCCAACATTCTTCATTCCTTTTCTCATCATGCGTATCACTTCGCAAGATCTGCATCTAGTTTAATTTTTCCGCACTCATCAACTCTACGCTGTGACTGTTCTAAATATCAAGGGGACCATAGGAATAGCGCCAAGCAAATTTTCTTTCATATACGGAAACGAGCGAAGTTGTTGCACCCCATGAAAAAACTGTAACACTAAGGACTGAGACACGCTTTAAACCGTTCTTTGAATTAAAGCAGGAGCAATAAGTGGAGCATCAACCCATTCGTCAGAGCTAGCAGCAACAGCATGTGTCTACATGACGCAGTCACTGCTTTCCTCGAACAAGAATATTACACATATTCTGCCTTAGATTGGAGGCTGAAACCCTGCACAGGCTCAGGAAGATTATAGTCGGTATTGAAGAAATGCTGCTAAAAGTAATAGCTATCATAACTGACAACTCTCTGCACCGCAAAATGATGTCGCTATTTTCAAAAGAACCACAAGGGAGCATTGTACCCTCGTCGTTATTGTCGTTTTCTTCCTGTGTCTTTGTTTTGAAGTGCGCTAGTTTGGTTTCAAGATTGTACCCTCACCCTGCAATGCACAATTAACCAACGTCCGCTATTTTATATTGAGCTCGGTACGCTTAATGTAGTGCAAATAATATGATTGATAAAAACTTTGCACCTTCTATTTTCCGGAAACTGTTTGTTGCGAAATATATATATATATATATATATATATATATATATATATATATATATATATATATATATATATATATATATATATATATATATATATATATATATATATATATATATATATATATATATATATATATATTCGGAGCGATACCGATATTCGGAGGTCCCGGGTTCGGTTCCCAGCATCGGCACGTTGTTTTTCCTTCTACTTTGTGTTTAATTACATTTCCCCTAAACAGATTACATTAATAATTTATGTGAGTATCAACGCAAAAATAAAAAAAAAAGACATAAAGTACGATCCCCAATGCTTTCCTTGGCCTCGCCGACTGTTGGCTTCTTTCCTTCATGTATTATAACGAGCACCCTCATTTCCCCTAATTGATCTGCTTGTAGCTTACGGGGGTCTCGGTCCTGGCAGTCTTGAAGCCATAGGTAGCGTAAGAGGGTTCTACAGCTTTCGCCCTTGCTCTTGATCACGTTCTGCGTGACGCTGGCGGTAACACAGGACGTTTCACGTCCACCGCGCTATGGTTGATGGTGGCGCTGGTGAACACTCTCAAGGTTCTTGTAAGATCTCTTAGATTTGGCTTGTACTGGCTGCACTAGTTCTGAAAAGTGCTGCAGCCGTGCCAGGCGGTCACGTGAGCGTGCAGTGCCAGTTCCGACACTGGCGTGCGGCGGCAGCTGCCAAAACGAGTACGCAAGTGTAGGACTCTGCAACCTAGCAGACGCGTGCGCGCATCATGCATCGCGTGCTGTAACATGATCACGTCCAGTTTCGAAGTCAGCTGCCGTAGGCCTACAGCGCTCAATCGGAAAGGGACGACGACTAACAGTGACACCAATTGACCAAATACGTGCGACTGCGCACGATCGTTATATCGGACGGTCTGCAAAGGTGCCATTCATGCGCCTGGGCACGAGAGAATTAACGTTGTAAGCAGTTGCCACGAGTACTAGTTTAAATCATTAAGACTGCCTAACAAGACGCTGGATTGGTTTCCACGAACTTGCTTTGTCCAAAAGCACTAGCTGACGCACGTATGTTTGTACCTCATTGCGCTCTCAGACATTCTATGTGCTCCGTGGGCGACAAGTTTGATGTCGCATAGTCGCTGCGCAAGCTGTCTTGTGGCACACACACTTGGCACGACAGAAACTCGATCGATCGCAACTGATTTTTGTTCGCATCCACCCGTCTTCCGAGGTCACAACGCAATAAAAAAAAAAAAATACTACATAGGACAACGCGCGCGAAGGTGCCGTATCGCGGCCACGTACCACTGCATATGTGGCCACAACTACATATAATACCGCTCCTCCATCAACAAAATGCCAATCACCAGCATGCAGCCCAACTACCTTGTATACGCAATCATTTGCGGATCCGTTAGCAGCGAACCATCCGGGTTCTGAAGGAGACGGACTTTACAAAAGCTATGCAGAACGATGCGCAGCGTCGTCTGCTCTTGGCCAAGTGGAGCGTACGCCATGCTGCACCTTTTTCTGCACCTCTTCTGGAGTGAGTGCAGAGTGAGCGAGAACTCGTGCAGAACTAGCCCTGCACCTTGACAAAACGAGGAAAGAAGTGCAGACGGCGCGCGCGGCACTGGCAAAACGAGGACGGCGGTGCTGTACTACTTGAAGTAGTGCAGCTGGTGCAGGCAAATCGAAGAGACCTATAGACAAGCGTCAGCCCGTGACGTCAGTGGAGATGCGGCGGCGCTGGCGACAGCAGTGACTTTCGTGGTGTAGGCAAAAGCTCGGATCGTCTGCATTGGATGCGCGGCACTTGCTGGGTTTTCGAGCATAATTCCTGATATCGCTGCAAGCTATGGTGCGGTTGGTTGCGCCATGAGACACAAAAAAGAAAATAGCACCTGTTTCCACATGTTTCTTGCGGTAGGATAAATAAGGGAACGATGGGCAGGGACGTTGAGCGCCACAAGTAGACCCTTCGGCGGTGGATTGCCTTCGCGGCTAACGTGCGTTGCACTTCTACACTGAAACTTGAATAGTTTGTTTGCAACTCTTAATTGCCGTGGTTGCTGTTCGGCCGCACGACGAATAGCGCAATAAAAAACGCCTGCAGCTCGTGCATGTTTTGTTGTATATACTATACGTCATATAGTAAGAAGCGCCGCGCGTTGTCAGTTCCATTCACCTGTGCCCGTGCGTATGTTCGTACAGAAAAGGACACGAAAGCTGCTGCGAAGGTAACTGCTATTGCCGAAACAGGTCCGAACTTATGCAGCAGCTTTTCTCTAATATTACTTTCACCCGCCCTAAAAAGCGAGTAAACATCGTTAGTAAACTGATCTCTTGTACTCATTTTTTGTACTGCTGTCACTGTTGCCTGCCGCCGGTTTCCAGGCCCCGTCAAGCTGTCCCTACAGCTTTTTGCCTGGGAGACCGTCAACATTGTAAAATGTTGAAAATAAAAGTGACTTGACTTGACTTGAGGATCCGGGCAAATTTAAGTCACGCAGCGTTATTTTTCAGATTATCAAACTTTCTTTTTGAAGGTCACTAAGATTTTGATGAACGTACGTACAACGTAGATCCGATCAAGCAGCTGGGGCATGGTATATATATATATATATATATATATATATATATATATATATATATATATATATGGTACATGGAGTTTAATGTCCCAAACTGGAATCAGCTATGAGGGGTGCAAAATAAGCAGATAAGATGACGCGCTTTTGAATGAAAAGTTCCCGAGTATATTAAAGAAAGCTTAGCAGATCGCGAAAATTTCGCTGCAAGCGATCGTGAAGAACGTTCCATTACGCTCATGCACCTCTCTTAAACCACAAAAAGAAAAAAAAAATGAAGCCATTCTCACGGGCCTTCATGTAGATATTAACCTGTGAAAGACCTCGGCACGTCTGATACGATGAAACAGACGTCAAATGTATTTTGATCTAGCAGGATAAAACAAGTTAGCAGCACGTACGTATGCGAATATGTTACAACAAACTAAAAGATTGAGTTCTTATTCGGTGAAATTCTGACTTAAGTTGCCGGTACAATGAGCTCGAAATATGATTTTTAGTTCATTATTGTTATTGGTAATAGTTCTTTCAAGTGAAGGTGCTTCACAGCAGATCAAAGGAGCTCGTCATACGGAAAACACACTCCGTCGTCCTTGCATGCGCTAGCAATACGCAAGGGAATTGAACAATGTTGGCTGTTAGTTTTTCATATACATTGTGCTTTTTACGTTTCATTTAACTTAATCATTCACTACAGTGTCCAACGTAAGCGCGCGCTGCTGAGGCCACAGAGAAGGAAGCCAATGCAGCGCTCTTCGCCAAGTAATTCCAGAAATAATCGGCTGATAAAGTGCTGAACTATCTCCAGGCATAAGCAAAACCATTTCCATGCACAAGTGAAGCTTATGCTTCAGATATTCGCATGCGCGAACTGGTTTCGAAGGCAGCGTCGCTTGGCGCAGTGTATACGCGCGCTGTGCTTTGCCTACACCCCGTGTGGATGGATGGATGGAATATAGGAGCGTCCCCTTTGAAACGGGGTGGTAGCAGTAGCTATCATGCTCATTTTTCTCCATATATCTTAATTATTGATTCAGAATGGTTAACTAAACCATCATTCTATTTATTAAATTTTGCTCCTACATTACTAACATTATGTCACTTCTCTGCTTTTAAGCCACCAATCTTCAAGCCGTTTTTTGCTAGTTTCCACCGCCGGTTTATTCACCCGGCCACTGTTATCTCTAAACCCCAGAGCTTCAGGAACAGTGATTGCGCCTGCGTCAACTTCCGGATGGATACCATTGCATTCGAGTATAATATGGTCAATTGTTTCACTGGAGTTTCCACATACAGCGTGTCGCTACCGATCACAGCGCCACCTTTGTTTACAAACATGCGCTTGTCTATACAGACAACATTATTACCCAAGAAAGTAGCAGGTGGGACAGCGGCCGACGTAGCTCAGTTGGAAGAGCACCGGACGCGGTATTCGGAGGTCGTGGGTTCGGTTCCCACCATCGGCACGTTGTTTTTTCCTTCTACTTAGTCTTTAATTATCTTTCCCCTAAACACTAAAAAAAATCCACAGAGAAGGAAGCCAATGCAGCGCTCTTCGCCAAGTAATTCCAGGAATAATCGGCTGATAAAGTGCTGAACTATCTCCAGGCATAAGCAAAACCATTTCCATGCACAAGTGAAGCTTACGCTTCAGATATTCGCATGCGCGAACTGGTTTCGAAGGCAGCGTCGCTTGGCGCAGTGTATACGCACGCTGTGCTTTGCCTACACCCCGTGTGGATGGATGGATGGAATATAGGAGCGTCCCCTTTGAAACGGGGTGGTAGCAGTAGCTATCATGCTCATTTTTCTCCATATATCTTAATTATTGATTCAGAATGGTTAACTAAACCATCATTCTATTTATTAAATTTTGCTCCTACATTACTAACATTATGTCACTTCTCTGCTTTTAAGCCACCAATCTTCAAGCCGTTTTTTGCTAGTTTCCACCGCCGGTTTATTCAGCCGGCCACTGTTATCTCTAAACCCCAGAGCTTCAGGAACAGTGATTGCTCCTGCGTCAACTTCCGGATGGATACCATTGCATTCGAGTATAATATGGTCAATTGTTTCACTGGAGTTTCCACATACAGCGTGTCGCTACCGATCACAGCGCCACCTTTGTTTACAAACATGCGCTTGTCGATACAGACAACATTATTACCCAAGAAAGTAGCAGGTGGGACAGCGGCCGACGTAGCTCAGTTGGAAGAGCACCGGACGCGGTATTCGGAGGTCGTGGGTTCGGTTCCCACCATCGGCACGTTGTTTTTTCCTTCTACTTAGTCTTTAATTATCTTTCCCCTAAACAGATTATATTACTCAGTTATGTGAGTATCAAAGTAAAAATAAAAAAAAAAGACGAAGTACAATCCCCAATGCTTTCCTTGGCCTCGCCGACTGTTGGCTTCTTTCCGATATATATATATATATATATATATATATATATATATATATATATATATATATATATATATATATATATATATATATATATATATATATATATTTAACGTACTTGGCCGCTTAAAAAATTATAGAGCGAAGTGTACGCTTCATTTAAAGAAACATTTTATTGGACTCGACATTTCGAGTCCAGTCTTTCACTCCCCGCCTGCACCTGCTTTTTACCCCACCCACCACTACAATGCCATTGTACTCCTCTGCGCCACCTGTTTCTTTTTCCACTCTTTGCATATAGAACCTACCCCCATCGCTTGCATTCGCACTCCTGATGAAGGCAGCTTCTGGTCGAAACGTCGAGTCCAATAAAATGTTTCTTTAAATGAAGCGTACTCAACCAGCAAAGCAGCGTATGCTGCTGATATTAAAAATGTAAATATCATGAAATGAACAAGCGATAAATATCTTAATGAATATCTGTCTGTCAAGAACCTTGTTTTACATTTTTGCACATATACAGCGGCAAGAGAAAAATTTCATTAACGCTTTCCTTAGTTATATTGTATTGCGCACCTGTCGTGTATTGGAATTGAAGCGAAATTGTAGTCGCAACACATAGCTCATATAAAGAATAGGAGTTATGCGAGGATATTACAAAATATTACCAATCGCAAGATACAGCTTGATAAAGGGTAAAGCAGTGTAACTGGAAATAAAGTTCGCTGCATGTATTGGGCTCAAGAACATACATTGCGCCACCTCTTAGCAAGCCGCGTGACGCAGTAATTGGGATACCGCGTCAGCTGCTGTAGGACGCTTTAATCCCAGGCTGTTTAGTTGCGCGTTTCTATTGCGTTCGTTTATTTATTTATTATACGCATCGGTCTGGGCCGTTATAGGATTAATCGGAGAAATAAGGCCCACTCATTTGGCAAGAAGGAATTTCACCGAATCGGTGGGTTGTCGAAGTTGGCGAGTTTGAATATACTGCGACGACGACGCGCACTGTCTGTAGCATTGGTGTTGCTGTTATGGAAAAAAAAAAATTGAAACTACCACACAATATGTTAGAAGTAGCGGTCACTGTATCCAGGCAATAAGATTTTTCTGCAAAGCAAGCGGAGCTGTCAGATTCCTGACAGATGATGAACGCCTTCGAATAGCGCTGGCGGAAGCGGCACCGTTCACCTGCTCCCTTGAACGTAGTAGAGCAGACAAATTGGCCAGTGGGGAAGACGTGAATTATAGCAAGTATAAAGAAGTGTGTTCCACGCCGCGAATTCTTGCACACTGACTATACCGTCATTCGCATTCTTGCTTCGGCCGGATATTTTCAAAGAAGTTTTGTTGACGCATACTTCAGCACATCACAACATGTAATGACATCTCACGTGTATTCACGTACTCTGTCATTTGAAAAAACTACAGGAATGCAGACGCTGCCTCAGACAACTCATCATGGCGGCAGACTCTTAGAGCAAGGCGCCCGTGTGCTATGCGATGTCAGTGCGCGTTAAAGGACCCCAGATGGTCGAAATTTCCGGAGTCCTCCCCCGGCGTTTCTAATAGCCTGAGTCGCTTTCGGACGTTCAACCCCATAAACCACGAACCATCTAGATCCTAGATTCATTCAGTGAAACTTCCGCGTTAACACCTTCATATATGAGACCTTCTGGCTTTCGCGCGATCCTTCCTTGCTCTGGGAACGTGCTGTTCCGTGAAGAAGCCAGCATCTTTTCCATCCTGCTAGCAATATCTTCCTTAACTTCACAAGTGATAAATGCAAACCAAAACGCACGTGTTGTTCCTTCTACCGCTATACTCACCGAACTGTTAGCGTCAACTTGACGAAATCTTGCTTGCTGAAATGTGTGCTGCACACATGAGAATGACCACCCGCTTCTTTACCAATTAAAATCTTGAATAAGGAAGATTCCGTGAGCTTATTTTTAGGGTATATACCAATGGAAGCTTGCGCCGGGTTCCCTCGAGTATACATCCGGGTACAGAGCAATAACGCACCGTAGCAACAGCTTAAATAAACTTCAGCGACCTCAGCAACGAAGCGAGGTCAAAAATGCAATGTTGGTACTCATTATATGAACCAAAATTACAGAAATAAACGCGACTATTACCTTTTAAAGGAAAAAATTCAACCGAGAGTCTGCTCCAGCAGCACTAAGAGGAGTCACATGATCCCACTTGCTCCCCTAGGTCGATGCTATATAGCGCCGTTCTCTCCAGTGGTGGCGCTCGCGCCCAATAAGCAAAACCTCGCATTGTGATGTGTGTGTGTGGGGGGGGGGGGGGGGGGAGAAGGGGGGGGGGGGAGGGGGCAGAGTGGGTCAGAGAAATAACTCAAGTTACTGACATTCTAGTGGAAATTAAAAAGAAGAAATGGGCATGGGCAGGATATGTAGTGCGAAGAGAGGATAACCGATGGTCGCTTAGGGTAACAAACTGGATTCCAAGGGGAGGAAAGCGTAGCAGGGGGCGGTAGAAAGTTAGGTGAGCGGATGAGGTTAAGAAGTTCGCAGGGGTCAAGTGGATGCAGCAAGCACAGAACCGGATTAATTGGAGAAATATGGGAGAGGCCTTCACCCTGCAGTGGGCATAGTCAAGCTGATTATGATTATGATGATGATGATGATGATGATGATGATGTGTGTGTGTGTGTGTGTGTGTGTGTGTGTGTGTGTGTGTGTGTGTGTGTGTGTGTGTGTGTGTGTGTGTGTGTGTGTGTGTGTGTGTGTGTGTGTGTGTGTGTGTGTGTGTGTGTGTGTGTGTGTGTGTGTGTGTGTGTGTGTGTGTGTGTGTGTGTGTGTGTGTGTGTGTGTGTGTGTGTGTGTGTGTGTGTGTGTGTGTGTGTGTGTGTGTGTGTGTGTGTGTGTGTGTGTGTGTGTGTGTGTTGTCCAATAAGCTAAACGCATCTATGCGAAAGTCGCTGTTTTAGACGAATCAAATAAATATATGCTGTACAATATCACACATAGTAAACTTCACGCTCCAGAAGACGTTCCAGGTAAGAGCAAAACTAAATGATCGCGGAAATTGTGATGTGTACATGGGCCATGCTGGGGTCGCGAGATCACTATGTGGGTGTTCATATAGAGAAAAAAAATGCAGAAATCAGTATGGAAATGTGTATTTTAACTGCCTGCAAAGCGGCAACAATTATTTTGCATCCAACATTAAGGAAGGAAATCGCTTTAATAGAAAATGGAAGAAAATAGTAGGGAAAGGGACAAACTAAGCCACAGATGATGCCGCAGGTTGGACTACCCAATATCTGAATGTGTTTTTTGGGAATAAAGCCACCTGGACCAAATTTTCAATGGGAAAGGTGCATGGGTCAAAATTGCTTATTGGTGTCCTCGCAAGTTTCTTATACGCATGATAATTTTGATCATGTTACTGTTACAACAAACGGCAAACAATTTTGCGGTCTTGAAAGGTAGTCATACGTTTCTGTATTTACTCCTTTAGGTATGTGGATAAGAAACAGGGCTTTTTGCTTGGATCTATTTTTGCTGTATGCTTCGCTATCTAAAGGGTTCGGCGTAGAAGCTAAGTGAAGCGGTCAGCGACTACAGGCACATTGATGTAAACGTCTCCGTGGGACTATTAAAAGCACCAGCCCAACCATGCGCTCCTCGGACATCCAGAGTGCAAGTAGTTTTTTAGTAATGTTATTGTTAAATATGTTCTTTCTGCGCTGACAGTATAGTCACTGGAAAGGTTACTGGACTGTGCAGCAATTTGAACACATTTGAATGGAACCTGCAGCGCAACGAGAGAGGGCATATGCGTGTTAATTTGCTGGGGTTCTGGCTTGCTGCCTTTTGCCAACTTTGCGCACCATATTGAGCGCGAGAGCCACGGTTGGAACGAAAGGGGTCGAGCAAGTAGGATCACGTGACTTTTCTTAGTGCTGAAGTCACATGATCCTACTGCTATTAAATAAATAAATAAACGTAATATAAACTTGCAACTTAAACTCCCCAGGAGAGCATACTACAGCTGCAGTACAACGCGCTTCTCACTTAATTCGTCACACGGGCGCTTCCGAGAGGTGGCGCCACATTCCTAAAGCAGCGTTCGCTTCCCTGCCCTGTGCAAAAACGATCTGGAGATGTTCTATTCCTTTCAATCGATCCTCTTGCAATGATAATATTGTGGATGGTACAGTTACAGAAAAATTGTCTCTTTTTTTCTCTCGAAGCTTTGGTGCATGGTTAGGCAAAAAACATCGCAACAAGGGAGACAAGAGAGATGGGACCAGCGCTTCTCTCTTGTCTCCGCTGTTGCGCTGTTTTTAATGCGAAAGCATTACTTCGCTATGTTCACAGATTTTTGTCCGCAGAACGTGTCCGCACACCGTGTCCGCAAAATCGTGTCCGCAGCAGTTGTGACTGAGTAATTGAGAAGTGGTAGAGGTTATTGGGTGGTGTCAATCGATAGAAGGTGGCGTAATGTGTTCGAAAAATAATTATGCCAATACGTTAATTACGGAATTAATTAGAGTAAGTGGTTCACATGAAGGAAAGGCGCAGTATCTGTCACACTTGTTTTGTGGACACCTGAACCGGCCGCAAGGGAAGGGAGGAAGGTGGGAGTGAAAGCGGAAAGAGAGAAAGGGCTGCTATAGTATAGAGAGGTCAAGGATGTGACGTTCCGCAACCGGACGTAGAACCGAAAAAGGGCATAGGAAGGACTTGGCTTGCAATTTGAAAGTTGCAAAGACTAAAATGGGTAAGCAAGAAATATAGGGATTCTCTTTTATTTACTCATTTTAGTCTTCCCCACTTTCAAATTGCGCGCCAATTACCCATCTTTCGCTTTTGTGTCACGTGGGGTGTGACGTCACAGCGTCACGTGGATAAGATGTGGCTACCGCCACGCTACGCCGACCGCTTCAGTTGGTAGCCCAGCTCTCACTGTGTCACGTGGGGTGTGACATCACAGAGTCGAGTGGGACGTACGTGGATACCGCCGCGCTACGCTGAAGGCTCGAAATGATGGGGCTGGGACAGGTAGTTCACTGCCGCTTGCGGCGGGGACTAGCCTGTCCGAATTTTTATCTGTTGTAGGCCGTCATTGCACCCGCCGCCGCTTCGGTGGTGGACGTGGCTGTTGTTGCGGCGCGCGTCTTTCTCTCCCTCTTCCTTTTCTTTCTTCTCTATATTCTCTTCTATCTGCACGAGGCAGCGGAGGTGACTCAGCTACAGAGCCAGTAGCAGGCCCGTGCATTTGCTATTCCCTCTTCCTACAGCCACAACAACAAGGCTCGAAACCTAGAGTAAAAAAAAGTAAAAAAAAAACTGATTGATTTATTTATAGGAAGGGAAAAGGCGCGATAACTGTCTCACGTTTTCTGTGCGCACCGAAACCGCGCCGTAATAGCATAATTAGAACAGCATACAAAGCGGCCCTTAGCTTACCAGTATACGCTAACTCAGATCGACTACTGCAGTTAGGAATTTTTAACACACTATCTGAACTAATTGAAGCCCATAAGACAGCACAAGTGACCCGCCTGTCACGCAGCCTTGCGGGACGCGTAATTCTCGACAAGCTCCACATCCACCCCACTGAGGAGGTGTGCGCAACATCCCATTTATCGGCTGACATAACTAGTAGACTAGTTGTTAAACCAATAGCCAAAAACATGCTACCAGGTAGACATGATGCCCGCAGGAAGACAAGGGCACAGACCCTTGAGAAACAGTACGAGGACGATCCACAAGCAGTGTACGTGGATGCAGCTCAGCACATCAAAAACGGAGCATACGTGGCATGTATGGCCACTCCAAAGTCAACCTTCATTAACGCTATAACATTTCATGCTAGCTCCATATGCGAGGCAGAGGAAGTAGCTATCGCACTGGCCATCGCGGATCCCCACACCAAAACTATTCTAAGCGACTCAAAAAGCGCCGTTCAAAATTTCGCCAAAAATTCTGTAAGCGCACTCGCGGCGCGAATTCTGCGCAACCGATCTCTCAATCACAACATCAATCTCGTATGGGTTCCGGCTCACGCGGGTAACTCCGGAAACGAAGGGGTCGACCGTCTAGCCCGAGGCTTAACCAACCGGGAGACGGGAGATCTATCGGGAACGGACGCGCCTGTGGAGGCACCGCGCACATACGCGGAGGTAACAAACTTTTATCGCGAGCTAAGATGCACGTACCCCGCCCCTCACCCCGACCTCGACCGGGCGCAAGCCACGACACTCAGACGCCTACAAACAAAGGCCATTCTTAGCCCCTACCGACTATCGTTAATTACAAACGGAGAATTCAACCCTGCATGCCGGCACTGCGGTGACGGGACGCAGGCCACTCAAGACCATATACTGTGGGAATGCGCCAGCAATCCCCCTCCAAAGACACTCTTGCCAGCTCCCTCAGCGGAGGAATGGGACAAGCTGTTGGCCAGCCCAAGGAAAACTACGCAACTGGCCCTCGTCACGCGAGCTCAAGAGGTCGCTCCCGACTGGAGGCCACCCTAGACTCGCCCCAGCCCGAAATAATTCCTTTCATTTCGTGGCAATAAAAGTTGTTACCACCAGGGAAGGGAGGAAGATGGGAGTGAAAGTGGAAAGAGAGAAAGAGGAGCCGCAGTGGAGGGCTACGGAGTAATTTCGACCACCTGGGGATCTTTAACGTGAGCTGACATCGCACAGCACACGGACGTCTCTTCGTTTCGCCTCCATCGAAACGCAGCAGCCGAGGTCGGGTTCGAACCCGGGTACTCCGGCACAGTAGTCGGGCGTTTTACCACTGCACCACCCCGGCGGGGCAAAAAAAAAATATTGCTCTCGCCATAAAAGAAGAGGGAGAAAGACGCGCGTTGCAGCAGCCATCGCCTACCACCGAAACGGTAGCGGGTGCAATGACAGCCTACAACAGATAAAAATGCGGTGGCAGGCTAGCGGTGGCTGCTCCTGGCTCTGATGGGGCTGGACAGTCGGTCACCGCCGCTTTCGGCCGGGAATATCCTGCCACCGAATTTTTATCTGTTGTAGGCCGTCATTGCACCCGCCACCGCTTTGGTGGTGGACGACGGCTGTTGCGGCGTGCGTCTTTCTCTCCCTCTTCTTTTTCTTTCTTCTCTATTTTCTCTCCTTATAAATCAATCAATCAACACTGTTGCAGCGAAGGTGGCTCAGCTACAAAGCCAGTAGCAGGCCTGTGCATTTTAGTTTCCTTCTTCCTACAGCCACAACAACGCCGCAAGCGGCAGTGACCTACCAGTCCCATGCACCGTTAGGCCAGGAGCAGCTACCCTTACCCAATGTCAGTGCACGTTAAAGATCCCCAGATGGTCGAAATTACTTCGCGCAGCCCGCCCCGCCGTGGTGGTACAGTGGTAAGACGCCCGACTACTGTCCGGAATTCCCGGGTTCGAACCCGATCTCGGCGGCTGCGTTTCGATGGAGGCGAAACGAAGAGGCGTCCGTGTACTGTGCGATGTCAGCGCACGTTAAAGATCCCCAGGTGGTCGAAATTACTCCGTAGCCCTCCACTACGGCTTCTCTTTCTCTCTTTCCACTTTAACTCCCACCTTCCTCCCTTCCCTGACGGCGCGGTTCAGGTGTCCACAGAAAAAGAGTGAGACAGATACTGCGCCTTTTCTTTCCTGTGAACCAATTATTATTATTAACCCCATCATCTTCCATTCTCTTACGGCGCGCTTCAAGAGCGTCCACATAGAGAGTGTGATACTGCGCCTTTTCTTTCCGGCAGACCAGTCTAATTTAATTTCCAGAAGCCGGCGTCACCATCGTTGGTCAGCGTTCACGCAGGGGAGGCAGAGGAGGTGGTGAAAGGTCTATTCCTGGCCCTACGGGGCTGGGACGGTATGTCAACGCCGGTTGCGGCTGGGGCTACCCAGCCACAAAAATTTTTATATGTTGTAGGCCGTCATTGCACCCGTCACCGCTTAGGTGGTGGACGACGGCTGTTGCGGTGCGCTCTCCCTCTCCTTTTTCTTTCTTCTCTGCTTTCTCTTTTCTGTCCGAGAAAGTAGAAAAGGAGGCGAAACGAAGAGGCGTCCGTGTGCTGTGCGATGTCAGCGCACGTTAAAGATTCCCAGGTGGTAAAAAACTCCGCAGCCCTCCAGTACGGCTGCTCTTTCTCTCTTTCCACTTTCACTCCCACCTTCCTCCCTTCCCTTACGGCACGGTTGAGGTGTCCACAGAAAACAAGTGAGACAGTTACCGCGCCTTTCCCTTCCTATAAATAAATCAGTTTTTTTAAGTAGAAAAGTGTTCTGTGCACGTTAAAGATCCCCAGGTGGTCGAAATTACTCCGTATCCCTCCACTACGGCTAATCTTTCTACTTTCTCTCCGACCTTCCTCCCTTAATTCCCTTACGGCGCGGTTGAGGTGTCCACAGAAAACAAGTGAGACAGTTACCGCGCCTTTCCCTTCCTATAAATCAATCAATCTGTTCTGTCCGCACGAGGCATCGGAAGGGGGCGAGGTGGAGGTGGTGAAGGGTGGCAGTTCCTGGCCCTAAGAAGCTGGGACGGCTGTCATTGCACCCGCCACTGCTTCGGTGGTGGAGTTGACCGAGCTTTAAGGAGAATACTCTAATAAAATATTGCTAATAAATATAATAAAATGCTAATAAAATAGCATGCTCGAGAACCCTGAATTAGAATAAAAGCAAGTATAACGCAATTGCCTTGGTGACTTGTGACGCGGTACGAGTCCTATATTAACGAGGCAACATCATTATTTTCATCGCTTTCACCCACATCAGCACAGCGTCACGACCGCCATTTCCCTATACCAAGCACTTAAGTCATAGCTAACTAGCATATTTGCTGATCAACGTATACATCGTGTTATACGAACGTAGGTCACTCTGATTTTTCAACGCCTTTTTTTTTTTTCTTTTTTGTCTATCCAATTTTGGAAGGTTGACTTATTATTAATCGGTTTATAATCGTGTAAATACATGTATGTCCGGTCCGCTCTGGTCTCTTCTCATCGAAAATGACGGCGTATGATACACTTCACTGTTCCAGTACTGGAAATTGTACGCAAGGCTTAGACTGTGCATCTTTGCGATTGAAAACCGATTACGTGCCAACCATGCTGTAGACGTCGTTTCTGTTTTGCACACCGCTTTCTTATAAATGCCCCTGTTATCATATCTACTTCACACTCACTGCTTGCCAAGAACAGAACTTCCACCATTGGCGTGTATATAATGTATGCGCCATCGTTTCGCATTGCTGACGCGTGTGTGGAATATGTATACATGAAACGCTACACTTTTCGGACAGCGGCCGTCTATCGCTCAGAACTTACCCGCTGGTAGAAAGCGGGGTAAAACTGGCTCGTCCTGCGAGCTGCTGGCAACCTTGACAAATCGTACGTCCGGCAACTCAGACGAAACAAACCGCCATCGATCGGCCTTGAGAGCGAAGCCATGGCGAGACAATCGTGTGCGAGCTAAGTCCGTTGCAGCTCAGAGCGGTTGCATGCACGTGTGTACTTACGTGCAGCAGCTGCGCGTTACGCTGCCTGGACCTGTGCCATCTACGAGCGCGTGCTCTATTCTGACGAGTGGCGCTGGCGGCGCCCCGCGATGACGGAAGACCGGCTGTCATTGATTCGCCTCACGTTTTACTACCGACGGCTGCGGAGTCATATGTATGCAAGCAAGGACGGGGAGCCACCTCTTGCGTAGCCATTCACACTTCTCAAGAACTATGAAAGAACGGATGCCGTTTGCGGAACACTGGTCTTATCGCACCAGAGAAGTTTGCGCACCTGCCTCACCCGAGGCTAAACCCAAAGGCGGTTGAGTTCGGTATTTGCGGGGACATTCCGAATCAAAGATCTAAAAATGGCGTCACTTTTACTACATTAGTAAGGCAGTATTGTGAACGGCCTCATTAGATCGTTAAAAACAGCTTTGAGACTATCACCGGCTTGGCTTTATATCTCAGCTGTTGTGTTCAGACAGCGTAGGTATTGTGTTGCTGGCGAGGAGCCGTGTCACAAAACTCACGCCGCCAACTATCGCTGAATGAACAGAATCATTATATACGATGCTCCTCTTCGTGGTACGGCTGACGTCCAAATGAAGCCGTCGCGCCAGTACGCTTTCCAGCGAACGCGATTTCGTAAATAGCAGCGCGCGCGCTCGCGCTACACTCGCGCGTCGGGACAAAAACAAGCTGAGGCGCGCGAACGTGCGCGATGTGGGTGGAGGCTTCCTCGCACTTTGCCTGACGTCACGGTAGGCGGAGCCTCCCGTTGGCGACTCGCCTCCCCGGGGGCGTGGTCCCAGCGGCCGCGGCGATAGCGACCGCCGCGGGGAGGCGACGAAGCTGCTGCGCGCGGCGCTCCGGGGAGCAGCAGCATCCGTGCGCCACTCAGTGTGTGAGAGTCACCCCGCAGCGCGCGCGCGCTCGACGACGATGTTCGCGGGAGCAGCATGATGGAAAGCGGCAGCCTGGGCCGGCCGCGCACGGCGGCGGCGGCCGCCGCTGCAGCCGCCGCGGCTGCCGCGCGGCTCGACCCTTTCGACCAGGACCTGGGCGCAGCTGAGGCGCCGCACTTCCAGAATGGATTCACTATGCACGCGCACCACCCTCATGCGGCAGCCGGCTACACGGCCGCCGTGGCCAGGGACTTCCTGCTGCGCGGAGCCACCGAGTTGGCGCCTCCGCCCCCGCACCATCACCATCACCACCACCACGCGACGGCCGCCGACGGCATGTTCGTGCATCATCACCATGCAGCGGCGCAGGACTTGTACTCTTCGCGGCTCCCGCTGACGGCGGCCGACGTGTACAGGGGCGAAGCGTTCCAGACGCGGCCTGAACCCGTGTACGCGACCGCGATGGGCGGCCACCCGCACGGCGCCTTCTTCCGCTACATGCGACAGCCGGTCAAGCAGGAGCTGACCTGCATGTGGGTGGAGCCGCCCGCAATCCACCATCATCACCACCCGCACCACGCGCAGCTGAGCGATTCCAGCCCGCGCAAGCCGTGCGGCAAGAGCTTCTCGTCCATGCACGAAATCGTGACGCATCTGACGGTGGAGCACGTGGGGGGACCCGAGTGCACCAACCACGCCTGCTTCTGGCAGGACTGCGCTCGCAACGGCCGCCCCTTCAAGGCCAAGTACAAGTTGGTCAACCACATACGCGTGCACACCGGCGAGAAGCCGTTCCCCTGCCCGTTCCCAGGCTGCGGCAAGGTGTTCGCGCGCTCCGAGAACCTCAAGATACACAAGCGAACGCACACAGGTCAGTCGCCGGCTGCGCCCGCGTGGTGTGTGCATGCATGTTTATGCGATTTCAGAACACGCGGGACAACCATCATCACGCGCAGCTTTCAGTATACCGGCGTTTATTTTTCGCCGCCTAATCAATACGTATTCAACATCGAAAATTTTTTCATCTAACCTGCGGAAACAATAACTAGTGCTCAGATCGCATTTTGAAAGTGTACTCGTGTAAGTATATATGGTGCACCAACTAAATAACAACATTTTTTTTTAACTTTTCCTTCTTGTTATTTCGTCACATTTGTCATTAGGAAGTTTACGCAACCCACAATACCGGCAGTGAAAGGCAGGGTGATGTTTATTTATTTTTTATCGCTACGCATTAGCGTTTGCCGTTTCGCACCTCAATGCCTGCAGCTGGCTTTAAACAGTTGAACCACTAGAAGCACCCTTGTATGCGCTCGTTCTGTTTTCGCAATGGCTCCGTCAGCGAGGGGTATAAGAGACCACTCATCTACACTCACGTTCACTATTTACGAGAAGCAGGAGGGGTAGGGAAAAATAAACCTTTTCTTCCTTAAACTGAGGTCAGATCCCCACTTCTGGAGGTCCACGGGGTATACATTTCGAAAACTCGCTTGAGTTGACAGCCTAAACACATATATATATATATATATATATATATATATATATATATATATATATATATATATATATATATATATATATATATATATATACTCTTGAGACACACAGACATATATATACAGGCTATATATAATCTATATACTTCAATGAGACACGGACCTTTTTACCAACATTTTTTCTTTTCCTAACGGTGATCATGTCAATTTTTAATTATCGTTTCTAATCGATTTTAATGACATATACATATACCAAAACGGTCGCAATGTTGAAGCTGCAATTGTACACGAAAGGTTTTCCGTGCCAACTCCTTTTTGCGAATATGCGCTGAAACTGAACTGTATACTTCCACTCCATAGGCGCGACTTCGCTCCGTGCACTGGACTTGCACGATATGCGCTCACTTGACTTGCGTTGTCGTCGGATCTCACCTTGCGCAGCGCATCGTCGCCAACCCGCCAATTTGCGAGGCAGCCGCGCGTGCTCGCCCAGTCCTGATAAACGATGTCCTGACGGGTTCGCGTCTCACCGCACGACACTGTCGACGTTAACGATCGGCTCCCGAGACAGACTCCGGTTGTTTGTGCACGTCTATCCGCACGCAGTAAAGGTTTGTAGAAGAAGACCATGAACGAGATGTGGCCAAGTATAAACGGCTAATGAGGGCTTCATGGCGTCGTAAAAAGCTTGGTCAGTTTTGATCTTGAAGAACCATCGAAAAACCGCCACTCTTTCGCTTAGCGCGATCGTTGCTATTATAGACTATGCGTGCCGTCATGTAAATACTCTTACCACAGGCGCGATTAGTTCGCTTCATTGACAGCGCGGTGATCATATATACGGGCTCTTGACAATATCCCTGACATATGATTAAAACACCGCGGGAAGTATGTTGAAAGCTGCAGCTTCTGAATAAGACATCATTGCAAGTCAAATCAGAACATGCATGCTGTGCTTGCACACTGGATCACGTTGTGAAACATTTGACTTACACGTATATTATAGAAACTCTCATTAGTACTCGATGTATTTAGCAGGCTCATGATGTAATATAATCAAGAAATCGATAGCTGTTTTGTAAAAAGAAAACAGTCATACTTATTCTATAATCTTTGTCTGTATTTATTCGTGTGATAGCCATACTTGCGAAAGCGTGCGTCGTATACTTCCAAGTCGCTATTTCTAACCGGTGCTTCCCCGGCCTTTGCACAAGTATTTAACTGCATGCGCCCGTTTGTTATAACATATTTCTGGCCGGGGCTTGAGATGTCGTTGGAGGAAAGGACGCGCTTCATAGAAGGTTTGGGGGTTTGCTTTTGATTTATGCTGAGTTTATATTAGCATGAACATATCTTATGAAAACATTTATAAATTTATAACTTTTACAATGCACAGCAGCGCATAGCGCGGTTCCTATTTGTGTCGGTTACATCGTCATGCACTTGTGATACTGGACATTTTATTTCGAGAAAAAAAAAAAAAGAAAACAGAACGCCCCGTGGGCTCGTAAAAAATTGTTATATAGATACCGCGTCGACATGTCACGACAGTGATTCAACTCGGTGTGGTGAATGACATGCACCTAGCTATTAAAGGTGGGGATGATTGCACCGGGAAAAAGCAGGTATATGCAGAGCTACAAATGGTATATATTCGATGTTGATATATCTAAAGTATTATTTAATGTCCAGCGGATCTTTTTGATTTTAGTCTCACTGTATAGGAGGCACGTTATACGTTCTTTTTGCCTGAAGCGGAAACAGTTTCCATATTTTCCTCGTTAACGATACGACGTAACTGATTCACTAGTCCACTTGAGTCCTTCAGACCACCTTTTCTTTGGGGACTTCGCACTGGTCGACTATTTAGTAAAGACTTCTTATAAATTTCCCGCAGATGGCAACACGCATGATAAAATGTGCTTTAGACGAATCATCTTCCGCTCGGCAATTCGAATACATGTGTAAATTTCTCCGTCCATGAAGGCATTCCGAATCACTGAATATATCTAAATACGATAAAGCCGTATTATGCGCACAGGTCATTCTCTTTGCATAACTATATGCGCTCTTTAGAAAGAGCTTATGAAAGCCATGATGTAAGCCCGCGGCGCCCCCGGGGCGGCATGAGTGCCGCTTTCATTACAGCTGTTATAGCAACGTAATATGATTATATAGAAAATGGGTTACGTTTCAATACTTGCAAGGAATTACATACCAAATTATGGTATTAATAGTCAGGGTACTTAGTACACGTAACGTTTTGACAATGACAGCCTCAGACAGACGAGAACGGTGCTATCCATGTTGATATTTCCGGCTTTAATTAAGTCGGAAACCCTTAGAAGGCGGTCGGCATCAACTGATCAAGGCGTATACGTGCATCACTTAGCTATTTATCTTTAGAAAAGGTGATCTTTCCCGCGAGGCTATTGAATTCACCACATGCGTGACTGAACGACATCTTAGAGCACCTATACATTCAATTCGGAGTCTATATATATAGTTGTGGTGTGTATATATCATTCCGGCCATTATTGACGACATTAAGTCTGCTGCTTCTATGCTGCAAATGCTGTGCAAGTGAAATGTCAAGAGTCCCAATCAAGACGTCTATAGCTGTAGACGTGTATTTCCAGACATGGGAGCCCGTTGCGTTCTGTTTAGATTTCTTGATACAAAGACACTGCGATTTCTTCCCTGGCAACACCGTTCTTCCCGTTTGTTTTCCGACACGATCACTGAGCTAGTGCCGAGAGTACATGTTGTTGTTGCCCTGATAAAAATGGCACATCGGCCATGAACAGGCGGCGAGTACATACACGTTTACTCGAATATAAAACGCCCTTGTCCTCTTAAAAGCCAAGCAATAAAACTGCCTTGTCGAAGGCATGGGTGCACTTCATGTATGGCAGAGCCCGACATGCATGACAACAGACTATGTTTGTTATTATTATATAGAAAGCCCCAATAACACTGATAATTAATAAAGCCATGCCTAGTCACCAACATTGATATCATGTTCCTTTTGTATAGATAAAGTTATTACTATTGTTCGTTATTGTTACCAGCGCCACTACACGTTCTTTCACCTTCTGTTGCCTATAATTTCCTGCAGTCCATATTTACGCCATAGTAGCCAACTTTCTGTAAATTCGGAGCGGACAAAGAGGGGAAATTGATAGAGCAATTCAATAATGATAAATAAGAGACATTAGGCTCTGATTCTCACACGGTAACAACATGACGTTATAGTGCGCGACGACTCTATTTTTCATCTGATCTAAGTTGAACAAAATATAAATACGTAAACCACGCTTATGCCGGCCTGCCTAATTCTCCGACGCAAACATTCATATCGGTGTCATATCGGTGCAATAGACAAGCAACGAAAAATCCATTCTATACACCCAGAAACCAGTCTGTTCATAAGTTCTGTTTTGTACACAAATGCCTGCTTATCTGACTTTGTGAGAAAAAAGTGCTGAATAAAAGAATTGGATTTAAGTTGCGAGGAATTAAAGGGAATAATGCGTCTGCAAACATAAACTGTTCAGATAGACAGAAAAAAAAAAAGCTATAGCTTTTCATCTTTGTGCATATTTGGGATCGTGGTCGTTGGCTGCATTCTAATAAGGTGTTCCCTTGTATAGTAATAGCCTGTAGCCGTATACATGAAGCTCAAATAACGGCAGGTGCTCCGCATATACCGCGTTCAGAACGCTCCCTTTAATTCGGTAATTAACAAGCGCTCCTCGAACCGTATACAGATAAGAGAACTGCATGACACCTGTCGCCAGTCGTTGCCCACTAAGCCACTTGCAAACTGCCCCCGCGTATTCCGTGAAGTTTAAAAGAAAAAGGCAAACAGAGTCAAGACAACTGCAATGTGGTCCTCCATATACGCATGGGCCCTCCCGTATCGGCCGCTCCATCAGGTTCCGAGTGCACCGCTCGCATTCCACGACAGGGGTTCAGGGGGCCGACCGCGCAGGACATCGACACAAAGAGAGCCCGCACTGAAGCCGCGGCTTATCGTCCTCAGACACGCGCTGCCGCTTAATCCGCTCGTAGAACCAGCTGACAACGAGCAGCCCGCGTGCCGACGACGAATCGCTCGGTGGCCGCTTCGAAGCCGCGTCGCTCGCATTTACATACTGTGTGCGCGCGCGCGCGCGCGTGTGTGTGTGTGTGTGTGTGTGTGTGTGTGTGTGTGTGTGTGTGTGTGTGTGTGTGTGTGTGTGTGTGTGTGTGTGTGTGCGTGCGTGCGTGTACACGCACCCGATGGTGTGCGTGCTCACACTGTGGACGAGAACGGCCGGGCAATATATGGCAAGCTCTCAACTTGTACATTTCCGAAACGCCGCTGCATCTCTGTGATGTCGACACGAAGTAGTCGGATGATTATGAGTGTAGAAAAGCCATAATAGTAAATGTATTGTGCATGTGCAGTGGAGAGGGACACTTCGACAGCGCCATATACGCTGGTTTAACCCTTTGACGGTCACGCTTTTTTTTTCTTTTTGCGCAAAGCGTGCCTTCAAGACCGATTCTGTAGTGGCGTTTCGAAGTAAAATTAAAGAATAAATTTCGAGGAAAAAAAGACGCTCGGCATTTCAGTGCAATTGAGCACCGCATCGCGCTCGTTTCTACAATGTCGCGGGCATGTCGAGCTGAGAGTATATATATAGGAACTGTTTATGTTATACTTCTGCAATAACGGGATATGACTCCCTAATTCAGATGTAGCACTTGGTAAGTGCTACCTATCAAGTAAAAAAAAAAACACATCCCTGCTGTCGCTTGACGATTGCAAAGCGCTCCCTGTTGGCCGTAATAAAACGACAGCGTGTAACAGACCATTTCGAACTAAATGCAGCAAACAAATCATAGAGCGACTAGACCCCTTGATTGCCGGTATATGAGGCGAAACGCAAGTCAAGCCTACACTCACGCAAAGAAACCGGAACTATAGGCGCGTGCAGGATGGTAAACAGCTCGCAGCTGTGCACAGGGCTGGACTTCGCACTTTTTCTTCTACGGAAGGGCTATTATAACTATGAACGGATGAAGAAATCTCCCATAAGAACGCTCTTCCAGTATGTAACGGTATTTTAAACACACGACACGGCAGCCGGCGTACATGTAAGGCAGCTATCACGTGGGACATATACTTGCCGCGGTATGTGCGGCAGCGACCGTCAAAGGGTTAAAAGAAATTACAGATAGGAGGAGGGGAGTCCGAGCGAAAATTTGCGTAAGAAAGTCGGAATCGGAAAGTGCGTCGGAATCACGGAAATCTACGGAGCTGCACTTCCTTTTTTAAGTGTCAGATAGTGTTTGGCCCCGCGATGTCCTGCATATTCCTTCCCATGTCCTTTTCTTCTATGTAGCGCTGAATAATTCGGTATGAAACCATGCTTCACCAACTATCCCAGCAACGTGTTTTGTTTTTGACCCCGATCCTTCAGCACTAACGTGCGATGCCACCCTTTGATATGAAATAATCCGAACTGCAAAGTTGGAATATTGTACTGCTTGTTTGCTAACGGCGTGCGCCCGTTATGAATTGAAAACATAACTCGCAGAATGCGTCGAATCACGAATATATATATATACTTTAGCTGGAGGAGCAAGAAATTCCGAGGGACATTTTAATCAATCAATCATTTATTTCAATGAAATGTACAAATTGCAAAAAAATGTTGGGCCAATAGCCGAAGCTAGTTTAGGCTAGTGTCATACATACATACATACATACATACATACATACATACATACATACATACATACATACATACATACATACATACATACATACATACATACATACATACATATACACACAGCAGTGGACATGCAGCTAAAGGACATGTAACAAATGCTTTGAGACTTATACACACGCAAACGTAGCAATCAAGGAGCACAGAACGTAAAGTACAAAAAAAAACATAAAATACATAACAGCGTAGAAATGAAAAGCAGGCATGTACATACACAAATTATTTTATGCTACTTGCATAACTGAGAGATTACGGTATGCGATTCTCTATCTGAGGAAAATGAATGCAACCAGCTATGCGATGCAACGCCGCCTGCATGCTGCGCTGATGCGAATTATACTCGCGAGTTCGGTGACGCCATCGTTGTCGGCGCAGTTTGTCCCTCTACCGTTTTCACCTTACAAATCGCTCGTGGTGATATGAATCTCTACGTCAAAATGTGCCACTCTGCGGAGTATAATGAACCCCTAGGGTATGAAGAGCGTGAAGTCGCGAATTTCTTTGACGTGTACATTTCTATTATCTCACGTGCAGTGCGCATTCCCGGTTCACCGAAGGTTCTTTGAACGCTCGACGCCGCATTCCAGTGAGTCGTGCATAAGAGACCGAAAATCGAGCACGTAATACGCGCCGCTAGACGCACTGCTTTCACGCAGCTGACTCAGACGCTGTCGTTATACTCGCGTTTACCGACCCCCTCGAGTACCTACGGCGCGATATAACAATTGTGACATGGCCAAGAATGCTGCGTACAGGTCACGCGTCTGAGGGCGAAATCAAAGAGCACTAACCTGAAGTCTGTTTCAAGAAAACACAATTGTACAATGTCGCAGTGCGCTTTTAAAGTATGGGGGTTTTGGTTTGGTTTGTGGGGTTTAACGTCCCAAAACAACTCAGGCTATGAGAGACGCCGTAGTGGAGGACTCTGGAAATTTCGACCACCTGGGTTTCTTTAACGTATGAATTTATCATTGGAAAAGTTCACATTGTATACCATCTTGTGTCAGTGACTAAAAGGTTGTTTTGCGTTCGTATCGTGTCCATATGTCGACGAGCATGCATCACGCTGATGATACTTAGAGGCCCAGCGCGTGCGCAAAATAATTTGTTCGTGGTATACAGTCAGTCTCGACTGACTATTTTTTCGATGCATTCGTTTCGACAGCACTGGCCTCTGTGGGGCTTCGGAAGAAACCCGCATTATATACGTATATAAATTCGCAAGAGTCGAATGGTATTCGCATGGGATTCCCAGCTTAGATATTATAGTAATCCTTATAGTTCTCGAAATGCATGCTGCTGCTGAGTTAATGATAGCCTATTTTCCGCCCATATACCATCGAAATTAAGCAAGTTTACCTTTTGTAAATAACCTAGCTGCAGTTTGAAATAGCGAAGTTATGTAGCCAGGGGGTATGCATGTGCATAACGGAGCATTAGAATCTTACCGGCTTGATAAAACCGTTGTCAATATCCCGCCTAGGGGATGCAAAGCAAACCTTATATTGTTGCGAAAGCAGCACTTACGCCAGCCAGCTCGGCTCGTCGCGTATATATGCCATAGCTACAAATGGCAGGCGCAACGAAACCGTGGCAGGAGCTGCCAACTTGGGTTTCTCGTCTCACGTGGGACAGTTATGTCAGAACTAGCCTGTCAGGACTCTGGTATTCACGTTACCCCTATAGGCCACTAAGGCGCGTTCATATACGGCTTGGTTAAAGAGGGGCTTTATATGTGGGCTAGAGCTATATGCTATCGCGTCAAACCCTTAAAGGCAGAGCTTAAGTGTCCCCCATATTTAGATGCAATAAACGCCTTTACCACTACCAACTAAAATGCCGGTGAACTTTGATGCGTTCAACGAAACGTGCTCCAACAGATGGCGCCGCCGTCGCTGTGTAAAACTATACGAGACGGGGGTCGTAGTAACCGGGGGGAATATATCTCCCCAGGCCAGCGCTGAAACTGCGTTGGACGTTCTGGCTACCAGAATGCCTAGCCGAACTGAAAAGGAGTTGGTTGTCGTGACGGGGGACTTTAATAAAGACAAGAACTCCGCCTTCGTTAAAGCTGCAGAGGAGCGGTTTCTACTCGAGTTGAGCCAGCACCAACACACATTGGGGAAGCAGTTTAGACTTAATTAGTTTTACACAGAGCCTCGGCAGATACAGAGCACGTCGTCATCAGAGTGGAAACCAAGTCCCACTACTTCATTGATCATCGCAATGTCATCATTGGTATTAAGAATAACAGCCTAGTCGTTACCTGAACAGTTTGTCTTATCTGTACACAATAGAGCTAAACCAAACGCTTAACCACAATCTACAACCACAAGCGTAGCCATGCAGCCGTTGCTTTCGCAATTCAACTAGGGTTAACAGAGCTAAACCACAGCCAACTTTTTTTATTCGCAATCAGGCAGCGGTGCCTTATAGTGCATGGTGTAAATTTCCGCCCTTATAAACACAGTAAGCAGAAGTTGCGTGTTTCGGTTATTTGCGCTGCCGGTTATATATGCATGCCGGTTGCAGGTTTTCCACTTGGCCGGATGCGCGGCTTATTTGTGGCAAAGCGGTATTATTAATGGGAAATTATTGACCCCGAGTTCTGCAGACAAAAGACATCAAGAACGTACTTCAATGCCACTAAATTTGGCCAGCTACGCCATCCCCCAATATAGAAGCTGCAAGCCCGCCACATGCGCTAAGTGGCCGTTAACCATTATCTCAAAACTGCGTGAAAATAGATGGCTGAGCGGTCTGGAAAGATAGACACAGCTCCCCATTTTTTCGCTCAGCGTTTGGAAATTATGACGGCATGCCCCAAATAGCCCGCCAGAATACACTCCCTAGCCAAAACGTCGCGCAATGTTTAATATTTCGCTGCGCATCAACATGTGTGGATCGCAGGCATACGAGAGCGTGTACTGATGAAATGAAGCGACGATAAAAGTGAAGAACCGTTCGTCGCCCGACAGCGCGCACGACCCATGCTCCGCGATGATGTGCGACGTGTCGGCGGTTGCACGTACAACTCGCGCTCCGTGTCGGGCAAAACGAGAGTAGAAACACCCTGTGTGATGACCGATCGGGGAGGCTGAAGTTCGCGAACCGCTGACAGCGGACAAAGGGCCGACCCTGCCTCCGCGTGGATGGAGGTGCGTCCGTAATGCAGCGCCACTGCTGGCGCCAGCGTGCGCTCGCCGCAGATGGCGCTCGCGTACGCGTTTGTGTACGCCGTACGCAACGCTTTATCCCGCTCTCTTTCCTCCTTTTCTTTGTTTCTTTTTCCTTGTGCTGCACGCATCTTTTCTCTGTACGCGTTCTGACCCTTGTTCCTCCCGCGGGACTTGATCGTGTGCAGGTGGCAAGTCGGCTGTGATTGACGGGCCTCTGACTCGGCAGATTCGCCCCAAAGAGGAAAGTGGTGTGCACGGGGCAGGTCAGCTGCTTCTCGAATGCATGAGGTGCAGCAATCGTGCTCTCATCCGGATAGCAATCGGGCGCACTCTGAGACTGCGAAAGAGTATCTATAAGCTCAGTCTGCTCTCTACAGCCCTGTATCAAAAATATTCGGACCAATTAGTTTGGGGCGCGTACAGAGTGGGCCTTGTACACAACGCACGCGGAATGTGTCCTCCATGGCGCAGTGCTCTATACTATACAAGGCATGTTCATGCGTCGTACTCAAGAGTTCCATATGAACGACATTCAACATTTGTGAGGGGCTATTTTTCTTTTTGTCTTTTTTTTTTTCTTTTTTGCTGTCCTCGCATGAGTTTCTGAATTGGCCCCGATAATGCAAACACGAAGAAAAATTACAAATAAAAAAAGGAATGTTTTGTTTCGCGGTGTACAAGAGGCATCCGTGAGCACTCAGGGCCGTACACTAAAGGGACCTGTGGGAGCTGTATGCCTTAAAATATATTTAAACATATCTCTCCCACATGCAGCCGCCTTCTCTGGATGCTTGTCGTTTAATCACCTCGCGGAGAAAGAAAATCTGGCACGTTTACACAATTTCGAGCCTCTTTCTAAAGAACAAAGAATATTAACATCGCATGGCCATGCTCTCTTTACCCAAACCACATTTTTTCCTCCAGTCATATAACATCCAACTATGTGAGAAGCAAAAGTAACCGTTATTTGAAATTATTTGTGTTATAATAGACCTGTAACTTGATCATTCTCTTACAGTCTTGGTCTACAGCTTTAAAGCTTGTTTTTTATGCTTAATTCAAAATAGCTGGCCAGCGAAACATTTTGTAAGAGTCATCCTCACAAGTCCCCAAAAACGGAGACAAAAAATTCCGATAATTATTATATTATGTGTCGGCAAGCAGCCACCAATATATGTACCCGCTGCACCGAAGGAACGGAATTTTTTACCTTAACGAGCCACTGGTGGCGGAGAAGACAATGAACTCAGAAGACAGTTTGGGACACACCTACGTCTCGGATAAGGATAAGTTGGAGGGGATGCAAACCATTGGTTTCGTACAGCGCATAAGAAACTGGGAACTGCTTGACACCCGCCTAATGAAACTGCGCTTGAAGTTGTGTCGTGTTATTATTCATCTGTTCGTGTAGAACGCGAAAAGTATATGCAGCAGCCCCCCCCCCCCCCCCCCCGTCTCTTTCTTTTTTTTAGTCCGAGCGTGTTGACCATGATGTTAAGGCCCGTGAAATTACATTGAGAACTTAATTGTTCAGAATGTCCTTCTTTCGTAAAGCTATTACGCGATGGAATAGGCTTCCGAGTGAAGCCGTGAGTACTGCATCAAATTATGCTTTTTCTTTTTTCAAATATTGTAATGTGCATGTTCAAGTGCTTCACTTTTTTCATTATCTTTTCTGGTTTTATACCTTTTGTTCTACCTAAGAACAGAGGTGCAGTTTGTTTACGCAGTTTACGTATTTCTTATTGCAACCCCCGCCCCCCTTCCCCTTCCTTTGTAATGCCTCGGCGCTGTGGGTTCTTTCATAAATAAACAAGACTTTCGAACTGTCACTCACAAGAAGGCCCACCGCAGTGAAGGAATGACGAAGAGAAAGATAAAGAGTGTCCACATTTCCGCATCGAAACTGTGTGTAGCATAGATACACGCTCAAGGCGTATTGAGGCGTAACGTCCAGCACGCTTATAGGGTCCCCGGACATACAAAGTGTGCACGGGTGTGTAGGGGCCAGCTGCTTGGGAGGGCATAAAACAGTGTCGTGTCGTGTCGACGTCGTCGAAATGAGGCATAAATCTGTCAAGGCGCGAAACAATGCATGCGGTGGCGTCCCTCCTCCTCCTCGTCTGGCTCGCAGGCGGGCGGGTCGTCTGGGTAGCAACTTGTCGCGGCGATATAGTAGCGGTGTACATGCGATGCTGCAGCGGACGGGCAGCCGCTGTCGAGCGCGCCCCTTTCTGGCGCCCTTTATGACCCTGAGATCCGGTCGCTACAGAAAAAATAAAAAATGAAAAAACTAGCACCGAATGAGCTAATTCTTCTGTCTACTAGGGTGCTGCATATAAGGGGCAAAGTGGTGTCGCGCTTCCGCCCTTGTACAGTTAGCGTTACTGTCCTGGGAGAGGATAGCTTTGTCTCTACGGCCTTAGGCATTTAGGGAGGAGATTTAGGGCTTCTTGAAGAGTTACTCGATTTCTCCATGCGCTCTGGGTCACTGCAAGCAAACGCAATACGTAGTATTCATTTGTTTATTTACATTTTTTTTTTTTTCGTGTTCTGCCAGCCTTACGAAACCGTGCTATTGCAGGGTATACCTACTATACGATGTCGGGATAACTGACACTTAACTGAACTGCCTTGACGTCTACTTTTTGTTGGCGCGGTAAGAATCTAAAACTATATAATGCGCGAAACAAAAGTACAGACGTGATTCATGCATCATTACCATTAGGTTTAATGAACGACTGCTTGCTTAATGCGAAGCATTACCTGGAAGTCCAGAAGATGGCTGCATGCAGCGCAGTCCACTATGAATTTTTTTTTTTTCGTTTAATCGAGGTTCTTGATCGCTATATGGGTAGGCGCACACACTTTTAATGCGGTTTTTTATCCATTCTAAAAAAAAGAAAAACCATCGGTAGCTCTAGCTACCGCTCGTGCTGTACACTTCTATGTCATATATACGTCTGTTCATTTGCTTCTCGACATCAAGTTTGCACTGGCCGCCGGTTCTCCGACATGGCGAATTCTCTGCATGATTATAGCAAAATCTCTCGTGTAGTTACAGCTTCCTGTTTCCGTTTTTGGCTTTGTGCATGCGGTTTACTTTTGAGTGCAAATACTTTGTGTTCTTCTTCATAGTGATCTGCATCTGTCGCATTCATGACACCGGCAGTACTCACGAGCGTGAAATGCCAACGTAAATGTTTTTGAGTTGTTTGAGGCGGTAAACAATTATTTCTGGACATCGACTATAATTATTTCCTTACATAACCCCCCTCCCACACACACACACACACACACACACACACACACACACACACACACACACACACACACACACACACACACACACACACACACACACACACACACACACACACACACACACACACACACACACACACACACACACACACACACACACACACACACACACACACACACACACACACACACACACACCATGTTTTCTTTCGGCAAAATCCAAACGTTACTCAGCAAAACGCCACATCTGAGCACAAACCAAACACGACCGAACTTTGTAGACCCCTGCTTGGACGCGTCGTTTAGCGACGACAGCCCTTAATGACTCTTAGGAGAGCAATGAACTACGGGCAGTGCCTACTGAGAGACTTCGCGTTGCACCCAAGGTCGATTTGTTCTGACGATACGAAACGAGAGGAAAGGAAACGAGCGATTAGAGAATTGAAGCGCGCAGTGCAGGTGCTTCTGCAGGCGGTGCGCGGGCAACGCCTGCATCGGACGAAGTTCACCCGCGGTCACACATACACGGAGAGAGGGATAGCCACCCTTAACTACACGGCAGAATACGTCCGTGTCGCCATTTCAGTACCCGTGGAAGGAAGGACGCGCCAATGTGGGCCCATTAATTGACGAGCGAGGCCTCCTCCGGTCGAAGCGCGCGCGACTCTCGCAGCTGCCGCTCGATGAATGCCCGCTGCCAACGGCACTACGCAGGAGGGGAGTGCCCCTCGCGTGTATACTACGTATGCGGGAGCCAATTGACGGTTCCCGGGCACTGCGCGCGTTCTTCTCGTTTTGCTTTCGCGCCATCACAGTATAGATAGCTGGCGACCCGCCGCAGAAAGATACGCACGTGGTAGAAGATAGTGGAGGGAAGGGTGTGAGAAGAAAGTCAAAACAGAAATGCCGGCAAAGTCATTTCGGAGCAGCGAGAAAGAGCGCGGTCGAGCCAGCGAGCTACGCGCGCGCGAGCCGGCTTAAGAAACAAGGCCGACTTTCGAGGCGTGTCCGGCACTTCCATTCATCTGGAGACGGCCGGCCGGGGCCTCCGAACGGACTGCGCTGCGGCGCACCTCGGCGGCGAAGAAGAGCCCGATTCTCCATTAACACTGCCTCGCCCATCGCTCCGGGCGCGCTCCCCTCTCGCCGCCAAAACCGCAAACGAGACAGGCCTTCAATTTGGGCAGAGCCCGGCGGCGGTTTCGCGTTGGCGCGGACATGCGAGTGCGCCGGCAGAAGCGGCAGCTACGGACGTTCCATTACGCACACCTCGGCACGTCCGCCCCTTTCCTGCTGCCCCACCTGCGACGACTACGGCACGATGCTACCGGCGTTGCCGCGGCTGGTGTGACGACGACGCTGATCCCTCAGCGCGGGCCCCTGCTACCACTCCCTGCTTCTGGTCGCGCCAGCGCTGTCGATCGCGCTCGCTCTCCGATGCTCCGCCGTCATCCGCGGTGCTCGCTCGCGTGCCAAAGCGGCGTCGGTCAGCGCCGGCGGTGACGCGGACGAGGAGACGTCGGCGAGTGAAGGACAAGGTCAAGAGCGGAGGAAGGAGCGTCCGGTCGCCGCTCCTCGTCTGCGCATGCCATTGCGGGCTGCTCCCGTTGGGCCTGGTGGGTCGCGCCTGACGTAAGCTGCCTTCGGCGAGGTGCGGAAACTGTTGCCAGAAATGGATTTCTTCGCCTGATTGTTGTCAGGGTAGGCGGAGGTTAAAGCGAACTCGAATGTAAGCAGAGGCCCTCACTTCGATTTCGCGGCGATGGTTCCCACATCGTCGCGGCCAAACCATCCTCGGTTCGCTGTCTTCCGCAGCGCATGCTCCATTTTTCGACTTTACAATGCTGCACGGGGTGCACTCACCTTCTTCGTATTACTCGTATTGGCGTTGTGCCAGAAGCATTCCGCTGCAGTAAATTACCCGCAGTGATGCCAGGTGTCAAATCGCGAACTACATTTGTACTAACGAGTTGTGTGTGCCATCAAACAATATACAAGCGGCTGCCCGAAAAGTGAAGGTGCCTGCACGGCCAGCACGGAAGCGAGGCGACATCCGAAAGGCGGGCGGCAAACCGGCGCGATCTTCACTGTCGTCGCGGTGCAAAGCGACGCGACGAACACGCATTCTGGAAGCGGGGCTGCCTGTCAGTCGCAGTCGCGCTGCCGTCGACGCGAAGTTCACCGAGTCTCTCTCACGCGCGCAGCCGTTGAACGAACGCTCGCTACCCGGTCGCCTCCTCACCGCGCGTGAGAGACTTCATCTGCAGGTGGCTCGCCTGCGGCGGGGAGCTTCTTCGTTGGTTTTCGCATTCTCCTTTGCGATTCCTCTCTCGACTTCCTTTTTTGCGCCGTTGCCATGATGTAGCTTCGCGCCGTCATGTTCTCCTCTGACTGCGCTGATAGAAATTGGTTTGTATGCCCTGCAGTCGGGCCGAAAAAAACCTCTCGTCACCAACGGACAACAGATGAGTTGGGTCTGCACGTAAATAGAGGAGACAACTGGTAGTATAAATTTGCTGCAATGACGTTGTGCTCACATCTCACGTGTGTCAAAACGGCCACAGTTTTGACTAATGTGTGAAATTATACTTCGAGAGACTGACGCTCTTCCCGGCAGAGGCAACGCAGGGATCGCTGAAATAATATTGCGTGAACTGTCTAAGATCCGGCAATATATTGATGCGAACTAAAAGAGCAATGCAAAAAGTGTTGTTGCTAAAATGAGCTAAGTACTAACGGTATGTCCTTGTTCTATACATGAGTGTGACAAAGCACTGTTAAACCTTACGAGTGGCCCAAGACGCCTTAATATGTCAATAACTGCCCTTCTCTTCGTGCAGGCTTGTTGCGGCATGTCGGAAACTGCCGACAGCGTTATCATTCATATTTACTTGGAGCTTAACGAAAATATTTCCATGTCCATATATGTTTCTTGAAAGCATGCAGTAGCGCATAACTGGGAAATATTAGGTGAAATTTTCGCAATGGAAACTTTATTTTATTCACGATTTTCATGTCTTCCTTTCTCTAAACAGAGCAGTAAAATACATTAGGCCCAAATAGGAGCGTCAGTGGCGACACCACCATTTAAAATCTGTTATAAAATACGTAAGCTTCTAAAATAGGGTACAAATTATATGACTCCACTATTTTACTCCTGTCTAGAAATTATGGAGTAAAGTGAAAGACTCACCATTCCACTTTCCAAGCGGTGTTTTTCGTTTTTTTTTTTTTTTTTTTTCCGGAATACTTCGCGTGCCTCATGGAACTACATATATATACACGACTTCTGTATGAACCGCGGACTCAAAATCAGTCTATACGACCAGCAAACTCTAAAGTTTGTTGCTGTGTTCGCGTTTGTCGTCTGCAGAAGTGCGAAACTGAACAAAGCGTAAAAACTTGCGCCATTTTTCAGGGTCAAGTGAGTCGGTCAACAACCGAGAAACCGCGGCGTCGTGAGGGGGCCCTCGACTCGCTTAGCTTTAGGCACCTTCCCTCTTCCCTTCTATTCGTTATTTCGGGGAAGCCCACCGCCAGTGCGCCACGGCCTATACGCGAGGAGCTATACGCACAGCTGTAAGCCGGACGAGGGCCGCGCAAACACGGTCCGCGCGTGTGTGTACCCAAAGAGCGCGGCCCACGCCACCCCGCAAACTTGGACCAAGAAAAGGCGCTAGGAGCAAAACAGAGACAAGTAGCGTGACCGCAGCTTCCTTCGGCTGGAAACGAACGCGTTCCGCCTGGCGGTAATTAAAAGAAACAAACCGCGGTCGGCTGCTGCTGCAGCCGGGACGTAGAACACGCACGCAGGTTCCTTTCACTGGCCTGGGCGTGTGCGTGCAGACCTGTACTACGTGAACGAGGGATGCAACGCATCCGTATACTCTCGCGTATAGCGGGTAGCTGGTGCTGACGGTTCTACTCACGCAAAGAGGAGATATTTGCAGAGCCTGTGCTTGTGCGTGTTTGCGTGCGTGCGTGCGTGTGTGTGTGTGTGTGTGTGTGTGTGTGTGTGTGTGTGTGTGTGTGTGTGTGTGTGTGTGTGTGTGTGTGTGTGTGTGTGTGTGTGTGTGTGTGTGTGTGTGTGTGTGTGTGTGTGTGTGTGTGTGTGTGTGTGTGTGTGTGTGTGTGTGATTTGCTTACACAGAGAGTGGCATACTCTTGAGCTTATGGACCCCACTCCATGGCTTCTGCATATGCGACTCGCGCCTCTACTCGTATTTCTTAACCAAATGACGTCGCATCCGGCATTTCTCTTTTCTCCGACAGACGTGACCTTGAGTAAGAGTTAGTGGGCGCGTGCTTATAGTTATTTTACGCGTATGTTACTTCAGTTTTGTCACTGTGACCCGGGTTTTCCAATATATTAGCCAAGTGAAAAACTCCAGTGTTCAGGCGTCTCTCTATCTCTCCGCATCTTAGGCAGTCCCATCCGACCGCTTGCTGGTGTTTCCGTGCATGAAGTGTATACGTTAAAGGGCGCCTGTCTGTGCACAGATTCATGATGAGCATAGTAACAAGGGTTCAGTTGCGAAAAGAATTTGGGGGGCGTTTAAGGTGCAATTATGACCATTCTTATAGCTCGCGCAGACAGTGATCCTGTTCCATATTTCACAATGATTATAAGATCGCGCGATATTCATATAAATGCGACAGCGGGTGGCCACTCCGGCTCCATGACAGCGGAGAGCTTGCAACGTCGCACACGGCGCAGCCCGAGCGTCGGTCACCGATCACATGGCTTGTGACGTCACATCCCGCGTCGATTCTCGCTCCGTTGTCGCCAATATTGCCACTAATTTCGCACTATATCATATAGTATATGCTTAATGAGAATTCATGCGAGCCGTGAATGCGGCCTGTTCTACAGCAGTTCAGGTGATGCATCCGCGCTCTAAAGGAGCCCACCTAACCGTGACAGTGTACACACAGCGCACTCGTTCGTGTAGTCCACGCGGCTTGTATGTGCACCTTCCTTTGTTTCGCCCGCGCGGGCCGGCAGTGCGGGCGTTGTGCCGCTCGCGCACGACGCGTAGCGCCAGACGGAGGGAATGCGGACTGCTTCAAATTGTCTGCGGCGTATACTGTTTCCCATAACGCGGCACAGTGCTCGCGCGTCCGTGCCCTTCTGTTATTGTTATCACCGCGCAAACCCGGCCACGGCGCAGAGCCCACCGCTTGCTCTTTCGAGCCGCGCGCACAACGGACCTTTTGTTACAGGCGCGTACGGGGCTTGCGTCCCTTCTTTTTTAATCGCCTGCAGGACTTGCCACCGCCCATCACTTGTTTGCCCATCAGGGCCCGGCGAGGGTCAACCGAGGTGGAGTGCGCGAAGGGTCTTACAGGGAAGCGGTGTACCGTGTGTGTACGCACCGATGGCCACGCTGCAGGCTCTTCTCCGCCAGTTAGGTCTGATGCCGCTGGTGCAGGTTTTGGTCACAAAGGGTCGACATGTTCACGCCGTATCGCGCACCGTTTATTCTTGCTTTCTCGAGCTGGAGGAATGTAACATCACCACCTAATTTCGACGTCCAGGAAGAGGCTGGTATATGTGCATAGGCGAAGATTTAGTCGCTGTGTGAAGGGAGGCGATTTGTGCACGAAACTATAGAGAAAATTTGCCGGATAATAATTCCAGACAGGCGTGCGCGCCGCCGGCATGTCTTGCGACGCTTTATGCATGCAGATATAGATCTTCCTACCTTTGCGAACGTATAAGAAGCGGTTGGCGCCAGAAGCTTTCGCCTACTTGCGACTATATATACTGCAGCAAATAGCGCCCCAAGCCTGTCAACATAGTGCACAATACGGCATGTCAGGCACACGACGAATCGGTGACATTACAGCGAATGTTTGATAAACTGTTAGCAGCATATAAGCAGTGAACTCCATTAAATGTAAAGAAATAAATAACTGCGTGGAGCGCGAGTGTGGATTTTGTGTTTGTTGCGTATACCCTCTATATTTACGCTGCCTATATTCAAGGCGCTTGGTTGCAGCCCTTGCAGTTTTTCAGCCTCATGTGTAAGCCGGCGCGTTCGATACTCGCGTGGTTTCTCTTTCACGTATCTGTATATATGAACTATGTTCCCCGCAGCATTCACCGCGCGGACTTGAGTATGTGCTCGCGAGCATGCGCTTTCGCATTTGCCATACATGTGTACGTGCTCGCCGGTCCGTGTTTCTCTACATGCATATCAGCTGGATGAAAACAATCGCAGCGGGGTTGCGCGGCGCCGTTCTGCAGATGTCAGTGGAAAGCGCCGGCCCGGGCCGTGGTCTTGTAAACAAAGACGCGAGAAAGGTTCGACCTTTATTTCTTCCCGGCTGTCACCGGACAGATATATGTAAATGCGCCACGTGCATGCATCTATTTATTATGCCTATATAGGCCTAAACATTACGGTGGGCGTGCATCTGACGGTCGTGCCAATTATCGGCTGCCGTATTAAACACGCTTGCACTCTCCCGTTTCGTGCATTTTACCCTCGAAGTTCAACACCCAATTCTCCACACAGTTTGTCAAGGATGCTGTAACTCGCTTCCAGTTCAAATAAAACTGTATACTGATGGTCGCCATCATCACTTATTGGGCGTCAATATATTGGCACTATAAGCCTAATTTAAAAATGAATGTTACTACATATAAACAAAAAAAAAAAACGTATACGTAGCGCTATGGTGTGCCTGTCGTGTCTTTCCATCAACCCCATAAACCAAATCTTTCTTTCGGATATATTGATATTCTTCATCGGCAAAGTTCTAGAGAGAAATAGGGTTCTGCTTGAAATACGAAACGTCAAGTGCGTCCATAAAAGTATTTTCTTTAACTTTTCATCTGAAACCAGGTTTGAGCGTACGTGTTTTGCCAATTTTATAACGTCTGCTACGAGCGGATACTTTTAAATGTCGCAGAATTAAAAAAAAGTTCGGGAAAGAAAGCTGCGAAGTGCGCGGGGCATAAAAGCCATACTAACTGCGTTCAGCTCCAATAATGGTGGGCAAGGAATCATTCCATATGCTCTTCCTTTATGCATCGTTACTTTATTTCACTTCCAGTAGAACGAACTGCGAACTGCGAGCGGCAGAGACAAAACGCTGCACTCCGAGCAAAAGAGTGTATAAAGCACGAAGCCCATTAAAGCGTGGCTTCGTCGTGCAGGGTCCAGCAGCGACGGGCGGTGGCGGCAGTTTAGGCTAAGGCGAGAAACGCCCATGGTCCATATTTCACGATACGCAGCAGGTTTGGCTTCGGCCCGCTTCGGGAGCCTGTTTGTGCGCTGTGCACTGGTCAGCGCTGCACTGCGCCTTATCACATGGCGCACGAAATAGACGACGCGAAGCGCTTGCCTGTACACGCGTCGCATCCTCGGCCCGGCGGAGATTTACGTCGGCGGCGGCGGGCGCTCGCATCCCTATAGACGCGACGAGGAGCATAACCAGTACTAATCACTCTTATCACTCTTCGGGCAGTGGCACATGTTTGCGCTGTATATGTATACGTGGGACGTGCGACTCACAACAGGTCTGATTGACCTCTATTTATTTACTTATGCGTGTGTCCGTTTATTCGTTTCGGTGTACGCGTACTTGTATACGCATCGAAGGAAACGCCCAATGAACGCTGACCATGACGAGTTACGAGAGCTGCTGTCGGGCCGCTGAATTATTTTGCTCCCATTCAATTCTCCCCTCCCGTAATCGTTTTTTATTATTTGTAATGGCCTTATTTAAGGAATCAGAGGTCGCAAATGCGCGCTCCCGCAGCCACGAGATGTCTCAATCTTTCATCGAAAAAAAAAAATATAATATATAAAAACGCCTTCATTGTTTCCCAGTTTGAAAGCATAATTACAGGAGGGTACAAAGGCTTCATTAGTATGCGACAGTATTCAGCGGCCTGCAGCCCTTATACGCCGCTCGCATCTCTGTAGTGATTTTTGTGCAAACAGAAACATAGGGGAACTTAATCGTCACTTTTCAGGAACAGCTGCCTTTCGAGGTCCTACACGAAAGTGCATGAATAAACAGCCTTTTTGTCGCGCGTCGATTTTGCAGATATTAAGACCCAATGCAGAAAGCTTCTTGCCGCCTGTCATCCATTTTAAATGTATTGAATATTATACGTCATCGAGGCACCTCGTATATTCGTATATGTTTGACAGCTAAAACATGTCGCCGGATGGTGACCGAAATCGTGTTTTATTCTTGATATTGTCAATGATCATGCATTGTATAGCTGCAGTTTCCTGCTTTCTCACGGTTACTTCCTTTGTTTTTGTTTAATAACACCCTTGAGAGACCCAAATATCTTGATCGCGGCTTTTCCTGCGCGCAAGCATTTCCTACCATTATATATCTTTCTTTTGTGCGGTGTTAAACAGACACTGAAAAGGATTATCACGTTCCAATAACAAAGACGACACTTCCGCTTAACACAGAGCTATATACTGGAGCTTAAACGGAGCTGCCACCTATAATATCACTGTTCTGAGATTTGTCAGCGTTCCAAGCAGCAGTCGACTTGTGTGGTTCTGCCGTATACCGAGTATAGAATTTTCTTTCGTGGCTGCTTTCGAAGTCTCTTGTGTGTCTGAATCAATGAATTCTTTTTTTTTTTTTTTTAGCATCTTGTTCTGCTTTTAGTTTCTTGCGCTCATGATCCGTTTTTCTCCAGTGCCTATAGACCTATAGTTCTAACAGGCTGTCATGCACAATGTACTTGCATGCTTTTAAAATCTGTTTTGCTGAAATCAGAGTTATGTTATTCGTTTGGAATATTGTTTGCTCCTCTACTGTCCCTAGTTTTGATTAAAGCTTATTTGTCAAGCTATTTATTACCCTCGCATCCTCATAATATCATCTCTCATCTTGTTTGTGTTGACCCTGTTTTGCTCCAATATTCCCCCATCCCTGAAGGCCCAGTAGGACGTATGGGGGGAGGGGAGATCAAATAAATAAATAAATAAATAATAAATAAATAAATAAATAAATAAATAAATAAATAAATAAATAAATAAATAAATAAATAAATAAATAAATAAATAAATAAATAAATAAATAAATAAATAAATAAATGCATTTTGGATGCGCGAGTACAACGAGCGTATACTTGGCATCACCCTTACAGCACTTCAGACGCCATCCGCGCGCGCTGGCTTTCCTGATAGTTATTCACGTTCTTCCACTGCTCGCACGGCAAATCTCCGTTGGGCTCCCGCTCGAGCGAAATCCGCCATTAATTCGCCATAATCCAACTAATTTTAACTGTATTCGTGCACAGTAGATCATTAGTCGAACTTAATTTACCTTAGTTCATTTTTGATCCACTCTAGTCAAATTAACGTATTCCAGCTTAAGCCGCATCATTGCAACCTTGTCCAATGTTATCCATTCTTAAACTACATACACCACCTCTGACGTCTCATAGGCCAAATTCTTGCCAATTTACGGCAGCTTTTATCGATGGCGTTAGACTGATTTCAGCCGCGCCGCGACCCGGGCTGCGCTCTGTATAAAAGCTCACGCCTTGTAAATGTGATGATGGGTGTGTTAATATAGTCCAAGAAGCTTACCTGTTCCCACCGCCGCGTGCAGACCCACTCGCTACCGTAAAGTATGTTATTTAATTTCATGGTAATAAACAGCCATCAGGCAAAGATCAACGAAATCGGTGGACGGCCTTCGTATAGTATATACAAGATGCATGTGCCTTAGTTCTCCCTCAGCCGTTTAAACTGATACACTTCAAAACAGTTTTTTTTTTTCTTGCGCGCATTTTTGGGGCAGGCAATGCGCAGCCATTCACCTCCAAATGATAATTGCGGCGTTCTTTTCAGCCATGGCATCGTCACGAACTTGAAATTAATGGCAAGCGAGAACTCAAAATGCATTTTGCTTATCACCTGATGAATGCATGTTTTCCTGACGGAGAAACATAACCATACCCAGAAATAGCCACAAAACGTTTTCTTACCAACAGGAAAAGTCGGATCCAGCTTTCCTGTATAAGGTATGAAAAAGAGAAGGTATTTATTTCATTTTTTTTTTCGCATAGGGGCCCGCAATGGGAGCCTTATGTATCTTCCTAACACGCTGGACTTCAGTCGAAGTATGGTGCTGCGTTCTTGAAGACGGTCGACGCTTCTTTCCTCAGCCGTTGAAAGAGAGCTCAAGAGGAGATGTTTCATTTCTAGCTGGAGGCGGCGCATCGGTAGATGCCTACACTCGCTAAACGTGAAAAATGATCCGCGGGGAGAATTTTTTACTTTTCCTTTAACAAGGTCACCGTCTCGTGTGTATACGAAGATCAGTACTCGCCTCCGGAGCTGATAACGCGAGGAGCGACATTTTTTTTTTTTTTTTTTAATATTTCTCCATAACCCCGCGTCTCTTACAGAGATAAGGGCCGTCTGTACGGCGTTAGACCAACTTTGTGTATGTTGTGTCTGGATGAGATCGTCCGTGCAGGCTCGATGGAGAGTTGTTCATTCTTGCTTCACCCCCAACATCGGTGATTCGAAGCGCATTCATTCAGTATCGGCTTCGAGGGTAGCCCGACTTCGCCAAAGCCGCCGTATATATTCGGCGGGTGTCGGCGAGTTGGACGAGCTTTGAATCTCGCCATACATCAAGAAAGCCGCCAAATGGCAGTCGTGAACGCTTGCGGGCCTGAGGATAAGCGTTATAGGCAACCACAACTCTACTCTTTTGTCGCTTGTATACAAGCACAAGCCTTCCGTGTAGCTCTGCGTTAAACCAATATGGTTCCACTCGTAAATCGAGCGGTGGAACCTCAGAAACGATCAACCAATGAAAAAGAAAAAGGGTGATATTTTTGTTGAGTGTTTCATCAGCGACACTGTTTTCTCTCACCCCACACAAACGCACACACACAAACGCACGTTTTTTTTTTCTTTTTTTCTTTTTGTTCTCCACAGATGCGGTCGCTATCGGGAGCGCGCATCGGATCATTATGCCGTCGAGTCGAGCTCCTCGGCTTCTCCATTTCACTTTGTGGCACGCAGCTCTCTTCCAGTGCCTCGCCTGTGCTAAGGAAAGAGAGAGTGAGAGTGAACTAAAAACACGCCATGAAAGAGCGCGCCAAAATCTATAGAGCGCTATAAAAGCTATATCGTGCACAGCGGGGATAGAGAGAAGGAGTCCAAAATGTGGGGTGGGGAGAAAAATAAATGGCCGGGGTAGCGATCCTCCTCGTCCCATACATTATTTCCATTTTGTCTGGGCGAGTGCGCGTGAGCTTTTGCCGCAACCCCTGCGCCAACCGGCGAACCGCGATGTCGATATCGATCGCATAGAATCGAATTCGCGAGACTGCGCGAAACATCCGGGATCCTGGTTGTGGGCTGGCGGGTCATAGAATTGTGCTCGTCGCGAATCGCTGCCACCGTGCAGGAGTAGCTTCTGAGACAAAATTGTTTCTCCGGTCTTTTAGTGAGCGCGTGAAAGCAACTTTGGGACAAACACCGCATATATCACAATTGTTCCACTCTGCAATTGACTCTAGTCACTTCCACTAGTAATTCAGTATATTCGGCGAAGTTCTTGCACACATTTACCTTCATTGATATTATGTAAACTGTCAATTATAAAATAATAAAAGTTCGCTTTTCCTTCTTCAGGCAAATATTATTTCAATCAAGAAGCACTGTGGCTGGCAGGCGTGGTGCTCTTTCAGATCAAATATCAGGGTCAGTGTCTGCATGCCTGTCAGGAGTACATACGCTTGTCAGGCCAATTACTAGCTGCAGAGTGTCAGTGCATGCACACGTATATATACGCGGCCAACAAACATAAATCAGTCTTATCCAATAAGTTCGACCTACCGACTGTCTCTCTCTCTGTCTCGCGCACACACACACACACACACACACACACACACACACACACACACACACACACACACACACACACACACACACACACACACACACACACACACACACACACACACACACACACACACACACACACACACACACACACACACACACACACACACACACACACACACACACACACACACACACACACACACACACACACACACACACACACACACACACACACACACACACACACACACACACACACACACACACGTGCGCGCGTCTGATGTGCCAAGCTTTTTGCGCGCATGCAGTTTCGATTTCATGCGGAAAAAGCATTGGATTTGCTCGCGCTTTAAGTGGTCTTTACCCAATTTGAGTGCATATTTTGGCAGCGTAAAATTGAAGACAGGACTAAAGGAGAAAGACAAGGGACAAACGATGAGTCCTGTCTTTAATTTTACGCTGCCAAAATATGCACTCTACTTATCAAGACCAACTAGCCCGTCTTTCTACGTTAATTACCCAATTTGTTTTTGTTTATTTCAAGAACTGTATATGGAGCCTTCTTGCTCAGAGCTTCCAATTCTGCTTTGGGACTACCCACTCAGTTGCGACAAAAAGTTAATTAGGGAGCTGTTTAATTAGTTATATAGTTAGAGCAGTTCTGTAGCAAATTGTGTTCGCCGCGCGTGAGAGTTCATTCCTGCAAGCATCTCTTTTCTTTCTTTTCAAACACACTCTTGTTAGGAAATTTTGAAAGTGCTCGCTGAAACACAAAGTGTGTGTATGTCGTGTGACAAGTACGCCTAAATTTTTAGCCCGACCATTGGCGCTTCAGCATTACAATAGCGTGAATTTACAGGCGCTGATGATAACGATAAGTTTTCATTCTTGGCCAGATAACCAATCCCGCTTGAAGAAACAGCCCTCGCGCCACCGCGCCCATCCATGCAGTCTTCGGTTTCGCGAGCCGAGAACGAAAGAGCTGGCCAATAAAAACGAAAGGTTGTCAGCGTGTCCCGTCTCCTATAAAACAGGTGCCACAGGTAAATGTAACAAAATTATTTAAAAGTACAATGTGTTCTAGCGTATAGTGAAATCAGCTGAGGGCTGTTGAGGGTCGCTTTTCCTGTCTACGGTGTTTGTTTTTTATTTCTTTGTCCACCAAGATTATTGAATGAAGACTGATAAGCTAACTTTTTAACTATATAGGCTTGAGCAACAAAAATCGGTGCAAAAGTTCTATCAACGCAGTAGGCACATGTGAGCTCAGATGCGCATGCATAACTAAGACGGTGAAACGGTTGCGACCACTTTAGCACATCCTTATAGCTGCTCAACCTGTTTTAGTATCTCCAAGAGCTGCTTCTGATCGCACCGTTTCGAAACGGCGACTATCACGTCCAGTATATATGCTTCCAGCCGCTGTCACAAGATTTGTGCGTCACAGCAGTTGGAATGCCACCACTAGCTGATCGTATAATGTTACACGCAACGGCTGCGAAGGAGTTGTGTGGAAGTATCCTTAAAGTTCTGAAGCACCGAGATTCCAGCATATACTCTTCAACGATACCTTATAGGTGTGTAGTAATTAGCACTTAATTATTATAACTATATGGTGCCCTTCTTGCTTGCTTTCGCGATTCAGTTGATGACCTGCTAGTTAATTCGCTCGTGGTTATTTAATTCTGTACACCACTCCGAGCATCAAAAGTCGAACAGACCTGCAGCCGCACACACGCGGACGCCAGTGCGAGCTTGCTTGTTCGTGGCATCGCTTATCGAAGTCGGGGATCGCGCGGCTCCCTTGGGGAAGACCGGCGTGGGGGTCACAGAGGCCAGACCGCGGAGTCGGGCGCGGCGGCCAGTTGAATTGTGCGATGAACCTGCGCGCACATTCGCTTCTGCGGCCTCTGGACGTGAGTTCACGCGCGGTTGTATTCGTCTGTGTCATTCCGCGGGATTTGGAGCGTTAGTGTAGATGTGCTATACGTATATATACGAGGCGGTCGGTGACCTCGCGCTTATATAGTTTGCGGGTTTTTTTCTCCACCTGTGATGCGCGCGGTGCAGCAGCTGCAGTCTTTGTGGAAAGCAGCGCAAGAAACTGTCTGCAGCTTGAGCTCTTTGCGTCGTCCGCATGCAGGGTCCATCACAGGTCGAGGAAAGTGTTGCGAGAAAATCATCGTTGAATTCCTCGTTCGAGGGAACTTATTAACCCGAAAGTTAAAAAAGAAATTTTATATTTGTAGCAACGAATAACAAGGCGAATGTACGCGGTACACGCATACTAACACGCAATACCCATTGGTTTCCTTTTCTAAATGACGACTCGTGTATTTGGCATATACACGGCTTCGGCAAGAGGTTCGAGCAATTTACATGGCTGGCCTTGTGCTCGCAGTCATTTTCATTGGAAATAGCCACCAATTACGGCAATCATTTTCAAAATGATTCACTTCTTAGGAAACAATGCCAGTTTCTCGCGATTCCGGAACAAGAAAATTGACAATGATAGGTCGCTTCATCGAGCATAACTGCAGTGATTAAGCGGCAAAACATAATCGTTTGTTCATAGTTTTTCAAGAAACAAATAATACGGTCTGAAGAAACAAAAGATACTAATAATGTCACGTAGCAAGAAATGGCTTACCGCAACTTGTTCAATTTCAGCTGGTGAAGTGGCTGACAGAGGCAAAGAGAGGTGTAACCAAGGAAGTGGCTGGGATCGAAAAAGGATAGAACAGGTCGTATGGAGGATAGGTAATTCGGCGGGCAAATTTAGTGGCTGCTGTGCACGATACTGGCTGTATGAAATGAAAAAATAAAAATAAACAAGGCGCCAATCCAAGCAAGTATACCGTCTTGCAATACTTCGATGCGGGGATTACTATACCGGACAAACTTGGGTTTGAAAAGTAATTGATGTTGCGAAATTTAACGAGGGCTGTAAACTCAGAGAGGTATAGTATATATAGCTTCAGAAAGAAAAGTGTTAGCATGCATGCCATACATGGTATAGATCCCTTCAAAGCCTCGAATATTTTTTATGTGTTATTATTATTGAGAGCTCGGAGGAACTTAATCACCAGTTCTTATTTCGTTCTAAAGGACAGGAAAAAGAAACACTTTGCTGCTTTTGAATATGCGAGCTCAGTTCATTTTTCAATGTCGTGATGCCATTCGACGTCTTTCTTGAAAGATCACACATTGGTAAAACTAAATTCAGCTCTTGGAGTTTCGTATTAATTGTTTCATTCTGCTTTCTCATAATATGTACGCAGCTTTGTATCCACGACAAGTTATCGTGGCACCTGAAACAGGCGCTACAACAATTCACCGTATTCCTTGCTCAGTGGGAAGCAAGCATATCGTTCGAGAATAAGAATAGACACAACGGATCTTGATATCGCAGGCCAGGTAGGTAAAAGAAGCAGAGAGTGCTTTTTCCTGCAGTAACTCTATACTTCCTTTCGAATGCAGGGCGGGCTCATCTATAGCTACAATGCAATACACTATACACGCATATGAAAAAGTATATAGCGCAGCGGTAACATAATACACGTACGACCGCCGCCCCGCGTGGAAGTATATACTGCACTTATATGCAACCGCGACTGTCTTGCACCCGTACACAACGTGTAGGAAAGAAACGCTCCTCTGGCTGTGTCTGTGCGCGGCCGCCGTTTGTCCGCTTTTAGCGGCGTCGGCGCTAGTCACGGGGCGTACGCGAATGATTTACGGCTCGCCTCCGTATCACCTGGAGATCTGCGCAGGAGGGGGTCGCTGCGCCGAGGGAATTTCAAAAGCGCGCGTAGCGCGCCAAGCGCATAACGGTCGCCGATCTCGCCTCGGTATATATCCGCGTGTGTGCGTTCAAGCGCGTGTTTGTTTTTTTGCGAATCTTCCGCAGTCCTTACAATGCTTACACGGCCGCACATGTGCCGGAACAAAGAGAGTCGCTGGCCGATGACACGCTGACGCTCGCCCATATAACTTATACGCGACTCGCATTCAGCAACCAAAAGGCAGCGACGGCTGTAAGGTTACTATATACTGTGCTACACATTGCACATATGAGCAAGATGCGTAGCACTTAGAATCACGCAGCTGCACTCATGGCCCGGCCCAGATAACGAGCGGTGTATGCTGGTTCGTTTAAGCGACATCCATTGTCACTGCGGTGACCTGAACTATAATAAAGATACCTTTTGGTTACTATCTCGTTAGTGTACATTGCTGTTTCAGGCCGGAACAGTTGATGCGTGTGCGGATTTTACTTTCCGCGCCCCCATCGAACGGAAATTGATGGCTGCGGCAGGCAAATGTATTCGTTGAGAAAAAAAAAAAAACGTGTCGGTAACTCGAGCCGGCATTATCTGCTTAAGCTAGTTAAATCCAGGTGCGCAGCGCGTTTGTCCTCATTCGGTGCCTCAAGAGCGGCCTACCTTTATTTATACGCTCACAGGTATCGTATATGAGCTACATGGGCGCATATAATTAAATAGAAAACACTATTCGGTGCGGCACGCGACGAACGTTGTAGGTATACCGCTTTCGCTGGTTTGTCTGACACCCGAAACTAATCGCTTAATGGCTTTCCACCGGCAGGAGGCTCAAGAATCGACACTTAACGGGGGAGAACTTGACTTTCGGCTAATTGGCACTCGCGCTTTTACGCTGCCAGCGCTCCGTCCTTCCCACTGCCGTCAGTAAGCATCTGCCGAACTCGTATTTATGCACCGAGTATAAGGTTTCACTCACCGCATCGACGCGCACATCCGATATATGTTCACTCCCCGCCCTCGTCGGTGTTTACATTTTGGGTTTCGGTTACACGCACTGGCGGTTTCCGGGGCACTAAGCGCGTTTTAAGGGGGCGCTCGGGAAACCAGACGCGCTGCTAACAGGCCGGCGGGCGTAAATATAAATTACGAGCGGCTCTCGGAGCAATCCGCTAACGGGCCTCACTGATTGGGAGGTCTGGTGTCGCTCGGCTCTGCTCCCGAGCGCCAGCCTGTCGTCGATTGTTCCTTTCTAACGAGCTGCCTTATCGGAGGTCCAATCGGATTGGACACCACCTCGGCGCGGCTCCGTTGAGGTCAGCCATGCGTGTGTATACAGTCCCCGCATATGCATGCACTGCTTGCCTTGTTTGCATTCTTTGGATGCCTGGGCTGAGGGGAACGCGAGCGTGTATATAGAACCAAGAGGGCAGGGAGAGCATGTATACATTATAGTATACGTTTAAAGTTCCCACCGTTTCGCACCGCTTGTGCCGTTCGCACGTCGTATGCATTAATGTTCGTGTAGAATGTCACAGAAATCAGTCATGGCTTTATTATTTAGCCCCTTGTGTGTGGTAACACGACATTTCTGTGAAAAAAAAAAAAAAGAAAAAGATCGAAGGCCATGCGCGGGTGGAAACAATGCGACGGCAATTGGTTTTCTTCGTCTTTTCTTTATAGTTTATCGATTTTATGGTTAGATATCCTGAATCTGACAACGGATGTTCTGTCACATCAAATTCCGTCCGCTTGTGTTTTCCCCCGTTCTGACAGTTCTGCATCGTCGGTGCACACGTATGGGCGAAAGTTGCTCGCAGGGCACTTTCCCGCTGGGCGCGCGTATTACTTTCTGCAGCAGCCTTGCGCCAAGCAGGCCTTTTTTTTTTTTTTCATTTTTTTTTTCACCATCGCTCATTTGAAAACCAAAATGTCTATAATTCACTAGCTTAACTTTATTTGCGAGAGGTCTGTCAGCTTCAGTGGCCCTCTAAATGGTATATATACCTATCTGCAGTGATATTAACTTGCAAAGGCCATGGCGAACAAGCACGTTTTAAACGTTTTCCTCATTCTTGTTGCTTTCGTAATATTTCAGCTCGATAATATCGCAAAACGGATTGAAATGTGTGCATTGCCTCCCGTTTGTGGTATACAGTTCAAATGCAGTGGCCAAAGGAATGCGTTGTACACCCTATACCGGGTGTCCCAGCTAACTTGAACCAAGGAGTACAAAATAATATATTTGAGGTAGGTCAGTGAAACCAATTGCATTCAACTGCCAGCCTCCTTGCGCACTACAGGCAATTTTTTGTTTTGCAATTACTTAATTAGCTAACTATGTTAATTTATCTAATTTATTAAATATCGACTTTAGACCAAACATGTAAATTGGAAAGTTGTAGAGCACCTTCAGAAACCCCCATTTCATTAATTGCGATAAAGAAAGTCTCACTTGTATAGTTTTTTCCGGGCTCTGAAGAAAGCCCGCGAAATACAAATAATACCACGTGACTAGTGCATTTGTGCGCCGCGATTGTGGTGCTCTCAGTCGTGGTTTGAGCGAACGAAATCAGCTGCGACCGTGTCTTCTTGACCCCGTTAAAGCGGCAGGCCGATATGCCTGCGATGGCTCCTTCGCCAGCGTCAGACAGCCGGCCCACGTGACGGTGCAGTAGCAGCGAGAGCGGCGAGCCGACACCACCGACATTCTAACAAGGCCCCCTTCTCTCCCATCAGTGAACGTCATGACAAACAGATGAGCGATAAGGTATCAGCCACTGAATCTGCGCATACAGGCTTGGGTAAAGGGGCGAGATGACATCATGTGACTCGACTAAAATTAGCGCTGCACCTTCATTTGCCGGTTTTTTATCGCCATCCGCCTGTCGGGATGTAGGCTGCTGCGTGCGCAGGCGTGGCCAAAATCGCGGTGGTGACTGGCGAGCTCGAGCTCGCTCGAACCATCGCCAACATTTCTGCCTGCCGCTGCAACGGGACCATCGGGTCACAGACGCAGCTTATGTCGTTCGCTCAAACCACGACTGAGAGCACCACAATCGCGGCGCACAAATGCGCTAGTCACGTGGTATTATTTGTATTTCGCGCGCTTTCTTCTGAGCCCGGAAAAAAAGATACACGTGAGACTTTCTTTATCGAAGTTAGTGGAATGGGGGTTTCTGAAGGTGCTCTACAACTTTCCAATTCACATGTTTGGTCTAAAGTCGATATTTAAAAAAATAGAGAAATTAACATAATTAGCTAATGAAGTAAATGCAAAACAAAAAATTGCCTGTAGTGCGCAAGCAGGCTGGCAGTTGTATGCATTTGGTTTCACTGACCTACCTTAAATACATTATTTTGTAACCCTTGGTTCAAGTTAGCTGGGACACCCGGTATATACGCACAGCCTTTTGCGTGCGTGCGTATGGAGACAGCGGGAGACAAAATGCCCGTTGTCGGCACTATAGCATGATTACTTGTATTAAATTACTGATTCCTTTCATAGCGACTACCGGTATATATATTATTATGACATTCTATTAGTATAGTTTGCGCCTTGAGTATAAAAAACCTGTGAGCGCCAACTCCGTCAACTTCGGCTCCGTCAATATATCGACCGGACGTGTTGAATGCGAAATCGCCAGCGCTTGCACATCGCGCCGAAAGTAGCAGCAGGCATTATAACCGCAGTCCCACATCCTGCCAATAATAAAGAAAAACAAAAAGCAGAAAAGAAAACCGGAGGTATAATCGTATCCGAGAAAGGGCGGTGGAGAGGTTAAGCTGTCACGCTGGCTGCAGGGCACGATATATGTCGAAACGCGCAGATAACACAGAGATAGAAACACAGGGAGAAGCTAGAATGCACCGTGCGCGCTCTGCGTAGCTGTTAAACGAACACTCGAATAACAAGATCACCAAAATAAACTGCCTATAGGGCGCTTGTTTATGCGAGCACGCGACTCGCATGGCAAAGGGGTGTATACATTCGCAAGCAGCTTATCCGTAGTTGTGGCGCGCGGGGCGACCTCGCTGATTGCCAATTTCGCTTTCCTGTATATTCTGCTTCCCTGCGTGCTGCCATGCTCGCGGGCGACATTATTCTTTCGCGGACGTGCCGAACTCAGTTCCGCTGGGTTTTGTGATGCAAATGACATCCTTTTAGCACCGAGAAACGTACTCAATTCCGAGCAGTAATTCCTTCGGCGCGTTTGGTTTCTTTCTTTTTTGTTGTTATTTTTTGGCTATTATATGCTGCTGTTTGCCGTGCTTTATATTCGCTTATTAGTGGAATGTGTCGAACTTTCAGTGTTTATCTCTTTATCTTTCGATAAAGTAGTTCACAAGTAGCTGGTCTTCGGAGTTGGATTTGGATGCTATGACTCTTTCTAAGTGTGGCATGAGCGGTTTCGACAGTTTCTTACACGTCCGGGTATAGATGCAGGCTGCGCTGTGTAGTAGAGCGTTCAGTGTCGGTGCCGTATGCCACTCATGTAGAAAAGCCGGAAGCAAGAAGTTTTCAAATAAAGCAATATATATATATATATATATATATATATATATATATATATATATATATATATATATATATATATATATATATATATATATGCATGCAGTATGTTCACATAAAGTGGTACTCATCGGTGGCGTCGTGAAAGATGAAAGTATAATGCTAATACGTAGCACATAAAGACATAAACCTGTTAGTTGCCTGCCGGGACTTCTTTCAGCACCAATGATTGTCGCACCGAAAAAATACCCGGCGCGTAGAAAAGGCATCTGTAACCGTCAGCTGCAAGTTTGACAGCCCACATGAGGGGGCAATACGAACACAGCCCTTTTGCACCTTTGGAACGCAACGCTGGAAAAGACGAATCCGCGATTGTGCAACCACAGACACGGCGTATGGAATCCAATGACGCACGGAGAAGAATAAACACAAACGCAATATTATACTGACTGCAGCGAAACGGCGCTACCACTGGCTTGGCTTCGGTAATGATTAATTCCAGTCTGCCAGGGAGGGGAAGATAATATACGTGGCAAGCAACTTGAGCCTGTCAGGACGGGAAGATTTCGAATGTATGCGTGCCCTTCAATCAATATTGTTTTATCGTCCAGAGGCGCGCTCGTATACTCATGCACGTAGAATCACATACGTGTAGGTGATATGCACCTACATACAAAACAATTCTTTCCCATTGGGCATTCTGTGCCTTCAGCCGCGCCTTTCACGTGTCCACAGCTCTCGCATTAATCGGCGTGGGAAGGGGCTTTGAGAGCTTCCGATCTGTCGCCGAAGAGCGTTCGTGAATTGGGCAATCGGGTTCTATTTACGGCGCGTACGGCAGCGACAAATAGCGCTTTCTGGTGCGCACCGTTGCGACGAGGTGAAACGCCCGCGTTGTTGCATGTCCTCCCTACGCTTAGATCTCGGCGTGCACTATGCGCATAATATGCACGCATCTGGGCGTTGGGGAGAAGCTGTTTTTCCCTATCCTTCCGTGAGCGCTGGTTTCGGCGGCGGTCGACCCTGAATCACGGGGGCGGGGTGCGGCCCAGAAGAGCGCATACCTGATACAGACAGTGCGTCCAATGCGGCCCGCCGCTTCGGGCGCACGCGTGAATTAATCGTGTGCCCGGCGAGGAGAGGCCGAGGGGAGAGAGCGGTAAGGAACGAATAAGTAACGAAAACAAAAGAAATTAGAGAAAAAAAAAAAAAAAAGGAAGAAGCTGCTGCGTATTTCCGACCTGGCGCGCTGTGTGAGGAGGCAGCGAGAAAGAGAGACGATGGGGTGAGTGGAAGAGTGATTGTGATGCAACCACCGCGGGAAGCGTGCGCCGCGGCGGCTCATCCATTGTATGCGCGCCGCAACCAGGCGCGGAACGCGTGGGCTCGCGGTACACATATGTATGCGGTGCGGTCGGGTCGGCGAGGGCGAAATGACAGTGTGTTCGTGCTATATATATATATATATATATATATATATATATATATATATATATATATATATATATATATATATATATATATATATATATATAACATTTGCGAGGTTCTGTCTTTGCTTTTGATCACATCGACCTAGGGGCCAGATTTGTTCATGAATGCGTTCTGGACACTTCCTTCATCTGCCGTAATAAAGTCCCGGCGGGCGTGGCGTCGAGGCTCTGGGCGGTGGTTCAGTGACGCGTTTCTATTCCAGTATTGCGCGGGGCGGTGCTGTAAATGAGGAGTTTGCTATGGAACTTTAGTTAATTTCCGCATAGCAGGCTGTAAAGGGAACCCAGTGGACCGACGTAGATTCGTGTGTGTAGGCGGATGATTTCTAAAGTCCCATCGGTGACATGACGGATGTTGTGAGATTGCGAAACTTTCCTTTTTTGTTTCCTCGTTGTCGGGTCCTGTTTTGCATTCCGCTTTGGTTGAACCATGTGTCCGAACCTAATCACTCCTCCACACGTAACACCTACCTCCATCTGGTTTTAAGAGCAAGAAAAAAAAAAAAAAAGATGCGCAGTTTGTCGCTCGGACCAACGGAATTCTTTCAGCATATTTCTTGTACGGTTACTAGTTGGACAATAAAACATTTGACCTTGCAAATAATTTTAAACTTGAGAAACTTGTAGTGCGAGAAGCAGAATTTATCGCCATTGTTTGTGTTATATTAATCGCCGGATGTAAAAGCATCTTTAGGGCGACATCGCCTCTAACACTTTTTTTTTCCTATATACTAAAACACCGCACAAGCTTTCTTAATTTCATGCTCACAGGAATAACGCACTTAATTCGTTTTAATTCCGACTTTTCTGTTGATCAGCAAGCGGCGATGAATTCTCCGCAGACACACATATGACACTACCAAAAAACTAGCTTGAATATATATATATATATATATATATATATATATATATATATATATATATATATATATATACATATATATATATATATATATATATATATATATATATATATATATATATATATATATATATATATATATATATATATATATATATATTGCTCTTAGCACAAACGCAACTGTTAGAAGTCCAGTCAATATATAGTATTCATTGGGTATGTGCTTTTCCTCCCTTTGTTCTTATGAGGTGCACGGTGGCATCAGTCGGGAAGGCTAATTTAGGGTCAGTCCTGCCTTCACAAACGTCGTGCCTAAACAGAGCTTGTCGCTTCTGCTGAGCCCTGTTTTTGCCGGATGAAAGTGTAGCACTTGCGGAGCGGAAGGAGCGTCGTCTCCTTCAAGGGCTTCACGTTGAGTGCGCGGTCCCCGATCACACGAGCCGTGAAAGGGGCGCAAACAAGCGGAGGGTCCGTCACGCTGTGCGACAGCCACGAAGACGTCAATCACGTTGTCGCCCGAGGCCGCCGTCGTCCCCGACGCTGCACTCTCGCGGCTGGCTGGTAAAGCGGAGTTCGGCAACTTGGTTGCTTCGGTCCGGTTCTTCACTAGACTGCTATTGTACAGTCGCTTTCTAGAGAGTGAACACGTAAAAATGTGTTTCGTCTGAACTTTTCAGCATACTTCGTTTTTTTTTTTTTTTTTTTTTTTTTTTTTTTTTTTTTTTTGTTATGAACGGGATTGGAGGGCTATGTAGCATGAAGGGTGATCAAATGATCAGATTAATTGAAACAGGTTTGCTGATTTTGTCAAGTTCAGAAGTGAGCGATCACTATATGCAGCAGGATTCCATGTTGAAAGTCCTTCTGCTGAGCTATGTGCCTAATTACTGTCGGTCTCAATGTATATAGGGCAGCCCCCAGAGCAAGTGATGGATGTCTGCTTCAGTGGTCTCAGATTTGCATGTTGGACACCCTGGGTGGGGATATAAGCGCCGGAAATGAGGCCACGTCCGAGTAATGGCAGGAGTAGAGCGACCTCGTCCCGAGTCCTCCGAAGCGCAACCTTCTCTGCACGGATATTTTCCCCATATATCTTTATTCAGTATGATCTTCGTCACACCTGGCCTGAAGCAACGGGTCAGAAATGTTGTGTGGCGCCAGAGAACATCCCGTGCTGCCTTATACGAGATTCCGACGCATCTATAGAAGATATGTAGGTCACCTAGTTTAGGGAAGTACGACGACTGCAAATAAAACCATACATTTAGCACTGCAGAAAGGCGAGCTATATCATGTCGAAATAAGATCTCCGTCGAATCATTAACTTTCCAAATACCAAATCATGAGTTACAGGTACGCGAGTATACGAATTCCACTGCTATACATGTAGCCAGGTAAACAGCAATATAATTTTCTATGACATTGCCAAAATAGCAACCAGTAGATCGCATCTTATGAGTCATGACACACGACTACGGGTACTCCATGGACGTATTTTGTTCAGACAGAAATCAGCTTACAAGGGTTATCGTAAGTCGTTTGCCTTTACGCTAAACAAATGGGCATTATCAAATGGATTGAGTGCTTTTCATTTTAACATTCACAAACAATATTTTACCTAAGCTCTCCTATAGGCACATATTTCTTAATCAAACGTGCGCACCTAATGATTTCCTTGAGTTGGCGCTGACGCATATGCGTTTCATGATACGCATATTTAAGCGTATTCATGTTTTCTTTCTTTCTTTCTTTCTTTCTTTCTTTCTTTCTTTCTTTCTTTCTTTCTTTCTTTCTTTCTTTCTTTCTTTCTTTCTTTCTTTCTTTCTTTCTTTCTTTCTTTCTTTCTTTCTTTCTTTCTTTCTTTCTTTCTTTCTTTCTTTCTTTCTTCAACTAATGACCGTGATATTTGACTGAAACTTCTTATTTTGGTCATGTGTGTTGTTTTCGGTCTTTATGCCGTGCTAAATTGCAAACTGCGTACGGTACTTAGGAGACAAAGTTGTAGGCCAGTTGATGAGGCATGCATAACGACTAAAGAATTGCTAAAGCCACGGGACGCGGGTAACAGGACGGCACAACGAAAGGCTGAAGAGCCAAACTTGAAAAAACAACTACTAAGTTTAACACAGAACATACAATCATCGTTTTACTGTCTTGAAAAGAACGGATGTCGTTTAGGTGTTCTTGCCCCCCTGTGTTTACACACACGCGCACACACATACTGCTTATATATATATATATATATATATATATATATATATATATATATATATATAAATATAAAGAGAGAGAGAGAGAGAGCATTATTTTTATTTAGCTTTCTTTTTTCAAGTTTGGCTGTTACCACTTCAACAGAAAAGAAAGCTCTAAAGTTTCAATTAAATGCTTCGCCACAAGAGACATGAAATAACGATAATTACGAAAAATGGTTTTATATCAGACTAGACTGCACGATAGCGAAGCACGCATGCTGCGGCATGCGTAATTCTAGTAGGTTTCTTCTTGGTTGGCTCCTCCCCCCCCCCCCCCCCCCCTCCCCCTGAATAGAGCTTCCATCCAAAAAAGAACGCCGTTTGGTGGTCACCGATAGTATCACGAGACCATCGGTGACCATCGATGAACCATCGGTGAACCATCGGTTCTTTGCAATTGTTTCATTTGAGATTTCCGCGAATGAGCTTCAAATATTTATCACGTTTATAACCCAAGGCAAGCGCCGTGGTGTAACATGACAAATATTCCGTTCCACCTGCTCGACTCGTGCCATTAACTTGTTCTTCGGCTCGGAAGGTCCCAGCTTCCGGTCCCTAATATTCCTGCGTCGGTCCTATATAGTAAATAAATTTTACCGGATTGCACGTAGCTTAGCTTAAAGTTTACTGGCAAACCCTGTCCTCCTTTTTTTCTGTCTTCCTCTGTATTGCGTATTTGTGTACTAGTTATAATATCATTACTTTGTTTTCTTTGACTTCCTCGTCAGAATCTATTTCGACGTCCTTACCCAGAAAAATTATGTTGACGTACGCAGAACCTATTGCGACGTCTCGCTGTCACGTCTCGCGGAATTTCACAGAATCTCGCTTACACATCTCGCAGACGCGAGATATTCACCCTGAGCCTATAGAAAGGCTTTCGCCTTTATTATTATAATAATAAAGCGGTGGCTTCGTTATTCTAGTCGGACAGGATTTCAAATCTCTCGTTGTTTATTTCTTTTTCGTTCTACGCGTGTACGGTACCTATCGGTAGACATGTTTTCTGCATTCACAACAGCAATGGCTATAGCAAAAACAAAAGAAAAAGGGGGGGGGGGGGTTCTTATTTTGGCATCGGCGTGAGAGCATTTTTCTCGGGTCTGCCTTTTCTCTTGTATCGCCTGCCGTAGTTGTAAATGTCCACGAACACGCTCACAAGCAAAAAATATACCAAGACATGAGCACAGACGCTGGTGCGTATGCGCTAAACCTACGAAACGCACAAGACGAGGGTACCAGAGCGTTGCTGCGGGGAAGCAAGAAGGTCGGAAAGAAGAGGGGACGCACAGGTAGTGTGCTCCATCACCTGCGTTTGACATCCGCAGGTCGGAGGCTAAGCGGCGGGCAATGGAAGGAGGCCTCCTCGCACGGTGCCAGCGAGAGCGACTGCATCGCTGCTCTCTCCGTCCGCACACAGTCTGCATGCATGGTCTGCGCCGGCCGGCAGGCGCGTACTTGTTCCATGCCTGAGTACTTGCAACGCGTCGGTTTCGTTCGATGAGTTAAACGAAGCCCCTTGTTTTGTTTTATTTTTTCTTGCCTCTTTTCGTTGTCTTCTTTTTTTGTGTACAGATTTCTCTGTTCATTTCTCTTTGTTTTCCTGGCAAATCACTGACTCGGACCGAGGCCTTTTCCGATGCAAGGAGAAATATGATACGGTCTAAATGAACAACAAAACGGAAGGGATTAGGAAAAAGGAGAACATGGCGTGATTTTTTTTTATTTTATTTTTTCCCGCAGACCGAGGTGTACCTACGCGCTTGAGCCCCTGGTGGGTCGCTTAACAGTTCGACACAAGCTTCAAGCTTTTGAAAGTGCTCTTTTTCTGTATGAGCACCCTGTACGTAGTGAGTGTATTGACCGAAATTCTACATTACAGACGTTGTCGTGACGCTGGGGCTACGTTGACCCGGCCTTCACTTGGTAGCGTGCAGAGACTCGGGGTTGAAGTAGGATTGAATCTTCGAAGTTGGTGAAATATGTACAAGCAGGTTTAATGGCACTTTGAGAAACTTATTTACAAGATTATTTACACGAAAAAGAAGGGTACATCAGCAAAATGGCAAGCGTTAAGAGTTCATAGCGAGAAGCGACTGGATGAGCCGTTTACCCAGGGCCCAGAGCGACATTTCGTGCTCTGCAGCGTCCTTAAAAACCCCCTATGTCCAGCCCCTCTCTGAAGATGCTGACCAACCAAATCCAGGGCACGCCCCTCAGGTATCGGCATCCAATCGAACACTTCACTGCACTGATGGTCTGAAGCACTGACTGGTCCGGCATTCATTCGTTGGGCGTGATCACTTGTTGGCGGGAAAAGCTTGGGAACGGCGAGGAGAGGAGGTACATTTCTATTCTTCAGCAAAGAAACCACAAGCTGGTTCTGACAAGGGGTTTTACTTCTCAGAAACCCGAGTGCACGTGGCGCCGCATAGGGCTCCCAACATGGTCCCTTTTCGACAATTGCAAATCTTTCCTGCATTCCCGGGAAATCACTTAATGGCCGTATGAGTCATGCTCCTTTCTTGTCCTGCACGTCAGCGGACATGTCACTCTGTCGTCTCCTTTGGATAGGAGGCATTCATCACTGGAGGATAGCACTTCTCGACTGGAAGGGTGGACAAAAGAAAGAAAGCACTTCCTGCTATTTCCCGCAGGGGGACGTTTCTTTGTGTTTTTCCAGACGTTCTCTTGACAGGGTCAATTTGGCATTTGCAGGTTGTCCACAAAGCAAAACATGCTTACAAAACAGGATTCCTGGAAACAGGCTCACTTAGAGCCATTGGACCATCACCACATATTCACAAAACTTATCCATGCCCACAGGCGAACAATAGAGCGCGCAATTGCGGATGCTTGGTCGTAACAGCCTCCTCCCCCGCCAGAAGAGTCTCGGAGGGCAGCAGTCCCAGCTGCTGCATGAAGAGACGACTTAATGGTCTGCACGTGAACGCTTGAAGCTCGCTGTTGCTTGTCGCGTTGTCTTGATTGTTGTAGGCCAAATTGCTCGAGCTGTCTGAAACTCAACCACATGTCGAAGCAAGCACTCGGCTCCCGTCTGAAGAGGCCAGGTCAAAAGAAAACTGCCATTGTTGTTCGAGAAAAGCCCACTCTCAAGACGTTCAGGACCCACGTATTCCTAGAAAACCAAACGTGCTGCTTTACATAGTCACACATATACAAGCGCACGGAAAAAAAAAAAAAAAAAAAAAAAACTGATTATCAATTTGGATACATGGTGAGGAACATCTCGGACCGCTTAGAAAGAGCGGCTAAGCGCGTCCGCATTCCCATTTAACTTCCCCTTTTTGTATCTTATTTCAAAATTTGTACTGCTGTAAAATCAAGCTCCACCTAAGAAGGCGACTGTTCTTCGATGTCGCAGTTTGCAGCCAAGCCAGGGGACAATGGTCCGTCTCTACGGTGAATTTGGCCCCTCCAAGATAGCACTGCAATTTTTGATGCAAGCGCACTCTTTCTCTGACGCGCAATAAGCCCTCTCTCTAGAACTCAGTTTTCTGCTCAAGTAGAGCACGGGGTGCTCATTACCGTCGTCATCTCTCTGGCAGAGAACAGCACCTAACCCTCGATCACTGGCATCACACTGGACCGTGAATTCTCGGCCATAGTCTGGAGCTCGCAATACCGGACGGCTAATCAGCACAGCCTTCAGGTTTACGAAGGAGGCTTCCTTTTGTTCGTCCCAGACTACATTTGTCGGTTCTGTCTTGCGGAGAGCGTCGGTCAGAGGGCTAGCCAAAGCTGAATAGTTAGGGATGTAGTGATTGTAGTACCCAGTCAGACCCAGGAATGCTCGAATTTCCGTCTTCGTGCTCGGCCGCGGGTAGTCTGCTACCGCAGAAATCTTAATCTCGCTGGGTTTCCTGAAACCTTGACCTACATTGTGACCCAAGTAGTCCACGGTCGCCCTTGCCAGGCAACATTTCTCGGCCTTTACGGTTAGTCCAGCTTGACGCAAAAGGCTCAGTACAGCTCTTAGATGTACCATATGGTCCGCCCATGAGTCGGAAAAAACCGCAATGTCGTCTAAATAAGGCACCGCGAATGTTTCACACCCCTTTAAAACCCTATCCATGAGTCGGGAAAAACAAAATGGAGCATTTTTGAGCCCGAAACTCATCATTGTTGGCTGGTAGCTGCCCGTCGGAGTGACGAAAGCCGCGTATCTGCTGGCGCGTTCAGTGAGCGGTACTTGCCAGTATCCTCGAGTAAGGTCCAGCGTAGTCACATATGCCGCTCTACTGACCTGTTCTACTCTCTCCTCAATATTCGGAATAGGATACACTTGATCCCTGGTGAGAGAATTTAGCTTTCGGTAGTCTACCACAGGCCTAGGGTCTTTACCTGGAGCTTCTACTAAGATCATAGGCGAAGCATAATCGCTTTCCGAGGGTTTTATTACTCCCAATTCCAGCACGCGAGTTACTTCCCTATCCAGAATTTCTCTTTGCCTTGGAGAAAATCGGTAGCACCTTGATCGCACTGGCACGTCTGAAGTCAGCTCAATATCGTGCTCAGTCAAATCAGTTCTGCCTGGCCTGTCCACGAAGCAGGCCTCAAACTCTGTTATTATCTCGCCCAGATCGGACAGCTGGGATTTCTTTAGTTCTCCTCTCTGCTCCGTCTTTTTGAGAAGCTCCTGAGCGTTGCTTCCTTTTCCGCTGAGGCAAATCAAGTTGTCCCCCATCTCCTCGGGAAGGTTTAACGTTAGATTTACCACGGCTTCCTTCTGCACATAAGGCTTCATAAGATTGCAATGATAAATGCGCACTGCTTTACGCCTATCGGGGATTTTCACTGCGTAGTTAGTGTCAGAAAGCTCTGCAACGACTTTAGCAGGTCCTTCCCACTGTACTTCGAGCTTATTCTTGGGATCATTGGCTTGCTCCGTAGCTAAGTCCTCTCGGGTTCCACTTAAAAGTCTCGTGAGATTACTAGACACTGGCGGCAAGAGGTTACTTTCAAGAACGTCCTCATTCCGTGTCTTATCAAGCTCACTTTCATGTTGACTTATCTGAGATGCCTCGCTCTCAAAGTTTTCTGGCCCGCTATTTTCCGCATCGACCACTGTTTTAACTGCCGTTTCCTCCGCTGTGGAATTTTCTGGTATGAGCAGTGTAGCTAGTTCTCGCGCCTTTGAACGTGTTAAGGCCTGCACATCTCTGTCTCCGAAAATCAGAAGGCAAGCTTTGACCTTCTCGTAGTTGTCCGCGTCCTCCTTGTTTAGCCGCGCGACAACCTCCGCTGCCTCGCAGGGCAGAACCGTCAATAATCTCTGAGACCACGTGTCTCGCTGGAAGGACAGTTCTTCGCAAGTTCGCTCAAAGTTACCCAGATACAGACCGATATCCCCTGATATCACATATGGCTGCATGTACTTTGACATCTTGAAATCTGCCTCCTTGTTGAGAAGAGGTACCGCTAGCTGGGGACAATTGCCCGACCTCTTGCTCAACTCTACTTCTAATTTCCGGAGCTCAATTTCTAGCTCCCGCTTTTTTGCTTCTCTCTCACGCTTCTTTTCCTCTTTTTCCCACTCACGTTCGCGCTCCTTTTCCTCTTTTTCCCGCTCTTTCTGCTGTCTGAGCTGCTCCTTTTTTTGACCGATGAGGTTCCATGCTTCACTGAGCTCCTCATCATCGGTTCCCAGATCATTGATTGCCTTTATAATCAAGGGTTTTCGTGCCAAACCACTTGTATCAATTCCCAATTCCTCACACAACAGCAACAGGTCCGGTTTCTGCAGCTTTTGTAGGTCCATGATCGCTCCGAGTGTCGGCTACTTCCAAAACAACTGTGCAAACTACCAAACCTAAAGGCGTTTCCACACTCTCTTTACCAGTTCTAAAATGTAACCCTGTTCTAGAACCTGGTCCACATCAGAAGAAAAGCCAAGCACTCACCCACACATGCGATCGATGTTCCGAGCTGCTTTCTTGTTGGCCGATTGTTGCTCCTGCTTGTTGCTTGAGATGCCACCTCCGATCACAAGATGTTGTGGCTTGTAGCTTCAGATCCACCTCCAATCACCAGATGTTGTGGCTTGTAGATTCAGATCCCACCTCCAGTCATCAGATGTTGTGGCTTGTAGATTCAGACCCCACCTCCAGTCATCAGATGTTGTGGCTTGTAGATTCAGATCCCAACGCTGGTCACCAGTTGTCGTGACGCTGGGGCTACGTTGACCCGGCCTTCACTTGGTAGCGTGCAGAGACTCGGGGTTGAAGTAGGATTGAATCTTCGAAGTTGGTGAAATATGTACAAGCAGGTTTAATGGCACTTTGAGAAACTTATTTACAAGATTATTTACACGAAAAAGAAGGGTACATCAGCAAAATGGCAAGCGTTAAGAGTTCATAGCGAGAAGCGACTGGATGAGCCGTTTACCCAGGGCCCAGAGCGACATTTCGTGCTCTGCAGCGTCCTTAAAAACCCCCTATGTCCAGCCCCTCTCTGAAGATGCTGACCAACCAAATCCAGGGCACGCCCCTCAGGTATCGGCATCCAATCGAACACTTCACTGCACTGATGGTCTGAAGCACTGACTGGTCCGGCATTCATTCGTTGGGCGTGATCACTTGTTGGCGGGAAAAGCTTGGGAACGGCGAGGAGAGGAGGTACATTTCTATTCTTCAGCAAAGAAACCACAAGCTGGTTCTGACAAGGGGTTTTACTTCTCAGAAACCCGAGTGCACGTGGCGCCGCATAGGGCTCCCAACATGGTCCCTTTTCGACAATTGCAAATCTTTCCTGCATTCCCGGGAAATCACTTAATGGCCGTATGAGTCATGCTCCTTTCTTGTCCTGCACGTCAGCGGACATGTCACTCTGTCGTCTCCTTTGGATAGGAGGCATTCATCACTGGAGGATAGCACTTCTCGACTGGAAGGGTGGACAAAAGAAAGAAAGCACTTCCTGCTATTTCCCGCAGGGGGACGTTTCTTTGTGTTTTTCCAGACGTTCTCTTGACAGGGTCAATTTGGCATTTGCAGGTTGTCCACAAAGCAAAACATGCTTACAAAACAGGATTCCTGGAAACAGGCTCACTTAGAGCCATTGGACCATCACCACATATTCACAAAACTTATCCATGCCCACAGGCGAACAATAGAGCGCGCAATTGCGGATGCTTGGTCGTAACAACGTCCAGAATGAAACTGCTGTTCTGGACATTTCTGTCTTGCTGCTTGACACATGGATGGGGCATGAACACAAGCCGCGCTCTGCAGAGGTGTCGACGGTGTTATTTAAGGAGACGTGTATATAGAGAAACAGAATGCGTCGCCCCTTACCTCTCCGTTACCAAGCGTGCACTTAGATAATGCAGACTATTTACCCAACAGAACGTCCGTATATACCATCAACCAGGGTGTCTAACCAGAATTTTTTTCAGGTTCGGTTCGGGTTCGGATTTACACCTTTTGGGTTCGGTTTCGGCTCTTGAGACACATTCCGTTTCGGTTCAAACCGGTTCGACCCTGCTCGCACCGGTTCAAACGGGTTCAGGATAAAAAAAAAAAGAAAAAAACTTCAGGCCTATTTTTTACTCCATTTTTGTCAATATTGTTTTTTTTTTTTTTCAGTTCTACTGTATAATAAAAGCTGAAAATTCATATAGTAGTCCATTTTCTTTTTTTTTTTTTTTTTTTGTCGTCGTCGTATGCGACGGCCTCCCATTGCTTGCACAGACCTCATCACATTGGTTATAATGAATGACCAACGATTAGAGCAGGATAGAAGAAAATATATAGAAATAATATATAGAATATATATATACATATATATATACCCATACTTTGTGGATATTCGTGGCTAAGCGGATCTTTCGCATTCACCGCGGCATTCCGCGAATGTTCGGGCCGCCCGTATATTCGGGCTGCGTGTTTCGCAATATTCCTTTGGCGCGGTTGTGCGCGCACTCGTATACAATGTAAGGAGGTCGGACGATTTCGGCTGGAATAAAAGGCCTCGCCACACCCTTCGTGCGTTCTTCACGCTTGCGGCGTGCGTGCGGAGGCGTCGAATGCACGTATTTGTAGTCGTGCACAATAACGAGGCCCCTCTTCCCAGGCGTTGGGGAGTGCCCCGGCGCAGATCGTGCAGCTGCGATGGAGATCAGGTTACGCGGGAAGCAGCTATGCCTCTGCACTTTCTCCCCGGAGAAACGCTTTCTCCAATGAGCTCTTGTATATCGTTTTTTTTTTTTTTTTTTTTTTTTGCATCTTCTTTTTCGATTGCGTTCTATACAGCTCTGAAAGCGACGGGTGCACTGTATTTTTCTTCCTGCGTATTGCTCCCCATCTGATGTTTATTGCATCAAATGAAATAACGGTGCTGAGGTTCTCTCTTACCGAACCCCATTAGAAGCTATAAAGATATGTGCATGTGCCAAGAACGGGGCGGCAGCCTGTAAAAGGCGACGATTGTGCTTGTGCGCCGGGCAGGTATGTATGCAGATATACGTATACATACAATAGGCACACGTGGTCGTAGAAAGGCATCCCAAATGCGCGGACTTTCTTACAACGTCCGGAGATCATTCGCGTCTCGCAGCACTTCACTGGCTGAATTATTTGGCGGTTATCGGGTAACACACGTTTTGTGTTGCCTATAGCGAAAGCCGATAGAAGCGTTTGATGCAAACCAGTGTCGCAACGCAGTCATGGTTGTGAAAAACCGTAGCACGCTGCTTATCACAGGAGAGTGATATTCTCGCGTTAATTGCAACACAACGACACAACCGAAGCGCACAAACCTCAAATTCATCTGTACCCAACCACGGCACCGCGCTGTCTGTCACGTTCGCTCACCCCAGGCCATTGTAACACAGTAAGCCACAAGCTTTCACTACAAGCTGTGATCTCGTTAGCCATGTAAGTGGCCCACGAGGCAGCGGCATTCCGTGTAGCACCCTCGTGAAGCAAGCAGCACATACGCGCCGTCAATGTCACCACGTGCGATTGTGAGCGAACCTTTGGGCGCGTGTAATTCGCCTCACGTCTGCGGCAGCGCGTGAGCGACGCCACGGCGACGCCCGATCGCGCGCGCGAGCAGCTGACGTGTTGCGTGGTCGACGATCGCGAGTTTCGACAGTGCGCGCGCAGAGGCAACCGACCGGCAAACTGACCGGCGACTCGGCTGTCACTCCTCCTCATTTCCTCATTCGCTCAACCTTGGAAGTGTCGAACGCCTCGTCTTCGAGAGAATTTACTCGTTCTGACTTCGAGCACGCGTCGTTGCGATAGCATGCATGTGCGTCGCTCGGTTCTCAATAACGCGACGATGCAGCGAGGCACACTGCGGAATGTCCGTCAGACGGCGCTGTTTCGCGAGGGTTTCAACAGCAGCTTTGTTGCACATACAGCATCCCACGTTAACATCTGCCCATCGTTTATGCATGGGACGAATACTGTGAAGCTCGTCTCAAGTGAAAAATGAATGAAAAGGCGGGGGGGTTGTTGTGTAGTGCCCGGCGTTGAGGTGTAGGAAATGACAACTCGACCTTTCAGTCGTCTCTTGCGACACAAGGGGAAATAAACGCTTACGCATTTGGACGCGCGACAGTCGACGAGTGACTGATTCCGTGATGTGCATGTCCGTGGCACGGTTATGTCAAGTGCGCTCCACGGGATATGTAGGATTGAAGACGCATGTCGGTGTCTTTGATTCGTACACACGCCAACACATGCTCGCACCAAAAACGCTCTATATGCGAGGTGCAGATACGCTAACATGATTATTATTATTTTTTTTTTTGAGGTTTTGGGTTTTGGTTTCGTTTAATGTCCCAAAAAAGTGCGCTCCGCGGGATATGTAGGATTGAAGACGCATGTCGGTGTCTGATTCGTACACACGCCAACACATGCCCGCACCAAAAACGCTCTATATGCGAGGTGCAGATACGCCAACATGATTATTAATTTTTTTTTTATTTTTGAGGTTTTGGTTTCGTTTAATGTCCCAAAATGACTCACGCTATCAAGGACGCTGTAGTGGAAGACTCCCAAGATTTCGACCGTTTAAGTACGCGGACGCCTTGCTTTGCGCCTCCATCGATAAGCGGCAGCCATGGCCGCGGGAATTCGTAGCACGTCCTCGGATCAGCTGTCGATCGCCATAATCACTGAGCCACCGCTGCGGGGTAGACTGTAGCTGTAATTTTTGTAAGTGCCATTTCAAAGTATTAAGTTATAACCTGCATATATACTGAAACGTGGCATATATGCATTGCACAATTAGTTTTCATCATCATCAGTTCTGTACACTAACAAAACAAAGTGCATCAGTGCACCAGCAACCCCAATGAGCGCTATCGAATAAGGCCTGCTATACTATATGCATTCTATGTGACAACTTATTCTTCGTGAGATGTTACATTCTCTTCAGGGTGAAGGCAAGTTTCAATGATATTCAATGGTATAATATTTCCTCAAATCATTTCCGCATCAACCTTCGGTCTCGAGTCTGTGCCGACGCATTGTGGACAATGCAAATACTTCGTATATTATGTACGGAACTACTGCACCCATGCGGCAAGTGGCTCCGCATACCATGGCCAGTCTTCGGACTTGTATAGTAAGACAAGCTCGAGCTGTCTACGGGCAGGCGGAAGATGCCGCCGACGTTTGAGCTCGAACTCGCGACATTCATTTCCTTTTTATTATTATTGCGCTCCGCCGCCGCGATTTCCTGGAATCGCACCGAAATAAGGGTTCCCAGTTGTGCGACAGCCAAGAGGATCCTCGCTTCTGTTTGTTGACCCGGGGGCTGCGCTGCTCGATGACGGGTCGCAGGGAGGGCTGCCCATAGATCACAAAAAGAATCTCACTTCCCTGTACATATATAGCTGCAACAGTGCGTCGCCAGTCCTCGTCATCGCTTTGTCCTTCCATGCCCCCAATCGTGGGCAGTCAAGGCGCATGCGCAGATGATGCAGGGGGCAACGAGCGTTTCGCTACAGTGGCTATAGTTTCGCGCTGCTTAGCGCGAAACTATAGTTTTTTCACCACTGGCTCCACGCCGCGAGAGGTCGCGTGCCGCTCTGATAGGCTCGCGCGCCACCGGAAACTGTGAAGTTGTGGTGTCATGCGTGGTGGCGAAGATCATGTAACTCACGTCACGCTTGAGGTCTCGCAGAGGCGAGAAGTTGACGCTTCGTGATTCCATGATTTGCTTCGCCCAGGAATGTCGAATGGAGCGGAATGCGAAGGCCCCTCATGGAGCGAATAGTTCGGTACCGTTCAGGGCACGTTTAATCTATATATTGGTGGTGCAGAAGGAGCGCCTACCAAATAAAAAACAACAAAAACAAGATGTCTTGTTTTTGTTATTTGATCGGCGTACCTTTTTCACCGTTAATGTTTGTCCCCGACCAGACGAGCTTTCGTCCAACGCTCATACCCCGCCGGGGTGGCGCAGTGGTTACGGCGCTCGACTGCTCACCATTCGTGCCTTTCTTACTGATGGTGTTATAAGAACTGCAAAGTGTGCAGTCTGTAAATAGAATACGTGTAATGCGATGCGCGTTCGAATTCACCACCCCTTTTTGAAGAAGTATATTACTTCAAAGTCTGAAAAGCCTATTTCTAGCCTGCAGGGTATACGATACCATCGGTGGAATGATCCTCAGCAGTAAAAATAGCGGATCTTCTTGCGTTATATATTTAACCCTGAAGCACAATAGATCCGCATTCCAGGTATGCATTGTCGTGACGCCAAGATGGCTCGACCCGGGCTTCACTTGCGTGCTGTGCCTTCGGATTGAGGAAATACTGAAACTTCGAAATTGGTGAAACGAAAACAAGCAGGTTTAATTGCTCTCTTAAGAAAACTTATTTACACGAAAAAAAAAAAAAGAAAGAAAGAAAGAAGTCCAGAACAGCCAAGTAACAGAGTTAAGAGTTGATCGCTAGAAGCAACTGGATGAGCAGTTTATCCAGAACCTACAGCAAAAGGAAACGACACGTGAAGCCGTGACCGGATCGGATAAGCGACACCGCGCTAGATAAGTTTGTCTCAGCATTCAACGAGCACGGACGTAGAAAAGAAAAAGTACACATGCCCGACGGTGCAGGTCTCGAGCCCGAAGTTGAGGACTCCCTTGGAAAGTGTATACACACATAGCACTGTGGAGCAGTGCCACCACATCGCTTGTGAACAGAGCCAGTTGAGCTGAAAGGAAGTCAGGATAAGACGAAAACAGCCAACAACCCTCAAGAAAGTTAATTGCGTAAGGTAAGGAGACGTTTCTCGGCCAACTCCACAGTATACTGTGGAGTTGGCCGTTGACTGCGATGTCAACGAGAGCGTTGTTCACGTGAGATTAGAACGCAGTGCCGGAGATGAGGGGCAACAAAGGCCCTTATCTTGAGTTAGCAGTGCTAGTGAACAGTATACGTGATGAAGAGAAGGGGGAGGCTATTCTGAAACCTAAAGAAACCATATATATCCACAGAATGCGCGGGATAGTACTGACACTCAGCCCAGAAAGAGTGAAGGGCAATTGTCTTCTGAGGGCACAAAGTTGGCAGACCTGACTCGCAGTTAGTCTAATTAAGACAGCTGCGGAATTAGACAGAAAGAGCGCGTCGCTTCTGAGCCACACGGATGCTGAAAGAGGACTTTGGTTGGGCCACACAGGCCAGAACAGCTCGTTGGAGAGAATCCCAAGGTAAGACAGTGACTTATGCTCATGACACGGCGATGTTATGGAGAAAATGATGATGTGTTCTGATAACCGAACTCTCGACTTGAGCTTTCATTTCATTTGAGATGACAGCGATTATATAGTGACCACAAAACTGTCAAAACCAAACCGCAACGCTGTTTTGGCACACGAAAATCTGGTTGTCTGATAGACCGATCGACCGATCAATCAGTCAACTAACCATCATCGAACGGCGTAATATCGATGGGCATCCGTGTCCACATGTCCACCTGCTAATCAGTGAGAATGTTGATGAGCCTGAATATCGGCGCGTACATTGATTACTCGCGGAGAAAGTCCTTCGTATACTTATTGCTGTGGAAAGAACAGAAAAAGGCGTGGAAATCGCATTATCGGAGTGATATCATATACGAGACGGCCATTCTACGCTGTGCTGCCTGAGGAGAGCGCTCTACGATGCCGTCCGCTTCGAAAGGAGAGAAACAACACTGTTATCCGTTCTCATGAATGGACAACCGACTATATGTTCGCGCGTTGGGTCGTCGCCGGGTCGCTGCTCCCTTTGCGAGCATTCCTGACAGCCAGAACGAAAGGACGACGGCGACGGCCGCGGTAATCGCCGCGGGCGTCCATTGTTGCGCTCACTGGGGACTCCCTTGCAGTGCTATTCATCATGTGGATGGATTGCTTAGCATCACGCGTTCGCTCTCTTTCAACGCGTCGCGTGCGTTTTACGCAAGTCGCGCGAGTGGCGGAGTCTCGAAATAATTCGTTCAAGCTCTGTCGAATATTTAGCACATGTTTATCGCTTATCCTTCGCTCTATGATTCGGACATTACCGCCTTGGTTGCGAAACCAATGCCGGAAGCTGCATTCGTGGCCACCTATATGCCTTATTAGGATATTCGTGCGACCTTTTGTGAGAAAGGCTAAAAACTTTCTTGTGGCTATATGGCTTAACACCTCGCGTGCCATAAGACGCTGATGAAATGTTGGCTTAAAAGAAAAAAGCTTATTTACTAGTATTATTGAGTACCTTTATTACAATGTATACGTTTTTAAAGAATAAAGTAATATTGCCGAAAAATAGAGGCCTGTATATCGATATGTAGTATTACACATGCTGATCAAAAATAGGACCGATGTCAGTAAAAACCGAGCTCATATGGTGTAGCGAAAAAAAAATCAAATGAAGGCGCTGCCATCATTGTATAGCTATATAAATGTATTTCGCAAGTAATGCACTCGCCGGCAACGATCTTTGGGCGCGTATTCGAAAAGATAAACCGCCACACCTGGAAGCACTCGCAACCAAGTCCTCTTCGGGACGGACGTCTCGTATGTGAATCGAGTGGCGAGAAATTTTTGAGAAGTCGGCTCATCTTTTCAATCATAACTCCATCGTTTGCTGCCGAACAGTCGACAGCACACTCGGGAAGGGAGCCTGATTTTACTGACGATGATTTCCGCACCTGGTTGCCCTTGGTGTCCCAGTATAAAGCTCTGGAACTGGCACGCACTCTCACGGTCGAAAGGTCACGCGTGCGAACTAAATAACTATGATTTCAACTGCACAGGTGATTCGCATCTACCGACCAGTTAGCGTTCGAATCCTGTCGTCAATCTGAACATAAGCAATGCAGAAACAGGTCTGACCGCCGCAGGGTCTACAAACGTGCCTCGAAAAAAGGCGCCCTTGTGCTGCGCGATGTCAGTGTAGTTCATAAGAGATTCCCAAGTGGCCCAATTACTCCGGACGCCTCCGTTAAGTGCGGCACTTTTTTTTCTCTCTCTCTCTCTCTGTCTGATACCGCTCCCACCTGCAGTTCATCAAGGCGCGGTTGAGGTGTCCGCAACCGAGACAGTTCCTATTTTTACTTCATACAAGTATTGTCCAGGTTGCATTCAGCGCCGTGCGAGTGATGCGGCACAACACCCGGCCTCCTTACGCGCGCCCACGCAAGCAAGCGGCCTCAGCTGTGTCCTGGGCACACACACGTGTCACACTTTCTCAACGCACTCCGCGCCTTTATGACTGGAGACCTGTCAACACCGCGGTGACCGCATGCCTCGCGGCTGAGCGTGCGGGCTGCGCGGACAGAAGTACTTCTGCGCGTCAGCAGGATGAAGCGAGGCTGCCGATAGAGAAGACAATTGGAGCGAGGTGAAGCTTACAGTGGATACGGCACAAAAAGCCTTATACTCCAGCGGCTTTTCAACAGGGCCTGCTGCGCCATCCCCGATGACTGGGAGAGAGTCCAGGCGCGCTACCGACCCAGGAGTCGTGCCCATCACGCCTTCCAACCTCGCCTTTGTTGTGGGGCGGCGCGGCCGCCACGCCGGACGGATTTCGTGAGCTGTGAATTAGTTCGGCGCACGAAAACGGGAGCACTGGCGAAGCCGTCGCGAACTCTCATCCCTGCTGCCCGCCTCCTTTCATTGCTGTCGCCCCTTTTTTGTTTCGCCTTAGTTTTTCTGCGCTCCCCTGGTTGCTCGGTGCGCGTGCAGCGGTCTCCCTTTCAACGCTGCGTGAACTCGGATAAGGTTACGCGTTAACTGTACGCAGCGCTCAATCTGCCCTAGCATGTTCCGGCCGTAGGCGCGTGTCGGGCAGGCAACGGGGCGTTTGTGGGCTTGTCTCAGTACTGCCTTCTGAAACGGCCCATTTGTTTCACGAACGCGTGCTTTTGGGCGCGGTAATTGCGTCCTTGCGCCCCTCGCCCATGGTAGCTAGCGGTTCCAGCGTATGAGTGAAGAGGCTCAGCGGGCATAGGTAAATTGCGAGCGCAAAAGTGGCACGACCTGGCTCAACACGAAATATTGTGATTGCAGAGGTAGGAGTGACCAGTATCACTGTGTCGAGATACTGCGAGCGCAGGAGTGTTGAAAACCAGTTAAGTATGTAGAAATACTGTGGATACATGAATTAGTGGGCATGCTAAATGTGTGCGGTATACAGAGATAAACATGAGCGCAAAAATATGGTGGGAGTTGGCACGCGGAAGTAAATACTGAGTATGCTGGAGAGCGTATGGATGGTCAAGTTATTGGGGAAAGCCACATGGAGTATGTGGAGACAGATGTATGAAGAGAGAGGGAGAAAATAATAAACTTCATTTCTTCATTGGTTAAGAAACATAAAGCTTGAAGAATACGTGTGTGTGTGTGTGTGTGTGTGTGTGTGTGTGTGTGTGTGTGTGTGTGTGTGTGTGTGTGTGTGTGTGTGTGTGTGTGTGTGTGTGTGTGTGTGTGTGTGTGTGTGTGTGTGTGTGTGTGTGTGTGTGTGTGTGTGTGTGTGTGTGTGTGTGTGTGTGTGTGTGTGTGTGTGTGTGTGTGTGTGTGTGTGTGTGTGTGTGTGTGTGTGTGTGTGTGTGTGTGTGTGTGTGTGTGTGTGTGTCTGTGTGTGTGTGTGTGTGTGTGTGTGTGTGTGTGTGTGTGTGTGTGTGTGTGTGTGTGTGTGTGTGTGTGTGTGTGTGTGTGTGTGTGGAGAGAGAGAGAGAGAGAGAGAGAGAGAGAGAGAGATACAAACAGAGAGAGCTCATGATATATTGGTCAGCTTTCGGTATCTCAGCTCTGTTATACTGCGGAAAACGATGTACAGTAGCCCGCAGAGGAGAATTTCTCTTGAGTTGCAGTATAACATTATTTGGGTTCCTTTCTGCTGCTTTAATCGAACAATTTGAACGCTTGTTTTATGAAGGCGCGAGAAGTGTGCATGTACGGAGCGTATGGTGATCTTGAAGAAAAAAAAACGCTTGTTTATTAATTTGTGAAAATCTTGTTAGTGGAGCAGTTAAGAAGTTACGTTTTGTACAAGATGTAGTTGCCCATGATAGTGTCGTAATTTTGTTTTGCATTCGCCCAGTGATTTCAACAGCTGTTTCAATTGTTCTTTATTGAGAAATGGAGGTCGCCTGAATGTTACATAACTTTCATTTCCCGTTTAGGTAATTCTGGGCTCATAATCTTTTATGGTGAATTAGCTACGTATTTTGTGTTGCTGCACGCAAATAAAATTGTTTCGTCACTTGTAAAGGGAATCATGTACAGTGCAGCGATATACGGAAACGTTTGTAAAATGTTTGAAAAATGTACAAGGTGTTCCTGCTGCACATGCGGCGATGTCTTTTTTAGTACCGTGCATGAGAGGCTTCCAGCGTCACAGACAAGTGTGCTGATGCTGAAGTGGCTCAGAATGTATGGGATGGTGTGCAGAAAATCAATTGAAGTGAAAAACAAGAAAAACGTAGATGTGAAACGACGCTCTTAGAACGTTGCTGAGCACGAAAGCGAAGTAATGAAGCATGTAAGCGAGATTTTTTCACTATGAGGGTCTATACTTGAGATTTGTTCGTTTATTCTGAAGGATGATTTTTCTCCACTCACCGCAGGCCGGCACTCGCCACATCAGAGCGGCACATACTTCCTTGAGGCACTTAGACAAATCCTGCTTATTCATAGAAAGCCGGTTGCGCACAGCTCAGCGCTCACTCGTCTCTCCACTAACATCTTGCGATTAAGGCCGGGCCAGCGTAATATGGAAAGGAACGCCCCGATAACATGACACACAGCCGCAGTCATTTACAGGCGACGCAGTTTTAATCGTGTCTTGTTGCACACTAAATAGTGCTAAATCGCAGCGCGCAGCACGCTGGGGTTTCCCTTCGCACGCTGATTGTCATGTGCCAGACAAAGAGCAAAGTAGACGCAACTTTCAGGTGCGTACACACAGACGGAGCGGGAGGATTGAGGCGGCCCAGCGCGAGACAGAACGCTACCGGAACAGCGCAGCTACGGCGAACGCAGCATGCCCGGGTAGAAACCCGCGGCGATCCCGACAGCGCGCGCAGCTTGAGCGAGACAAAGGCCGAGAGCAATCGGACTGACTGCGGCGAGGCCGGCGCGTATACTACTGCTGCTGCTGTTGTAGCGGTGGCGGCGGCCACAATCGCCGGGGCGGCAACGGCGTGTCTCCGATCCCGGCTGACAGCAGACAGATGGCCATCGACGCCGCCTCTCCTCCCCGTAGTCCGCGCGGGAGGGCAAACGCGGGAGGAGAACACCGTTGTTCGAACACGGGATCGGCGCGCTTGAGCCCGACGCGCTCGTCCGCTGGAGTGTGTACACACGCACGCCACACGCGCGGCGCTATATACGTGTGCCGCTGTCCACACAATACGCTTTGCTCTCTCCCGCCCCGCCGCTGCATGGTGGCACTGCATGGTTCGAGGGCTTTTAAGGAACGCGCGTTTAAAAACCACTTAGCGAGCAGCGGGTCCCCCTACTTCCTTCTCGTCGCTATTTACAGGGTATGCGCCGGCTCTCGACTTCCCCGGACGCCTGACGATGCCTACGTCTATAATGCATGGTTACAGGGGTATATATTGCAGTTCTGCGATCAGGCTTTTATTCATTATTATCCAGCGTTGTGGTACGCATGCGTGACAGTTTCAAGATGTGGGCAAGATGTGGGGGACCATAGCATGGCAGAAGGTTCAGACGGTGCGGTGCGTCTTAAGTAGTATCGTTTTAATCTGGTTTCGGAGGAAACGGAAATAAGAGAAGGAGGTAGTGCAGTTCTGATACGTTCTCTCCTTTAGATGAGCGGCCGAGCGAATGAAGCTGTTGCTTTGGTTTATATCGGCTTAATGTCCCAAAGCGGCTCAGTCTATATAAGGGAAGACTTAGTGGAGGCCTCCGGAAGTTTTGACCAAACGTTAAAAAAAAAAAAAAAAAAGAAAAGAAAGACTGAGGTGGTGGTTACTCGGGACGTTAAGCTTTGTACTACAAACCATCCGACTAATCGACCAAATAATTATACAGGTCAATCGTTCGGGCTTCTTTTAAAGGCGAAAAGTGCCAGATTTCGTCCCGAATAAGTGAGCCTTTCAAGTGGGAAAGGGGGAGGGAGAAGGTACTGAGCAGTGTCAGGCTGCTGCTCGTGCCTGAAAGAACAAAAAAAATTGCCGACGATTACGTTACTTCCTAATGCGAAATTTAAGCGCAGCTCGTCAGCTGTTTCACCTTTTTCGATAGATTGAGGCAAAGATTTCGAACAAGACATGTATGTACTATCACATACAACTATTTTATTTTTCACACATATTCCTTCAAGAAACACTCCACTAACAGTTCTTGACTGCCATGAAGAAAGCTTTGTGGTCGGAGAAGTGAAGATAGCAATTCGGGAGGTTGTGAGAGGCAGCGCGTGGGCCCATAGAAACGTTGCGCGGCGAAGAGACTAATGCCACAAGCTGCAGACGAGAAGAAAGAACATTCGCAAATATCTTAAACTCTAGCCAAAGTTAGCAAGTGTCTCATCGAATTTCAATATATGTTTTGAAGGAAAATGAGGGCGGGCTAGATCTGGGCCAGGCCTTCCTCGAAACCAAGGGACGATCGGCTAGAGATCCGGACTATCAAACTAGCTGTATGTACGCAAACTACATCAAAATATGATGCTTTTCTCTGTGAGTGTGTGAATTCTCGGTTTCTGCACATGTTACCCTGCAGTTTGGTGTGGGCTCTCGCATTATTCATGAATTATCTTAGCAGTGTGTACCATGTGTGGTCACGTCTTCCACTTGAGCTCTGAAGCGTGCCTTTCATAATTAGTTCACAGCAATGGAAAGGCACAGTATCTCTCACACCATGCTTCTGTGGACACCTGGATCGTGCCGTAAGGGAAGGAAGGAAGATGGGAGTGAAAGTGAAGCTAGTTACGAGGGACAACGCCGACGCCGCGAAACCCAGGAACGGGCGCCAAAGAGCTGCGCTCTAAAAGAAGCAAGTATGTAATCCCCGTTGATACACGCTCAGCAAGGAGCGATCAGTCCACTACCCGATGGGCGCGCGCACTCTTCCGCATGCGAGTGTATTGGGCCATTTACTATATATGCTCAGAGCTTAGGAGAGCTCTGGCCGTGGCAGTATCTCCGCCGCGTAAGACATATAGGCCCTATGTTATTGGCTGTTTTTGCCCGTCGATGAGATGCGCTGGGGCGCTCGTATATAGCACTGCTTTTGATCGGCAACTCGCCGCCTGCATCAAAGTCGGCGTGCTGATGGAAGTCCTCCTGGGAAGGGGGGCGTCTCCAGTCGCGTTTATCCGCACTCGAAAGAGCCCCTTTCCTCGTATACTGCAACACAACTCGCCGGTGACGCACAGGTTATTATACCACGTCTATGTCCAAGGATATAGATGAAGTAAAAGTGGGCGGAAAAACTTTACGCTTTAGGTGAAGGGCCCTTTCTCACCGTTTTACACACATTCCTAGATTTCTTCAGTGGCTCGAAAAATAAAACAACTAAAGTATTAATTCAATCCTTATGTACGTTATTATGGATTATCGGGCACGCTGTATACAGGGGAGGGCCCTGGATTGACATCGAGCACGTGTTTTTTTTTTTTTTTTGCATTATTATTATTATTTTTTTTTTTTTTTTAAGGTGCAACCGGATCCCCAGGGCCGTTTCTGCACCTTGTCTCCGTATAGTATTGCGGCTGCCGGAGACGGGTACGAACTTCAATGCTTTGCAGCCTCGGACGTCGATGCACTATAGATACATACATAAGCAGGTCCCGGTGGGAGTGAGTTTGCGCGCCGGCGTCGTCTTGAAATGAGGATGCCGACCATTGACTCGAGGAATTTCCTGGTTGTGTAGTAGACATTTCTTCTGAAATACTATTTGAACATATGTCTCTGCTTCCACGCGGAGACACTATAGCAAGTGAATTGAAACATTTTGTTGATATTATAGGCAATTTTATAATAAGGTCGGTGCACACCAACTCACACACCAGATAGCCTTTTTCGGGTGGCATTCTGCACATGAACACCGGCGCCCGCTATTCCCCTGTCGCCCTAAATGGGCCAGTTCACCATTATCTTCCCACCAAGACAAAATAACGCACAATGCCTTCCTTATAAGGTGAAATTATGCAGCTGCCAATGTAATGAATGTTCGGGAGCCGTTGCACTATTGGGGAAAATGCGTATTTATAATGAGGGTGTTCTTTGTGTTTGCTCTTAAATCTCTTGCGATTTATAAGCCGTAAATTTATACCGAAAAATGCAAATGTGAACTGTACCTCAGTGGACGCCCCGCCACCGCACTGAGGGAAGGGGTGAAGTGTGGTGAGGAAAGACAGACAGACAGAGGGTCATTATACGTATACATAGTGAATGAATCCGGATTAATTTTGACACCATGGGAATTTCCGAATCTTGCTTCAAGCATGCATATGCGTTAGCAATAAAAATGCGCGTGCTGTACAAATGACATCACTGCGCAAAGTTCAGAGGACACGTGATGCGTTTAACGTCGCCTTTTGGATAGCAGCAGCTGGGCAACTTCTAAGTGCACTCTGTGGGCAATGCATGGCATGCGTCACCGCAAACATCTGCGGCGTCATCGTGGCGTTTTTAAAATACGGATAGCGATACCGTGTCATTTCGCAAGCAATCTGCTGCTCTTTCCAAGGACAGCATTTAAAATACAACCAGCTCATGCAGCTTTGTAAAGCCTCAGTAAGGAGTGATAGATCAGGAATCTTTGCGCTCATGACCTTTGGCATAACTCATAATAGAAAAATGAGACACCGCCCGGAAATCAATCTCCTGTGCTTGTTCTTACGTCACTCGGGGTTCTATTCCTGCTGCCTCTGTTCTGTCATTTGTGATTGTCTACAATCTAGTATATATACACAGACATATATTTCCATGGCTACAGCCGTGCATATTCTTGAGCTCCCGTGTTCCTTCAGCAAGATTCCTTACACTGATCATGTTAGTTTGATGTTCACGATACTCTGTATACACAAGTAAGTTATTTCGGTCCGGTTGAACGTTTGCGGCTGCCAATACGAATTCTTATACGTATATGCAGGTATCCTCAGCCAAGTATATATTCATTCTGATTGCTGCTGAAGGCCGATATCAGCGCGAATAGAAAGCAGACGATGAAACAAAATGGAATAAAAGGAAAGGCGTGAGGTCACCCCTTGACCTCATCCTCCAAACGTGCATCACTGGACCGTCGCATCTCAAAAAGAAAAAAAAAAAAGAGAGAAGAAAAAAAAAGAACTTTGTCCTTTTTGAATCCACATGGAGCGGCGTGGGGAGGACTCTCCGTAACACGACGCGCAGCTGACCGGGTAATGATTTACGATCCGCAAATCGCCGACGAAGAGAGGGTGAGGGCCGTATCTGCGAGCGAGCGCAAACGTTCAGCGCGCAAATGCTTCCGGGGCCCGTCCATCCATTCTTTCCCTGGATGCCACCCGCAGAGAAGCAGCGAGCGCGCACAAGAGACGGCCGCAGCCTGGACCAAGGTCGCAACAAAACTGCTCGCGGTGTCGATTCTGCAGCTCGAGCCGCGCGCTTTGAGCTCGTCGCTGTCCGCGCGTGATGACCTGCTGCGCTGGGAGATCCCGATCGGTCATCAATTTATTTATTTTTTTTTTCCTTTTACCGGAGTGGGGAGAAAAGCGATCGCGTCAATCGGCCGCGCGACTGAACGGGATGCACTGCATGAGATAGACTGAACCCCTCCTTGTATTAGCCTTCGTGATACGTGGGGTACTCACGTTCCAGCAAACGCCCACGCACGCCCGTTGTACACGTGACCTTTGCTTATTGAAAAATGGTTTCGATACCGGGAGGCCGGTCGTGTTGTGCGCACATAGGGTTATAATGGGCTGAGCATTTCGCTCTGGTGCTTCGCAGAAGTCGATTGTGATCTTTCGTTTTATGGTTCGGAGGAAATGGTGACGATCATTGGATTCAGCATAGGCGCAGGCCGACAGCTGTGAATGAGAAAGGAGGAAAACAAATGGAGTAGAGAAGCCGGAGGTTGTGGACTCGAAGAGCTGAATCGCATAATGCAGGAACGGCTAAACAAAACAAAAAGCATTGCGTAAAAGAATGATGCATGGTTTAACATATCTGACAAGACCTCCATCTTTATGTAGCTCATCAGAGCTTGAGTTCACAATAAATTATGCACCACTTTCTAGAAGTCGGCGTGCAACTAATCGTTGCGTTGATCATTTCCACCCTCGTGAAAACAGTGAAGATATAGAGGTGCACGAATATGTCATTGACTCTTTCCGCGCCCACTCACCCGAACACAATGAATTCGAACTCCAGTGCTTCCACATAGCATTTGAACATGGTGCACCTTGCTGCTTAAAGTTACAAAATTACAGTTTAATTTTCACTTTAGCTTGTCTCCTTTTCCTCCTGCGGGCGATATTTAACCGCTTATAAAAACAGCGCAGCGTAGAAGTCCGGAAGGAGTCTAAATCGTGAAAAATCTCGTGGTCCAGCTCACGGTTTATTTTTTTGACAATTCGTATACGTGACTCAGGGAACGCGGACGCCATCATCGTGCTTTACTTCAGAAAACACCGTGCTTCAGAGGGTGTGGAATACCGGAGACAAAAACTCAGAACGTCGATGAATCTCGGTTAGCTTTTCATTCCGCTCAACTACACGGCTGGCTTGAAAAGGGCACTCACATTACTGATGTTGTTCGTCTGATTTGTAACGTTCATTCGGATAAGGATTTGATACCGCCTATCCTGGGGCCTGACTCTTTAGCCCAATAACATGCCAAGAAATAGGTTACACTTGAAGTAATTGTTTTTCAGCCAGAATACTGCCCTATTTAGAACGATCTTTTTTTTTCTTAAAAAATATTTGATATATCTGAGAGAATTTCTTGCATTCCAGAATTTCTTTGCTTTTTTTTTTTTCTTCTTGGGTACAATTACGCATACCTTTACGAGTTTTGGTCAATGTTTTTAAAAGCTTTGATTTCACAAGAAAAGTTTGGCAATAAGTCATGGAACACTAACAATGGCCGTACAAAAAAAAAAAGCGTATTTAATTGGCTTAATCTTGACTTTTTACAAAAAATGTTGCGCCTTTTAGTTCCTGCCTTAAAAAAAAAATGACTTTTTTTTTTTTTTAAGGTAAAGTGAAAGAGATGCATATAAGTATTCTAGTTCACTATAATATATACTGAAACCTGTGAGGGTCCTCAGAGAGTACCGACAGCTGCGCGCTGTTCTCGCTAAGAGGCAGGCAGCCATGAAGTCAATACAGCATCGTCGTGAGAATTGCCTCTTAGCCTGCCCACTCACTAAAGTATCACCTGTGCAACTTGTGGTTTCGTGCTGCAGGTCTGTCAAGTATACTATGTAGCTTTGAACTGCACCGCGGACTACGGACTATAGACGCGTTTATTCGCAGAAAAGCATCATGGGGGGCATCGTGATCCATCCTCCGCTTTCGACCATAAGGCCTTTCGTTGCGGACTTCGCAGACTATAAACCTCACGTTTACAAGGGAACATGTGGCACGCAGGCAGTGGTTTAATTTTTCTGAGGGCATACCCATAATTTGTAAGGAGTATTTATTCCTCTTTTTTACACAGTGCGGGGAATTTTGTTTAATACGGCTGCCTTTGTTATATTCCGGGTGCATGTTTTTTGGCAAGGGGGGAACCATCAGATGTTGTCTGACTTTCCATCTACTTCCTTGACCGTGGGACCCCTATCCGGATTTATTCCAACTTTCGTCAAAATGACTCTTCCTGTCTTCGTGGTGCTAAGTCTATCAATCTGAGTGGTTCGCACCGCTTCCGCCAGTTCTGCCCAGGAAAAAACGAGCCGAAGCATTAGAAATTAGATTCGACGAAATTTCGGAACATGAGGTGGCCTATGTAGACGCGGCAAGAGGTGGTGGCAGCTTCACGGTGGTAACGGTCGTCAGCGGCCGGGGCAATCCCGTGACAGCATGCCACTTTGCGCTGGCGGAGCATAGAAATAGCCGAGGAAACTGCTATCGCGTTAGCTTGCGTCGGAACGGAAGCGAAGTTCGTCATCAGTGACACCAAAACTGCCATACAAAATTTTAGCAAGGGCAGGATCTCGCCCTTAGCAGTCAGAGTCCTAGGCCAGAAAAAGTTGGATAGGAAAATTCAAATAATTTGGACTTCAGTATCGGAGTCATCCAAGCACCCCCCCCCCCCCCTTTTTTTTTTATATATATAGAAATATATACACCCCTCTAATTTCAAGTCCTGAGCAAAGCCCTGCACGCAGGGCGGTCCTAACTGCCTTGTGTTGTGGTGTACAGTACTCACGGATTGAAATAGGACATTCGGAGCGCGTGGCCGTCGCTGAATGCAAGGCAGTGTGGTAAACAGGCCGGCTTATTGGCGACCGGAAGGAGCAGTTCTGCTTCTTAGATGTTCTCCCCCTCGAGCTATACCACAATGCAGCACCTTGGTTCCATGAGCATCCCCGGGCGGCGCTGCATGCAGCGACGGCCACGCGCTCCGAGTGTCCTATTTCAATCCGTGAGTACTGTACCTTTGATCCTTGTTTAGTTGCCCTTGTTTCCGTTTCATAACTTCCGCTGTCAACGAAATAGAGCAGTGGCTGCAGTTCTGATCCAACCAATTTCTTTTGCGTGGAACCTTTCCTATCCATTGTTGCTCTCTCCTGTCTTGAGTGTGGTCTTCGCTTACCCTATTGTTTAATAGCGCTTTTGATCGCTCGCTTCATTGAGCGTTCTGCTGACTTCTTTATAGAAGTGAAAGTTAGTTATCTCGAGAGCATCCTTCCTTGGTTTATTTTGTAGTCCACCGCGGGATAATCCGGAACGTATGGCAGCTTTTATATGAGCGATGTGTGACGGCTAGAGTATCTGGAAGTTGGGGCCATATAAAGTACGGTTCGGGCATTTGTGCACTGTAGTTCCTTGCCCTTACTTATAATTTACTTGCCGTATGTATCAATCATATATGTTATTAGCGCTACTTAGGGCCTTCATTTCCCTGTAAAGGGTGTACGTAATGAACATACTGGAGGAACAAAGAATCAGTGTGCCACGAAGCTCATGAACACGAACGAAACGCTAACCTCAGCGCTTCTTGGCTTTCCGCCGGCAGTGTACCACCGTCTTCGGCAGGGAAATATTAATCAGCCGCACCAGACGCAGGACCCTGGTTTGATTTGTCTTCTTTTTTCCTTTTGTTTGTTTGCTCTCGGAAACAATGCTTACACTCGCTTCACACGCTCGTGTCCCCATGCATGCAGAGAACAGCACAGAGAACAGCACAAAGACAGAGCGCTTGACTGATTTGCCGGTTTATGACTCGTCGCTGTGTGTTCGCTTCACTTTAGCCCCCTGTCGAGGAAACAATAGTGTGCGCACGCAGATGGGAGAAATGGGTGGCGGCGGATGTGAGCAGGATCGCGCCTGCGCAGAAGATAAAAAGAAAGGCGCAGAAACTCAAAAGAAGCGTAAAAGAAATTGAGGAAACCCGCGAAAAAACAAACACCACTGAGAAGCAGAGGAGAGAGGAAGTTGGCGGCAGAGTTTGGCCCGTCCGGGGCCGTAGTAATATACACACACGAGCCGCAGATGCGCGCGTGGCGCACCTCGGCGGTCGTCGTCGTCGTTTGTCACTCGCTCTAACGAGCAACTCCGGGGCACAGCCGGACGCGAGCATCTGCAGTAGCCTCGGTACCAACTCCCACACCCTCTCCTTTCCACACAGGGAACATTCAAGCCCGATATGCCTCCCTCGGTTGTAGCAACAGCTTTCCACACGACTCAGCATTGGCTGCGGCTTGAACCGACTCTTCTCTTTCTGTAGCACTCACAAGTACACGCCCGCTGCAGCACATATAGGGCCGACGAGTCTCCGCTTGGCCGACCAAGCGGCATAACCATGACGGAGACGCACAGGGCGTCGCTTACATGGTTGACGCGCACTGCGGCTGCTTCCAAAAGAGAAAGAGCGGTAAACAGAGAGAAAGCGAGGTAAAACAGTTTCCACTGTTGCCGCGCCGTTTTTATCTTCCCCCGCTAATGCTTTTTGCAATTTGGCTTAGTTCGCTAGACAGGTAGGGGAGCCAAGGGAGGCAGCCGTCTTTCTTATCTCACCGCTGCAGCTCCCGCAGATTTAGCCCGCCGATTTCCAGTTTTCACCTGAAGTGTATACGAGCGGCGGTGGCTTGTTCCTGGAAGACATGGTTCCCTTGTCAGCGCGTGCCTCTCCGTGGGCCGCGCTTGCAGTCTTCGAGGCAGTCCTGAGCTTGTTTATTGAAACAGCGCGTGAAGACCGGTGCAGCGGGGGGGTTCGTCTGCCTTGGAGGAGTTTAGTAAGGAGCGCATGCATGGTATTATGGAACGGGCGCCGAGAGAGTGCGCGTTCTCGCACACGCAGTTTTGCATGATTGCTCCAATTTGTTTTCGTTTCTGTAGAAGAATATCGTAGTTTAGTTTACACTGGTGCCTTTGTATGTTTCAGGTGCATGTCAAGAACAGCAAGCCCTGTGGTATTGAAATGGCACAGGGTATTCAGACCATTAAAACAGAACGAGTCTAAGTAAATTTTTGAGAAAACATGGCCCTTCCACGCACCAAGAGCGATAAACAAACTCCAATCACGAAAGTAATCGGCATCATGGGCGCTGTTTATGAGCGTTGATTGCCCCTTTGTGCGTATGCGCTGGCCCCTGTTACTCTCCGCTATCTTGCCATCTCATCTATGCGCCTATAACACTGAAGGACCATCATCATCAGCCTAACAATGTCCAGAGGGGAGAGGATGTATTGTAGGGAGGTTAACCACGATGGTATTGCTGTTGGGTATATATACCGTGCACAGGGAAAGATGGATGACGGGACTTAAAAGGGAACTATGTGATGAAGAACAGAATCACAATTTGTTACAGTAACTATATACTCGCTCCTAGGCAGCAAAAAAAAAATGTGTCTTGCAAGCCTTGACGGCAGTCAAGTGTCGTAGACACGGTCCGAGGACCTTGCCCTCTGCCAGAGGGCGAGCATCGAGGCGTATCCAGAGTGCAACACAGCGCGTGTCTTTTAGCCGCAAAAGAAATGCGCGATTGTCTCCTCGCAGCCACATGCTTAACAAGCAGTCGGCCATCAGTAGTGATTAGTGAAATCGACAACGAGCCAGTGACTGCACAGCAAAGTTGCTTTGCGTCAGGTAGATGGAAGGCGAAGGGCAAAATGTGAGGTCTAATGTACTGAGGAGACGGTAAAAAGAAGAAAAGAAGAACAGAAAATCAAATTAAAGGGGGCATTTTGGACCCCTAAAGTGCGATCCTGTATTGAGCGGTGGGTTGCTATCACTGATTGTTAATTAATTACAAATTACTGATTACTAACTACTAATTAATTACTCGCCATGGCAACCGCTCTGGCATCACGCTATACAAGGAGAACCGGCAGGCGTAGTTGTCAAGAGAATTGACACGCGTAGTGGAACAGGACACCAGACGCCGTATGAGCCTTAAAACGCTCTTGTTCCACCCAGCAAGTATACGCTGCTTGCGATACCAATCACCGCGGTATCGTATGGTGCCGCTACGCCCATGTCAGCTATATGGATGTCATGGTCTTTGGTTAATGCACGGTGGTAAATATCGCTGATTTCTGATACAAGTTGTCCATGCTAGTTGCGGCGTATATGCCGCGTTGAAAGGCTACTTCAGAATCATTGAAAGCTGTGCAGTCATGTAGGCAACCTTTTCTGACGAAATCAACTGCAGCCCGAAGGGCATCTATAGTTTTGCACCATGTCGAGGAAGTTTAGTGGGCTGTCTTTACCTTGATTAAGATGGATTTTGCCGGGATGACCGTGCACAGACCCCGCGAAACTTGTGGAACTAACTGAACCGTCTGTGAAGACGTGCATGTGGTTACTGCGGTTATAAAATGCAGGTGTTCAAACGTGATCTGCCTCAGGGCAGCCATAGCCTCGTAGATCGAGACTTTGCAAAAATAAAGCTGAAGCGCTGGTTCGTCTCCCCGAAGGACGGTCGCGTTTACATTGCTATACATTTCAAGCGCAATGTTTGTCGGCGGTGCTTATTCAAAAATATAAACGCGTCGCTCACGCGCGCGCAAACACACACACACGTGCGCGCGTACACACACAGGTCACACACACACACACACACACACACACACACACACACACACACACACACACACACACACACACACACACACACACACACACACACACACACACACACACACACACACACACACACACACACACACACACACACACACACACACACACACACACACACACACACACACACACACACACACACACACACACACACACACAGGTCACACACACACACACACACACACACACACACACACACACACACACACACACACACACACACACACACACACACACACACACACACACACACACACACACACACACACACACACACACACACACACACACACACACACACACACACACACACACACACACACACACACACACACACACACACACACACACACACACACACACATTACAGCAAGCATCATGCGACAACCTTGCAAGTGTACAACGCTTAATGCCCTTTGGAGACATACAACGGTTAATTCGAAACGGGACGTGCGACACCTGACTGTCGGAAAGCCTAATGTCAGAGTGCACGCGTGAAGAAGACCTTCAACGCTTGGTAAGCAAGGCGCGGTTCGTTTCATCTCGCCGTCATTCTCTCTTTTGGCTCCTATTTTTGCTCCGGTGTTTGTCAGAAAATACCGCATGCCTCTCGCAGAATGCTAGTTGTCTCACGGCGCACATGTAATTGGCCACGCGGGTATTTTCCCGGCTTGCTCCGCGTGTTGCCTCGACATGAAAGCGCGTCTTTCGTCATCGCGGCTTCTTTTCTTTTCTAAGGCTTAACATCCTTCTGTCGTGATGTATGGGCTGCCGAGATGTCGTCTCTGTTGTGCTGCCCAACACGACACCACCTGCGCCGTATACCTGATCACGCAGCTGACTATACATATAGCGCACTCTTCTGCGCATTAATCGCGTCTTGAGAGAAGAGACAGAGGCGCAAACGTTCTTTTATTACTTTTTTTGTTTAAATTCCACAGCGGCACAGTTTGAAGGACCGTTTTGTCCGAACTGTCGAAGGCAGTGGAGAGTCCGAATCCATGATAGACAGATATGAAAATACACGGTTTACTGAAGATATAATTTTATGCGACAACGGTCTGACATGAAAAGAGAGAACGCTATGGGCACGCAATTGCGAAGCAGTTCATTGTTGAAAGTGTTGCATAAATGCGTCCACAAGTATTCCTATGAGCGCCTCTCCTAAAAACGTATTTCCCTTTCTAACGTATATTGATAACATGCATGCTTGCACCGTGTACTATATAATGAGAATAGAGGTGAGGATACTTATAAGCTCTGCTTGTAAGGGTATATGACGCAACAGCATTAGTGGCTCCGTCAGCAGGTCCTTGTTCATATGCATTAACTATGATACTGCCTAAACTTGTCCCTGTATTATCTCCCACACACTCATTAACATAATGTCGTAATCAATATATATATATATATATATATATATATATATATATATATATATATATATATATATATATATATATATGCGAGTGTGTTTTTAAAGCCCTTAAAGCAAGAAATTCCCACTAGCGCGTGCCGAACCATGGCTTGCGAGCACCACCTACCAAGCATTCCTGATGTCAAGACCTACACAAACCGCAACCTGACGATGCACTCCAGCGCAGTGCGCCGGTCTAATATTACACCTGAAGCGCCCAGAGAGCATCGTTGGGTGGCATCCGCATGCAGTCTGCCTCGCGCTGTCAGAGGCATCTTGCTTTTGCTCACGATAAGCTCTCAAAGCAACCTCCTTGTTGCCTAGGTGACCTCTAGCTGCGGCGCGAACGCCAAAATCCGGGAGAACCTGGCATACTTGCCTATAAGGATGCATTTCAGCATTAGAATAGGAAGATGTCCGATGACTTGGCGAACAAAGTATTGGGGCATCCACGCCAGAGCTCTAACGTGCGATGAAAGCCGTATTTTGCTTTCCGACCCGTGCTATCTCCGGACAGACACGCGTAGATCACGCTGTCCAATATAACGCGCAGTGCTGCCAGCAGTCGCGCGGCCGACCGTGTTTGACACCATATTTCAAAGTGGTTTGAAATCCCCTAGCAGAGAACACCGTCACGTCGACGGGGCCATAGGGCGGCGCCGCTCCAGACGGCGCCGCATCAGTAACGCACAGACACGACGCGATTTGCTTGCCGTGGCTTCTTCTGGCCCTCGAAGGGTCAAGCGCTCTCGGTTCTCTCGCCGGCCGGTTTCGATTAATTCGCAGCCGCGTCGCCAAAAGCGCGCGCGCGCGTGAGCCGCGCTTTTGCTTGTTCCCCGCTTGTTTTTCCACCACTAGGGGCATCCGGGCCCCATCACTACAGCACGCACAAACACATCGCACACTTTCCCGCCGAAGTCAGCGGCCGAACTCGAGGCATCAAGCGCCGCCGTTGCGGCCATGCTCGCTCTGCCTCCCCCTCTCTGCTTTGCGAGCCAGCGGCGACGAGAAGCCGCGGCAACATCGCGCCAGCGAGATGAGAGACCGCCCGTCGGGAGGGGAACCGAGGAACGACGCTCCTCCTCCTGCGCTCGTCTATCCTCGCTTCGCGCCGCAACGAACGCACGCACGGAGAGCCGCGCCTGATCCACATATGATCCCGGCGCGCATCCCATCAGCCGCTGCTGCCACCGCCGTGGTCATTATGGGAATGCGCATGCGCTCTCCGGTCACGACCGTTTCTGGAGTCACGTCCGCGATCTCGCCCCCTCCGCCGCCACCTCGTTCCCCCGCCCCGGTATTCCTCACCTACCGACCATATACCATACACTCCGCGCCCAGGTTCGTGCTTAGTTATTCTTTTTTTACGCTTTTGTGTGGTCGAAACTGCTGTTGTTATTTTCTCGCCGGTTGGCATTGCTTTCTTTCTTCTTCCACTTCTCCGCGGTCGCTTTCGGAGAGACCGGTTTCAAGCCGAGCGCTGCGTCGACCTCCTCCAAAACGACGGTGCTGCAGAAGCCGCAACGACAGCGGCAGCAGAAAGCCAGTACGGCGCTCTCCCACAAAAACAGACTCGCCGATGCCGTCCCATCGATTATCTGCCTTGCGGGAGAAAACACGAGGTGAAAGAGACTAACGACGACAACCAAAGGGAGCAAAAAACAAAACGGAAGAAAGCTGTAGGAAACGGCGCTGCTCGCGGAGGCACCGGCAGCAGCAGCGGAGTGCGCGCTTTCGGGTAAATCGCCGCCGTCTTCTGCTCCAATGCGCGACCCGATCCCGAAGCGCGGCAGGCCCTCTTCAGCACCAGTTCACCCTCCTTCCTCACCCCTTGGGCAGTGTCGTGAGCGTGTGCAAGCAGTCTGGGCCCCCTTCTCTTCTTTCTCTCTTTTCCCCCTTTTTACGACAAACGCAGCCGTGCGTGGCTCCCGATTTGAACTCTTCGCTCGATTTCTTGCCCCGCCGGGGTGGTGCAGTGGTAAGACGCCCGACTACTGTGCCGGAGTTCCCGGGATCGAATCCCGGCCTCGGCGGCTGCGTTTCGATGGAGGCGAAACGAAGTGGCGTTCGTGTGCTGTGCGATGTCAGCGCACGTTAAAGATCCCCAGGTGGTCGAAATTACTCCGTAGCCCTCCACTACGGCCCCCCTTTCTCTCTATCCACTTTCAATCCCACCTTCATCCCTTCCCTTACGGCGCGGTTCAGGTGTCCACAGAGCAAGTGTGACAGATACTGCGCCTTTCCCTTCCTATGAACCAACCAACCAACCAACCAATCGCTCGATTTCTTTGCATTCGTGACTCGGATTCCGAGTGGTAGGCTGTAATGCTGCTGTGCTTTTGCATCGAAAGAGGACAGGCTGCTGATCTCGTTCGATAATTATCTAGAGCATGAGAATCATTACACTATCGCTTCAAATGGCCGTAACGTGAGGAGGGTATGGGCGCCCCGTGCAGCGGCGTTCCGGTCGATGCGATGCTTCACAGCAACGCCTCATATCGTGTATAGGATATGCGAATGACCATTTATATATATAAAAAAAGTAATAACAATAAGCGGTGTCATTCCTTTTTTTTTTTTTTTTTTTACCGCGAAGATCATTAAGCGAACAATACGGAGAGCGCGAATTTTCTGATAGCCCTCACTATCTTGCGTCCTTCGATGACGAAATATTTTCCTGTAGGCTTAACAATGAGTCCCTGATGATATCGACTGCCCTGAAGGCGTTTTGCTATTTTTCATTAATTTGACCATAATATTTCTTCTCGGTGGAAGTAACTAAACTGCTTCGCATTCTGAAGCAAGCACTTAGGCGGCACGTATCAGTGTGCTGCATCCGTGTACTCTCGAGCACACATTAACGCACCCTATGCATTTTGAGATGTAGCACACAACCACTACATAACGGCACTTATTCGCATAGCGGCAAAACTCGTCCTTCTAATGAAAGTTGGTGTGTCAGTGTACAGCGTGCACACTGCTGTAGACCAACACCGTGGTAAGCAAAAAAGGGGGCGTTCGGGAACGCCTCGGGATGAGAATACGCAGTTACATTGAAACGAAAGATTTCAAAGCAGTTTACTGGTTTAACATTGCGGCTAAAATGTAGTCCCGATGAAGAGGAGAACATCTTTGAGTAGATTGACAAAGTTCGAAACGTTATTTCGAAGGATGAGTATTTTCAAAACAACGCAAAACGTGTGCAGGCATGAGTTGGAAGCGCGATCCACCGAAACACGTGAGCAAAAGCTGCTTCAATTGAGCCCAAATTATAATCTTTAAATATAGGTTTTCAGAGACGTGAAGATGGCACCTGTGACGCCCTAATTGTACCACTGCAACTGCATCATTGGCGGACATCATAAAACATAGCAGTATAATGTTAACTAGTAAGCTGGTTACGTAATTTCGGTTAAATAACGTTTTAACTATTACACTTACGCGTCAAGTTTAAATCAGAGGTTAGCATTCGGCCGTTACTAAGAGCCATATCAGTTTTTAGAACTCAGAAAACGCGATTACCTTCGTCGCTACGACTTAAATAATTTGCTTTCTCGTGCCAAAAAGACGAGCGCTTTCGAGAAATCAGAGCAAAACGGCGCTTTCAAAATTCTAAAATATATGGCTATTACTGGAATGGGCGGTTGTATATACAAACCTCTTATTGCAACTATATAGGCGCCGAACTGCAATAGTTGAAAAGTTAATGACGCGAAAGTTGTTAACCACCCTACATTAGTTCGAGACAACTCGTCTTCAGTAACCACCACGCACAATATATGTGACAAAAAGTGGTCCGCTAAAACTTTTCTGGTATATATACTTAAATAAACATCTAAGCGCCGGGCCAAACTATGAGCTCTAGAATTCGATTCCTCCGGTTTTCTGACACTGTCAAGCGAAAAAATATATATATATATATATATAATTTCGCTTACTGTTCTACGGAGTAATATAGACGCCGCTTCCCATCGCCCCTTGTTAGCAGCTGCTGTCTTCTTAAGGTGTATATTATTATAGTTAACATTAGTCGAATGTTTTCTGACGTCAGCCAACATTGGTGCAGTCATTCCTCAGAAGCCGTCTTCATATTTCAAAAACCCAATTTATTTTAAATAGTGGCGGGCTCTACGCTATAATATATACGCGTATATGCGAGGCGCATGATCGTGGCGTTGCACCGCGAGAGCGCCCTCGGGCATGGAGGACCCGAAGAGGCGCCTAAAAAGATGGCTCCCCATCCCGCGGTGACCATTTGTCAGGGCAAATCCGGATCTCACACGAACTGCTCAGCGGGACCGGTTTGCCAGATTCCTACAGAGCACCGCGCCACGCTCCTCGCCATGTCGACCCTCCCCTCGGACTGCGCGCACTGACACACACGCACGCGAGCATGCACTAACGCACGCGGCTTGCAGACCGCTGCGGTGACGCCGCCCCTTGGTGCAATGCGCATTCTGGGACCCGGACAGGACATACACAAAGGCTACTTGAATGTTTCGTTAGGGTGCTTTATCTCTGCCTTTTATCTGCGCAGACAAGCGGTCGTCGTGCTATTTAGAAATGGAAAGCAGTAAATAATGCGTCCAAAACGGAGCTCGTTAGCTGTCGGCGAATAAGGCATATAAAGCATGCAGAATACTACACAGTGAGGTGAGATATATTTAGACACTGCACAGCTTGCTGTCGAAGCGTGCACACGATTTGGCATTCTGAAACATAAGTCGAAATCCTTACCGAAAATAATTTACATGAGTTTCTATAATATGCCTATGACAAGCTTGCGTAAAAAAAAAAAAAAAAAAAAAATCGAAATTGTATATAGTTTGCGAGGTACATAAGGCTCCGTGCAGGAGTAACTCCTTCGCGATGGGAGCGCCCCTCACGGCGGAAATTAAAAACCGCACGGGACAAACTGCGAATCTGCACAGGCGAATGTCGTATTCTTCATTCGCTGTTTGTAGTGGCGGCATTCTGCGGTCACACATGAGCTCTTTCGTTGCAGTCTACAATCGCACACACATGCAGCGCTCTTCGTGTCCCCAAACAACAATCTCTACGAAGCAAAGCGTAGCGCACTTTGGATCACTATTGTTCCGACGAGCAGTTAACGAGCTGGCACTCAGGCCAGAATTTTCCGCAAGACTTTCTTCCCAAAGGAAAATAAATGCTGACAATTGTAATTGTCAGCATTCGTATAATTTTTGTGACCACCTGAAAGAGATGAGCTACACGATCGCCAAGTACCGGTATATTCCTGCTCAGAGACTGCCCGTCGGGAGCTTTGCGTAGAATTCCTTCAATGCTCCAAAGCGGTATTAGAAATATATATATATATATATATATATATATATATATATATATATATATATATATATATATATATATATATATATATATATATATATATATATATATATATATATATATATATATATATATATATAGTCTGGTATGCGCGTGGATCACGAGCCTTAAACAGCTCTAAGTGCCGCGCGCCGACAAAGTTTGTTGGCCAAGTGGGTCACTTTTCCAACAATGGCACGTGTGAGAACGAGTACAGCGTAGAGAAAACGATCAAAGGGCGCATTAGCGGTTTTCAGTATGTGTTTCAATGTGTTGTTTTCTTACTTGCCTTTCGTACTTACTAAATTGTTTTACTAATTTATCGTATACGGGCATTTTCCGTGCTTCATTCATTACCCCTCCCCGCTCGTTGCTTTTCGTCTTCACACCGTTTCCTTCCAACTGTTTTACAACAGCCCTTCACCCCAACCTCTCCCTTTTTATTTAACCCATCTATAGGCTTTCCAAAGGAACAGGCACCGAAAAACCATCATTTGATAGAGAATTAAGACTACCAAGGAAGGCGGCCAGTGAAAGGGCAAAGGGGGACAAAAAATTAGAAGCAAGGGGATGAGAAAGCAGAGAAAGGTGGTGGGTGCAAACCGAAGAGCCATCCCTCTTGGTCGATGCTTGCGAGTCATGCCTATAGCTTTGTGTGCACGGAGTTGAGCACATAATCACGGGGACGTACACCAGAAATATAGTGCATTTTTCTACTCCTTTTGCAGCGTCAGTTTCCCCTCAACGTTTAAAAGGGCCCTCCTGGGGAAGCTACTGCCTTTGAGGCACTGAGGCAAGCAAGCCCCATTCGCCGGCGCGATCTTATTATGCCTTGTGCATCCGCGGCGCTATAGTGCACGCGCAGAATAAAAGGTCGCTCTGGCGATTTTCGGTAAGAAGCCACTCTGCCATTGTCACAGTGGGACGTCACGCAGCACGTGATGGGCGCATAATAAATAAAACACATAACAGATAAATAGCACACGGCCACGCAAGCGCGCAGGTCAGCCTTGTTGCCGGCTGAAAGAAAAAAAAAAGAAGTTGGAACGCGCCTGCTATGTGCGCAAGCATGGCACAAGCAGTCCCTTTCTAGATGCCTGCCACGCTGGTTGCTTGTTCTAGTGCTCTGCTTCAAAGGAAATTGCCTCCTTAATTCTTGTGTATCGCTGTGTTCATCAACTTTTATTCATGCGCAAGTAAGTCCAAAAGCAAGACCACGCGGACAAACTTGCACGTGCAATCCAAAATTTGAATGCGTGGCCGCTGGGCGAAACAGCACCAACTGCACTTGGAAGCGCCCTCTTTAACATTTGACCACGCGGAAAAGGCGTCTGTAATGCGAACCGATAAATTTTCACTCGATAGCAGCTTCGGAGCGGGGAATGTGCAGCATGCGTTATATAGCCGGGCTACATTCTCTCTCTCTCTTCTTTTCTTTCTATCCTCTCTCTGCCTCTGATGTATGCGATGTGCATCTTCACCGCACGCAGAGGGTTCCTTCCTTCTCCTACGTTCTCCTCTTCCGACAGCTCATCACGCTCTCTCATTTTTCACCTCTCTTTCACTGTCGGCATTTCACTCTCTCGCAGCCTACCCAACCTCGTCCTCCTCTCCTCTTTGCGTCTCGTTCGTCGCCACCGGTGTGTGCGGAGGACACAGGTGTCTACAGGTGTACACTCCTCGAGATCGGAGAGATCTGTTCCTTGATTGCCACGGAACGCTTTGGGAGCAGCAGCGCCAGTGGCCACGGCCGAAGCTGGCTGCTCACTTTTGGGGAGTGGCGCGTGCGCGTGTCAGGGAGGAGACGAGATTCATTCCGACGATTGCCGGACGGAACGACCGCCAGTCTCGCGCGGAATTTCTTCTTGTCGGTCGTGTGATGAAGGGGGAGAGTTCCTCCTTGGAGTACTGCCGAGTGGAGGCAAATCGCACCTCGTTGGCGCGCATGATGGGGTTTCATTTGCGCTTCTTTCCTCTTTTAATATGTACTCGCTCTTTGAGCAGTATATCAATGAAGTTTTTCGTATTACTAGACTCCGAGCAATAAAATAAAATAGTTTTACGTCCGATGGGGCGACGTCGTGGCTGCTGTGCAATTTTAATAGACTCTGCACCCTATACGCTATTAGATGCGTGAAGGGCAGTCCTCCGTGGACAACTAATATTTCGGCTAGGCCGGTAACTACACCTCGACCAAATTTGATCACAGGGCACTATGAGCCGTTTCGGTTGTTACATTGCTGTATATAAGTGCACCTACGTACACCCAACACCTCTTGCGGTATATGGCTATAGTATACGTGCTTATGCGTACTATCTTATACCCCAACTGTCAGCCCGTGGTTGACTGAACCCCAACTGTCAGCCCGTGGTTGACTGAAAGGTCAACTTTCCATGGATTCGCAATGAAGAAAGGAATTAATTCTGGCAACGTTAGCTCTATATAGTAAGGTTTATCTCAGGATGACAGGACGTATTTAAGAAAGTATAAATAAATCAACAAAAATAGGTTGAGAATCCGTGCAACGAGGCTTCTTTTTCTTTGCACCCGTCCTTGCACATGTCTCAATTTATTAGTTCTGCGTGCTGCATTTAGATTCCCGATATATGCTATTGTCGATCCCATATAGATATGTGATGAAACGCGAAACCGAAATGATTTTACTCTAAGGCAGTGACGCTGTAATTTGACTCATTATGCTAGTCATGCAGCATAATACTTCTGAGGCACCTTTAAGGTAGCGAGAAAAATGATGAAATAATTAAGTTTTCATGCTGTTATAAAGTGCAAGCTTCATAATAACATAAAAATGCTATCAGACCACAATTTCTTCGTTTGTGATTTTTTTTTTCTTTGGCATGAAATAGTTATTGCTCTTTTTCGCCGGTTCAGTAGCGGGGTACTAACAATAAAAAAGAAATATCTGTTGATGATCACATGATAACTCATACGCACATTATTGCACCGGAAGAGGTCGCCATAGCGTTGGAAGGTATTTACTCCCAGGCTAACTCTATTTTAATAGACGCCCAGACCACCTGCAGAAATTACATTCATAGGGATCAAAGCACAGATATTCTTAGCAACAGACGCAACAGGACGTCACCTAAGCATTTTACGTGAATCCGCGCATGCACCTCTGCGCTAGGCTTTTTCCCTCGGCCACCTGCGCATTCGCACCCGCATCCTGAACCCTTTAGTCCGCTTGCACGTACAGATATATCCTCCAACGCCTCAGACTGAAATGACTTCGGTACCTTTCCCGAACGAAAGGGCTGCGGCGGGGCCGGCTGCAGCGGTGGGGCCGGCTGCAAACAAAAACTGACAACTGCCCCACCAAACTGAATTATTGTTATTCACTTCGGAACCATTTAGGCTTCAATGCAAGTTTTGCGGGAAGAGAGCCGACCTCTATCATATAATGTCGGCCTGCGTGGCAAACTCAAGCACGTGCCAATCCGCAGCAGACATGACAAAGGTGGGAAACGATGCAACAAGCTCGGATAGTTATGGACAGCCAACGGAAGCTCGTCGAGTGGATACGCGGGCAGCCGCTCATGCTGATGGGATCGCGAAAGACGTGCATGCACAATTCCTTACGATTAAATAAAGGTTTTCTGTATCGTCGGTTGCCTGGTATTCTTTTTCGGTGCTTTGCCTTAATCACTTTTTATTAACTGTGCCATTGGGCCCTTCGACAAATCTTTCTCCCTCCCTCGCCGTTACAAGAAGCGAGAGGCCTATATAGACTCGCTCGTTATAGAAACGACTATGTCGGCCTGCAAGTGCCCGAACAGGCGTATACGAGAGTGCATGGCCAGGAGCTGCGACGGTCCTTTATTCTGATAATTTTTTGTCAGCACTGTGTCCACTCCGCGGTACTCTCTCTCTCTCTCTCTCTCTCTCTCTCACACACACACACACACACACACACACACACACACACACACACACACACACACACACACACACACACACACACACACACACACACACACACACACACACACACACACACACACACACATATATATATATATATATATATATATATATATATATATATATATATATATATATATATATATATATATATAGAGAGAGAGACAGAGAGAGAGAGAATGAGAGAGAAAGAGAGAGGGGGGCGTGCTAATAGCGCGCACTGCAGCTTACTGCCATAAGCACGTTCCTCTATGCTGATCGCACCAGCGGCCGTGCCATTCACGCCACTGAACGGAATTTTTTGTGTAAAGTGAGCGACACGGGCGGGCAAAACGGGGCGGATCGGCCGGCTCACGTTCAGGCCACGCGCCACCATCGTGCACCTCTGAGCACCGCAGCTGCGGTAAATATCGGGTGCTGGCCTCCCATGCAATTACGGCGGCCCTCCTCCTCCTCCGCTTACCGCAAGCAGTGGGCCAGCCAGCAGAACTGTGGCCGTATACAGTATACAGTAGTGGTAGTGGGGGCACCCGTGGAACGCTTTACACGAACAGCAGGGCTGAGATTGCTTCGACGGCCTGCTCCCCGCATCGAGCGCGCCCCACAAATTTGCGGTGGTTGCCACCGGGAGCAAAACTTTACGCGGAAAGGAGCAGTGAATCGTCGACGGAGCTTCTCCTGCTTCGCTGGTATGCGAGTCGCGACTGCATGCTCGATTGTTTCTCGGTCAAGCAGCTTTGGCTCCCTCACCGTTTGGTGAGAAGTCCCGCTTGTCTGTCTCTGAGTTGTGATCGCGCAGACGGATTTCTCCTATTGGCTTGTAAGTTTCCGTAGACGCGTTTTCACGAGGAGTGTCCTTTGGAGCGCACTCACTGTTTGGCTAAGGTTCACGAGTACGAGGCACAAGTTCGTCATATGCCGAAACGTTCTGGGAGAGAGGAGAGAGAGAAGTGGTTCTTTATTGAGGATGAAAAGGGGGATCGGCGCGTTCAATTGTCTCCTCAGGTATGAGGGATCACCGCCGTTGCGCCGAATTAAGGGGGAGGGGGGTAAAAGGAAGGGAGGATGACTAGGATAGTGGCAAGGGAGAGAGCAGAGGAGAAACGAGGTAAACCAGTCACAAGGTTGGCTGAGGAAGAGAACCAATTAGAAAACAGAGATAAGAAAGTTATGTCGTCGTAGGAGAAAACACTGTGCAACAGCTGCTTATGATAGCCTGGTGATCACTTGATGAACTCGCTCAAAATAACCTTGACAACTCCATTTGATCAGAATATGCATCGATGATTGAATGCTTGCAGCTGTGAAAAACTTCTTTTTTTTTCGCCATTGACACTTCTCCTCAAGGCTTTTGCCTGTCTTACAATGTCATAAGTTTTGTCATCATTGTTTCACCCTTGATGATATATAATATAGGCTCAAGTTCAAACACCAGCTAACATATATATTGTATTGTGCGCGTCAAACATATGTATATAATGTGGACATCCAATTACGTATAACGTTTTCTTTTCACTGTAAATTGAGTCCCATATTGTCATCAAATAAGAATTTTTTCTAACCGAGATTTTACCCATTTTCAATATTTATCATCCTCGCTAAACATGAGGGAACACTGTATTAACGCAGTATTCTTTGCCTTCTTAATTGCATGCAATAAAACCTAACGTAATGTTCATTCTGCAGTGTATATTTACTAACAGCCTTTATGGTGTGTAAGTAGTCCCACGGTTGGCTGAAGTGCACGTGGGAAAGGAGATGAAGAGAGCTAGCGAATGAGAAGTTAGCCTACTTTCGATCGTCGTATAGGGAACAGCTGCTTGTAGTAATAATCAGATTGCCGCATATATGTGCTCCCGTTTCGTGACGCTCACTCATGGCCCGTTCTCTTTTCTTTTCGATGTTCGCAGGCGAGAAGCCGTTCAAGTGCGAGTTCGAGGGCTGCGACCGGCGGTTCGCCAACTCGTCGGACCGCAAGAAGCACTCGCACGTGCACACCTCGGACAAGCCGTACAACTGCAAGATCCGCGGCTGCGACAAGAGCTACACGCACCCGAGCTCGCTGCGCAAGCACATGAAGGTGCACGGGAAGTCTCCGCCCCCGTCGCCCTCTTCGTCGTCCGCCTCGGGCTACGAGAGCGACCCGGGCGCTGCCGCAGCGGGCCTCGGCACGACTGGCTCTTGCAACGCCGCGAATCCCGCCGCCGGCGCGCTGGCCGGGACTCTGCAGCCCCTGGGGCTGTCCAACTCCCACCAGCTGCCGGCATCGACGGCTCTGAACGAGTGGTACGTGTGCCAGACGGGCGGAATGCCCACGCCGCCCAGCAACGAGCATTCGCCGCTGGGCGGGCCGACGCCCCACCACCACCTGCCGCCCCCGCCGTACTGACCCCGGCTGGCGGGGGCCACCGGCTTCTGAGGGCCCTCCGACGATGACCCGCCACCAACGACGGTAGCGCGACCACGCCACCACAGTCCCAAGGGATGCAGCATCGCCATCTCTCGTCGTACCCTCTGTCGAAGAAGCGCTACCGTCGCCGCCACGGTGATGGAAGCCGCGTCCTCTCGACGACCGCGCCGAGATGTCGTCGCACAACGGCCGATGGAAGCCGACGACAAAGTTGGGAGAGCACCAACCTGCTCGGAGGAGACCGAGCCGTCGAGAAAAAGCGGCTCCGTTTTCGTGGCAGTGCAACGCGCCGCTTCTCCTGTGCTGGTCAGCGAAGGGACACATCGCGAGGTGGCAACGTGTGGTGGACGTTGAGAACGCTTAGACGCGCACTTGGTGCCGAGAAAAGGGCGTGGAAATGACCGCGGAAGTCGGCCATAACAGCGCGATAAGGCCCACAGCGATAGGAGTGGAAAGTTCCAGCATGTATGCCATCGCAGTGTAAAATTTTAGTACGAAATGAGAATCCAATGTCATCACGACGCTTGAAGCGAGCTCTGAACTATATTGTCCATGATGGAGACGATCCCGTATCAAGTGCCACGCCGGAAACATTTTCTGCCAATTGTGGTAAACCCTGCAATGTTACTGCTACCACCACCTCAGCAGTCATCCACTAACCATGCATGGAAACACGTCGCTGTGTTAGCGCTTGGCAATGTATGCGGTGTTAATGGTGCAGTAACACGAAAAATTAGGATGCTGGAACTTTCCTAACACCAAGCTTGGCGCCGAACGCGATTTCCCCTAGGCCCTTCAAGCTTGCCGCCTTCCCACAGCTCGTGTTTCCGGAATGAGTGCTCCGCGGTCCGTCATTTCATCGCGCGCGCTGCATGTGAAACACCCTGCGCCCAGAAATGCGCTGAGGTCCATGACATGCCATTTTCGGGCTTAAATGCACCGTGTCAAGTTTCGCCGTCCGCTCATATCCGCACATTAACGGGTCTGTTCAGAGTTTGCCGAAGTAATGCGAGAGCACACCACGCGAGGTAATGTAATGTTTAAACAGGGCGTGTGGTATACTTTTTTTAAACCATTTGTTAATACCTACTTAAGACTACGACGTCCCCGAGAACAACAGCTTAGCGCACATAAACCATACAAAAAAAAAAAAAGGAAGAAAAAATTTCTCGCATTTCTGGGCGCAGGAAGCATACCATCCGGCCAGCGCGTCACATATATCGATGCTGACTGCATTGGGCAGCCGTTCGCGGACGATGCAAACGTGACTTGTGCCGCCTGCTTGTGACAGCTCTGTGTACGTGCGGAATAATTGTGTGGCTGTAATTTTTCGCTTTGTCTCATGGACAGTCGCGAGTGTACGCGGAGAGAGGGAAAAAAAAGGTTTGCTTTTTGCCTTGTGATAGAAATCGCGTTCTCGCAATGTGTATAACCATATGGCGCCTTTGACATTCGTATTTAGCCACATCGGTGATCTCAGGACGATCATTGTGCACATATCTGCCTCCTTTCGTGAGAAGAAAAACCGCCGAGTGCATTCTTTTTTCTTTTTTCTGATGCTCTTGTTGTGTGCCAGGCAAACCAACCATAACCTGAAAGTAAAAAAAAAAAAGGGGGGGGGGGGAGGGAATGGAGCTGATATCGCAGATTGAGCAGTCAGTCTTTTACGCTTACTAGAAAGGCGACTTAGTTTACATGTTTACATCAAATTGGCGAGGAAATTTGTGTTCTATGTGCACGTCTTGCAATGTGCTTCCTGACTGACACCTAGTGGCACTGCCACAAGACAGTGTAGGGGACACCATGCGTCCCATCAGAAGGTTCTTTTGTCTGGAAATCATGCTCAGTGTCGGTATTGGATGACTGTAGCTGCTGTTATAAAAAAAAAAATTGTGTCAGCTGTTGAAGGCTTGTTACAGACAGTTAGCGCGAAATTACGCCATCATTTCATGACCACTGCAGTGACGTCATAATGGCCGATGTGATCCATCGTCATCGGTTGTTTGACCAGTGGGTCACACGTAATCCATTTGTCACTTTAATTGGTCACGCTACACATTAACAGTTATGATATCCATTAATTATGAACGTGTGCTATCCACTGAATCCCTTATGGAGATATATGATCATTTTCACATTTCACGCTGTAACTGGTATCACCTCGCGAGCCACCCTTCAACTTCTTATCGTAACTTAGAATAGGTATAATTTTATACACAGAGACCAAAGGGTGAAAATTTCTTGAAATTCAGGAGGAGGAGGAGAAAACCACGCCGGAGGGCAGGGACGTTAACCAGAAAGAATGTAATTCAGCATGTCACTTAAAGAAAGGTGCCGAGGCAAGCGGCAGCAGCCAGTATAGGTGTGCGTAACGACTACTTACGATATTCATCTTCATCTGTTAATGCACCGAGGATCACAAGGCGGTCATGTTCTGTTCTCTTTCCCCGGAAGGAGGACATCAGGCGCGCACATCATTGGGGGGGGCGCTGAGCGACATTCACTACCTCATGGTGCGGACGTAAAGGCTGCACTGCCGTGTCTTGGAGGCGCAACGAACAGATCGAGGCCGTCCTGCATAGTATTGACTTGGTAACGAGTACTTGATGCTACATAAAGACCCGCAAGTGTTATCTTCATCAAAGAATGTACGGCAGAGTCCACGCTTAGAGGAACACTAATGATCCTTATGCGAAATTGCGGAAGTGAGCTCTCTCACACATAACTGAAAGAAGAAAGATTAACGACCTCTTGCTGGAAGAATTGTGAAGTAGTTTTGGAAGCAGCAAACAAAAACAAAAAATTGGCGTGTTTTTGCGTTGTCACTAAATTCATAGCGGTAGTCAGCCATCTTGTTTGTGCGAAGTGAGATGGGTAAAAACCGGCTTGCGGGATTTTGCATAACTATGCAGCACTGACTACAGTTCAGATTTCTACATAACGCGTCACAAAAGCCGTTTCTGAATGAGCTAAGAATAACTGTCGTGGTTATATTGCGGTAGTGCATGGTTATGAATTTTGAATTCTTCTCTAAGTGTGGATTTTACAGTGCAGCGTACAAAACCTGACACCATTCGCGGATGGTGTGTTTGCACCCTATCCAGCATTTCTCATCGTCATAATGACGCCAAAGGACGTCACGACATATTCTTAAAAATTAAGCCGAATGGCGTTCTCAGCGGTGTGTGTACTTATTTGTGTTTACATGCGTATTCCGAGGTGCACTTAAGTCAGCGTCAAGCATGTAAGTCGCTGCTTATTTCAGCGAATCACGTTTGCATGGTCAAGTCGAGTGTGACTGAGAAAGTGGAGCGAAGAAAAGCGCCATTACAACTTCCAGTCCCAGACATCCATCTGAAAGACAGAAGAATGTTCCATGTCTTCCATGAGCCAGTTTTCGTATGATTCGTACTAGTAGGAGAGTCGCTGCGTTTTCTACGTCTTGTTGGAGTGACCCTAAAAACGTTTTCATAATATATTCAAGTGTCCAGATGACTAGATAAGCCTTCCTATTTTATTTTTTGGCCGCAAAAAGCTAACTGCGCAATCGAAAACTATGAAGTATCTGACACTATTGTACATTGTATCCCCTGCGGTGAGGGCCGTTGATATCAAAAGGCACGTTATTTGAAGGTAGCTCACGTGCTACTTTTATGATCATATATTCGACCAAGCCAAGGTAACAATTTCGACTTGAATACCAGCTGAAGAGAACGCAATGCGCTTTCCATCTTCTGCTCTCATTCTCTCTCTCTCTCTCTCTCTCTCTCTCTCTCTCTCTCTCTCTCTCTCTCTCTCTCTCTCTCTCTCTCTCTCTCTTTTTTTTTTTTTTTTTTTTTTTTTTTTTTTTTTTTTTTTTTTCAGGCGCTAACAGTATTTTGTAAGTCAATGAGAACGCCTTGAAATGGCGCAAAATTTGAAAATAAAATGTACACACGCCTATTTCGAAGGCACGACCAAGCGCATTTCGTCAACTAAATGTTAAAAGCGAAGTCTTTGAGGACTTAATGACACCGGAAATAAGAGAAAGTGGGAGCAGTTGGCGAACAATAATAATAATAAAAAATAAACGAGTGTTGGCTCCCCGGAAAGAGCCGTTGCGCACAAACTCGTTCTCATGCTTGTGTAATATAGTCAAAGACGGGCACACGACGTATGCGCTGTCGTTCGTGTATTATACAGTTACAGCAACCTACAAAAGTGTGCAGCCCGAGGGGTTCGCTTCAGAGTCCTGCAGCGATTTTTAGAGACCGTAATATCCTGAAAGCCTGTCCTCCGTGCCCTCAAACTTTGGACTGCCAGGTGCGCTATAGAGACCCGAGCTAAACAGCTTGGAATGAAACATCTTGGGCTATATACTTTTGACGAGGGCTGTACACTCACATACACTACGCTGGCCTCGTCGCGTTCCGCGCCTCCGTGTAAGATATACGCCCCCATCGTTTTTCATCCTCTGTGTGTTTTTGTGTCGTCGTGATTGGTGTCGTGTGTTTCATTTTTTTTTTTCTTTGCGTGAGCGAAGCCGCATGCCACAAGCGTCGTGTCGGTGCGTGCATTTCACGTCATGTGTCGAGCCTCGAGTGACGGACTACAACACGCGCCTCAGCCGCCTCGACCGCACCTTGGGACCAGAAAGGAAAAACAGAAAACGATGGACTCTCGCTCGGCACCAACAACCATCATGCCTCATAGGACACGCTGGAAGGCTGCGCCGGCCACGTGATGAGCCGCTCGGCCGTGCGCAGTAGAAAGCATTCTTCGCACGTGTGTTCGTGTGTGACCCTGCAGACAACACTGGGAAGAAGTTCGGCGACCGAAAACGGACAAACCAGATACTGTGGACAGATTGCGAGTTCGTACGTTTTCGTGTGTGCGTCTCTGTGCGCGCGTGCGGTTTTTTTTTCTTTGTTTTTTTTTTTTTTTTTTTTTTTTTTTACCGTGAAGTGTCTGTGTAAAAGTGTAAGCGCGTTTGTGTACATTTCGAGCTCTCTATTTTATTACGACGTCGATCATCCTCCTCCTTCAAAGAGCCCTGTATACCGTTCCCCATATCCTTTCTCCCGGCTTCCATCTTCCAGTCAACATCCCGCCGAGAATCGGATTAAGTGATAGAGCATGCAGTGCACTCGTCGTTTATTTTTGCAGTGAACTTGGACGAACGTAAGGAGGAGGTGAAAGTGATGGTAGCATTAAAAAAAAAAAAAGAATGACGAATTTCAAAACCGAAAACGAAGTTGTACTGTCTTTTTTTCCTGGGCACGCAAGCTTTTGTCTGCCTCCGCACGCACTGAGGCGAGATGCACTTGCCCATGGCGACTTTGGATTGAACGCACGGGAAGAAAGAAGAGAAAAATGTGACACCAATACAGCCATGGTATGCATGCACATAAGTGATTATTCACTTTCAAGGTGATATTTAATCGTCGATGTAACAGTTGATCTAAATACTCATCTCCATATACAGATTTGGGTGAATTATGGGTTTAACGTCCCAAAGAAACTCAGGCTATAGAAGATGCCGTAGTGGAGGGCTCCGGAATTTTTGATTACAACGCACACAGCACACGGGCGCCTTTCTTAAGGCCCGTTCATACTTGCGACTAGTAGCGGTCGCGCGACCGTTTTGGTCGAAAAGCGACAGTCGCGGGCCCATCGGACACTGCTCGAATTTCCAGTCGCGCGACTACTATAGTCGCAAACCATTTCACCAATCAGCGAGGTCCCGGAGTACTCGATCGAGCACCTTCTCAATGCAATTAAAGAATATCCCCACCTTGTCAATGTAATTAAAGAATACCCCTACCTTTTCAACAAACGGCACCCTCCGGGAGAAGGACATGGCCTGGAAGGAGATTGGAAATATATTCAGACTATCCTGTAAGTACTATGAACTTTTGAGGAATGGGTTTTTCACGCAGGCGCAACATTTTATATTGACACCACGGTGATTGACACCGTCTATTCATCGTCGGCGTTCTCGCCTGAAAAAGCTGAAGTGTCTGGCAAGCGGCTGCTACCGACGTTCGCTCTCCTACTCCCACCTCGTTTTTCGAGAAGGCGACAGTCGCAAGTGTGAACATCGGTAGTGGCGAGCTCCTCTCCTCTGTTCGCGCAACAGGTAGTCGCGCGACCTCATCTAGTCGCAAGTGCGAATAGACCCTTACTGCCTCTATCGAAAAGCGGTCGCCGCGGGAGGTATTCGATCGCGCATCCCTGCAGCACAGTAGTCGAGCACGGCGGGGTTCGTCTCGATATATATATATATATATATATATATATATATATATATTGTGAAAGAAGGCTATGTTGAGACTGCAAGGTCGTGACGGCAAGGCCAGCGATGCCTTGTCTAGCGTTTTAATCCGATGACAAAACCCAGGCGCGTGCCGGAGCCGGCGCCGCGGGACGATGATGATGGTATGTACAAATGAAAGAGGAAGATCATGGCATGTACAAATTAAAGAACATCCACGGAAGGCTCACAATATATATATATATATATATATATATATATATATATATATGTGTGTGTGTGTGTGTGTGTGTGTGTGTGTGTGTGTGTGTGTGTGTGTGTGTGTGTGTGTGTGTGTGTGTGTGTGTGTGTGTGTGTGTGTGTGTGTGTGTGTGTGTGTGTGTGTGTGTGTGTGTGTGTTTGGTTTGGTTTGGTTTGGTTTGTGGGGTTTAACGTCTCAAAGCGACTCAGGCTATGAGAGACGCCGTAGTGGAGGACACCGGAAATTTCGACCACCTGGGGTTCTTTAACGTGCACTGACATCGCACAGCACACGGGCGCCTTGCTTTTCGCCTCCATCGAAAAGCGGCCGCCGAGGCCGGGATTCGATCCCGCGTCTTTGGGAACAGTAGTCGAGCGCCGTAACCACTGCGCCACCCCGGCGGGTGTGTGTGTGTGTGTGTGTGTGTGTGTGTGTGTGTGTGTGTGTGTGTGTGTGTGTGTGTGTGTGTGTGTGTGTGTGTGTGTGTGTGTGTGTGTGTGTGTGTGACATAGTCATGCCCCGCACAAACTACAGAGGCCTCAGTCGAAACGTATTTGAGGGGAGTCAGGAAATGTGAAATTCGTGCGAAATTGTGTATAATTTTACGTGTTTAAAGCTGTCCAACACACGGAAGCTGGGAAGCTAATTAAATGAACGATTGCAGTTAAGATAATTTTTTTTTTTTTGCGCCAAAGAAAAATCTAGGCTCCGTATAACACACGCAGATCAATTCCGATAAAAAAAGCTTGAATTGACGTGCCCTCCATCGAAATTCTGCAGCAGCCCCGGGGTCCAACCCACAATTTAACCTCTGAGACGGGAAGTCAGGAAAGAATGACATGGCATGATATGCGTCAGAAAGAGCATAATACGTGCGCTAACTATGGTGCCTAATTTTAACTCGCGGGTTATTCATGCAGTCTGGTGTCACTCCGCTTTCTCACATTAATAGTCACTTCACATGCAACTAATTTGCATTTGAAAAGCGATTTCCCCATATCGGCCTTGGCAGTTCGAGCTGTGTTGCAAGAGGCGCACGCACGGACATCGCGTCGTCGCATCCCACTGCTGGCGTGATTCAAACCTATTTATTCGCTCTATAGGACGTGCGTGATCGCTTCACGGACAGATCGAGTTCCACACGAGAAATTAATCGGATTCAATTCTGCGCGTGAATATACGTACGCACCAAAGCGAACAGCAGCGCACGCAATGGACGACCTGCGCGAATCCCTGCAGCCGGCATGTCATCCTTATATATGCATATATACCCTTAATACATGTGTACTCCGAGCCGGCTGCTAACGACACGCAGTCTACAGGAGCATAATGCAGGCGTCTCTCGAAGACTTCCCCATGCAGTGCTATATCGTGTGCATTCCGTCCAGGCTTGTCAAGATGACTGTAGTGCGTCTTTTGCGTACTGCGACACATTCGTGACCTGGCATGCAGACGCTGTGGTGGCGGGCGCGCATCTCTTCTCCGCTCGAAGCCGCGGACGCGAAAAACAAGGCGAGAGGGGGCACGTACGGATAACTCTTCGTACCGCGCGAACAGTCGATCCGTATGAGAAGTCGTCTGTTGCGGCATTACGCATACGTGCGTATACACGAGCGTGCAGTGTTTGTTGTGTGTATGTGTGGGCACACGTCGCGTGCGTATGCACGATCCACAAGAGCCCAGCAGCCTTGTTTTTCATGCTCTTATTCTGCATTGCGCTCGCAGCCTCAGAAATCGGCATGCATGCTTGCACGGTGTTTGATAGAGCTGTCCATGCGTGCCAGCGACGCAACGCGAAAATCTCCTTACCGATACAGGCGATTACAAGAGGCTCGGCACTCGCGAAGGATGAGTGCTTCTCATTTTTTTTTTTTTTTTAATTTCAGACGGCCCGACCTGTTCGGTTCGTCCCCTTCGTCAAGCGATGGGCATGAGCTATAGGTTACTTGCTGTGCCGTGATCAGAATGAGAAAATTTAGCTCATAGTTTCTTTGGTGTTCTGTGTCTATATGCGCTCAAGACGACGAGCGTATAGGTGCAGTGTACAATGAGGAGGGGGTAACAAAGCGCAAGAGAATTCGCATTACTCAGCCAGTAAAAAAAAAAAAAAAAAAAAAAAAAAAAAAAAAAAAGTTACAGGAGTAAGACATTTGTTTGAGGACTAACGACATCGCAGCAACTTTTAGTCCTCCTAACAGATATCAGCTAGCTCCATTTGAGCCCAATACTAAAAGGAGTTCATGTCGAGCGGTCATTTTCAACGAGTGGGAGCAACTCTTCAAAACAAATATTAAAAAAAAAAGGAATTACTACTATACCAACCAAGCGACGTCGTTAGTGTACTCATACTCGTGCGGGCTAGTTATTTAGATGAATCTGATTACTTCTGGCGCTGCATTGTCCATCACATACAAAAATACACAAGCAATTACAACAAGACGTCCACGCCGATGATGGGCACACTACCAGCTGGCTATTTGTTTGTGGTATGAAAAGAAAATGTGACAAACTTAGAGAAGGACGGGCACAACAGTAATAATAAGAAAACTTCGAGAAAACGTTAGAAAAAAAATGTTGAAGCAAAAATAAAGCAAAAACTGTAATTAAACGAATGGCAAAATGCGTCTATCGTGTCCTATTGTCCAGATGAAGTACAAGGAATTCCTTCCTGCTGAGCGCTACTGACGGTATATTAATGCACTTCCCCTCCTGACCCGAAATCATCATAAAGGCTTCAATAATATCCCGCTTCAAAGTATCTTTTGCCCGAGCCAGAACTTTTGTTTCCGTGAACCCGGCCACACAGTAGGTTGCCAAGTTCCCTGGAGCGGACAATTAATGCTGCACAGACCTTTCTGTGCTCCCTTAACCTCTCATTGTGGTAGCGGTCAGTCTGCCCCACATACGCCCTCCCACATGTCATAGGAATCTTATAAACCACTCGTTCGCAGTAGCTGAAAAAGCGCCCTATTTGTGCTCCCTCATTCCGTTCACCTTCTTGCACAAACCCTTTAACTTCTGTAGGGGGAAAAGCAGCGCACCAGCACAAACACGAGGGAGGAAGAGACGAGACGTAGCGCTGACTAACAACTAATGGTTTATTCTCAGCGCCTCTGTTTAAGTACAAGTAACCACTTCTGATAGACCAGAAAGAAAAAAAAAACATCACGGGAAAACAAGACAATAAATTCTACACTGATAAAAGAAACTCGTGTTCTTTTTTTATATATAGCGATGGATGGAGTACTAACGCATCCTGGTAGCTTCTCAATCTCTGAAACACTTTGTTGGGCGAGTTGGTAAACATCCATTGTTAATTTAAACAGCGCGAACAGGAAGAAACAGGACAAGTTACAAGGACATGATTACTGGGAGGCTTAGCGCGGAACAGACAAGGACAAGAGAGGCACACAGGACGAGCGCAGGACGAGCGCAGGACGAGCGCAGGATAGAGCTCGTCCTGTGTGCCTCTCTTGTCCTTGTCTGTTCCGCGCTAAGCCTCCCAGTAATCATGTCCCAGAACCAACTAGCCCAGAACTATCAAGATACAAGGAAGCCACAGAACAAGCGCTGACTCACAACTCACAACTGACCCATAAACAAACATGAAGAAAACGAAGCAATCACGTGAAACAACCCCTGGGTTCACCTGCTACACAAAAAGTCACTGAAAAAAGAATTCTCTTTGCTTGAAAGAGCAAGAGAATTCTTGCTGACACAGTTATTGTCCCTTGAAATAAAACATGCTTCAACTATTTCTCTCAACAACTTTTCTTTGTGGCGATACAAAATCCTAACCTGATTAAACATGGGAGTACCCTTCTCCTCCTTCATTGTTTCACAGGTATGACAATGTGAGGCCAGAAATGCATTGCCCTTGGCACTTTACAAGTTGTTCCGGTATTCCAGTAGTTTCTTGTTAATACAGCGTCCTGTTTGTCCTATATAACAGGCTCCACACGAGAGTGGAAGCCTGTACACAACACCAGTCTTGCATCCAACAAATGGGTCTCTGTTTCACCCCACATTCTTGCTTCTTCGATTCTCTTTCCCTTTGAACAGCTGTTCAAATCCTCTTCATCTTCAGCAGGGCGGTCAATGCGACATCAACACCATACCTCTTGCCTACATTTTTGAGCGCCTCCGCCGTGTCGCGAGGCGCTGGCGACTCGTTGCAAAGGGTACAGCCACCATCACCAGCACCACCACCACCATAATGACTAATAAAGTTATCATAAAATGACTACGAAACGATCAATATGTCAAACGACGACTTGTAATGACAGCAACTGGCTGGAAATGAGTAAACATGCTTAGCTCTGAGTGGTAATGACTTGGAATGACTCAGCATGACTACTTAACGACAATATGTCAAACGACGACTTGTAATGACCGCCACTGACTGGAATTGAGTAAACGTGCTTAGCTATGAGTAGTATTAAATACAATGACTAGGCATGACTCAGCATGACTACGTAACAACCAATATGCCAAACGACGACTTGTAATGCCCGTAGCTGAGTGGGAAATGAGTAAAAATGCAGTAAACGTGCTTAGCTATGAGTAGTAATGAATACAATGACTAGGCATGACTCAGAATAACTACAGAACGACCAATATGCCAAACGACGACTTGTATTGGGCGCAGTTGAGTGGAAATAAGTAAACATGTTTAGCTATGACTGGTAATGACAATAATGACTAGGCATGACTCAGCATGACTAAGGAACTACCAATATATATCAAACGACGACATGTAATGGCCGCAACTGACTGGAAATGAGTAAACATGCTTAGCTCTGAGTGGTAACGACTTGTCATGACTCGGCATGACTGCTTAATGACCAATGTGTCAAACGACGACTTGTAATGACCGCAACTGGCTGGAAATGAAAAAATGTGCTTAGCTATGAGTGGTATGACTGCACTGACTAGGCATGACACAGCATGACTGCGGAACGGCCAAACGATGAGAGTCAAGTGATATAGGAGAGGAAGGGCAGGCTTTATCCGTGCTCTTATTCTTAAGAGATATATCTAAGGCTCCCTCTATTATTTTCTTAGGGTTGGGGGGGGGGGGGGGGTGGAAACGGTGTACGATTGGGTATTGATAAGCTTACTGCTGAGTCGAAAAATTGGTGAAATTTGTTAAATTAAATCGAACAATAACCGGATGAACGATTGATGAAGCTGGGACGGTCAGATATAACGCTGAGAAAGATTAGTAATTAAAAAGATATGATGCACTCTGAACTGAATTTTCAAATTGGCTAAGTTAACACCTCCGTACTGCTATGGTACAACTACGGGGGTACATACATGTCAGTATTTCTACGCTTTTTCAGGACAGGCTATATCTTATGTTCACCCTAAGTGAGGCGAAAACAAAATGTAAAAGGTGAGTTACTGTAACCGATTAAGGGGAACTTCCAAACCAGTTCTCTCAGGAGCAAACCAACTGCATGTAAAATGATGCAGTCACCTTGAGAATCAGCTTTACCACATGATTCACGTAAGTTGGGCAGCCTCACAGAGTGCAATAATTCGGGCGCAGAACTGCATTATCTTGCATACTGCCTTCAGCTGTGTAAACAAACACACAAGACTTTTAAATGCTGTATACGGAGCAATAAGGCGGCTCACGACTCGAGGAGTGTATGCTAATGATATTAGAAACAAGCCTTTATCAGAGACCGGAAAGCGTGGCGTGACATGGTCAATAGGGTCACGAAGAGTCGGACACGACTGAACGACTGAACTGAACTGAACTTTATCAGCAAGGTCATAAATGGCATGATAGAACAGATCCGTTAAGGGCCTAGCCCACTAAAATTCAGCGCACCCTAACACTCAGTGACCCCAAAATATTTTTTGATTACCCAGTGAAAAACTGAAGGTACATGGAGAAAATACCAGTTCTCATCCGTATGACCGCTCAAAACACATGGTGTGCGTGTGTTCAGGATTCTAAGCAATATTACTTGGAATCCGGCGAAGGGCCCGTCCAGAGGCAAGAAATTTAACTACAAACATTGGCATATAATCTAAGTTCCCCTCCATGTTTTGCAAACAGCTGATAAAGAAAAAAACGCATGTTATGTTAGAAATACGGTACAGCGCAACAAATGATTTATTATTACAGATATTTACTTGCCAGAGACGTACTGACGTAGACGTATACCGACCGGTTTTCCGCACCCCTCCTGCGCACGCGCATTGACAGGGGTGAGTGCAATTGCGGCCACTGCGCCTGCATGGGAGGGGTATCGGTAAACCGGTGTACGTCTATATGTCAGTATACGTCTCCGGCAAGCTAAATCTATCTATTTACCATAGATTTCGCAGTCATCCGATGCATGCCTAAGTTGAGCATTTTTTTTTTTTATTATTTTACTAGATCATTCATTCTCACTATGATCTAGGAACGAAAACGTGCAAAGCAGTTCTGAACACAGCTAGAAAAGATATCGAAAACAAGACCTGCTTTCAACCTGAAGCAATGCACTGCTTTATAGGTTAGAGGTAGGTCTTGTGTTGTCCATGAGATTCTTCTAGTTGTGTTCAGAACTGTTTTGCATGTTTTCGTTTACTTTTTGAGGTGTTATCTGTACATTAAATACAGCCTAAGGCAATTAACGCAAAAATGTGGATAAAATGCCTTTCACTTATTGAATATTTCTGGCTTCAACCAAAACACGACAGCATTGCTATCAAGCAGCAAGGACAACATAAAATCTTTAAAATTCCGTATTATATAGAGCCAAAATCACTGTTTTATTTATGAATACTCCTGAAGCAGAGCTGTATAACTGATTACTTTTAAATAATTACGTTATTGTGTAATTTTAGAATCGATTGATTACTTTTCATACAGTAACGTTGTGTGTAATTCAATTATTTTTAATTAAACTTTAATTGACAATTGTAATTGTGTAATTGAATTGTAATGAATTCTCTTTGCCCAGAAGGCCACAGGGGCGAAGCGTCCTTGACGACGTGATTGCGTCAAATTGTTTGGGCGCACGACAATGAATTACTAGGCATGACTTTGGAGAAAGGATCCATAGGTCGGCAGCTTTATATACACCAAGAACAGAGACCGCGTAGAGTGCAACACGCCGGGCAGCCAACTGCGCGACGGTGCAGATGCTGTCTGGCGTGTTGAGCTCTACGCGCACTTCATTCATGGTGTGCATATATAGAGCTAGCGATTTATGGATACTTCCTCCAAAAAGTAGTGCCTAGCAAATTCGTTGTGATAAAAAAGTATTTTTTTTTTCTTGACTTCAAACGAAACGTTTCTTGTTGGTAGTAGTGTTCTGTGTATCGAAATTATACGAATACTGAAAATGTATAGTACTGTTCAGACGAAAACTGATAGCTGCATGCGGGGCCTAAATTCCTATGCGCTAAAAAAGGGGGCGTGGTTTGATCTCGTAGCTTCGCCATAATAACGGCAATCTTGTTATTTAAGGCCCCAATTAGGGGTATATACTGAAGGCGGCGTCAGAAGCTTCACCAGCTTTTGACCGAATGATTGAGCCAGCTTTGCTAAGGTTCCACACGATAAGCTGTAGAAGAAGTGAACGCATACAGCCAATTTTTTTCAGCTCTTCAACGCCCTTACCCGCAACGCCTTTTCGCAATTCATACTAAGCTTAAGCGTGATACTTAATAGATATATACGATGCACAAACTGGCCTCGATCGAAACATTACGGAACGGTACCGGCGGTTGCATTCGTATATAGTCAAGGAGGTGTTAAAAACAAACTTCTGTTGGAAATTAGCTACGTGTAAAAAAATTTCAAGCAAGCTGCACTAGTTTATTGCAGTTTAAGCGCGTTTTTGCCATGACAGTAAAATATTAAAAAGAAATAACAATTCAATAGCAACGTATTATTGCGCTGTAATTAATCACTTTTTTGTGGGTGTAATTGCATGACTACTGCGATGAGTTATATTTCAGACGCGGTAATTGTAATTTTAATGTTTTTTGTTACGTGCAGAAGACTGTCCACATGTATGATTGCCACGCGACAACTTGTGCATGCACCAAATCATAACACTTTCAAAGTGACCGAAAGCTTCGTGCGCTTCTCGACTCCAGAACAGCAGTTTGGAGCATGCCATGCATCCTCTTACAGGGGTGTATCGCTTTCTGTGCTGAACACATTGGCTTGTATTTCCTCCTAAATGAAACCATAGCGAGGACCCCTTTGTATGACAAATTCCCTAAAGCTTTATTGTACATGCAAATCTCCACAAGTGTGAAGAAACAAGACGAGAGAATGCGGTTGCATGCACTAAGGACACAGTAGTAAAGAACGAGTAAGAGTGGTGCTTTCCCAACTTGCATATTTGTTCAGTTTGTAAATATTAGAGGCCCCTGCAGAGACTGCATTGTGAGAATGGGATTTGGTAATATTTTGCTTTTCTTGCAGTGCATGCTTAATATGTCATATTACTTACCTTTGATTTCTTTATTTTTCTTTCGTTATGTTATTTTATAGCTTTAAATTGTTACTTCTTGTTTTATTTCTACTCTTCTTTACCATTAACATTATTTATATTATTCTTAATTACCATAATCGCAAATTTTCACTATTTATTTTTACACAAATTAGTAACGCTTTCGCCTCGATAAGAACTTCACAATATGGCAGGTCACGTTGCTCCCAAGGGAAACAGCATCTGCTTACTAGTTCGCGATGTGCAATCGTTACTGATATTGTAATATATAGTTCGTTCTTATGAATTTACGTACTCAATTACAACCGGCCCCCAGTCCACCACGTGAGGACTGCTCTGTAAAGCAGGCAGGTTCTGCCAAGAGGTCTTGCTTGCCAGCAGTTTGCAGTGCGACACGAAAATGAGAAGCACACAAACACACAAATTTGCCACTCAAAAGGAAGCAGTGAAGAGTGAATGAAGAGAAATGACAAAGACAAATGGGACAGCGTCAGATGAGAATATAGTACGCGACTGTACACCTCATGTAGGAAGGCAGCCAGAAAGCTTCACAGAGATTTCTGCATAAGTCTAGAAACAGAAAAAAAAAAAAGAAACACAGACAGACAAATGCACACAGCCAAAGGAACGAAATAAAATCATGACCCTAATCAGGAATGTCATGAGTAGCGTGTAAAAGGCTGCACGCATCTAACAAAATACGATATCCGTACAATGCAACAGAAGCTCCGCAGGAAGAGATGCACACAAAATTTGGTCGGGTGACTTGAACTAGAGCTATCCAATCGCCTATTTGGCGCGAACGAGGCGCGAACTGAAACGAGCCATCGGCAGGAGGGCGAAGACACCGTTAGGAATTCAAGTAATGCTAGCCCCGCACGCAAGAGCACTAACATTCCAAAGCGGCGAGTTCTCACGGCAAGCCGGGCATCGTTTAAATTCTTAAATGACTCACATAGATGAGTTGTGAATGGCTATATACTTACGTATTCATGTGTCCTCTGACAGTGAGTCATAGTAAAACTCCACCGTTTCATACAATTGCATTCAATGCTGTTGTATCGAAGCCAATAAATGCCCCATGACGAAAGCTCATCCAACGGTTGGCCAAAGTACGAAAGGTGTTGTCTACAGTAGACAACTATACTGCTTGACGATGTTCCAAAATGACAGTGTTCCATGTACCTGCAAGTACAGAAAATCCAGTGATAATAATCAGTCCAAAACACTAAATCGACAATGAACGCACCTTTTGGCGCAAGTGGCATTAAGAAAAGCGCACTACCAATTCATGTTGTTTAGGGAAATAAGTGTAAGCACAAAATACACGCCCAATATCAGAGAACCTAGGTGGGAATGGCCAGCATCCTTTGGCATATTCAAACACTGCATGCATGCACTGCAGCACGTGAATGAAATCGACATAAAAAAAAAAAAAGCATATTTGCTTGTGTTGACAACTATCTGGCAGCTTTCTCAGCTTATATGCAATAATGATGTTATTTTCCCTGTAAACTTAGTACAGTTCGCTGCCGCTTTAGTTGCTTACTCCCCCCCCCCCCCCCCCCCCCCCCCCACACACACACACACATACACACGCGCTGTCTTTCTGGCTTTCATTTTCGTTTGAATTAACAGCTCCAAGAGCACTTTTGTCTCTCAGAGATGTTGAAGGTTTTAATTATCACATTCTTTACTCTTTAGACAGCTGTTCAGGTCCCATTAAAATTTGTTTTCATTTTTATTGCAATGAGAATCTATCTCGTCACCCAAGGCTGGGCTTGGTGTATCCATGGCCGAGAGTATATACTTGTGTAAAATAAAACAATAAGCTCAGATATAAATGCGCACCGAAACCAAGATATATGAACGTATATTTCTTCATGCTCACAGTAAGCTCAAAATTCTATCAAAACAGCATGATAACTATAGTCCTATAGTGGCTGTGACACCTTCATGACAGTACTCTTGATCACTTTTATACCACAACTAAATACAAGTCAATTTAGGACAATATAGCGTGCAACCCTAGCCCAATCATTTTCTTTTTAGACATTTATACATAAACACTCACTGCTGCCCAATTCTTCGCAGCAGTGTGGGTATATGTGCTATGCGTTATTTGGTAAACAACAACAGCTCTCGCACTAGGAACGCTCTGGCGGCTCAAGACCAAACGCGCAAATTGTGACCTTGGAAGTTTCAGTGCGAATAGCTAGCAAAGCTACCGTTCTAAGAATCCACAGTCTATGCCTGCGAATAGAACACTAGGCTGGTGACGGTACCCCAAGGCTATAACGTCGCACCCTTATGGCGGAGCGCAGACCTGCCAGATCTTTTTTTAATAATACAGTGTGAAAGTTTGATCGGAACGTGATGCCGCGAAAAGGCAGCACTAAACAGGCGTTGCTCAACAACGAAGTGTAGTCAGTCAAGTTAGAATTTCTGGAACATCCTTATTAATTTCGAGGCAGCCACGGACCATTCTAAGGTAATGTAATGCACATGCTGATGGCAACGGCGTTACCTTCCAACGCGTAGCAAAAATTTGCCTTCGAAGCTTTTGCAGCGCACCCGCACCGGGCAGTTATAACGTTGCGATAGACAACCACTGGAACGAGTAATTCTAAAAGAACTGTTGAATACTTTAAGGTGCTATAAACCAAATAATGGTTAATGAATGGCCTAACTTCCGATACGTAGCAAATATTTGCTTTTAATGTTTGTCCTGCGTTCACGGCGAGTATAGTTAGGACTCGTGAAAGCTGATATATAGGGCATGTTTTGGACAGTGGCAAAAACAAAACAAAAAATAAATACTGCCGAGGGATGCTCCGGGGACGTGTTGTTTGCTATGATGTAGTCTTACAATATATAAAAAAAATGGTTCAGAAACATTTTTTCAAAGTTTGTGCAAATAGGGCCTGCGCAAGTATGCAGTAGCAACAATTAGGCCATTGGTTGCTACTGTGCATGAAAGTTTTGAAGGAAATAATTAAAAGCAGAAGAATAACAAGCTTTGGATATAAGCGCAAGAAGCCTTGCAGTCATTGTTTTATTTATTTGCTTTGCCTGTCGATGAATGCGGAATTGTTAGCCCTCACTGAATTAACAGGAAATGTTGTAGAATACAAAAATTATTATTATTTCTTTGTAAAGTTCACTGATACTTCGGAAGAGCACTAAAACATCCAACATCAATACAAGAGCGGTCACAATGCAGTCTTGATCTATTCGTACATTGAAATAGCCAGCGACATATTAACCTCTGCGTTTTTTATTTTAGACATCGAGAGGCACTATTTTCATTAGGTAAGTGCTGTTTCTAAGCATAAAGCGCAGAGCAGCGTCGATCGGGTTGACAGCAACCCGTCGACAGAACACGTGCCTCCAGTGGGAAAACATTGGAGATCATAAGCGATCATTCGTTTTGCACCTGCTCTAAGACTGTTCTAAGGCGAACGTATCCGCCGTGACACAAGAGTAAAAATAAAAACGAAAATGAAACATACAAAGCTAGCAAGACAATAAAGTTTGGACACGAAGAGAACGCAGACAAGACGCATTTTTATCATGTGACTCTTCGCGTCTGGCGCCTCCAATTCTCCCTTCTTTACTGGTTTCGTTTTCTCCTGTTTGTAATTTTTTTTTTTCTTTTTGCGTTGCTCCCAAGAAGCCTCGTCTTCGCGCTGATCGAGGCGGACACCTCCTTCTCGGAAGAGCAGGCCGAAAAGCCAAAGGGCGCAGAGGATCAACTACAACAACGATAAAGAAAAAGAAAAAACTGATATAAAGCGCCAAGGTGACAGCTCTTTGGCTATAAGAAGCCACCATCCGTTTTGCAGACAGTACGCACTCTCTTCGTGGTGCACGGACGCAAGTGCAGGCGCTCCAAGCATGCAGCTAAAGGAGCGAACGAGCAAACAAGCAAACAAACACGAACAAGCGAACACCGCATGTTAGGAAATGAAACACACAGACACAGCACTAGTGAGGCGTCGCTCCGCAGAAAGGTATGAGTGGTGCTGGGGGAGGAATCCAATAGGGGGAAGAGCTGGCTGCCTGTTATGTACGCTATTCTCTCATCCGCGTGTTTTCTGAGCCTTCCCATTCCCTCCGTTCTCATCTCCTTCCTCCTATTCTGCGCAGCAAAAGCTGTAAATGCTTCCTTCATCGCTGGGGAGATCGTAAACGAAGCCATTCCTCTTCGCCTGTGCTGCCGTGCCTCTCACACCGCTTCACTCCCTTGCACTCGCTGTTCTTTTGAAGATGAAAGCGTCCACAACATCGGTCTCGGACGCGCCTTCGTTAGGGAGCGCTTGTTCTTGGCCATGGCGTACACACCGTGCGTCCACCTGATGGTCGAGTGAGGCAAGCTTCCAAAACTCAAAAAGCAAGGAACAAGAGCGAAACAGATTCTAGGTAAGGACGTAGAACGCCTCCTTTCTAGTCCCGTCTCTCTGCGACCTTTACTACCGTCTGTGTTGTTGTTTCGCTTCCTACCCTGTTCCCGAATGGCCGCTCGTACGGAACCCAGTGTCCCTGTCTTCCCCAGTCTCGCGCATCAAGAGTTTACGCGGAGAAAAAAGTAAACCGGAGAGTGGGACACATGCGCGAGCACGACGAACTCTAACAAGCAGCGAGTTCGCAGACCATCTTCTTTTCCCATCAGGTAAAGTGGGGGCATTGCCGGACAACAATGAGAACATGGGACGAGTGCTGGGGTGGCAAGCACCGGAATCACTCAAGTCACGCCTCCTTCGGCGCCCAGCGAGAGATGCCAGTGACAAGTGTTCTTTCTGACCTAGTCGGCGAAAGCCCAACGTGAGTGAAAGAGGCTGAGCGAGAAAAGTAAGGCCCTGCGGCCATACGACCGAGACAAAGGAAGAAGCGGAAGGCTGGGGGACACAATGCGAGGGACGACAGAGACGAAATCGACGCCCAGACAACAACAAAAACGCTATAGCGTACACACGTGTGTGTGTGTACGTGCGTGCGTGTGTACGTGTCTCGGTCGGTCGGCAGAAGCAATGAGTGGGAGAGAATGGCGCTTCGCGCGAAACATCCGGGCCGTAAACTATTTTTTAGAGGGGAGCACAGTGACGCTGAAATGATGTAGCGGGCCCCTGTCGAACAAGGACGACGCCTTAGCTGGACGACAACAGCGACAAGGGAAGGTATGCAGCGAGCGAAAAAGGCTCGCCCCTTCGTGAGAAGCCGCGATGCTGCTCCTTTTTGACGACTCCGCTGCTGCGGTGAAACACGGACCCCCTCGGCAACACGTTAGCTAGCGGTCCAAGGAAGGTGGGAGGGTGCCAGCGAGTGAACAGGTAAAAGCTGCGCTTGGGTACGAGGGGGCGGGTGGCGCAGAACGAACGGCGGGGGGTGGTGAGGGGCAGTCTAGATGACATCGCAACGGGAACGATTTCTCGCGAAGTCGTCAAACCTAGAGGAAGCTGGAAAGCTGGCAAGGGGGGGGGGGGGGGGGGGATTTTGACAGCGCGCACCGGGGCGACGGTAAAAAGTCGGGTGGGACACAAAAGGACGCAGCGGTGCGGCGACAAGCGGGACGGAAGATAGGCATGCGCGGCGTGAACGAAAGAGGTGCAGCGCAAATCGACCATCCACACGGGACCTCCGGGGAGCTCGGTTTCGGAGTGCTACCTACATAGTTATACGGTCCCGAAGGAAGAACACGGGCGAGTAGCCGGTCAACCGCCTGCAGAGTCGGGGGGTCAGGGGGTCAAGACGACGCTCTTTGTTGAGATATGACCTAGTGGCCTACGTGAGGGTTTAGTTAGTGCATCGTCGTGTTCTCCGAACAGGACCTTTTCGCTAATAACCACGAGTGGAGCTCTCGTCTCACACATGTGGGAGCGAGGCGGGCACCGGAAAGACCCGACACAAAACGACGACGAAAAGAAAAGCATCCAGCAGCGCACGAGTGAGAGGAACAGAGCGGGTGTCCGAAGCAGCGTCGCTGTGAGCTGCGAAGGGCTGAATGACAGCGGAGAAACAACAGCCAAGCGCCTTCGGTGGTGACACGATGGCAACCTGCCGCAAAGAGGACCAAGCAAACATCGAAAGGCGCTTGCACAGAGGAAGACGACGACGAGACTGGTCCCGCTGCCGCTCTGAGCAGCGAGATGTGTCCGACAGCTTTTGGCCAGGGGTGTGTCTGTTGCCGCAAGCAAGCCGCGTGTGCGAGCAGCAGCAGCGGCTTACCCACGCCCTTCGCCGAAACATGGGAGGGGATGAGAATGGGGCGAACGAGAGTTGCTCTGTCGAAGCCAGTCTTCATCTTGCGCCTCTTCTCCCTATAGCACAGCTCGGTTTAAAAAATCGCAGGTAGAAACATCCACCTACCCCCACTGCCCCGTGCCTCTCCCGTTCGCCGTCTACTGCCGCGGCGGGCGTAGCCGTTTGCTTTCGCCGTGCGTGTGTCTTCTCTGCGGCGGTGGTGGTGGGACCACTCTCCCGAGCACGCCGTAGCAGCAGCAACAGCAGCGAGCATCGACGGCGGCATCGCGCCGAGAGAGTCCTTGAAGTGCCACTTGCCCCGCCGGCATTCCCGATGCGTTTCTTCGGCAGCGGCGCGCTCTCTTGTTTTGTTTCGTACGGCTCGGTCGGTCGGTCGGTCGGTTGGTTGGTTGGTTGGTCGGTCAAACGCCACGCGCGGTGGCAGCCTCGCTGGTTCGTCGTGCGCTGCTGCTCCGCCGCCGAGGATGCATTCCAGGCATGCTTCGTCTTTTCCGCCTGGACAGTCAATCCTCCGCCGCCGACAACGGCATACCTCCCCCAGCACTAGGCCTGATTGCTTTTGCGAGAACGCCCCCACGGTCGCTGTTGTTCCTTCCAATGCACTGTTTTTCGTGAATTTTTTCCGCACTCACATTTGTTCGCTTGCGTTCGCACGCCGCGATGCCGTTTTAAAAGAAATGGGGAATCCTGCGAGCGGAACGGTCCGCTCGGTGGAGCGTCAGGTGTGATACATGCCTGCACGCGCGTGGGTCGGCTCCCGGGTCTTCGCGAACCGTTTAGAACGGTCGACAAGGGGGGTAATTGGTTGGCGATAAAAGCTGAGCGATGCCTCACTGGCGCTGACATGTCAGTCTCTCTTTTTCTCTCCATCTGGCTTGCTTTCCTTGTTTCTTTTTCTCCCATTGCATGCGCTCTCAAAGCCCTTATACAGGCGTGCGCGAAAGGTAACTTTTGTTTCCGAAGCGCATGCTTCTTCGAGATGCGAATACTTAAGATGCCTTCCCGGGGCAATAACAAGTCCTCCACAAGGGTGCCGTGTGACTCACGGGGATGAGGACCGCTGCAAAAAAAAAAAAAAAAAATAATAATAATAATAATAAAGTAAGAATAGAGGGCATTCGTTTCAAGTGCGAACTGCACGTATACGAATGCAGCTACTCGCTGTCTCCGATAAAGAATTTCTGTCGCGACTGCAGGTCGATGAATGTGCGTGCACGGTGCAGTCGAAGCACGGTTCGCTCGAGTCAAGCGCATTTATATATTTCGACAATTCGCGTTTTCTGCAAAGCCCGGAAGTAGACTGCACAGCAGGGGTGGAGAATTAATAAAGCGCCTTAGAGAATTTGCTCTGCTTTTGCAATGGTATGGTCTTGCTCCTGACCACGCTCGTCAGCTGTCTGAACGCAAAACTGAAGCACCGCATAGCGGTCGCGGTGCGAATGAGAGACTCAAGAAGCAATAGCTATAGAGTCTCTATATAGTTCCATTTTCGTCCCTTTGCATTGGTTAGGGCAACATGATGGCAACATCAGCCGAAGTAAGTGAGCTGTCACAACCACAGAAATCACAAGACAGAGGTTCCCGCCGTCGTAGCTATCGCCACTCGCGGCGTGATCCAGATGATCATTGGCCGCGTCACGAAGCAAGCGGTTAGCCGGCTATGTGGGTACCAGGTTATTTACGCTGCCGGTAACGGTAACATAAAACACGTAATGTGTGTGTGTGTGTGTGTGTGTGTGTGTGTGTGTGTGTGTGTGTGTGTGTGTGTGCGTGTGCGTGTGCGTGTGCGTGTGCGTGTGCGTGTGTGTGTGTGTGTGTGCGTGTGCGTGTGCGTGTGCGTGTGCGTGTGCGTGTGTGTGTGTGTGTGTGTGTGTGTGTGTGTGTGTGTGTGTGTGTGTGTGTGTGTGTGTGTGTGTGTGTGTGTGTGTGTGTGTGTGTGTGTGTGTGTGTGTGTGTGTGTGTGTGTGTGTGTGTGTGTGTGTGTGTGTGTGTGTGTGCGCGCGCCGCTGAAGGATGGCGTTTCAATAAACGTCTCCTTTGTGAACTTGGAGGCTTGTGTCCTTGCAGCGCAGTGCTCTCCTCCCAGTGGAGGTTGAGTGCGCGTGGTGACGGCTGATCGGGGCTTCGGCTCGCGCGACGCTCGAACCCGCGATGGTTGGTGACCTATGCCCACGTAGAAACCACAAGACAACGCGGTCTAAAGGTACGGCCACTGCAGTCCATTGGGATGTGTTCCGGAACCAATTGGAGCGGACCATTGAAAATCCTGCGGCAGACCGAGATCAGCACCAGGGTTTGACTCAGATTGTACAGGAAATGCGGCAGGCCAAGGTTTTTGTAACGAAGGAGTACCAGATAATGGAGGGTCCACCTTCTCCGGACCTTTATCTCGCAAATCTTTGGGAACAACGCCGTGACGCCCTGCGTGAGTACAGAGCAAAAGGAAGAACACGATTCTTAAGGCATCGTCTGAGCTTAATTACGGCTGAGGCGCGATTACGCCAACAAATTGTCCTCAGGTCGATGGCATTGTTTCTGCTGAAGTTTTAATAACATGAGTGTGCAGTGTATATGGCAGCTGTTCCGCACATGGCAAGGGAAAACGAAGCGCCTTACTACAGCAGAATCAATGGCTCTCCGCATGCGCATAACAGAAGAACAGCTGGCTGTTCAGGCTGGTGACGTGTTTTCCCCGCAATTTGCTACCATATACCGGATCCTTCAATTCACGCCAATGCCTCCGAAACTCAAAATACTCCAATTTGCAGTGTATCACTTCACCAGGATTTGGATCAACCTTTTAATATTTCTGAGCTGCACACAGCTTTAGCGAGGGCAAACAGACCAGTTCACCGGGACCAGATGGGATTGCTGTCTCGGAACTTCACAATCTTCCGGAAGGCTATATTGAGTGGCTCCTTGATGCCATAAGCAATATTTGGACGACAGGTACATTTCCTAGACCCTGGAGCGAATTGATTATTATACTGATTCCTAAGTTGGGAAAGCCATCCAATCAACTCAACAATTTGCCGCCAATAGCACTGACGAGTAACGTGATATAGATTATGGAACGCATGGTCCTGGAGCGCCTTGTTTGGCTTCAAAAAAAAAAAAAAAAGCAGCCTGTTTCAACCTCCTCAAACAGCACTCCGCCTAGGACTAAAGGCCCAGGACATGCTCCTTATGCTGCGGCATCTGGTTCTTGACTTGCACTCGTCGGTGCAACTGAGAACCGTTGCCGTAGATGTCCGCAAGGCATACGAGTCTTTACCCCTTACATCCATAATCGAGAGCGGTTAGCTGGAGTGCGCGGCCGTCTGCTTACTTTCATTAGGAACTTGCTTGCCCACCGTACATACCAAATTAAAGTAGGTGACCTTGTTAGCAATACAAGGCCCAACAATTTCCTCGTATCACAAGGAGCGGTTCTTTCGCCTACATTATTCAATCTTGTAATGACGAGACTTCCGCCGCTCCTTGCTGCCATTCCGTGGATAACGACAGGCTCTGTGGGTGAACAAGAACAGACTCTCCAACAAGGCCTAGATACCATCGGAGATTTCTTAACCACAGTGGGCATGTCTGCATCGCCGGAGAAGACTGAACGCGTTGTAATTCCTAATGGTCCACACAGGCAGGCGTAATCAGTCAGAAGATTATATATACTTTATAGATGTCCGGCCAACTTATTCGACGCCGATCTAACATACGAATGGGGCATATCTTCACCAAGACGGAAAGGGCACAACATGGGTCACAGTGCAAGACACTCCTACGCCTCATTAGCAGAGTAACCAGTCTCCGGTGGGGCACAAAGGAGGAGACCCGCCAGCTAATTACAGCCCTTCTCAACACCCGCATCATGCATGGATACAATTTCCACATCACAAGAAGGCAATCTGAAAATCTTGAAAATCTCAACCGAGAAGCCATCTGTATTGTCACGGGTCTGCCGAAACACACACCTCTCAAAGAGCTGTACGCGCACAGCGGCATGAACCTGCATGCTTGCGGAGATTGCTGAACAGGCAAACCTCGCCCAAAGGGATCGGCTAAGCTGTACACCAGCTGGCCGGTACATCTTAGAGGAACCTTATATTGCGCCAAACAAAGAAGTTCGCCCTTCAAATGATTATGTGTATCCGCCTTGGGCCCCGCCTATTTCGCTGACAGAGCTCATTGCCACGAAATATAGCTCCTCGCTGTGGCAACTCGAAGCAACGCAAGCGTTTCGCTAAGGCGCATAGCCGCAGCGTAGCGAAGAAACCAGCGGCTACCACCTCAATATTATATACTGATATGGCAGAGACAACACTTCCCACAACCAATGCCAATAACAATGACACAGATGTCCCCAAATATATCCGGAAGGTGGCGTGGGTCGATGTCACCCATCGTGTGGTGAGTGACATCCACACTTCTCATCGTCGATGACGTCGACACTGTGGAAGTAGAGCTTTAGCTCTTTTAAAAGCTACGCAGTGGGTCCTACAAACCTTCCAAAATATGATTCCAAGCACAGACTACATCTCTTCACGGATTCATCTCGCGCGTATGAAGTGTGCAGAAGAGTGACCTAGAGTACGTCAACGTACCCTAAGATAACCGGTGATTTATTAGAGACATTTGACGACCTCAATCTCAATCTAAACACCAGAGCGGCGATTTCTTGGGTGCCCGCACACGCAGGCATTGAAGGCAACGAGTGGGCCAACAGCGAGGCGCCAGCAGCAGCACGCAAAATATCAACCGCGCCAAACCTGCCCGTTGGAACCCTCCACCTTCAAATCAATCGTAAGGAAGCGACGGCGCAAGGCCCTTGAGCACCTCCGCAATGAAAGAGAGGAACGCGCCGAGGAACAGGCGCGCCCAATTCCCCCTATATGCCTGAAGAGTTATCGCTATGGTCACGCAGACATTAATTAGTCCGCTGCTTGGCAACTAACATTTCGTTAACCCCGTCATTAAGGCAAAAATTATTTCACAACGACCCCGATGAAGGGATGTGCCGTCACTGCTGATGTCTAGCGTCAACAGTATTCTAACATTTGAGTCGGGGCTCTCGCCGAAAATCCACTTGCCATCCGCCAGCTACATCGACTGGGTCCGCTGTTTCTCGACAACGCGGCCGTCGTTATGCTTTGGGCAAAGCTCGGAGAGTTTGTTGACTTAGGCTACAAAGTCAACCTTTATGGCAGATGTTAAAGACAATCAAACCAGCACCCTCCTCGGCCGTTGTGACTGTGGTGGGGCCAGAGGCCCGCACAGATGAAGCAAAAGTGCATGACTAAGGGCTGTCAATAAACGTGTTTCAATCAATCACACTAAAACCACTTTCTATGCGCTCCGAGTGCGATTCGGATTTAAGTTGACTTGGAATCAGTAGTCAGTTTGATAATATCGTCTCTCGTATCTTCAGTCGATTTCGGACGTTGAAAGCCGAGAATCAAACCAAACCGAAGAACAATCTGCTAACTTAGTGTCAATAACGAGTTCGTCGCCTCGGACAAGACAACGCCATATCAGTTTTTAAACTAATGTGAAAGGCGCTCTCAAAGTCATGGCCACGCCAAGAAATCCGGTGCACTTATTTTTTTCGCACAAGATCTGAAAATTATAGGGTGCGTGACGCGCAGAGAGCCCTGTTGAAACCCAATGCCCGCTGGTTCCTTGTTGGGTGCCACGGTAGCAAACTCCCGGAGCTAACGTGCTACGCGTAATGCAACCTGTCCTTCTTTGTGATTAAATGAGTGAAAGCCTGAGCTGAACAAGAAAAAGAAGGGGGGGGGGGGGGGGGGTTCAGTTCGTAGGTCGAGCCAACATTTCGACAAGTGGACTTGTCTGCATTCCCCCCTCTAACCTTGTTCAAGCGCTTTTTCATACCGTATATAGTCATTTTTTTTTTGCTCTTCTTCTCGTTATAAATGAATGAAAATGATATATAGTCATTCCCATCATGGCCGCTATCTCTGGGAGCAACGGAATCAAAATAAAGTGGATGTCATGGCACAATAAATTAGGCAGTTGGAATTTGGCACCATATAGTCACTGAAACCCGTCGCAGAGGGCCCTCGAGGTTTTAACTTCGCTTATACGTGCCTTATGCGCTTTGGGGCTGGAAAATAAACCGGATATATCCTCGCACGTCTTTTCTCCTGGAGACCTCGCCCCTGCGTTGTGACTCAATATAATAGAAAAGCTTCTGGGCAGCTGCATCTGCGTAAAGGATATAGCAATCACGTGTATATAAGCTGCTGAAAACGGTGGAACAGAGCTTTCGCTCGGATATAGATTGAACCGAGATAAATCACCGCAATTTATTAAGACATTGATCGAGCCGCAGTGGTTCAGGGATTGGGCACTCGGCTGCCGAGTCCGAATACTTGAGTCCTGGCCCTGGCCGCGGTGGCCTCGTCCCGATTGCGGCGACTGGGTACTGTGCGATGTCTGCGCACGTTAGAGAACGCCGGGTGATCGAAATTAGTCCACAGCCGGCCCTTCACTGCTGCGTTTCTTCCCCTGTGGCTCTTTTATCAATTCCTTATCGTTGCTTAACAGCGCACTCTATAGATGTCCGTGCACCCTGAAAGTAATCGCTCGTAATTCATGTTACCATAATGTCGTTTTGTTTTTAATTGTTAGTTAGAAAAAGGAACTGGCATTCTTTTTCCGCCCTATACTGCGAGAAAAGTGAGGCTTCATAGATCGAGGCGATGATCACGTTGTGGATCCTCGTTCGTGTACGTGCACTTTGCTACTCGAGTAATCATTAATCCCTTAATTTGTACCGCTGTTATCCAATACACACTCACTAGCACACAATCGTAAGCTATATATAATGTGAGAGGCAACCTGCCATAGATACGGAACCCTGCTTTAACCGGGGCCAAACATGCCAGGGTGTCAAGTGCGACTCTCACCTCAAAGAGTCCGTGTTGGCAGCTCCACCCAACTAGGCCATGTGTCATCACGTGACGTCCCATAACCGACCGACCGATCAGTGCCTGACCATGTCACGTGCTGCCGGACTTTCGCTTACGCTGGCGCCACGGATATTCTGGAGAATTGCGCGGGCATTTAACGTTGTCAAGTTTAAACAAGCTATAGTAAATATAGGTAACTCATCCTGGACTGAACAGTGTGACAGATGAAGGCACAGGAGAAAAAGAGGCAAAGAGGGTAACTGAGATGTGGCAGTGGACTGCAAGCCTTGCTGACCCCTGCACTGGGGGAAAGCCATGGTATAGAGCATAAAGGATGAGGATAAAGGTAACCGAGTTTAAAAAAGAATTTGTACTGAAAAGGAGTAGGGAATTTTGGTGGCGGTAAAATCATAGTCAATCGCAAAGGCTCGGCGCCGTGAAGAAATGCAACAGCACTCGCAACAGCCCGGATGAGCTATACAAGGCAGCTTCGCTGACCGTGTCCGGTGTTGCGCTGGCGTTTGCGCCGTCCTGGAGGCAGTTTGCCTCATTCTTGTTCGCAGTGCACTCTGCCTCGATCGGGGAGGTGTGTAGTGCTGTATAATGACTAAATCTGGCGTCTCCTCATCGGGGTGGTCTTCACTTCGCCTGTAATTGTTGAACGACCGGTACAACACAGTAAACAATAACAAGGTGGCCAAGTTGCAGACGGATTGCGAGCATTTGTGCTGAGCGAATATGCTTCAATCCTTTTTCCCCTGCCTTACTCATGCCAACCCCTGCTTTTTCAACACATATTTTTTTTTTTATTTTGAGACAGCGTGCAGAAGAAGGCGCACTCAGAATGTTTTGCGTGTAGTCACGGTGGCCATGGATGCATCCGCGAGCAGCGAAAAAGAAATTTACGAAGCAGCTCACATGCGTTCAGGCCTGAGCGCGAGTTCGGAGTCCCCGCGCATGGACAGAGCCCAGGTGCTTCGACTCGCAAGGAGACGAATGCGCGCAAGCGTCGTGCACGAGGCCGCGTAAGTGGAACGAGCGCAAGTAAATACCTACAAGAGGATAAAAAACCTTTTAGCCGCCTGTCAATTCTAGCTGACTTTCACCCCCACCCACTCCCCACCTTATTCTCCTTTTCAAACGTTTCCTTCTTTGTTTTCTGCTTTTTTTTTATCATTCTCGTTCATTGTTCAGCCCTGGAGGTCTCTCTCCGAGTCCCTCTCGTTAGGTTGTTGTTGCAGTTTGGCTTTGTACTTGCGCGTTCGCTCCGTACGCGTAGCTCAAAGCTCTTCGCTTGGCGTGCTGCTCCATTGGAGGAAACGAGTTCCAAGGAGACGACGGCCAAAAGGGAGAGAAAGGATGGGAGAGAAGCCCCGAGAGAGAAAAAGCGCAGAACGCATGGTATAGATAGAGAGAGAGAAACGCCAAGGAGGAGAGGGAACTGAGCACCGGCAGTCTCTTCTCCGTTTTGGAACAATGGTCCGTTAAGCGATCGCTCATTTCTGCTTCACTCGTGGCGCTTCCTCCTCATCACACCCATTTTGTTTCCCTTCACCGCCGTCGCCATTGACGCATGCGAAAGTCCTCCTACGCAGACGTTTTCATCGGGTCCTTCCTTTTTTTTTTTTCGTCTTTCACCTGAGCCTTTTGCCGTGCTTGTTCCAATCTGTCGGCTTCTTTCTTGTCTGTTGTTCTTGACGAGTTCGAGTCTTTCGCTTGGCTTCTTCTTCGTGTTCTTCATTAGGCGTATACCGTAGCTGTCATTCTTGTGCTTTCCTGGCGCTGTGTCTCCAGGCGAACCTGAGCTAAAAGTATGCGACGCATACGCACATGAGGGCCTTAGCGTGCGTCTTGAAAAAGTTGAGAAAGGCCGGCCGTACAAGTTGAGCTTGGCTCACTTCCTTGCTCGTTGCCGACCTTTTGTTGGCATAGACGTATCCACTCCGACTTAGCCACGTGAGCCGGAGAAATCACTGCGGATATTATCCAGACTCGATGCTTCTAAAAAACGCCGAAGAAGTTATTTACTTGCCCTACCGCTTATATGTTTCGACCTTAATATATATATATATATATATATATATATATATATATATATATATATATATATATATATATATATATATATATATATATATATATATATATATATATATATATATATATATATATATATATATATATATATATATATATATATATATATATATATATATATATATATATATATTAAGGTCGAAACATATAAGCGGTAGGGCAAGTAAATAACTTCTTCGGCGTTTTTTAGAAGCATCCGGAATTTATTCTATGTAAAGAAAAAAATCATAATTCTGAATGCCTCGCGTAACTTGCATGCACGTATAAAGCCACAGCTCTGACCCGGCAGCTCGAGCAGATTGTCTTCAGATTGTTCCTCTAAGACGGCTATCAAGGAGTGATGACTAAACTCGCAAATATGATGATGAACGTCACTAACATCAGCCTTAACTACAGCGCTACTATCCGTGCATCGGCACACATTTTTCAGCAAGTAATGTGCAACTAAGTTGAGGACAACAGCCAATTAAAGAACACAAGAGCTCTGTATAAGACAATCAAAGATATCAAAGGAAGCTTCTGTGCTAAGCTGGGCGTGATAAAGGACAAACGAGGCAAGGACCTCACTGAAGCCTCAGAGATAAAGAAGAGGTGGCAGGAATACACAGAAGAACTGTACAAGAAGGACCCGGATGTGCAAACCCAACATAGGACGGTTGTGATTACTGATCTCGAGCCGGGCATCCTGAAGAGTGAAGTTGAATGGGCCTTAGCCAGCCTTGCTAAGAACAAAGCTAGCGGTATTGATGGCATTCCAGCTGAGTTGCTTCAAAACCTCAACCATGACGCTGTTAACATTCTGCATACATTATGTCAGAAGATTTGGACAACCCTGCAGTGGCCACAGGATTGGAGGAGGTCGGTTTACATCCCCATTCCAAAGAAAGGCAGTGCCAAAGATTGTTCCAACTACCGCACGATCGCGCTTATTTCACATGCTAGCAAGGTGATGTTAAAAATCCTGCAAGGTAGGCTGCAGCAGTATGTGGATCGGGAGCTTCCGGACGTGCAAGCTGGGTTTCGCAAGGGCAGAGGAACTAGAGACCAAATTGCCAACCTTCGCTGGATCATGGAAAAAGCAAGAGAGTTCCAGAAACCCATTTACTTCTGCTTTATTGATTATGCGAAAGCGTTTGACTGCGTAGATCACAACAGATTGTGGCAAGCTCTCCAAGAGATGGGAGTTCCAATTCACCTCATCTGTCTCCTCAGGAACCTTTATGAAGGGCAAGAGGCCACAGTCAGAACTGGGCATGGTCTTACTGATTGGTTTCCGATTGAGAAAGGGGTGAGGCAAGGCTGCATACTGTCGCCCTGCCTATTTAACCTATATGCAGAGTGCATCATGAGGAAGGCCGGTCTGGACGAGTCTTCAGCTGGAGTGAAGATTGCTGGAAAACGTATCGACAACCTTAGATATGCGGATGATACCACGTTAATAGCAGAAAGTGAAGTGGAACTCAAGAGACTTTTGATGCGCGTACAAGAAGAGAGTGAGAAGTTTGGGCTTAAACTAAACATTAAAAAGACGAAGATCATGGCGTCTTGCCCTATCAAGTCCTGGAGCATCAATGGACAAGAAGTGGAAGCTGTGACAGATTTTCCGTTCTTGGGCGCCAAGATTACCTCTGAAGGAGACTGCAGCCATGAAATTAGGAGACGCCTGCTTCTGGGAAAGAGAGCAATGGTTAGCCTTGACCGCCTAGTAAAGAGCAGAGACATTAGTCTGCCAACCAAGATTCGTATAACCCGTGCTATGGTCTTTCCAGTTGTGATGTACGGATGCGAGAGTTGGACTGTGAAAAAGGCTGACCGCCGAAGAATTGACGCGTTTGAATTGTGGTGCTGGCGAAGACTCTTAAGAGTTCCTTGGACTGCCAGAAGATCAAATCAGTCGATATTGTCGACCATAAACCCTGACTGCTCATTGGAGGGTCAAATTCTAAAGTTAAAGCTCAGCTACTTTGGTCATCTGATGAGAAGAGAGGAGTCGCTGGAGAAAGATTTGATGTTGGGAAAGGTTGAGGGTCGCCGGAGAAGGGGTAGGCAGCGAACGCGATGGTTAGATGGCATTCTCGAGGCATTGCAGATGAAGCTATGTGATGTTAAGAAGATAGTGAGAGACCGGAAAGCGTTGCGTGACATGGTCCATAGGGTCACGAAGAGTCGGACACGACTGAACGCCTGAACTGAACTGAACTGAATGTGCAACTATGGTGATCAGTTCCTGAAGTTCTACTTATGGCAATCCGTCGGAGTGCCACTCCGCAGCACTTATGTCCGGCTTCGCAAGCGTGTAGGTGTAAAGCTAATTTTGCTTAACGCATCAACATGTTTTGCGGAAACGCCTTGCCTCCAATTGTTACAATATCAGTGGTCCTTCCCCTGCCCCCGCCTTTTTTTCTCCTAGAAAAAGAAAAAAACGGAAAGGTGTACCTGACAAGCACGCCTCTGGGAAAGGCCGACGAGGGCTCCAGACCACCCTGCTCTGTCGTAATAGGTGCCAAAAACCGAGTCAGTCGCTGCCTGCGGGAAGGAGAGAAAGCGGCGCGAACCGACGCGGCAAGCAGAGGGGCTCGCCCAAGCGGGTACGCATGCCCTTGCACTGACAGGCCGGACAGCCGGACACATCGGCCGCGCTGATGACGAATCGCCTCGCGCCGTCTGCCACGCGATGCACAGAGAGCGTGTTTGCCGCGTGACGAGCGTTCGCGCTCCCCGCTGCACTTTCTCGCAGTGCTCGATCAGGGCGCGACATGCAGAGCACACGGGCGCGCGCGTCATCTGAATGCATGGTGTAGCCCCAACGCGGCTTTGGCTTTCCAGAGATTCAGGTTGTTGCTATAGTTACCGCTGCTGGCATATAGCCTTGCGTTACATTGCCGCAACAATCTCCCTAACGCTCCTAGCGACACGTTAAATAAATGTTAAAGGCCCACTAAGAACACCCTTAAAATTTCACAATGGAAAATAGAATATGTAGCGTTTTCTGCACGCCTCCCTTGATGTTGATCCAGAAGATATAGACACCTTTATTGCAGCGAGTATTACGTTTTACAAGTTTTTCCGACACTCGATTCTAACCGGTTATGTCGATTAAGAGAGACTCAATCATATCCGTTTGGACGGGAATAGTGGTGTACCAAACCGCAAGGAATCCGCGATGCAAACACCAGTTGATGCATTATTAGTTTGCTTCAAAAAAGAAAAAAAAAAAAAAAAAAAGGCCGTATAGCAATAGATTAAAAACTTCGTCTTAAGTGAAAATAGCGTGTTTTGTCTCACTCCTACTTTTGCTATTTATCTCTCAGGACGCATAAGTGAGTACTTTTTATCTCTGAAATCAGACAGTTGCGCATTTCTCCCCTCAACTGGCCTTTCTATAGAGCTGTCATTGGTCAGGAATTTGGAACGTATCTACCTTTTCTCGCCTCTACGATTTACACAGAGGAGTTAGCATGAGCAGGTGTAGCAAGGTCCGTGTGGCACGGTAGGTATGTCCTTTAAGAGGGCGCGGAGAAAATGTGCAAGGAGAAAGACATGGCTCTGTAGATAAACCGGAAAAAGGAGGAGGAAACCGCGCGACGGGGATGTGTCCTATAAAAGACGAGGAGGAAATGTCAAGTGTGGAAGGCCTGGAGAGAGTGAGAGATCTCTGAAGAACTAGACGGAGAAAGAGGTCAGAATAGGCGAGAAGAGGTTCGTGGGGCATAAAGGAAGTGTCCTGTAAAATGATGAGGAGAAGAGATCAACGAAGGGAGAAATCCAGAGACTGAGAGAATGAAATAGCTCCGAAGAAGAGCAAGAAAGTGGGGAGGGTTAGATTAGGCCAGAAGAGGTTCGTGAACCGGTGCAATGCGTCCTTTTAAATTATTGCGAGAAAATATGTTCGAGAGTGTCATAGAGAGCCCCGCCGGGGTGGTGCAGTGGTTAGACGCCCGACTATATACTGTCCGGAGTTCCCGGGTTCGAACCCTACCACGGCGGCTGCGTTCCGATGGAGGCGAAACGAAGTGGCGTCCGTGTGCTGTGCGATGTCAGCGCACGTTAAAAATCCCCTGGTGATCGAAATTTCTCCGTAGCCCTCCACTATGGCTCCCCTTTCTCTCTTTCCACTTTCACTCCCACCTTCATCCCTTCCCTTAAGGCATGGTTCAGGTGTCCACATAGCAAGTGTGACAGATACTGCGCCTTTCCGTTCCTGTGAACCAATTATTATTAATGTCGTAGAGAGGGTGAGAAGGCTCAGGAAAAACCGGGAGGAGTCCGCAATGAACAGGTTCGTGTGGCGCATCAGATACGCCCTGCAAAAGGAAGAGGAGGAAAGGTCAGATCTAGAGGGCCCAGAGTCGGAGATCTGAGAAGAAACTGGGCTGAACTTAGTTTCGTGGGATGCCACAGGCTCACCCTGTGAAATGATGAGGAGGGAAGGTAAATGGATTAGGGTCTGGAGCGAATGAGAGAGCTCTGAAGAACAAGGAGCAGGAGGAGTTGGGGCTGGTGGTGGTCCCACTTTTATTTAAAAGAGCCTTATATTATGCGTTTTAGAGAATCCTTGTTCAAGGTGAGATGGGCACGTTGCAGGGTAGTGATCACTGTGGAGAACCAAGATTCGTCACAAAGTGGGAGGAGGAGGAGGAGGAAGGAAGGAAGGAAGGAAGGAAGGAAGGAAGGAAGGAAGGAAGGAGGGAAGGAAGGAAGGAAGGAAGGAAGGAAGGAAGGAAGGAAGGAAGGAAGGAAGGAAGGAAGGAAGGAAGGAAGGAAGGAAGGAAGGAAGGAAGGAAGGAAGGAAGGAAGGAAGGAATGAAGGAAGGAAGGAAGGAAGGAAGGAAGGAAGGAAGGAAGGAAGGAAGGAAGGAAGGAAGGAAGGAAGGAAGGAAGGAAGGAAGGAAGGAAGGAAGGAAGGAAGGAAGGAAGGAAGGAAGGACAAGCGGGGCACTGAAGGACTTTGTGGCATTATGTGAGGCAATGTTCTACTTCGGCGCATGTGGGCGAATAGTTGAAGCACTGAGGTATACGGACGTGTACTGGTGCAAATAAAGTTTGAAGAAGGTATGGTTAATGTACTCGGGTTAGCTTTAAAAAGGTGCTGGTTATAATCCTTGCTCGGGCACGATTTTAATGTTTTCCGTTTTATTGAACATAGTCGTGTTATATTTTACAGCTCTGATTTCCTTTTCCTTTTATATATATATATATATATATATATATATATATATATATATATATATACATATATATAGCCCGGGTCTGCCTTTTTCTCCCAAACCAGGGCGATCATGTATGACTGGTCCACTCGGTTTCATGCAGGTCCATCATGTGAAATAAACCGGCATATATAACGAATCCTGTATAAAATCCATACCCTGCATTTACAAATAGCTTGTGATGCTGTTTCAGTCAAATGAACAGTCCGCAGTGCGACGACTGCGGCTTGATCGAAACTGTGAAACATATGTTTTGCTTGAGTGCACTGCATATGCTAATGAGTGTGCGTACCATGAACACAGCACGGAGAAACTTTCCCCCGTGCCTCTAACAATGGACAATGTTTTAGGACCCTAGGCAATAAAGACATGTAATGAACTCTCTTTTTTTGCGTATTTAAATCACATTGGGCATCTAGACAAGCTTTAGTTTCACTTTGCAATACTCGAAGATGCACATTACGCATATTGTATTTGTATACATATTCAATGGCAGCATTTTATATCCCTATTTATTTCTTTTATTTTCCGCGATGCTCTCTTTCCGCCTTTCTCTTCCCAACACCTTTTTTTTTGTTATTTTTTATGCAGAGTAGCACGCCAGCGAGTTCTAAATGCCCAGCTATTTTATCTGTTTATAATTAAAGGGTTTGTCCCTCTCTCTTATACCGGATTTTTCAGTAGGGTATTTGTAAAGCCTCGTCATTTTTTCTTTGTAATATTGAGGAAGCAGCATGAAAACACGTCCGCAGAGTGTTTAAATGGCATAAAAATGTGGTTACGCAAGATCAAAACTTATACCTACCCACAGTGCACACCTTATAACCTTTTACGCAGAATATATATCCCACGCTGTACTCAGTCAAACGTGAATTTTGTGAGCAACGTACCAATTGTGATTCTATATATGGTGCGGACAAGTCGAAAAAGTCGAGAATTAGAGCGCTTTAAATACCTAAAGTTGAGCTGTTAGATAACATGCTTGCCAGCTCGAGCTGGAAAGGATCTTAATTATGCTACAGGTGAACTGCATGCAGCCATCTACAAACGGATGCTGGAGTGAGGGCTCCACCCGTACTACACCTAGGCCAAAAATGAAATTTTAATGCAAGAATGCATCTAACGGCTGCATTTTCAACTTCCGATTGTCCGTCACGGTTCTGTCCACCGAGGCTGCAGGAGAGTGATAGGTGCTCCAGTGAGGCTCAGTGGAGCTTCAAGCGTATATGTTCTTGTATTGTTGTGTGTTACTTCAGATATCGTCAAGTGAGCACGTAGTAATAAATGCGAACATTTTTTTATAGTTATTGCCTGTAATTACGACATTGCGAAGGAACAAGATTGTTAGTCTGGGAAAGCAAGTGCGCCCCGGCGCCAAGGAGTGCCGCCGTCAAGTGGTGCATAGCTGTTCCATGACCGCGTTCTCCCTCGACACTGTCCGTGGCCGTTCAAACAAGAATCGCGATGGTGGCGCCAGGTGTCGCCACTTGTCCGTGAGGTGGTCGAAAATTTAATGTATCGGGACCAATGAGCCCTTGGATGCATGGTTGCACAAAATTCTGTACTCTGCTAACCCGGCAGTCGTGCTTAACCGACCATTTTTGTTTTGGATACCTCACTCGTCAACTGCCAACTGTGTTGCTAGGACGCTGTAACCTCACATATTGCTCTATTTAGCGCTCTTTGTTTGCTTATGTTCAGTGTCGCAAAACGTGCCTTTATCGCTTTCTTTGTAGCGCGAGATGCGTGTGAGATTAGTACGGAATGGTTGCAGGCAAGCACAACAGTTTCCGAGTTGTTCTAAACTTTTCCAGTACCATTTCTGGTTTATCTGAATGTTTCTGCGCCGACTTTAAATTGAGCACTACCGCCAGCAGCGGGCATTCGTACACTTCGACGATCGACGAGCACGCTTCTCGCTATCGGCGATGATGAATTGTTTTATAGTTCTGTGAGCGCAGGTCAGCCCAATAAGAGTTTATTTCAATGAATTACCAGCCACTTCGATTGTTGCTACGGCCTTGTCACTACCACGCGATAATTACACAATCCTAGAAGAATATACAGACTCTCGTACGAGCCTATAGCTTAAGATCTACTGCTTCAGGACAGTAATTCGAACTGTATACGAACGCCGCTCGTATATCACCCTCCACCCCATGGAAATCACCATAAAGCTCTTTTAGAACGTGTTTCCAAAAAGCAGGAACCATGAAATGCAAGTAATTTTTTTCCACGCATTTACACGCTCGCGATCGACGCGACGTGCACGCGGAGGTCCTCAGTAAATCAGCACGCGGCGGCACTCACGCGCGACCTTGTGTTGTCCGTCTCCTCCACAAACGACGAAAACGCGTCACAACGATCGAGGAACGAGGATTGCGACATAGACCGCGTTCGAGACGCTCGCCCCTATCTCGAAACCCGCGGTGGTGGCGGCTACCTTTCCTTCGCCGGTGTGAGTGTTTCGAGAGGAAATGAACCAGCTGAAGAAGCATAAGAAAAGACGCTGTGAAGAAAACAGGCCGAACACGGATGGTGTAATAGCGCGCGTCGCGTACACGCAGTGACACGGGTGCACGCACGGTGCACATTTGAATACTTGACAGGGAGAACGCCTTCCGTCAAATTGGGTCACCGTCCGCCTGCCCGCCCGCAACGTCGCATAGTGTACACCGCACGCGTGTGTGTCGACACCGGAACGCGGGGTGCAAACGACGTTGCTGCCGTACATTGACGCGCCATTTATGCAACGCCGAAGGGTTTGGCAACGCTGCAGTGTGAGTAGCTAGCCTCGATCGATACCGCGCGCTTGTACATAATGCATTCAGGCCACCATTGTACGTCATAGGCGCGTACTCGAGATGCGTTGGAAATAGATATCGCAGTGGACGTATACTATATCACTTTGTATTAAAACAATCAAGTATGTTTGGATATGTTTTTGGTATATAAAGTTTAAAATACTAGTGCAACTCAGGCTATGATTAAGGGACGCCGCAGTGGAGGAATGCGCAAATTTTGGTCACCCAGGGTTCTTTTATGAGCACTGATATCGCACAGCACACGGCGCCTTGCTTTTCATCTCCATGGAAAAGCTACCGCCGCACGCTGCGGATTAGCAGTCGAGTCCTCTGAGTGTAGTATATAAATAAATAAATTCAGAGGTCGTGGGTCGTGGGTTCGGTTCCCACCACCGGCACGTTGTTTTTTCTTCTACTTTGTGTTTAATTAGCTTTCTCCTAAACAGATTACATTACTTATTTCTGTGATTATCTAAGCAAACATTAAAAAGAAAGACATAAAAGTACCATCCTCAGTGCTTTCCTTGGCCTCGCGCCGACTGTTGGCTTCTTTCCACATATATATATATATATATATATATATATATATATATATATATATATATATATATATATATATATATATATATATATATATATTATATATATATATATAGGTCGGGCGCAGCTATATGTAACCAAGGTTTTAAATAAAACGATGCGCCCTAGCACAGTCAAACCAGTTAGAGCTGTTCAGAGTTTTCTGTGCTAATCTGCAGTATTTTTTGTTCACAAAAGGTAAATAATTAGTGAAGACTAATTAGTTTATAATTATTGGTTTCAGAGAAAAAGTGTCAATGCAAAAGTTGTAGGTCTTCTCGAAAAACGGCTAGCTGTGTTGTTTACATCAAACTGTTTACATAAAGTGATTTTTTTTTTTACCAGCCAAAAACGACAACCTGACACAATAAAAAAATTTCCTTGTTAATACGGCGCCACTACAAAACCCTCACAAGCTGTTTGCAGCACTGCGAAAGGCTGGAGTTACCTGGTCCAATCAGGATCGTGCGCACTACAATAGAGAATTGTGGTCCTAAGCGCCTCTCGGCCCACGAATTGGTGGGGATGACAGCAGGAATGCATGCAATTATCTATTGTAGTGCGCAGAGGCGAGAGACACTTAGAAGCGCAATTACCTATTATAATGCACGTGATCCTGAAATGACCAGGATTACCCTGCCTTTGGCAGGGCTGCAAACAAAGTATAGACGCGTCCGAGATAACAAAAACCGTTTTTCTGTGCCGTGCTCTCTCCTATGAGGCTGGTTGTACGCACGTAATTAGCGAATGATTTAAAATAACGGCTGGCAACCTGATAACTCCACTGGAGGGGTTATCTGACTACTGTTGCTTGACTACTGTTCCTAAGGATGCCGGATCGAATTCCGGCCTCGGCGGCCACTTTTCGATGGAGGCGAAAAGCAAAGCACCCGTGTGCTGTGCGATTCCAGTTCACCTTAAAGAATCCCAGGTGGTCAAAATATCCGGAGTCCTCCACTACAACGTTTCATAACCTGAATCGTTTTGGGACGGTAAACCCCACAAAGCAAACAAATCAAAGCTGGTCACTTAATAATAATTGTTTCACAGGAAGGGAAAGACGCAGTATCTGTTACACTTGCTCTGTGGACACCTGAACCGCGCCATAAGGGAAGGGAGGAAGGTGGGAGTGAAAGTGGAGAGAAAGAGGAGTCGTAGTGGAGGGCTACGAAGTAATTTCGACCACCTGGACATCTTTAACGTGCGCTGACATCGCACAGCACACGGACGCCACTTCGTTTCGCCTCTATCGAAACGCAGCCGCCGTGGTCGGGTTCGAACCCGGGAACTCCGGCACAGTAGTCGGGCGCCTTACCACTGCACCACCCCGGCGGGGCCAAAGCTGGTCACTTGACAGCATTTTTTTGAAGGCCTTGGGCGGGGTAAGTCGTAGCGTGATGGAAACAACGTAGCTATAGCTACGTTGTTTCCATATATAGCGGTGTTTCGAGACGATCTGAAACTTCTGTATTGACACTTTTTCTCTGACGGCTATAATTAAAAACAGCTAATTAGTATTTACTAACTATTTAACCTCAGTGAACGAAAAATACTGCAGATTAGCATAAGCGACAGAGAGAGAGAGAGAGAGAGTGTGTGTGTGTGTGTGTGTGTGTGTGTGTGTGTGTGTGTGTGTGTGTGTGTGTGTGTGTGTGTGTGTGTGTGTGTGTGTGTGTGTGTGTGTGTGTGTGTGTGTGTGTGTGTGTGTGTGTGTGTGTGTGTGTGTGTGTGTGTGTGTGTGTGTGAGTGTGTGTGTGTGTGTGTGTGTGCGTGTGTGTGTGTGTGTGTGTGCGTGCGTGCGTGCGTGCGTGTGCGTGTGCGTGTGCGTGTGTGTGTGTGTGTGTGTGTGTGTGTGTGTGTGTGTGTGTGTGTGTGTGTGTGTGTGTGTGTGTGTGTGTGTGTGTGTGTGTGTGTGTGTGTGTGTGTGTGTGTGTGTGTGTGTGTGTGTGTGTGTGTGTGTGTGTGTGTGTGTGTGTGTGTAAAATTTTCGAAGGAAATTTTTATATGCGATGGGCAAATTTCTAGCCCCAATGAATAGACCTTAGTTCGCAAGATACGCCGTAGTTATGTAGTAAAAAAAGAATAAATCGTATATCACTACAGGTGAAAAATGTCCTTTTTGCCATTTCAGAAAGTGAAAGTGTGGAACACTGCAGCTTGTGCAGTAAACTTTTGTAGTACATTATTTTTAGTCAATAATTCTGTGCAACTTTCACTTTTAGGAGATTTATTAAAAAGATCTTTTTTATTGCGCCAGTTTATTTAGTAAAAAAAGTCGCGACTTTGATTCAGGAGCGACGCGCTACGAAAGAGTGAATTTTCAATCTCATACACTCTGGCACGAAGCATTAGGTGGGTACCACTAAACTTTTTCGTTTTTGATTATGCACGTTATATTAATATCAGGCAAAATTTGAAGCTCTAGACCTAAGTTTCTCTGCACAACGCATCAAATTCGACAAAATTTCGAGAACAGCAAAAAAAAAAAAAAAAAGAAAGGACAAACATTTGGTTCCAAATAGAAAACATCATCTCCGATTTTAAATAAAAGCTCCCTCAACAACTGTTAGTAACTCAGAAAATATCAGGGGACTAAAAAGTGTTGCATTATATTGTTGAACGTAATAAAAAGAAACACAAAACTAACCGTTTGTACTGAAGAATGTCAATATTTAGCCCTATATTCTAGCGTGATTAAATAAATTGTCACCATAGAAATTTTTTTATATATTTAATTAAAAAAAAAGTAGCTTTGGTGTTGTCTGTTCTCTCTCTACATTACTTCGGAATCGGCAAAAATTCAGAAATGTATATAAAATGGAAAACTGATTTGAATTAAAGAAAAATCAGCACCATCTTCAATTTCACTGCAATCTCTCAAAAGCAGTCGCCCGTTCTTCATAAATATCAGGCCCTAAAATGTAGTGCATTATGTGGACTAACTATATAGAAATAAACGTAAACCTGGGCGCATTATTTTATTCTGGAGTAGGCGTCAGAAATTCGACTTATTATTTGCTGAATTTAGTTACATTTTATCTTACGCAATATCCACAGCCCTCTCAGGGCTCATAAGGACATTTTCTGCTTGTTGGCTGGGTTGATGATAGCTTAAAATGGAATAAATTCGCTCTTCCATGGGAAAACGATAGTGACGGTTTAGGTTTTTACTATGTCCTGTTTCTTCGTTTTTTGTTTTGCTCTGCGATGCAGCGGTATTAATTGTACTATTTCCTCGGTTATGATAAAAATAGTAAAAAAAAAACTTTCGAAGACGACTTTTCTCAAGTGCACTTACGTACACGTACACATATCTATTCCGTAAGTTGCAAAACTAAGGTTCATTCCTTAGTTTCGAAACATTTGCCCACCGCATAGAAAAAGTCATTAAAAACAGAGAAATGGTCATGGGATCTCGATTATCGCTCTTATCTGAAATATATAGCTAAACCTGTAAAAGCTTGCTTCAGGCATTGCTCAATATCTAAACAGAGGTCGATCGAAGAAACGTTCAAACGACGGCGCCGGACATCTGCGGCGCAGCTGAAGCCGGCTGGCTCAACCTCGTGCGCCTTCACGAGCTCCAGAAGCAGTTCCGGCCCCTGAACCGACGACAGGCTCGAACGTTTCCAATAAAGCAGCGTCAGCGTAGGGGCCGGTTCCTCCCGGCGCGGACAAACATGCATGCTCGGTTTGTAAAGCGGGTGCACGTGCGGCGAGTTGCAACCGGACGCGGCTAAAGCCCCGACGGCGTCCTCTGTTTAGCCTGCGTGCCGAGAATGAGGAGCCGCTGACAACTACGCGGGAGCGTGCGATCGCTGGCGGCTCCTTGAGAAAACGTACTGATGCTATGCGTTAACTGCTTACACCTGCTCGCGATCTCCCTCGCTAGTAGGGAGTAAAATAAGAGCAATCACTCACCATGCAATGCTCGAACGGTGATTGTTTTTCATGCATTGTGCAACTAGTGATAAATACATACGTAGTCTTTTCTCGTTGCCTCGTGTTCATGTAGGGGCTTCGTAAAGTCCTGAACCGATTTGTGGGTCATTTTGCAGGGCGCACCCACAAAATGGCGGATGAGTTTGCAGGACACGAACGCGCTTTCTCGGCCAGCAACGCGATGAGCGGAACTTGGGTGCACTGCTATGGTACGTTAACATATCCCACCACGCAACGGCGTCAAGAGATTACACGCGGTCTGAGTATCAGGTGTCCTTGACGCGCGTGCCACAGATTGCTCACGCACATCGGATCTGGTTAGAGGAAGCCAATTTTCCTATTAACTATTACCCAACGTAATGCTGAAGCGGTTATTGTGATGGAATCATAACGGTCGCTCCTATTCTCACCTCGTTTTCCGCCTGACTACAGGCGGACGTTGGAGGTGGACGCTATTGGAAAAAGGCTTATGCCATTAACTTAGATCACATCAGCAATGATCGTTCGGACAATGAAGCAGCATATAAAATGTCAGAACAAAAAATATTGACCTTTCAAAAATCATTTATTTCCCTTCTCTACATAAGTACCAAGCGTACAGAAACAAGATGTTGATATATCAACTTTCTTCCTCCACTTCGGCCGTCTCTTTCTTTGTAGCGAACGGGCAACATGGAATGAATGATCTATGAATTATAGTCGCCATGAATTCTATACCAAACGCGACGCCATAATTACGTCCTTCTTCTGTCGTTTAATCCTGCTAACGGCACAACTTGTCGCGTTATCACTGCCTTGTGCTGAACCATCATGGGCTGCTTTCTAAATGCAGTTTTGAATGATGCCCCGATGTGAGTTCTTTTATTTCAGCGAAAGACTGCATCAGGAAAGCTGCAAAAAAAAAAAAAAAAGAAAAAGACCATCAACTCAACAAAATAGAGACCTATTTTCTCCCGGAAAAAAAAAAATTAAAATAAATAGCTCCTAAACTCCTTCATTTTTTTTTTTCTTTTTCTGTGAGAGCGGAAGCCTACATTGGAGCTCAGAAGAAAAGCAAATCCCATCGGAGCGGGTTCAGGCCCAGGAATTTCTCATGGAAAGCGAGCATGAAAACTCATAGCTATTGCCAAATTTTTGTGTTTATTGCCTTAATTTCTTTGATAAAAATACAGACTAGCCGAATTGTCAGAAATGGGCTAATTTATGGGCAATACATCTCATTATAAAATGGGTATATTGGTAATTATTCCAATTACACAGATAAACTCAAACTGAAATTTCAAAATATCAGTTACCTGACGGACAGAGTCTCCGGAATACTCTCGAAACTAGAGCTATGACATGATGATCAGCATGACTGCGGTGATAGCTAGAGCATATAAAAACGTCGTAGCTATCGTTACAGCCGGTCAGCCTGCTCATTTCACAGCCCGCTTAAGGTGCGTTAAATGTGAGAAACGGTTTGGCTGAAAAGCTCGACCCCGAAATTTACTTTGCCCAATTCGAAAATTGAGTTTACCTAGGTTAAAGACCGAGTTGGCCCACCCACAAGATAAGACCGAAAAAATCTTAATTGTGTGGATGGATGGTCGAAATTTGGACGCTTTGATATGATACTAAGTTGGTTAGCGGAGTTGAACCGCGGTTGTCCGCCTATTCCCTTCGAGAGGCGCCAAATTTACTTTCAGCTATACACGCTTTATGGATCGGGAGCATTACTTTTGCAAAGCATATATATATATATATATATATATATATATATATATATATATATATATATATATATATATATATATATATGTATATATATATATATATATATAATAGAACGAAAATAGAGATTCATTCGTATATTAGGACACCAAGTGATAGGCCGTTTCCCTTTTTGCTCAGTCTTTTACACAGGCGGTGTTTTCTGTTGCGCGGCCAGTCCGCGCTCATATGATACGCTACACCCTCTCTTCGACCGTTTGCTGCTTCCTTTACCTGATTTTTCTAGGCTGCGCTGAAAGAAAATAAAAACAAAACTATAGTAGCGTCTGAAGGCCGGTAACAATTGTTTTCAATTCATTTTAGCAGCGAACAAAAATGAAGTAAAGCAATAAAAAGACCTGACTTAGTCTGAAATCGTTCCGTGCCTGGGAGTCATTCACGGCCAAACAATGGGTGTCGCCTCGGAAGCACACGTGCACAGCGTGACCGGACGACCTAGTGGCCCAAACAGTCATGGCTCACCACGTGTCTGCGTCCCATAATTGGCTTCTTCCCGAAAAGATGCCGTGCACCCGCGACAATAACGGACTTCGTGCGCTTTGACAGTTCCTGTCTCCCCAACAAACAACAAGCACACGCGCGCGTTCCTAGTTCACAGTTCTGGAACAGAGAGGCTCGCGCATCGTTCGAAACTGTATAGAAAAACGACTGGGCGATGCTCAAAACCCGACCGCGACTTCCGCGAACCGCTCGTGTGGTCCCATTGTGCGCTGACGAACGGGGACCCTTTCTTCCCCATTGCGAAGGCCGCGCTGAGTTTCCTTCCTTCTCATCGGCCAAACAGACGACGAGCTGCCCTGCATACGCATTGTTGAGACGGGAGAGCGCCGCGGCTCTTATTTTATTTTTCTCTTTTCACACTGGCTCTTTCCTCTACCGGCTCTTCCTCTTTCTTCTGGGCCGCGACCAAAGCAAGCGCTCCCCTGGGTCACCCTTCTCCATCGTTTCGCCAGCGAAAGCCTCCCCAGCTTTCTTTCATCCCCAAAACCACGTTCGTCCGTCATCCCTCCCGCCCGCTCTCATCCAGCAAAATGGCAGACACAGAAGAACGATTTCTCGAAGTGAAAGTTTTAAACGCAAAGGAAAAAAAGTAAAGAGGGAAAATAGTAAGAAACGGCAAAGAGAAACGAGGGAAGAAACGGACAGCGGGAGTTGGAGAAAGAGTCGCGAAAGAGAAAGATGGAGCTCTAGTCGAGCTTGTTTCTGCCTACTGGACCACCTTCGTTCCCGTCGCGACCTCATGCGCGAGTTGATACTTTTTCTTTTTGCCTTTCTTTCGAGGCGGAGGTGACTCGCCGAACAATGCCAGAACTGCCCGATTCCGACGAAAAACAGCGACCCAAAGAGAAACGCCAGTGACGTACCACAAGCGCCGCTGCTGCATGGGCAGGAATCCCGCTGTGTCCCGACAGCCGTTTCGGAATCGGAAGGATCAGCCGCAGCAGCTGTAACATGCCCTACTACAAACTAATGCCTCCCCCCCCCCCCCCCCCATTGTCCCTTTTCCTGAATTCTCAGCCTCCAGTAAGTAGCACACCCTCCGTGTCCCATAGCCTGCAGCGTCTTTCCTTCCCCCCTTGTGGCTTCTCCGAGAAATGCTCTCTTAAAGTTGTTGTGAGAGCGCCTTTTCAAACCGCGAATGGCCTGACTTGACGAGTGCTCGTCTTCGACGCCAGAGACCATATTTCTCGCGTCTCCACGCTGTTAGTCGAGTCAAGTAATGACGCGACCTTCAGGAAAGGCCGGCAGCCATTTGTGAACACAATTTTCTCTGCAATAAAGGAGAGGCCTGCGTAAATTCTTTTCAGACATGCTTTTAAAGTGAGCACTCTAGGATTGCGAGCAGCGTCCGCTAGGGAGGGGGGGGGGGGGGGGGTAAAAGAAGAGCCGCATTCCGGCTTGCAACCACAGGGTCGAGCCACCTGCTCGACGTTTGCGCCTTTCCCTATGATGACTCTGGGAGCCAAGCGGCTCCTTCCTGACAGCATGACCAAAGCAAAACAATATTTTGACTCTACTTAATGACTCCATTCCTGGCAACCCATACTTATATTCAGGCGACCACTGCAGAAAACAATTATGTTGTTTAGAAAATTACATTGTTATGTCAATCTGTGCTGCATCAATTGTCAGGTTTATATCGCATTATGACCGCACAGATTACGTTGGATTAAATTTACTGGAAGTAATCGGTGAAAGTGTTTACCAGGCCAGCGTATTCATGCAGAAAGACGTACACAGCGACCTGGTGGAAGCAGCGAGTGTGACAAACATATTTTTTAATGTAACAAGGTCATCGTCACGAAACAATAGTAATCTTTTTTTTTTTTTTTTTTGCGCAAGTTCGCTCTTCGGCATAAGGGTTTAAATATATTGATACAGGCCTGTTGCAGCTATGAATGCCAACGGCTCACGGTGGTGTGGGCCATGTGTCCCTGTGTCGGGTGGTCTGGTATAAGGGTGGTAAGAGGGTGGTAAGAGTGGCTTCTAAGGTGTGTTTTGCGGGCCACGCGAAGACCAGGACAAGTAATCGTACAATAGTAATCGTAGTGCTAGTAATAGAAACAATAGTAATCGTGGGCGATGCATGGCACACGCTTGCTTTTCATCCGCTGTGAACTTTTGAAAGGTCTCTCTCTCCCCACAAAACGTGTTTACTGTTTATTTACAGATTAACGTGCTTTTAATTAATCCTTTGATCATGAAACAAGATCGTAGCAGCTGGAAACATAATTATGCCAAAATACAGGCACGTTCAGAACGACCATTGCAAAAATGCTAAGGAAATAAGACCACATGCATTTTAATTAGGTACAATCAGTTTAAGCTCTCTCCAAAAAAGATACGTTGAATTCTGCATTGCACAATAATCAGTGGAGCTGTTTCAGTCAGTATTGGCGGTACTTAAAAAAGGGATATTCTAATGAGAATTTTTCTTCTGAGATTTCTTCAATGACTATATATGCCCTAGATTTGACTATTCAAGCGCTTGACTACTCCATCGAGCATAAGCATGCATGCATCTATAACGTATGCGCCAATTACGTGGTACTCAAATGCATTTGTCATTCCACTATTACCTCATGGTATTATTTTTACTTATTTTTTATTTACCCTATAAGGGCCCCAGCTCGGCCATTACATAGAGTGAGAGAGAAAGGGGGGGTCAAGTCAGCTGAACAAGATTGCTTAATTGTAACATGTATATAAGCAAAAATCGCCATTTTCAAGGTAACTGTAAAGTTGCAGTTGTCAAGTAAAAATGTATAAACAGAGCATAATTTTTGAAAGATGTGTATTTATATAATAGAGATATAGCTTTAAATATATGGATAATCAAGGACAATAAACCTATAGATGCTTTATTCTGAAGTAGTTTGCTAAGTTTGATTAAGGTGCCAGGTGATGGAAGCATGACCTGAATAGCGATGCACAGAAGTTTTGTTTGTTAGCTTGATATAAAGTGCGCTAGAGGAATAAATGTTTAGCGGCTTTATTAGCAATGTGTGCAATGTGAACATTCCAAGCGAGATCGGAAGATAAATGTACTCATAGATATTTAACGGATGATACATTTCAAATGGCATCGCCTCTAATGAAGTAGGTATAAAGTATAACCTATGTCTCTTTAGTAAATATTAGTAATTTTGTTTTGTCAGTATTTATTTGCCTTTTCCACATTGTGCACAAATCAGAAATTGCGTTTAAATTCATACTGCAAGAAATGCTGATCGCGAGGGCTTTTAATGGGACGATAAATGACACCGGCGTATAAACGAATGCTATGGGTGACGTTATAACGAAGTCATTTCAGCAAATGAGGAAAAGAACCGGTCCTAAGACGGAGCCCTGTATACTCCCGATTTCGCTAAGACAAGAGCAGAAACATTTTTGTTAATGGTAACCGATTGGAAACGATTAGTTAAAAATCCTTGATCCAGTCGATGACCTTGGCAATAAATTTAAGATTGATCGATAGCGAGGATTGCGGTCGAAGGCTTTAGCGAAATCAATGAAGATGAACCCCAAATCCTCACGTGCGCAATGCACCTTAAACACATGACCAGCAAAAATATGCCTCAGTGCCTTGTTCGCGAAGATTGATTTGTGACGATTGTGTGCGGGCGTCGATGGGATGAGGCGAATGAACATACTATAGGGAAGATCAATGATCAACTCAAACATATGTGATTCGCACGAACGTCCGTGATAAAACCCGTGTTGATTAGAAAAGATGAGCTTGGAGGCACTGCGTGATTTGCGATGATATAATGTGTTCAAGGAGTTAAGACGAAAGGCAAGTTACCGAGATGGGACTGCAGTTATTAAGGGACATTTTGTTTCCAGATTTAAAGACAGCAATTATATGTGCCGTTTTTCAGTCATCGTGCAATTGGACAGTTGCAAGATATTGTTGAAATAGTTTGCACAGCAGCAGTCGCGGTATGTGCTTGGTTATCTTCAGTAGCTTTGTAGAAATGCCATCCAGTCCTGCTCAACCCCATGACAGGAAGCAGTGATATACCATTCTCGGTGTGACCAACTGATTGGTGTGACCAACAGAAAAAAAAAATAATAAAAAAATAAACATACATAGAGCTATATCAAGCATTCTTATGCATTCACTTTGATTTGTGCACTTTCGGAATACAATGTTTTTAGTCAAAGTGATACTGGATAATCGAAATCGCCCGCTAGAGTTAAAACAGCATTTGGGAATAGTGACTGAACAGTAACTACAGCATCGTGAAGAATTTCATAGAAGTCAGGATGAGAAGCGGTCTGTAACAGACACGGGTTAAGATTTTTTGAAAGCCCGGCCTGATATTCACCCATTTACAACTCTGAATCACCATCGACTGATGCAGACGGAAGCGAATTCATCGCAGCAATCATAATACCGTCTCATATAGCTCAAATAGGGTCTTTTCGGTAAATTATGAATATATTATATAAGGAATGTTCCGTGTCTGAGATGCATGGATTAAGCCAAATTTTTGTTCCTAAGATGGCATCCGCATCCCATGTCTGAACCAGAGAGAACAAATCATCTAGTTTTGGAACACAGCTGGAGAAATTGCATGAAAAAATATAACACACCGAGTTTGTTAACCCACGGCCGCTCAATGGGGGCGCACTTGGGTGCGGCCCGTCGCGTCGCCCAGAAGAGCCGTATTGCGCCTAGTTCTCATCGCCACCGCTGCGGCGCCACCGCTCCGGGACGAGTCCGGGCGGAGAGCTGCGCGCAGCGGCCGTGGCTGTGCTTTCGTTTCGGCGACCGCGTGGTCGGCGCTTGCTCAATTTAGGATTATGAGCGGCGTTTCACACATTGTGTGATGCTATGTGCAAGTTTTCTATTGATAAGGTGATAGCGGCAAGTCATCGTCACTAGGCTTTTCCAAGTCATTCGTGGTCTTCCGTTTACAACGAGAACGAGGCAGTCATGTGCTTCGCTGAGTGCGCACCCATTTAGTTGCGTTTCAACCACTGTACTAACGTATTAGATATTGCAATCTTGAAATCGGGACATGGTCTGGGGCCATTTATTCAGCGTGCACTTTTCTGGAGACTTACAATTCAGGACGTAGCGTTCAACATTATTGTTCAGCCTGTTCCTGCGTTTTCACTGGAAATAATATTCAAGTGGGTACCATCACCAAAACATACTAGCTAACACAAACTGTTGCAAAAGAAACAACACAAGACATCCAGTTCAGCGACACGCCCGCAGGCTCAGGGAATTTTTTTCTCGTTTGATTATGAAGCCGCGTGATGCACAGAAGACACGCAAGCTTATTTTACAAGCGAAGAACTTTTCTCGAAAAAGGTTTACGTGCAAGCGTGATTTTTTCCACTGTCTGATTGATGTTGCCTGTCCAGTTGGTCAGCAGTGGTCGCATTAGTTTGGTTAGGTCCTTAGTGTGACTGCGGTCTTCTCTCTCGCAAACCAACTCCGGAAATTGCACAAAATAAGGAAGAAGGGATGAAACTAACATGTTGCATAGCTTGCTGCTTCTTATGACCTGCGGGCACTTCATCACCTTGCTAACAAAGGTGCATGGTGATTTTCAGATACCTTAGGCGTCCATCATCAAGAATTGTGATAAGTCCAGGGTTTTGCAGGAATCACAAGGCACAAAGTTAATAAATGGATGGGGGCTAATAAAATAAAATTATTGACACTCTAAAGTAAGCACTAGAAGTTATTTAAACTTTGGTAATATATAAATAATGAAAACACGGGCAGGCACTGAAAAAAGAATAAATAAAAATGTTTCATGAGATTCTGTAAAACTATTCGTATACTTTCTCTTCAAATGGACGTGCAAGGTAACCAGCCAAGAATGCAATCGGTGCTAACTCTATGTCACCTGCTGGTTCACAACACACATGAATGAATCCAAGCTGACTCGAAAATTCTCTCGCAGCAGACGTGATATGGCAGTTGGCAAGGTACTTTCATAATCACGAATACCAAGTTTTATAGCTGCCTATATATTGTTGATAGGTGCATTTGCAGGCTGATGCTTGCAAGATGCCAACCTGCACAAAGCATGGCAAAATGTCTATAATCTCAGTCGATATATATATATATATATATATATATATATATATATATATATATATATATATATATATATATATATATATATATATATAGTTTTTTTTTGCTAGTGGTACCTTCAGTATTTTCTCTGAGGTGAAAACTGCAGCCCTTGCGTCAACTTTGTCGTTCCCGCCTTTGAATCGCCTTAGGCTGCTAAAAAGCGATACTATACGCGATGCGCAAAACGCCGACAACGCCGCCTGTCGCCAAAGCCGCAAAGCGTAGGCGGGCTCGGTCGGGCGTTGTTCATGTCAGCGTCTAGGCGCGCGCGTTGTGTTTTCGTCTTTGATCGTGGTTTAACAGATATGCCGCTGTCAATCTTTAGCAATGTCCGGAAAGAATTTCTGCGCAGTTGGTTTTTCGAACACACATAAAACATTGCCAGGAACAGGTTTGTTTAAGTTTCCAGCGATGCTTCACAAGAGCGACGGCGGCCGTGAATCGCGGCTGTATTACGCAGGAAGCGAACAATTCCACCGAATGACATTTGTTGAGTTTATTGTCATTTTTTCGACGCGTTGCTACACGACGAAAGCTAATGCCGTTTCTAAATTATGGTAACTGCGATGGACATGCAAATGTTGGGGCGCCTTCAATATGTTGCGAAGATGACTGCGCTGTAAACGAAAGCAGCCTTTAAATCGACATTCATATCTTGCATGCCTTGTAACCAGCTTGTTGATTAGGACTACCAATTACGAAGTTAGCGGCAGTGTCGGCGACGTTTGTTTAGGAAAGGGCACGGAAGGTGCGCACGTCTGCGCTCGACTGCGAAACGCGTAGGAGTTTCGACGTTTTCGCCAGATCGTTCGCTCGGCGTATTAAGGCCCGGCGAAAAATGCACGAGTTTGGCTTCATCAAGAAAGCATATGGCAAATTCATAACGCTTGCCACATCGGATACCGCGAGCTTACCGCAACGACGCCGCCCGCGAAAGCGGCCGACGACGGCGCTCTGGCCGTGTGCTAGGCCCTAGTCGTCGCTATGCCTAAACGCCTAAACGGTTTCGCATAAAAGCCGTAGCTAGAAGCACTTTGGAAGTAGTAAAATATTTTTATTCCTTCATCAAATTAAGCGCTTATTATTCAAAATCAGCAGAGCATGATTTTCTGAAGGTGGCGAAAGAAATTTGCCGTGTCGGCGACTCTGCGCCGACGGACAGCGGCAGCAGGAGCGACCTGTTCCGCCCGCGCTGGGTGCGGTGGCTACGGGTTGGCTGGCAGGAATGGGTGCGTTTTTTTTTCGTTTTTTTTTCCGATGGTATTTGGCATATTTCACAAACATAACTAGCTGCACAATTATAGGAGCACAGTAGTATTTATTGCAGGTGGCACGTTTGTACTTCACCGAGTCTCTGGTTCGAAATAACACATTTCCTCGTTGATCGCATGCGGATGAGCACCTCAATCTGTATTCGATACCTAATGTCGTTTTCATCGAATGTCATTATACTTTCTCGTGTAGAAGCAAACAAATATCATTTTGAACGAAAGTCATTCGATAGAAAAGGTATTAAATTTGCCGTGTGGCAGGGCTGAGTGATAACTATGTTTTCAGTGTTTTCTGCTTGTCATTGCCCCTTCCGTGCACACTTCTTGTTTAAACTTGGTTGCCTCCGCTGTAGGGAATATACAATATGAATTATATTTATGAAATGCTTAGCCAGCAAATATTTAGCGTGCATTGACATCGCGCAGCACGCGGTTGCATTTTGCCTTTCGCCTCCACTTAAAAGCGGGCGGCGCGGTCGACTTTGGTCCCGATAACTCGATCTTCTCTCAGTAGCTTGAGCCGCTGCGGCAGGTTATTGAACAGACATTTTCCAATATGCGTTTTGAAACTTGCCATGAAATTACTTTGAAGACCAGGGCCAGTGTTCCTGTTGGCTGGCAACATACGAAAACATAACATGTCGCTGCACTTGATATTGGTTCTAGAGCTTGTTATAAAGTGCGCTGTAATTCTGCAGTTGGACGCGAGGGTGATACAAATGAAATGAAGATGATACTACAATAATAAAATAGGATATAAAATTTAAATGTAATATGCTCTTGACTAACCTGCGATGCAGCTTTTCAGATATTGCCTCTGCTGATATCTCACTCCCCCATGAAATTATCTACCCGATCTGCCTTTTTGATGACGGAATAGGTGAAATCTATCCTGTACAGGCAGTGGTAAAGCGCAGGCAAGAAAATCTGAACTCTTGCTACAGGAGCCCAATATGCGCTATTTTCTGATGCTCAGAATGCTGGTTTGCAAGCTCGTTGGCTTTTGCTGCGGTCGCACCGGCACGAAACCGCTCGCAGTTTCGACGACGCTGCCTAGTTTGCTGTAGCAATTTATTGCATGTAAACGAAGCAAGCGTGCACCATTAAGCAGAGAAAGAACATTGGTTCATAGGTCTAGGAATGAACGAATTAGCGTGGCGTTGTAATGAAAGCGGGGCACTCAAAATGAGCTCCACTTCGTACTTGATGGCAGCTGCAGGAGACACTTGATGCATTATGGAGGTGATGTAGTTTCAGACGGCCGTGATATCGAACAAATGTCCAATATTATAAAGGGCGATCGCCTTGCGCACGCTGACACCGCGGAAGTGCCCGCGAGACGCGCACAAACGGCAGATCGCACGCGCGCACCACGGCCGCGCTTGACGCGTGAGGCCCGTCTCGGGTTCCGACGGCCGCCGCTACGCGGCTTTCAGTGGCGCCCCTATAGGCGCTGCGCATGGCGTATAGACCCGCTTTCAGAGCCTGCTTTAGGGCGTATCGGAAGCTGAAAATACGATTCGGGTAAATGCAATGCACTAGTAAGGCACACAGAAGACATTGTTGTAAGATACTTGATGTGATCAAGAAGGTCCTTAATTTGCGCCACTGTGGATCTGGTTGTCATGATTGTCACTTCGTACGTTTGTTTGGTTAGCCTTTGCTTCGACGTGCCTTCTTGGACCTGAATGTCTTCGATAATGCAAAGTCCAACTCAAACCAAGAGAGTCGCTCGTCATCTAACAAATAGAGCGGCTCCTTTTGGTGTCTCCATGGCTTATGCGATGTTGGGCAAGGCATACCATTTTGATATCATCGTCATAAAAGTGATCGTGGCGCAGCTATCTTGAAACACACATGCTTCGGGATGACACTGGGGGTTGTCCAGGAGGAAATGAAGTGTAGCTATAACAAGTGGGGAAAATAAAGCTATTGACCTGCGCACATTAATTTTTTCAAGGTTGCTTGGCTCAACATGAGCCCGCGCGTGAGTAACCTAACTTGTAATGTGGGCAGTTCGGGAACACGGAAGGGACAGCTAAAGGAAGCAGGATCTTCAGTTTTATGTTCTTCCTGTAATCGCCATCTGTGAAGTATAGTGAGCATACCAGTGTTGTCACTCGGCTCCCACCCGCTTCCTTTTCCATCCTAGCCCTCCCGAGATATGTTTTTCGGCCATTCTGCTCGACGTTGTGAACCGCACGGGAACTCACGGTAACCGATCTTTTCTTGCTTTCGTGGTGCACAGCGGCACACAGCAGTTGCCTGGCATGGTGCTGCATACGCTTAGGACTCTGTTGACACAGGCACTCATAACACGCATGCAGAACTATCAGAACCACGCGGTTATGCTGAGTAGTCAAAACGATAACACGCGCCAACCCAGCCAGCGCGCTTCTTCCGCGTCGTCTGCTCGTCCGTGCCCGGCGTGCCGGCGGCGCTTTGTCCTGGAGTGGTGGCGCCCCCGCGGAGAATGACGGCGGAAACTGTAACTTCTCCCAATACGCGCTTCCCCAGCCATTGAGGCGCGACGCGACGGGCCGCACCAAGTGCGCCTCCATTGAGCGGCCGTGGTTAACCGAGTGAGTTCTGACACGGCCGCTCAATGGAGGCGCACTTGGTGCGGCCCGTCGCGTCGCGCCTCAATGGCTGGGGAAGCGCGTATTGGGAGAAGTTACAGTTTCCGCCGCGGGGGCGCCACCACTCCAGGACAAGGCGCCGCCGGCACGGGCGAGCAGACGACGCGGAAGGAGCGCGCTGGCTGGGTTGGCGCGTGTTATCGTTTTGACCACTCAGCATAACAGCGTCCTAAGCGTATGCAGCACCATGCCAGGCAACTGCTGTGCGCCGCTGTGCACCACGAAAGCAAGAAAAGATCGGTTACCATGGGTTCCCGTGCGATTCACAACGTCGAGCAGCATGGCTGAAAAACATATCTCGGGAAGGTTAGGACGGAAAAGGAAGCCGGTGGGAGCCGAGTGACAAGTCACTGGTATACTCACTGCACTTCACAGATGACGATTACAGGAAGAACATAAAACTGAAGATCCTGCTTCCTTCAGCTGTCCCCTCCGTGTCCCCGAACTGCCCACATTACAAGTTGAGTTACTCATGCGGGCTCATGTTGAGCCAAACAACCTTGAAAAAATTAATGTGCGCTAGTCAATAGCTTTATTTTCCCCACTTGTTATAGCTACACTTCATTTCCTCCTGGACAACCCCCCGTGTTATCCTGTGTGTTTCAAGATAGCTGCGCCACGATCACTTTTATGACGATGATATCAAAATGGTATGCCTTGCCCAACATCGCATAAGTGAAGCCATAGAGACACCAAGAGGAGCCGCTCTATTTGTCAGATGACGAGTGACTCTCTTGGTTAGAGTTGGACTTTGCCAAATCAAAGACATTCAGGTCCTAGGAGGCACGTCGAAGCAAAGGCTAACCAAGCAAATTAACGTACGAAGCAACAATCATGACAACCAGATCCACAGTGGCGCAAATTAAGTACCTTCTTGATCACATCAAGTATCTTGCAACGTCTTCTGTGTGCCTTACAAGTGCATTGCGTTTAACCGAATCTTATTTTCAGCTTTCGATACGCCCTAAAGCAGGCCCTCAACAGCAGGCCTGTAGTATCGCTTTTTAGCAGCCTAAGGCAATTCAAAGGCGGGAACGACAGAGTTGACGCAAGGGCTGCAGTTTTCACCTCGGAGAAAATACTGAAGGTACAACTAGCTAAAACAAAATATATCGACTGAGACTTTGTGCAGGTTGGCATCTTGCAAGCATCAGTCTGCAAATGCACCTATCAACAATAGACAGCTATAAAACTTGGCATTCGTGATTATGAAAGTCGTACCTTGTCAACTGCCATATCACGTCTGCTGCGAGAGAGTTTTCGAGTCAGCTTGGATTCATTCATGTGTGGTGTGAACCAGCAGCTGACATAGAGTTAGCACCGATTGAATTTTTGGCTGGTTACCTTGCACGTCCATTTGAAGAGAAAGTATGAATAGTTTAACAGAATCTCATGAAACATTTTTATTTATTCTGTTTTCAGTGCCTGCCCGTGTTCTCATTATTTATATGTTACCAAAGTTCAAATAACTTCTAGTGCTTACTTTAGAGTGTCAATAATTTTATTTTATTAGTCACCATCCATTTATTAACTTTGTGCCTTGTGATTCCTGCAAAACCCTGGACTTATCAAAATTCTTGATGATGGACGCCTATGGTATCTGAAAATCACCATGCACTTTTGTTAGCAAGGTGATGAAGTTCCTGCAGGTCACAAGAAGCAGCAAGCTATGCAACATGTTAATTTCATCCATTCTTCCCTATTTTGTGCAATTTCCAGAGTTGATTTGCGAGAGAAAAGACCGCAGTCACACTAAGGACCTAACTAAACTAATGCGACCACTGCTGACCAACTGGACAGGCAACATTAATCAGACAGTGGAAAAAATCACGCTTGCACATAAACCTTTTTCGAGAAAAGTTCTTCGCTTGTAAAATAAGCTAGCGTGTCTTCTGTGCATCACGCGGCTTCATAAACGAGAAAAAAATTGTCAGAGCCTGCGGGCGTGTCGTTGAACTGGCTGTCTTGTGTTGTTTCTTTTGCAACAGTTTGTGTATAGCTAGTATGTTTTGGTGGTGGTACCCACTTGAATATTATTTCCAGTGAAAACGGAGGAACAGGCTGAACAATAATGTTGAACGCTACGTCCAGAAAAGTGCACGCTGAATAAATGGCCCCAAACCATGTCCCGATTTCAAGATTGCAAATATCTAATACGTTATTACAGTGGTTGAAACGCAACTAAATGGGTGCGCACTCAGCGAAGCACACGACTGCCCCGTTCTCGTTGTAAACGGAAGACCACGAAGGACTTGGAAAAGCCTAGTGATGATGACTTGCCGCTATCACCTTATCAATAGCAAACTTGCACATAGCATCACATACTGAGTGAAACGCCGCTCATAATCCTAAATTGAGCAAGCGCCGACCACGCGGACGCCGAAACGAAAGCACAGCCACGGCCGCTGCGCGCAGCTCTCCGCCCGAACTCGTCCCGGAGCGGTGGCGCCGCTGCGGTGGTGATGAGAACTAGGCGCAATACGGCTCTTCTGGGCGACGCGACGGGCCGCACCCAAGTGCGCCTCCATTGAGCGGCCGTGGTTCTGAAAGGATTGGTTTGGTTATACTCAGACAGCATTGGTTTGTTTAACACTATCTTCGTTCGCATCATATCTGTAGATGCTGCCATCAGTATGCTGTCATTCCTCTTCCCCTTCATCTGCCTTCGCAAAGTCCCTCAACTTTTTCCGAGCGAGTTGAACTTTTGGCGAAGAATTCCGCGGTAGAGGAAAGAAACAATGCAAGTGTTTTATGTGTTGAATTCGATGCCCATTTCAGCAATGCACGACAGACAAGATTCACTGGGATCTGCGGCCAGCTTCAACAAAGTTCAAGCTTGTAACAGGATAGGAGTTACTCACCTATAGAAAGGAGCACAATGAAACTTATTGCATGAGCATATGACCGCAGATTCCCGCATCCACTGGTTGTGCCAGCCTTTAAATAGACTTTAAATAGGCAGCCGCAGGGGTAGGGATCGCTGTGGACGAAACGTGTCGATCGGTATAGGCGGTGGCCCCCCTTATATAAGTAAGGGGCTGGTGTCAGAAGCGCCCCGTCACCAAACTTGTCGGAACGAGGTGAGTGCCGGAACGAGATATAAATAGCGCACAATGAAATTTAGTGCATGAACGTTTGACCGCTGTGTGCTTAGAACCCTCAGGCTCCTATTCTTTTTTTTTTTTTTTTTTTTTTTTTTTACATTTACTATCGGCAGCAACAATTGCGTGTAGTACGCGAGCTTCGACTGCATCTTACCACACCACGTCATGGACAACCATCGAAAAGACCAATGTTATCTGCGGGAATGTCAGTCTCCTCGTTTCGATATATATACGTGGCACCCTTTGTTATCGAAAACTCCTCAAACTTGGCTTTGCGGGCAGTTTAGACAAAGCTTGCGGCCTGTCAGTGTTGATGTGGTGGCGCCGATTCCACAAAACAGTCGATGCAGACGCAGTCGCTCTTTCCGGAGGCCCTGCAGGGTTTAGAGATGCCAGTGGTCGGGTGAATGAACATGCGGTGGCAGCTAGCAGAAAAGCGATTGGAAGATTGGTGGCTTAACAGCAGAAAAGTGACATAATGTTAGTAATGTCGAAACAAAAAATCAATAAATATAGAATGATGGTACAGATAACCAATCTAAAACAATATTCAAGATATAGGGGGGGGGGGGGGGGGGGGGGACGAGCATGATAGCAACTGCTACCACCCCGTTTCAAAGGGGACGCTCATATATAAAGGCGAAAGCCTTTAATGCCTCACACTGTCGTCAGTAAATGCGTCCGCGTTTCGGGTGCATGCCTTATATGGGCATATGCCAACCACCATTGAATCGATACTTAATCAATACCAATCGAAGGATATTAGAACATGATTCAAGGCATTTTCAAGGTATTTTCATGATAATTTAAGACTAATAATAAAATAGTTAAGCAGGTGCCCAGGAGCCCATGCATTTGGAGGTCATCGTAACTATAACTAACCATCACGTACTAGTTAAGGGGTGTTTAACTAACACTAACCAGACGTTAACTAGTACCGAATCAGAAAGTGCAAGTCATGGTTAGCTATCACTAACCAATAGTACTGGCGACGGCATCAGCCATGGTGTCATGACCAGATGTGACGTATAACCATGACGTCACGTCGTGCCTGATAACCTGAAGTGATAATGAAGTCACATCCGGTCATGACGTCATGACTGGTGTGACGTAACCAGGAGATTCACGCATATACGAAACCGACCCCGCCGGGCGTTCGACCAATAGACGTCCGTGCGGTGCCATTCATTTGGCGCTTCCTCGAACGCCGCACCACAGAGCATGTATAGAAATAGACGCAGTACATCAGGCATCAGCAGCGTTTAAAATTGGTGGACAGCAAAGAAAAGGCGCAGTGTCTGACACCATCCATCCATCCATCCATCCATCCATCCATCCATCCATCCATCCATCCATCCATCCATCCATCCATCCATCCATCCATCCATCCATCCATTCATCCATCCATCCATCCATCCATCCATCCATCCACCCACCCACCCATCCATCCATCCATCCATCCATCCATCCATCCATCCATCCATCCATCCATCCATCCACCCATCCATCCATCCATCCATCCATCCATCCATCCATCCATCCATCCATCCATCCATCCATCCATCCATCCATCCATCCATCCGTGCGCGCACGCACGCACGCACGCACGCACATACATACATACATACATACATACATACATACATACATACATACATACATACATACATACATACATACATACATACATACATACATACATACATACATACATACATACATACATACATACATACATACATACATACATACATACATACATACATACATACATACATACATACATACATACATACATACATACATACATACATACAAGTCCATTATGAATGCCTCTATTCTGGAATACATGCTTCATATGCTCACTCGTGTCGCTCTATACGGCCAAACCATGTTTTTGCGACTCAGCTCTGCAGAGAGAGCAGTTATATCCCGCAATCGCTGGACAAATCGGGCGTGAATTCTGCCAGCGCCCAAGAGACACATGCGTGCTATATATATAGCTTGTCGGCACAAAATTTAAGTCATGAAAACATGCTCCAGCTTCATTATATAAGATTTGGGGTATCCAGCTGGCAACTATTCATTGCTGTATATACGCAGCGCAAAGCATGTGTTATAGATATTTTGTTCCCCTTCGGAACCATCAATGTCCTCACTTCATAAAAATGTTGATGAATGCGCGTGAGCGCTCTGAAATATTTTCAACGTGCCCGTTTTCCCCACAAAATTTTATGACTTCGCACAAAAAACGTGACCCAGAAGAGAGTGAGATCTTGTGATGGAACTGAAAATTACATGTTAGCACCTCAATTACTCTCGAACAGTGTAGTCTTCAAGCCACTCCAGTAGCTTTAACTATGAAATGTCATTTTTTTTACATTTTGTCCTCGTTTGTATAGGATACATACAAAGTACTGCTGTTGTGCTCCAGCAGCCATCGTGAACATGCAGGGGGCACGCCCGTATAACGGTAAACGGATTCCTGCTATCAGGAGTATGCATGCATGCACCAAACCGCCGTCGCCGTTCTCTTTTACAGTAAAAGTATACGCGTCTTTCAACATCGGAAAAGATAAACAAAGATGGCTGTCCTATTCGGTTCTGAGGCGCCATCTTTCACTCGGTACTTCGACTTCCAGGTTGTGGTGTGATGGATCGAATTCTCGGTGGTTTGTCTTATGGAGAGCGGATTATAGCAGCCAGACATTCTGTCTGATCAGACTGGGCAAGCACAATTTCGAAATCGTCGTCATATGCAGCTTTGTGCGTAAAGACGCCTGTATCACAGTCCTCGGACAGGCCGATGTGCTGGCCTGTCCGAAATGCACATGCATTACCGGCTTTTCTGAATTATAGGATTCAGTACTATACAGGCAAGTCGTTTCGATGTTTTCACTGAACTTCCTGCACGTTCAGTTACGTGGTTTATCAACTGCTTTAGTTATGAAGCGCAGGATTTCTCTGCCGCCGCAACAGCTGCCTCACTTGAGCAGCATGAAATGGTGGCACAAAAAACGATGAACTGCATGGCTGTGCTTGATTTCCGTAAACAGGCTTTGGTGCCTTGAGTGGGGATCGAGCCGCGTCGTCACGGAATTCTGTGCAACAAGCAGTCTCCTTATTTATTTATTTATTTAGAAAAGACAATGCGATGTGTGGTGCAGCAAATTATAGGACAAACGTCTAAGAGAACTTATGCAAAAGTTATTTTAAGTTCGAACTGATATACAGGAATTAATATATCATAGCATATCAATACGCCGTCTATGTTCGGTGGCCAATTGTTCATTTTATTCCATTTTTTTCTTCACAGTTGTGTGCGCGCGGTAAGCCTGAGAAGAGCAGATAGCGCACGAACGGCGTGAAGGCTATAGCTGTATGCTTTTAGAACTCTTTCAGGTTCCAAACAATTGATGATTTAAAGGAAGTAAGTGGAGCAGGAAGGAGTCGAGATATTAAGGCTAAGACAAATCATGAGAATATTACTATAGGATGCGTAATCTGCATCTTCCCCTCTAACGAGCTCATCGTCTACTTGTCCAGATATCGGCGCAGTGCTGCGCGCTCAGTCGTTTCGACGCCGCTTAGAGAAAGACTGTCGGCCGCTCCGACCACTCAGATGTAATAGCCGCATGGCTTAGCAATAGAGGACAACAGTGTCGATCACAACAGCGTAAAAGCAGCTTCAAGTTATGACAGCTGGGAGCGCCAGGACAAATTTAGTTATTAATGAGAGTGCACCTAGTAAACAAAACCGCGTGATCCCAAAGCCACCTTGCATTAAATTTGTGATTAGAAGGTAAGTTAATGATTGCCGAGAAGGAAGAAGTCGTCCCAATTGAAACGGTTGAAACAAACATTTCAAACACACACACAAAAAAAACATGACCTAATAACTTTTCTTTTTTCGAGGGCTGTTCTTTTTTATTTTTCATGCACAACGCATTGCACTCCGATCGTCTGCTTATACAGCTTAACACGAAAAATGGAACGCAGAAAAATTCTCTCAATCTTATCTTGACGCCTTTTTGCAATTCGCACGACGACATCCCTACCAGCCGAAAACGGATGCGCCGTTTCATAGTCCCCGAATAATGGAAAACGAACGCCTTACGCTGCCAGACCTGAATCGGTGGTTTCTCGCGCATACCGCTAGGTGGCGAGCGATGGTTTGAAGTTATGAATACGCGGAACGTACGCAAGGAGACGCGAGCACTAAGCACAGGGGGCGCAGTCAAGCCTTCCTCCTCACCCCCTGCGCACGTGCGGTAGGAGCGGCGCTTTCCCAGAGGTGCTTCGCACCTGCACGCCGTGGCACCCGGGCGACAGCACAGCGCCCGCGGGCGGAGGCGTCTTCTGGCCGCCAAAGAATGGATGCCTCGGGGCCGCTGAATGACACGCCGACAGAGCCCGATCCTTGTCTGCCGGCCCCTTCAAAGAACCCGTCCATTGCGGAGAACCGCTACGCAGAGTGAAAACTAGTATCGTTTGGTCCAAGGCTTTTATCCACCTCACCTGTGCGAACTAAGCGGAGTGCAATCTATAGTTTGCCAGGCACATCTGACCTGTTCAAATCGCGATCGTTGCTGTTCGCGGACAAATAGCAGCTTTAATTGATTTCGAAGGCTGGTGAAAACCGCGGACAGGTTAAGATGATTGAATTAAGATGGTGAGTCAGCGGAAACTGTAGAACAGGGAAATGTGTGTCGCATATATGTATGGATGTGTATGGATGCATGTGTGCGTCTGAAAACGTAATTAGGCAGTAAATTCACTTAATGCGACTCGCGTGAACATGAATAGCTCGTAATGATTTTTAAAAATATCGATCAGCGTTATGGCAGGTGCACTAACGGCGTTTTCACGTGAACGCATATATTAGTGCTCATGCAAGTGCATGCACATGCCGTCTTACGCGCGCGTACAACGGTACTGCACGTGTTTCCGGAAATGTGTGCCTAAATGGAGCGAAAGCAGTGCCGCTGCAGATTCCAAGGTCAACTTTCACGACCATCAATAAAAGAAAAATGGAGACAATTATGACTTAAACTCCTGAAGCAACATATCTCAAGACCCTTTGCAAAACTCTGGAAGTCAGCTTCTCTGCACAGCAAAAACCCCTGCACCATGGCGGCCAAACCTGTTTTGAGAACCGAAGTTGGGTGCAGTGCAGGAGACGTCTATTGTGACAATAATGCCCACGTCCATTTCCTGCACCCCTCTGCCTGTTGTTGCTGCCGCAATTATGGTATTAAGAGGCCATCGGGGAAGCCAGTTCCTCGCAAGTGCCATTCATATCGCCTCTCCCGCCGGTATGCTTCCTCCTCGTTTTCAAAAGCAAAGGAATTCTGCTTTCCAAGTTCATGCATCACATCAGGCTTGACACAGAAGTATTCTGCGCTGCACCCAACTTCTGCCCCCAAAACAGGTTTGGCCACCATGGTGAAGGGGTTTTTGCTGTGCAGAGAAGCTGACTTCCAGAGTTTTGCAAAGTGTCTATAAAGCACGATTTCTCTTTGCTTAATTAACAGTAATAACACAGTAATCTATAGAACATTCCATTGATCCGTAATGCGGCTTCGATATGAACAAAGTAATTGCGTGTCCAACATCACATACGCGTCCATCACACACACGCCGTTAAAGACGCTGTAGCAAGCACCTACAAAATACAGAATAAGTAGGTAAAAAGGAAAGAAGGAGGTAATTCAAAATAAAAACTTTATCCGCAGCGACATAAAGAAGTAGCGCAGCGGTTTTTCTGGCATCTTCGACACGTGAACTTAAAAGAAGGACGGCGCAAGACTATGCAGATTCCCCATATTCTAAGGGCAGCAGCTCGCGGCGGCGTGAAAAAAATAGAACTTATATTTTCGAAGCCGCAGCTACCGGCCATGTTTGTGTCGATTTCGTGTTCAGTTGGTTTACGTTTCGGTACGAAAGCACCCAATACGCCCACCACCACTGACCAAAAGTCTTGTCCGCGTGCCGTCGCTTTGATTGGCTAAGCTGTTTCGTGAGGTCACAACTACGTGGCCTTACGCGGGTAGTTCCAACTATCTGTTAGAGGGGCTGCAACACGCGAGTCTTCCCGAAGGGTCTTTCAAGTTCATCAGCCAACAGAGGAAATGATGAGGCCTATGACCGACCAGTGACTGGTCATAAGCTCTTGCAGTGATTTCACACTAAATACAGAAACATTGAAGCGGATTCAAACTGGTTGGGTTTGATCCCGCGGGTGCTCGGGCTCAGTAGCCGAGCCTTCAGTAAGGTATGATTTAAGCGAGGTTTAAGTACGCTAAACTACACCATTTTCTCGCTGCGCTGGTGCAGTGGTTACTGATGTGTCCAAGGATGCGTGATCAAACTGATCGATTTTTCATGGAACGAGAAAAGTAAAGGCACGCATGCGCTATGCGATGCCAACCCCAGGAGGTCGAAATTTCCGAAGCCCTCCCCTACGGCGTCTCTCATTTGGGACGTTAAACCCCATCAAACCAAACCAAACCGCGCCATTTGACGAGCAGGCTCCCAGATGGCGTCACAAACCCATGGCCTCTAGAGTCACTTAATGGCCTCCATCGAGGGACTTTAATGGCTTCCGCGATCAAGTGCGCCGTTGCTCTCTGGATCTGATCACGGAGGCAAGGGTAACACCTCCGCCATTTGACTCCTCGACTCTCCGATGGAGCGACATGTGAAGATGAAACTACAGTTTCCCATGCGTTCGCACTATAATCGGTTTACCAGAGATAATCCCTGCCAGTTTTTTGTTTTCACTCTTTGTTTAGCGACTGCAAATTTTGGCCTCGCAGACCGTGCTTGAACTCACAGTAAAATGCGTGCGTCGCGAAAAAGCTGCCGGACGTTCCCTTTAATCATGAGAAAACGCGGTTTCTTTCAAGTACCAGATAAAGATTGTAGCAGTAGCCGCATGTGCTATCCACTGAGCCCGCTGCCTCTACAGCGTCATCATCACCATCGGTGCACGAAGACAGCAGCCTCTTCATTGTAAGGGGTGGGGTCTCGGAGAGAAGGACACCGCGAAAACCGTACGGAGCGCTACAGCCGGAACACAACAAGAGCGGAGAAGAGGGGGTTCGCGCGCACCTGGTCCTGAGCCGTGAAATCCGGCCGCATCGATGGGATATATCTGCGCGGCTTCTTTCACGCGCCGCGCTGAGAAGAAGAGTGGCAGATGCGTCGCTGCGCTGCCCGCCGCCTTGAGCCCTCCGTGCGTGGGTTCCGCTTGGATAGACCAGCGCGTTCGGGCGCATATACGGTCTCTTGCGCCGTTGCTCCCGCGTGTTACGTCTTCATAAATCGGCGCGCTTGCCCTGATGCCGGCGCCCGTTTTTTATCCTCCCGGAAGGCGACCACAGGGCTTTGTGTGAGCCGTGCAACTTCTACTTTTTTACTTGCTATCAGTACCTCTTTTTGCCTGTTTTTCCCACTCGATAGTCAATGCGAGCTTGGATGCGCCGCTGCCCGCTTTCAGTTCGATCCGCGAAAGCCTTTTGCAGTTTTCATCGGCCAGGTGAGACGGCTTCCGATTCTACAACACGCGATCCTTAAGTTAAGCGGACGCTTAAGTCAAGATTACGATTGACCCTTGGCGGACCTTTGACAGATGTCAAGCCACTTGGGGGCACCAGTGAGCGAACTTTCTAATTGACACGTGTAATTACCAAGGCACTATGCATAACGGACCACGTGATGTGTCACAATCACACAAGGCCTCAATTAACCAAGTCTAACGAACTTGCTTAGGACAGCGCGTCTGACGCAATCTAACGGTTCTGCATTACCAAATTTATTTTAAAGCACGGTTTCCTTCACATCGTTGCGTGTTATAAGGACCTTTAAGGCCTATTATGGCCTCATAACTGCAAAAATTATTCAGTTTTTAATCACTCGAAACGCTTCAGCTTCATCGGTGACGTCACTCCCTTTCGACCAATGTCGACTTTCCTTGCACGCCGGCATCACATTTTCCGCCGAACGAGAGATTTAACACATCGCGTTAATGACATACCGCAGGTTATATACGCACAATGAGGTTCTTATCGAGGGGAGGAAATGAGGGGTTTACACGGTATATACGCATGCTTCGTGAGCGATGGAATGGAGGAGAAAGGGAGGGGATATGACGCGTGTTACGGGCACAGGTGAAAAAGGGATTGGTTCTTTTTTGCTGTTACGTCAACAGGCAAGCAGTCTACAAATATAGTTCCTTGACTGCGCAACAGTCTTGTGCTTGCCCACGAACCAGCTCCGTCACTCTTTCCGCCCCTCCAACAAAAGGAGCATCTGCTTGGTTTAATTGCGGAGAACGTCTTCAAAGAAGACGTAAGGTTTGAACGCCGACACGCAAACCAACAACTTCCTCGCGACAAGTTCATAAGGCGAATTATATAAATAAGGGAGAATTAGAAGGAGGAGAAAACACTACACGGCCGCTTTTAGCTTCCATACAGGTATATACTTCTTTCGTGAGTCTAACTGGCACAAGAGGAAATGAAAGACTACGTCATTTTTTTTTTTTTTTTTTTTTCACATGCATGGAGAGCAAAACCCAAACCAAGGCACGGGCTAATACAAACCGAAATCTTACGGAAAGGGAGCACATGACAAGGAAAAAATGCGAAAAGAGAAGGGAATATTAAGTAACTTTCAAGTATTTTTTAAGGCTGAACTCGCTTCCTGTTAATTGATCTCGGACCCTGAGCACAATTTAGCTTTCATGGCCTGCTTCCTTTTCACGCTGCCGCTGCTGCACACATGTGGAACAGATGCGCTTCTAATTACAACTCTGAATGATTTCCAGAAAGGCAACCTGCGAGTATACTATATATGTTCGAATAAGCCTGTCTAATTGACACTGAAACGAAGCCACGAAAAAAAAATATAAAGAAAAAAGATAAGAGTAAACAAATGCAAGCAATAAAAAGAAGATATAAATAAAAACTGAAAGAACTGTGCCTTCCCCACCTTCGTTGAAAACTTGTAATGACTCTCCTCGTTAAAGGCACCATTCGGGCTTGTTTTTAACGTGGAATGGCCACTAACCCGCAAAAGGCCGCTTAGACACACGCTTATTCAGAGAACAATCGTTCAAGAAGCATAATGAAGGCTTGGGAGCTGCCACAGAGCGGAGTGTGGACCCGTAACGTCTATGCCCTTTTGGTATATTATCAGCTCTTCTCACAATGCTGTCACAGAGTAGAAGCGAGCTGAATAAATATGCATATCGTTTGTATTTTGTTGCATAAACATTATCTCATTTCAAGGAATATACGGCATCATAAATGTTGGAATAATGTTATGAAGACGTTTTCGCTCGGTCGTCATCACACATTGTGGCCTCGGCCGTATCTTCCCAGCGAGGTGCAAATACCGTGAGCTTCAAGTTCGTCAATGGCCGTCAGGTATGCTCCCCAAAAAGGCTTTGAGGCACGCGTTCCCCGGTCGGCCCATCGGTGGCAGGTGAGGCTGCCTCCGGCTCCGTAACTGCTCTCCAAAGCCCGTTCTTCCTCCCCACGTCCAGCGGCGATCGCTTTGATGCTTCGGCTCGACCGCTGGGCGACCAGAAATCTGTACGCCGCAGCTGCCGGCAGAATGCAAACAAAACGCGCGCGAGCTCTGACGGCAATGCAGCCAGACAAGAAAGGGGGCGGGGGGGGGGGGGGGGGGGGATAGAATTGACGTATGTTTCATAAAAATATCAGGTGGCCGACAAAAAAAAAAATAGTTCATTATACAGCAAAATCATATCCGCCGATCGATTAGATTGCAGAACAACGAGGCATATATTAACGGAGCATTACATAATACAAAAACAAACGCTTATTCTGGGGTAAAATTTCAAGCGAATTAATTAATTATTAATTATTAAGCGAATTATTAATTTGCATAGTTCCAAATATTTTACTTGTTTAAAAGCATGGCATCAACTTTCTGCCTCACTATGTTTCACTTTTCTGGGAGGAACACACGATAGTCGAATTCGTGTACGTGTCAGAGAGCACCCGGGCTGTATGAGGTGCGCATTCAAGTACTCGTGAGACTGATTTTAACAAAGTGGTGTTTTTGGCGATCAGCCGAATCTCCGTGCAAGAGTCTTTGCATTCTCCCTCCATCGTAGAAGATACGGGGGACGACACTATGGGCTTACATGAACCTGACAAAGTCGGCTCGAGTCGGCCTATCGCGTTGAAAGCCGGTTGTCGCTTCGAGCTAAACGACTATCGAGTCCGGTTCCTCCTCTCCCGCCTGCGTGTGGTTCGCTTGCTCGAAGCAAAGAGTAGCGGCAATCTTGCCCGGATAGTCCCAATAGAAACGGGCTCATATAAACCCGGAGTTGTCGGGATGACTCAGCCCGACAACCGGCTTCCCTCGACTCGACCCACAAGCGTCGGGCTTCTGTAGGCTACTCAAGGGTATATAGCGCGATAGCGTTAATGACACGTTTTTCATGATTCCTTTGTGAACCGTGAACTTTGATGACAGCATGTGATATCGTTACATCACACAACCCACCGACGAGTATAAAGCAAGTGCTCGGCCAGAGCTATACCGCCTGCCAGAAGCATGGCCGTGATTTTTCGCTCACCACGACGAACACGCCGACGCCGCATTTTCTAGAGAACGGAAACGCATCGCTTAATATGGCTCCGCAAGAATTACAGTCATAACCGATAGCGCTCGATAGCGAAGAGCATAGCGACTCACCAAATGCGTTATATTAGAATGGAGCCGAAAAACGATCGACGGGATGCGAGCTAGCAGAGACCGCGCATGAAAAAAATTAGGTGGGCGTTTAAGTTTCGCGTAACACCGTCTTTTCATTCCGCGAATTTCCGGTATTTCGATACTGGCACAGAGTTTGGAAAAGTGTTAAACGTCGTAAGTTGGTTTGGTTTTTATTGACAGGAAAGCGCAGTGTCTCAAATGAACGGCATACACTTGGAGGTCCATATATGTCATTGATTCGGATCCCTACTGCAAAGCTAGCCTTCAACTTGACTTGCACATGGATACTAAATGGCAAGCGAAATGGTATGACGTCATCCTGAAAGATGCTCGAACAACGACTGCGTCACAGTTTTGATACGAAATCCCATGTATAAATTTTCAGAAACGTTTTTCTTAAACTAGGCTACGGCAACCGATTTTCGATCGCTGTATACGTTTTCTCATACAAAACTAATCGAGAGCCAGCAGGATTCCACATAAATGATCAATTAGAATTGTGCGTTTGTTTTTTGATTCCACGTCGTACAAAAGCATTAAGTCCGGATGGTTGGTGTCTGTTCCTGGCCATACGGGGCTGGGATAGGTCAACGCCACTTGCGGCGGGGGCTAGCCAGCCATCGAATTTTTATTTGTTAGGGCTTCATAGCACCCGCTACCGTTTTGGTGGTGGACGACGTCTATCTACAGAGCCAGTAGCAGGCCCGTGCATTTTCCTTTCCTTTTTCCTTCAGTCGCAACAACAACAACAACAACGACAAGCATCCTTCGCGTGTCCTGTGCTTGGACTATATTGATTCACCACTTTGCTCACAAAACGATTAACAAAGAGGCGCAGATAAAGACAGAAGTGACTGCAATTTGGCGTTTTCTACGCCTTCTTGGTCTGCTTTTTCCTTCAATTTTCTTCGTGCGCAGGAACATGACAAGTCTAAAAATCTTTATCATATTTTTCTCGCCCCAAATGCTGCGCAGGCGAATGAATCTTGCTACTGAAGCGTTGAAAAGCGTATCATTAAAAAAAAATTTTCACGAATTCTCTCGTGCAGTTCGCCTTGATTTATAAGAACGATCAAAGAAATTTCTATGAAGAAACTTCCAAGAAGTGAAGATAGCCACTGGAGGACGGTGACGCGCTCAGCCCGTGTACACGTCAATCAGTTACGGCTCTCGAAAAAGGTGGAAACAGAATCAAAGCCCACATTCATTCATAAGAGGAGGCGGTCACAGAAAAGCGATCGACCGGTGGCATTCAAATGTGTGCAGAGATCTCCCCTCTCGTGCTGCCTCCGCCGTGAACCGCTGCACGCACGCCGCGGGTCCGGACCCCTGTTCACGCTTCAGCGGGTGCCTTGTGTCGAATCCGATCTGTTTACTAACACAGTGTCCAATGCTATACTATAGGACAGAATGAAAGCAAAAGGACACTCTTTCGCTCGTGCGCGCGCCCTCACCCCTGCAGTCGCCCGCGCGTATGCGTGTGTGCGTTATGTGCGGCCCCTTCAAGCGTTCTTGCATCCAACGCCTTCGCTAAGCGGTAGCTCCGAGAAGGAGTAGAATAGCGTACAATCGCTCGCACCCGTTCCGTTCACCGCATGGCCGCCCCTCCTCGACACCAGAGGGCATGCCTAAAACGCCCCACGCCTGCCCCCACGCAGTAATTCACGGGGTAGCTCTCGCCTCTACTACCTCTACACTACCTCAAAGCCTTTCTCCATTCTAAATCCCATACTTCGCCACCCCTGCATGGTAGAATACTCTGCTTTCCCCTCCACCCTCTCTTTTTTTACCAGTTCGAAGAAAAGTTTAGAACACCCGTAGCATTTCTAACCATTTCTCCTCATTCTCAACGCCCCCCCCCCCTCCCCCTGAGCTAAAAAATAATAATAAGGAGAGTGAAAATACGAGCAGGAGAAAGAGAGTGGAGCATTCACTGCCATCGAGTGCGCTTCGGCTACAAGGAACGGGGGAGAATGGGGCCCCCGAGCTCATACAAAACGCAGGGCACAGCCGTTCTTTGCGCGGTTTCGGAAGCAAAAATGGAGCGAACCGAGGAACGGGTTCGCAAGAATAAAAGGAAAGTGCCGACGCATCCACTTATTTATCCCTCACTTCTGACCCCGCACGGCCGGCCGGCTCTCCTGTTTCCTTCGTTCCTCCACGTATGCGGAGCCGGTGAGCTTTCACAGTGCGCTTAGTTCTGCATTTCCAATTTCTTCTTTTCTTTTTGCGCTTCGATAGTCTGCCTGTCAACTATGTCCACGACACGGCTGCTACTATACGCGTGGGTTAAGGGAACTGAGGAAGTGCGAATGAACGCTTTGAAACCCGAGCTCAACGTTATTGCTGGGTTTGAAGCCGGGGTTGGGGCAGGGACGTCACGAGAGACATATACATGCCTCCCTTATCGGCTAGTCTCATCTTTCTGGGTAGTTGAAGGTATCACGATATCACCGCTTTGGCACATTCTGTTGGTTTCTCTATGAGCAGCTATAGCTATGTGTGGCTTCGCGAAAACAAACCACTGTTTTTGCATTGTAAAGTACCTTGAAGATCTCTTTGGAGATTACTCATTTACATTGTAGACTTTACATTGCGCAGACACTTTTTAAGCGTTTCTGTTGCTAATAAGGACGTCACGATGCCGCGTGCATGTGTGTTGTGGTGGTCATTTTGTGAATCCTGGCGCCTGCGGATGCGCATATTTTCTCCGTGCACCTGCTTTCACATTAATCCCCCATCCGCTTTTCATTCGTTCTTGGCTGGACTAAGGAACCTTAAAATGCTCTTGAACGCGCATTTTACTCTTCGGCTGCCTTTAGTAACATAGTAAACGTTCTGTCAAAATCTATCTTTTTTCGCAAGGACCGAGCATGTTTCAGTTGTAAGCAATATGTAAGGTAAGAAATATCATATTATCCTCCCCCCCACACCACCTTTTTTTTTTTTCAACTGCCTGAGTCTGTCTATTGTAAGCGAAGTACGCTATTGTCACTATGAGAAAAGAGGGTAACAGAGAGTTTTGGCTAAGCGGAAGCGGATTAGCGTGGAAGTACCACGTATGGCTTCATAGCACACTCAGCGGCACGTTCACCTTTCACGTTGTTCCCCATCGTTCAAGTCTACATTGTATGAGTCTACGCTACTCTCTCCTCTGTGATAAAGCGTTCAATTACAGAAATTGAGTAATATGATCGGCGGTCTGCTATTATGATCAGCTTTGGTGGATTTCGCTCCGCACATTCCTCGGACATGAGCTTGTCAGCATCAATCCGTACGTTACGTCATGTGATGCGCGACACGTCATCGATATCTATGATTCGGTACGTCGTGGGATCCCACCTTTATGTGGAGGGCCCAGTTGAGCCAGCGCAGTAGCAGATGCGCTCCGTTCGAGGCCATTATGTACATTCTCAGATAGCTCTCCGCGAGGTGGTTCGCGGTAGCGGGTCGCATATCGCGCTATGTTAAACCTCTTTAATTTTATAGTCAGAAACTGTTCGGCAGGAGGCAGGGTTTTGGATAACGAAAACAAACGTATAAGAAAAGCGTGAGTACGGGCGAGAGTGGCTGCGTACGCGAAACCGACGCAGTGACAAAGAGCAGGGGACGACCATCACAGAGCGAGGCCTCCCAAAATGCTGTCCACGGCAGACGACCGACGCCGCCACGCGGTGCCGGCACCAAGCTGTCTGGCCGGTCCGAACACCCGCAAGCAACAGGACAGACCACGAGGAAGAAGTGGAAGGCAGCAAGAGAACAAGAACGCGTGAGAGAGTAGGGCCCCACATATATAAAGAAAGTGGCAGATCATCCTCCGCATTTCCTCCTCGCCTCCCCCCCCCCCCCTCCTTTTTTTCCAAAGCAGTCAGCCTGAGCTGCCTTGTCCCCGTCATCGCAACGCCGTGCCTTTGAGCGTTGCTTCACTGCGGAGCGTCGATGCATTCCTCAAGGACACTGCAGCGCCGGTGTTTGCTGCACTGCCCGTCAGGAAGGAAAAATAGCGCAAAGACATCTGCGCTTGCTGCAAAGTCATCTATCATTTATCTTCATGCAGTGGAAATTTTTTCCGAACATCTAATGGTTGGGAATAAAAGAAAACTTGAAAGAAAGCCTTTGCGGTGCAACGGCGGTGCACATGAAATTACCTTTCGCATGACCTCTGTGTGACGTCACGCCTCAAAGCTGGGCGACCAACTCGCGCCGTCCGTGAGAGACGGCGGTGCGCATGAACGGCGGCCTAACTCCCGCTCTCTCCGCCAGGAGCGCCACAGGTGTTGTGACGTTATACAGCTGTATGACAGTAGCATTGATAATAGCGGTGCATTTAGTTCATAATAATGATGAGAGCAAACGTAATGCACCGTATGCAGCACCAAAACTCCAGCTTTCGCATTTCTGCAGTGTAGATTCCACAGTGCTCTCAATTTTCTTTTCCTTCTTCCTGCAGCCACAACAACAAAACATATTTAGCGGTTCAAAATGCCCTCTACATTTTTTTAATTTTTGTTTCATCGGAACTATTGGATTTGTAGAATAGAGCTCGTCCTCCTAATAGTATAGCCGCAAAAATAAAGTTTCTTAAAATATTGTACAACGCGTTACAAGGCTCACTAATGTCCCTCTGGTAGGCGTCCTAGCTCACACAGTAACACAACACATTTGACGTAGATCGCTACACCCAGAGATGTATGTCACTCTGCAGGCATCCTATACGGGTGCGCGGCGGTTAGTCAACAATTTCGCATGGGCCTTGGCCTCGCTGATAGCCGCCGACGCATAGGTGTCCAATATGCAGTCATTGCACTTGCCAGTGCAGTCTCAAAGCGTACATTGGCCGAGCGATGTACTCCGGACGCGCCTGCTGGTGCTGTCATACTGTGTGAAGCTGCCCCCGTCAGGGCGACATTTGAGTGCCTAATTGTAACAAGCGCTACATTTTTTTTTAATCTTTTTTTTTATGGGGAGGGGGGGGGCTATTTTTAGGGACGAGTTGCTACTCTGCAAATACAACATACCCTCTTTAAAAGTTAATTAATGTGTTTAGTTAATTAGCGAGCCTTCTGCCTCTTACCTAATGTCCTCCGTAGCTCCAGGGCTAAAATTAATCTAGCCGGTCACCTCTTTTTTTTTTAGAACTAAGAAGAAAAAAAAAGCACTTGGTACATACACGAACAACTCGTACTGTGCGAAGTGGTGCTTGTGTCAGGGGGGGGGGGGGGGGGGCGGTTTGGTCTCAATGCAACCAATGATTCATCGGGTTGCTCGGCTTGCTGTGTGCGCCAATGGTCGTTTGATGATGTCATTCTTTTTTTTTTTTTTTTTTTTGCCATCGCTGGGAGTTTAACGGCCATCTCTTGGGTACGAACACGGGCAGATTTCCACGTAACGGGGCGTTTAATTCGTATTCATGTCCGCGGTAACTCCAGGGCTAGCTAATCCCCTGATGGGGCTGGGGCAGGTAGGTCACCCCCGCTTGCGGCGGCGGCTAGCCTGCCACCGAATTTTTATCTGCTGTAGGCTGTCCTTGCACCCGCCACCGCTTAGGTGGTGGACGACGGCTGTTGTTGCGGCGCGCGTCTTTCTCTCCCTCTTCCTTTTCTTTCTTCTCTATTTTCACGTCTGTCTGCCTGCCGGGGTGGTGCAGTGGTAAGACGCCCGACTACTGTGCCGAAGTACCCGGGTTCGAACCCGACCTCGGCGGCTGCGTTTCGATGGAGGCGAAACGAGGAGGCGTCCGTGTGCTGTGCGATGTCAGCGCACGTTAAAGGTCCCCAGGTGGTCGAAATTAGCCCTCCACTAGGGCCCCTCTTTCTCTCTTTCCACTTTCACTCCCACCTTCCTCCCTTCCCTTAGGGCGCGGTTGAGGTGTCCACAGAAAACACGTGAGACAGTTACCGCGGCTTTCCCTTCCTATAAATCAATCCCCTCACTTCTGTCTGCACGAGACAGCGGAGGTGGCTCAGCTACAGAGCCAGTACCTTCTTCCCACAGCCACCACCACCACCACAACAACAACAACAACAACAACAACAACAACAACAACAACAACAACAACAACAACAGACTCTACTGTTGTGCTAAATGCGAGCGCGTTGCCCCTTGCTCTGTTGCTATAGGGAGAGTGTTTCATGAGAGTGTTACCGCACCTTCTTCCTGCAATTGTTTTTTTCGTGCGAGCTCCCGCCGAACTCCATGTGTGCTATCGAAGCTATCTGCTTCATTCGCTCTTTCTCCATTCATCCTCCAACTTAACCTGATATTATGATATACGTAAGGAGGCGTGGGTATTCTTTTCTTGTATTCAGGAAAGCTCAGAACTTTTCATCTATAGTGTTATTCAGGTTACTATGTCGGCCCGTGGACGGATGGACAGAAATGTTAATTAGATCAAGAATGTGCGAACACATCAAAGTAAAAATGTAGACGCCTAACGCATTTATGTATCGAAAGCTGGAATTGGGAACCTCGCCCAAGAACCAAGCGAAGATTGTGTACAAAAAGTATTTATAGATCATTTCGACCACACATGGAGCGTCTGGGTTTCCGTTCCTTAAGCTGCGAGTTCGTGGTTTAGTTCGGAGCCCTTGCACGTTCGTCACCAGAACAAATGTGCTCTTGGGCGGACAACGCCTTGTTTCTCCGGCACGTACATCAGCCGCTGCCAGGCGAGAAAGGGGAGGAGAAATTAGAAAGAGCGGGAACTGCAAAAGAAAAGAATGCGCATGCGCGCGTTCTCTCCTTCTCTTCCAGTTTTTTTTTTATTATTATTTTAGGCGCAGTGGAGGCGAGCGCGTATATATATACGCATATGCACTGAGGACGGACGGGCCCGGCCCATCGACTGAGGGCGCATCGTGCGCCAGCGCGCGACGGACGAGTGTGGGCGCCCGGCTCATTACTATACGTGGTTGGCAGAGTAGGGCCACCGCCCTGGTCCGAGGACCACTCCTGCAAAAAACACCGCGAAGACGCTCTTCTTCTCGTTGGACAAGAAGGGGAGGGAAGGAGAAAGGGGGGAGGCGACGGAGAAGCAAGCGACCATGCACTTACTGCGTATAGCACACACGCAGGCAGACAGGAAAGGCAGGCAGTGCGGATATATGCCTGCCTATACCGACCCGGATCTTAATTTGGCCCGGGCCGTTGCCGCCTGCTCCTTCCCCTCTCGCTACGTTACTTAGGGCTTCTCTCTTGGGCCGGTATAACGACAAGGAACGGCTTCGCATTTGCCTTCTTCCGCCCATACCAGCAGAGGGCCAGTAAACGGCAGCGCGCGCCGACACCGCAAAATTGCACGAACATGTCTTGGGGAAGAAAAAAAGTGAACGACGAGCGAATCGAACCGGTCCAAATTCATGCGGAGAAGCTGCACTAACGACGGCGCCGGGCGTCACCCCTTGAACTGGTGCTTTCCCGCGCGACTCCTGTATCGGTCTTGGCGGTTTGACGCGCCAACGACAGCGTGCGCCTCATGCCACTACACGGGCGTTCGGGAATTATTGGATGCGTACTGCTGACACTCGGTCATGACCAGCGCCTCTCAAAAACACCGCCAAGAGGAACTGAGCACACACACACACACACGCACACACACACACACACACACACACACACACACACACACACACACACACACACACACACACGCACGCACGCACACACACACACACACACACACACACGCGCGCGCGCACGCACACACACACACACACACACACACGCACGCACGCACACACACACACACACACACACACACACACACACACACACACACACACACACACACACACACACACACACACACACACACACACACACACACACACACACACACACACACACACACACACACACACACACACACACGCGCGCGCGCTAGCTGGCGTTCAGATCCGCATAGGTATAAAAGGGGGCTTCCGCGCCCAATGCATGTTTGCGCATGGCGGCAGGAGGGCCATCCTTTCACCGCTTTCAGCCCCCACGATTAGTGAACCGCCGAAGGTGTGGCCACCTCGAAACACTCGTGGCTTTTCGTCGACATGGGGGGTGAGGGAAGGGTCCGCCGCGCCGAAAGTTGCGAAACTTTGTAGCGGAATAGCGTAACACGTTCGCAACGTCCAAACGTAGATTAAACGCAGTCGTGATGGAACACAGCTTCCTTATGACACCTGGCGGCTGGAGCACGTATAGTGAGCATGCAAGCGCCGAGCAAAAGAATGACAGCTATGTTCCCACTACACAAAGACAACGAAAGTTTTGTAGCGAAAGCTACACTACTGTATAGGTTTTTCAAGCCGTCGGCGAGGCACCGTGGCTCCATGGCAGGAGCTACCAGCTTAGGTCTCTCGTTTCAACTGGGATGGTATGTCAGAATCACCCTGCCAGGACCCTCGCATTCACGTAACCCCTATAGACTACTAAGGCACGTTCTTACGGCTTGGTTAAAGCGGGACTTATAGTGAGCATGCAAGCGCCGAGCAAAAGAATGACAGCTATGTTCCCACTACACAAAGACAACGAAAGTTTTGTAGCGAAAGCTACACTACTGTATAGGTTTTTCAAGCCGTCGGCGAGGCACCGTGGCACCATGGCAGGAGCTACCAGCTTAGGTCTCTCGTTTCAACTGGGATGGTATGTCAGAATCACCCTGCCAGGACCCTGGCATTCACGTAACCCCTATAGACTACTAAGGCACGTTCTTACGGCTTGGTTAAAGCGGGACTTTATATGCGGGCTGCATGGTCGCTATAAGCTTAAAGGTCGAGCTTAAGTGTCCCCCATATTTAGATGCAATAAACGCCTTTACTACCAACACATAAAGCGCCGGTGAACTTTGATACGTTCAACGGATAGGCTGTTCGATGCAACGCTTGGTCGCCCGCGGCCACAGCTTTCGCTTCAGCAGCGTTGAACCCGTGTAATGTTTTTCAGAAGAGAAGCAATGTAGCAGGCAGTTTCAGCGTCTATCAGCTGCATGCAGCTACGAAGAATGTTTCTGTTTGGCGCTTGAAAGTTCTCTTCAGCAACAAATTAAACTCACTAAATATGAAATCTTTATCAATGTGTTGTAGCTTATAAGACTTTCGAAATACCTCACGTGAAGCCGACTTCCAGAATTGCAGTGGTCCACATCAAACGCGAAATTCGTTAAAAATGAATGAGTTAAACCTGAACGTTGTGCCTTTAGAGTGAAATTTCGAGACAGGATTTGTAGGATGGCAACTGTCAATGATTTAGTCGACGAGGTTCGACATTTGACAAATTTATCCCGCATTTAGCCGCTGAATAAGACAAGCTGTCAGGCTATCGCTTATGCAGATTCATTGTGGCCGACAGCGGTTAGACACACGGACGGGGAGCAGAAAACGACGACGCAGACGCTAAACTTCAACTTTATTCTTGAAGCAACCGAACCACTGCATATATGCCCAAGAGAAACGCTGCTAAGGAGGGTTAATAAATTTAACAGGCATGATGGAAACGGATGACATGACAAATAATGAAACAACGAAATATGGCAGATGATTCCAGGATCCTCCACTGAATTGGACCGAAAAAGCAGGCTCACTTAAAACATTCACCCAAGTTAACTATGCTGTTTTAAAGAAGAATTTTCTTGTTTTTTATCACGCTGTTCTGGTTCCCACCCTCCTTCTATTTTCTTTTTTTTTTTTTTATTGATAAGTGAGCTTGACTTATGTCACTGCAGGACTCCGGAAGCATATCTGTCATTTTTTCTTGTTTTACCATTTGTCATGCCACCTTCTGGAATAAAGTTGAGTTCAGCGCCTGTGTCGTCGCGTTTTGTGTCGCTATGTTCCGCCCATGTGCCTAAGCGCTGTCAGCCACTAAAATATTGCACGATTGCACTTAGCTTCGCTTAAAAGCTTAGTGGCGAAGCCTGTCCTCCTTCTCTTCTTTCTCTTCTGTCTACCTCTTCTCTTGTTCCTCTATATCTTGCGTAATTGTGTACTTGTTATAATTTCATTACTTTCTTCTCTTTGGCTGCTTCGTCAGAACCTATTGCGACATCCTTACTGGGGAAATTATATTGACGTCAGAACCTTTTGTGTCGTTTTGCTGACACATCTCGCAGACGCGAGATATTCACTATGAGCCTATAGAAAAGCTTTCGCCTTACAAATTACCCGTTATTAAAGCAACTGCGTTAAGCTCCCCGTTCACCAGAAAAAAATCTCCGGCTTGGCTCTCAAAGCTTCTGTAGGTGACGGACATAGAATGGTCGTTTATACATGGTTGTGTGACGTCGTGCGACCACGTGAAATGACCCCTAAGACACACAGACACGTTCGTTATACGACTCGGTTAGGAGGTGCTTTATATTTGTGCCGGGTAGTCTTTCACATATTACGCTAGCTTACGACTGTGATCGAAACCTTACTAAAAATATATGACGACATTTTAACATGAAGTTCCATATTTAATAACGCTTATTTAATTGACGGTCAGTAAGACTCGCATTAGTCCAGGGAAATCATACTCGACATGAGCTATCTAAGGAAATATGACTTCATGAACCATAAAGTTCAACCTTTATTCATAATTAACTAATCTACTGTAATAATTACGAGGGATATGGTATCAAGTAAAACTCCAGGAGTTCTGGCATATAGCATATAGAAGGGAGGCTACCTGGTGACCTCATCATTTGCCGTGTTAGTGGCGTACTGTCACATACGATAGCACTGTGCCCAAGTTGCGATATTCAGATGAGACGCAAACATGGACAACAAGGTTTTCATGGGTGCGCTCGGTAAAACCGTTGGCCTGCAGGTGGTACGGGGGTAGTGTCGGTAGTCTGATGCACCAAGCCGTAGCATTTCTTCCACGACATCAGCAGCTGATTGTCGACTATTGTCACTTATTATTGCACGGGGAGAGACATGGCGAAGGTAGAAGAGGCTGCGAAACATCACGAGCATGCGTGGTAAGAAAAGCGGTCTCCGCGTTACTGGTGAGATAGTCTACGTACACATCATCCAGAGGAGCTCCTCCAAAAACTTTAGGAAAGGACCGGGCACATAGCTGTGATATCAACGCACTTTCCACGTCACGACACGTTCTGTAGATTAGCAGGCGGCCGAATTAATTAATGCGCATCTCCTCGAATGCGCGTGTCCTGCCCTGTACGCTCTTGATGCATGCTGGAGACGCACGCTGGTAGGAAAGCTGATTTTAAAGGACAGCTGAAGAGGTTTTATAATTCTACAAGCTTAGAGGACTTATAAACACCAAATTTTGTTGGCATTTTTATTCTTGTTATTGATGCGTAAGACATTCCTGTATATGGATCACCACGCAGTTTTTGCCTACAACCGCAAAGTAATTTTTAATTGAATTTTTTTTCTCGCCAGTGTCTGTTTCGGTTTCAGCAGCCGAGGGATGGTTGTGACGTCACAATGAAGTCTAAGATCACGCGCGGCATGAAAAGACAGCGATATAATAGCTGACTCTTTACCTATTATAATTCCTGTCATTTAGGCAGGCTCTGGTGAATTAAAACGATACAGCAACGATTATACCGCTGTTTTATTCATCCCTCATGTGACCTGGACTTGACTTTGACGTCACAGCGATCGCTCGACTGTTGAAAATGGAACCGAAACTGGAGAGAAAAGAATATCGATTATAAATTAATCAGTGGCCGTACGCGTATGTCACGTGGTTATCCATGTGCAGTAATGTCTTACGCATCATTACAGGAGATAAAACGCGAACTCAAAAATGAAATTTCTGTACTCCTTTAAAGAAAAACGTATAAAGCTTGCGGCTAAAGAATCCAAGGTCACTGTGCTAACATTTTAACTTAATATGTAATCGCCGAATTAGGACCGTGCACCACACCACGCTGGGGCCATGCTACGTTTCAAGCGCTTGAAGAGAGAAAACCAAACGGCGCGGGATATATAATACAGTTCATGAATAGAATGGTTTGGCAGCATTTGAAGACTCACGACAGCATATGGGAGAAACGAAATGAAATCTAAAAATTCAGCAACAGTGACTTCATTACGAGTTTCTCTGCACTGCTTTAGTGTATTGCGGAGAAGACAACATACAATCTGTGATTACGCCCTTATTCTAAATAATAGCGCGAAACCAGTTAGAGCGCTCTTCGTGGATTCGAATCGTTGCATATCGACCAAATGCAAGAAAACCGCTTCATCTTCCCCTCAATGCAAAAAAAAAAAAAAAAAAAGAAAGTGCCACCATACTGCCAGAAAAAGTAAGGAACCTCCTCCCCTACACGGCAGGTTTTAATCGTATGCTCACTCTGATAATTTAGCCTGCTTTGTTCGTTCTTGTGTTAGCTTACTTTAACTGGTTAGCTTAGTTTTCTACATTGTCGACGGTACGCTCTTTCCTTCTTGGCGCAATATATTGGGGTAAGCCTATTTCGCTACACCTGTTAGCTGTTGCACAGTTCTTCAGTCAGCGTTCCGACAGATGCTATAGAGCTATCGCGGCCGAATTCCAAATATGTGAGCTATAACTTCATCAAGTTGTTCGCAGTAAAATGGAGGCTACACGAGCACGAGGCGACCGCTTCCAGACCTGTCAGGTTGACTCCTGAGCGAGTGAGAGCAGAGCATTTCCGAACGCTGTCGCCTCGCGCTCGGTGCTTCCCTCAAACTGTTTGTGTGATGTACAGAGCAATGGTTTCGTAATTTTTTCATGTATACACTTTCGTCCTAGGAGGAAAATGGCGAAAAATCCTTAATGAATCGGCGTTGCAGTAAGACAGGCTGGAACACGTCCCGTTATCGATCACGTGGCTCCAAACGTCACGAGCAGCTGACAGAGCCACCGCTCGACCCTGTCGTTATGGGGTGAAGGGGAGAGTCAAAAGGAAGAAGCACCACGATGCGTATGTATTGTGAATTGCAAACGCTTCACAGCCTCTGTATCAACTCCGGGGGCCGCTGCAGGAGATGAGGCGCCGGGTAAGGGAGGGAGTAGGGAGTGCGGGTGCGAGGTCGGGACAGAGGGATGACGAGAAAGGAAAAACAGCCGCCACCTCCCCCTCATCACCTTTCTCTCCTTTTCTCAAATAACCGAGTGGCGCGTGCGTGCGTCTGGCCGCGTGCGATGCCGAAAGCTCAAGCCACGTGTACAGAGGAGGGAATCCAGTCATAGCAGGGTGCAAGAGCACAACTGGAGCGGCATGCCCGCGATAACATGTGCAGGTGGAGCATCTGTACATTGTCGTTGCACACAGTGGTCTCCTTGGTTGTTCTTCATACTTGTTTTGCAAGTCACTGCATAGATTGTTGTTGTGAAATAGGCACAATCTATTTAGTTCTACAGGCACAAATATAATTCGATCTATCTGAATTCATTTCAAATAGATCCGATAATTCCTTATTTGGCGTATTTAGAGCAAGTCATCAATTTGGGGCTCAGGTTCCCGCGAGCCACTCGCGTCAGTGGCAAAAAGGCAGGACAGGGTGGCAAGTACAGGGCTAGTTCTTCAGTACGCATTCTTAACACTTGAAAGAAGCGAAGACGATGAATGATAATGTCTCTATAGCCAGAAAACGGTACAGTATCGCAAAGTACAGACAAGGACGGAGTGTCTCCTTATTTAGCTCGTGTTCGTACTGTGCGCTCTCGTGTCTTGAAGACACATCAGGCCCCGTTACAAGGATTGTAGAGTTGTGTCTGTTCCTTAGCCCTTCGTTCGCCGTTGAGGTCGCGATAAAGGATGGATTTGATATATATATATATATATATAGTTTGTGCACGACTTCAGATGTTACATATCCTTGTGCCGACTCTATCAAGCATTTAAGATGGCTTGACACGTGTCTACTTCACATTTTTCTGAAAATCATTGGTTTTTCCTACATTAGGTTTTCTCTTCAAAAGGAGTTTTTTTTTTTTTTTTTTCTGATCCGCGGCTGAGAACGTGCGGACGGACCGCCGAAAATTGGTGCACGGCCGCACCATTCGTACGAACTCAGTGTGACGACAACTTGCGACGCGTATAGCCGCACTAAAGAGGGCGGCGGCCATTCAGTCTTCCGTCATCACCGGCCCTTTCTTTTTTCCCGCCAACTGTCGTAATTGTCTTCGGCCTCCCCGTCTATCGTGCTGCTGGCCTCGCCTTCTCTCTCCTCTGCCGGATGCCCTGGCGTTGCAATGGCAGCCGCCGGTCTCTTCCGTCAGCTGCCGCTCAGATGAGACCTGCTGCATGCGATGTGCACAGCCCCGTCCCCTGGCCTCATTCGGTGCGTTTGGTTTCTTCTCAACTCCGTCGCTCTCACTGCCGTTACTTCGCTTTATTTTACCTACAGCGTGAGGATCAAACACCTAACTTCAGAAATGAGGAAACGGAGGTAATTGAGCTGTGTGTGCGATATACGTATGCTCACCAGGATAGCTAAACGGGCGAGTTGGTGACACATTTTCCAAAAAACAGCGCGAACAAACGGGGACGAAAGGAAGAAAACACAGGAACGAGCGCTGACTCTCAAATAAAATTTAATCACAGGAAACACGCTTAAATAAGGAAACAGAAAACGATAAAACACCAAAACCAGAACGCGCGTGCTACTATGTGATATCCAGATATGAAACCTCACAGTCACGCAGGAGCAAAGGATGGTTTGCTGACACACAATCTTGCTTTCTTTGCCATATTGTACAATCTTGCTTTATTTGCCTATTGCATGCTCACGCCCGACGGCAACGGTTATAGAGAGCTAGTGCGGCCTGAGATGCTTTCCAGCTTGGTAAGCTGCATATAGCCTCTCCCAGCTCTCGCTCGTGCTTCGTTACCATGCGACAGATAAGAAACGGAGGTTGTACCCGCCGCAGTAGTCCAGGGTTTAAGACGCTCGGTTACTGAAGCGGAGTAACCGTGTTTGAACCCGACCTCGGCGGCTGCGTTTCGATGGAGGCGGAACGAAGTGGCGTCCGTGTGCTGTGCGATGTCAGCGCACGTTAAAGATCCCCAGGTGGTCGAAATTACTCCGTAGTCCTCCACTACGGCTCCTCTTTCTTTTCACTTTCACTCCCACCTTCCTTTCTTCCCTTACGGCGCGGTTAAGGTGTCCACAGAAGTGAGACAGTTACCGCGCCTTTTCGTTCCTATAAAGCAATCAGGTGGCTCAGCTACAGGCCCGTGCATTTTCTTTTCCCTCTTCCTACAGCCACAACATCGAAACATGGACCGCCGCGTTGGGCTTGGCTACCGAAATCTGAAGGTCACCATTGAGTTGGCCATATTCGATTAGGTTGGATATCAAATTCTGTGAAATCCAATTTCGGGGGTTCAGAGGGCCAATTTTATGGGTGCGAACCGACGCGTTCCGTGCGCACTTTCTGCGGGAAACTGTTGCGAACGCCTTCTGCGGATGCTTTTTTTGTGCCATGTGCTTATTAATGTTCACGTATTTAAAAACATAACAACGCGGAGCAGCTAAGCTCCGCCTTTAAGGGTATGACGCGATATCTTTCATGGCTCCCGTCTGCGGCTCCTCTATTCACCTAATATACAATTCCTTAATCTGTGCCTCTGTTGCCTCGCAGATGTTCATCAGCACACTGCCATAAGATAAATAGAAAGATCACGCCAAGATATCTATAATGCTTTATACAAGCTGCGCGGACGGGTCTGCGTGGCCTATGATTTGCCTGTCTTACTGTTTGTCTCAGGCGAGGAAGAACTATCTCCGACAGTGTTGAGGTTCGAGCTTCTTTTTTTTATTTATTTATTGCGCTCCTCGCTCTGCGGCAACTATAGTGTAAACTTCTTCCTTATCCGGCACCGTGCCACTTTTGCGGTTAGTATCAGTGCAGTCATAAGCGGAAGCTGATGTAGGATTCTGCTCTGCCCTTTCGATATCGATACAGGTTTATTACTGTGGAGCTACGGGGCTCTGCAATCCCTCATGCGCTGTCGCTTTCATGCTGAAACTACGTTAAGCTACAATGACCGCATGAAACTCAGTCCTCAAGTAACAATTGTTAGTCTGCAGATGCAGAGTTTACAGGGATTGACCACACAGACGTCTCTTCGTTTCGCCTCCATCGAAACGCGCGGCCGCGATCGAACCCGGGAAAGTCAAAGCCTAAGCTAAATCCAGCGGTGATCCACTACAAAGCCGAAAGCTGTGATGAAGTGTGTCCACATCATCCGGGACCGACGGGCACGCGGCCGCAATGGTGCACGCGCCGACTGCCTAAACATTTTCACGGGCCGCTGCAGACGTTCAATGGCGCGGCGGTTGGAGCCTCGGGGACACGCATACGCACACTGAACAAAAAAGAAAGAGGACAAAGAGGGGCACACTTAGGGTGCACATGTGTCCATGCCTACCCCACCTTTCCTTTCTTCACTCGCCGCAAATCACGCGGCTCACGTGAAAAAAAGAAAGAACAGGAAATATTGCGCATGAAAGAAATGGGGGTGCGGGAGCTGCGTGCGCAGTGCGAAAAGCAACCACTTGTGGTAAATGAAAAGCAAGATAAAGAGAGCATGAGGATCCCATTCTCCTCTTTAACCGCGCTTGGTTTTCCCATTTTGCGGGCATGTTCTGCGGGGTACCAGACGGCTCCGCTGTCGATATATATATAGCGCATTAAATTAGATCTAACAAAACGATGCAAAATGAGAGAGAACGGGGGCATCATGCTTAGCTGAACTGTGTCGGCAGGTTTATATGTCTTCTGAAACTTTTCTCGTGTATTCGTTTGTCACCCCTTCCCCCCCCCCTCTTTCTCTCTCTCTCTCTCTCTCTCTCTCTCTCTCTCTCTCTCTCTCTCTCTCTCACACACACACACACACACACACACACACACACACACACACACACACACACACACACACACACACACACACACACACACACACACACACACACACACACACACACGCACACGCACACGCACAAAAGACCAGTGCAGAAGGTGGTCAGTTTTACGATACTACCGTTAATTTTGCATCCGTCAAGACACAGGACACAAGGTTATGCAGATGCGTGCATACTGCTCGATACTGCTCGAACATGCTCTAATTAGACGCCTCGATGAAGAAATCGGAAGGAGGTGAAGAAGACAAGAGACCCTCAATAGGAACTTAGTACAACAGTAAAGTTTAGCGCTATGACGAAATAACGCCCACATGTATGGAATTCTTTCTTGGGCGCACCAGGTTTGCTCATGTGAGCCGCTTGGCTGCTCCAGGACAGGCCCTTTCACTTTTGTTGTTCCCGGACCGCAAATTCATTATGTTCTCGAAGCACCACTTTTTTGAGGACCGCGCGATCTTACAAAAGCCGGCTGTGGAGCAGTTGCGTGCAATGTTAAGCACTGTAAAGTACTTCAAAGCGCATAAAAACGCTTCTAACTTTGCTTGCTCCACCTAATTCATATAGCGATCACGATGCCTTGCGTCGGCAACTCCGTTCACATAAAACGAAAGGGTATATTAGCCTGTTGTTTTTGTTGCGACTGTAGGAAGAAGGAAAAGAAAATGCACGTGCCTGCTACTGGCTCTGTAGCTGAGCCACCTCTACCTCGTGCGGAAAGAGGAGAAATAGAGAAAAAATAATGCAAAAGGAGAAAGAAAGACGCGCGTCGCAACAGCCATCGTCCACCACCAAAGCGGCGGCGGGGGCAACGAAGGCCTAAACAGGTACGACCGCCGGTGACCTTTGCATCGGGCGAGGGTGTTACCGAAATTCCTCCTCTCTCGATAGTCGGAAACCGATTTCGCTGCAGCTTCCGCCGTGCTTGCGCGTGGTGAACCCGACTGTGCAGTGAACAATATAGATGACCACATAGATGACCACAAGCTCAGCCATAAAAACGTACCTCTCGCAACGTATATCCTGGTGTAGCTGAGTAAGGGTCTGCAACTCCTCCTCATAAAAAAAAAATAATAATAATAATCAGTCTCCATCCGGGAATCGAACCCCTATCCCTTAGATTCCCAGCGGAGCGCTTTACCGCTGTGCCATACCACTGCATTTTTTTTTTTCTATCAATGTACCTACGACGTGGCTGATTTTGCCGGCATTTTAAGAAAGCCCGCAAAATATATAATAATTGACACGACTGCGCTCGTGCGTTATAATATTGTAGCGCTCCCAACAACGCTTAGACGAACGAAACGTACGCGATGACCGTGCCGGAGTGAGTGGCCACCGCCTATTTCGACGTGCAGCACCATGACGCAAATAAAGAAAAAAAAAACTGGGTCGGTTGTATCTTAACCCTCTATACAACTTAATGTAGGCTACTTGGTCTTAAATTTGCCAACAATAAAGATTTTGCATAATTCATCTTAGTTAATTAGCTAGTTGAGAGAAATAAAAAAAAATACTCCGAGGAGCACTAGATGACGACGAACAGTATGACGTTGGTTTTAGCTAGCTGCAGTGCTCCATTATTATTTTTTAAACCTTTGGTTCGAGTTACGTGAAACACACTGTATAATATATGGTCGCATACTTTAAACAGTGGCTCCGAGAAAGGATGGCGGAGAACCGACTCTGACATACAAGGTCCCTCTTGATGGTTTAAAGCGTTCGAATTAGCCTGATTGAAGAGATGCGGAGTATATAATCTTCTGTAATCGGGAAGCTAAGGCTAAGGCGTCTTATAAGGCTATCCATGCAATGTTTTCACACCGTACTCTCACCAAGAATTTAGGAATGACTCGCGAGGATCGGGACAGTTTTATGCTGCACTCGAACGAATTCCTTTAATTCCGATAGATCCGCAGCTGCAACCTTCAGTGAAAGTGCATAGAATTAAAAAGGCTCGATGTGAGTGTAAGTGCATAAAAGCGACATCCGTCGGAAGGGGGAAAAAAAACGTAACCCGATACATGTGGGGTGTACACAGGCGCAGTAAGAAACACACTGCTAAAAAAAGAAAAGGCAAATATAGAAAACGCAATCTCTTAAAAGACAGGAACGGGAGGCTATAAGGGAAAGCAAAAATTCTTCGCCTCCTCACCGCGGTTATTCAAGAGAAGAATAGCACCACTTTGCTTTAGAAAACGGGGTCGGGCGATGAAAGAAGCGCTGAGCCGAAGACAGACGCTAAAGCGGCACGCGCCCGTGCGTTTTGTTGCGTCATCGGAGACGTGCGCCCCCACGCTTTGCAGCAACAACAACGCGGTGACGGAGCGAGATTGCGGGTTGGCCGCCGCTGCATCACGTGACCCTCAGGGCTGCGCGCTGCCGCTGATTGGCCATTGTGTGGGTGCACTCGAGGGGAAAATTGGTGGCCCCGATCGAGAAAAATGAATAAGGGCGCCACCCTTGAAAGGAGAGACGCTGGTCGCCGCGAGCGGCGCACGTACAAGGTGCTGACAGCCTCTCGCGTCGTGGAGAAAAGAAGCAGGAATGGGCGCGGAACCACTGGCCCCGCATAGGTGAAAGAAAGACCGAACTTACCAACTACCTCTATCGTGTGCACTCTTTAGTTATCGATAAACCAGAAAAATTATTTTCACCTAAAACACAAATTAAATAAAACGTTTTTCACTCACACACACTTGGAAACCAAGCAAGCCTTAGTGGAAAGTTTCATACAGTTTCGCATTCTTACCTTCGTCTAACGTAGTACCCCAATCTGTCGAGGTAGTCACGATCAGCTATAGCCTTCGGTCGCTAGAATATTGCCAAAGATGTTTCCACCACACTTTTGTGTTGGATGAAGCTTATTTGCGCTCTCGTAGAGTTAAAATTGACGCGTTATTTATCGAAGCATATTTTATTTCGAAGGCACTAGGCGTGTGTGTGTGAATGCACTTGCCTAGAAGTTTGGGCCGGAGACATAGCCTGTAATGAAATCGTGTTTATCAGTTGCGTCTCAGGCAGATACTAACAGCAAAAAGATACTACACTCTAACGTTTTCCACGCCGATTTCTTTCTGAAATACGGAAATAACAATTTGGATTGCTGGTGCTCGTTCTTACATTCCAGTAAAGGAACGATAGAAGAAAACCAAAGACGAACTACTGGTGTCCGAAAAACGCGTTTTTTTTTCTTTTTTTTTTTTTTTTTAGCAACCTCCAGCGCGAAGCTGGTCGATCGGGTTGACTCCCACACCATGCGGAGTCAGATTAAAAAAAAAAAAAAATCTACATCCTCATGAACAAAATCAAAAAGTGAAAAAATAATGTGTGCTTATCACACGGGAAGGACTGGCCTAGAAAAAAGAAATATCGGCGAATTTCTGCGTATGAACGGTTCCAGTTCGTAACCTGCATGTAGACTAGCTCGTATATTGCGTCAGCGAAAGAACAGTGCGCTTCAAATTGCTGTAGTGTTTCCCTCTGGAACAGGGAAACATGTCAGGTCCCGCACTTCCCGGGCCCAGCGCGCCAGACAGATAAGACAGATATGGCGTTTGGTGTCGAGAGCAGAAGCGCGGTATACAGCCTGCTTGCAGAGGTAAAATATGTATGTATGTATGTATGTATGTATGTATGTATGTATGTATGTATGTATGTATGTATGTATGTATGTATGTATGTATGTATGTATGTATGTATTGTCTATAGATTTAGAGAGCTGAAAGTCGGAATGTAATTAAAGTAAATAAAAAACAAAATGTCGTCGATGCATCGGTTACCAGGGTCAAAAATGAGCTTGATGTTTCATATATTGGCTACCGCAGCCACTTTTTTTTTTCTCGCTCTCTATAGGTCTCCGATTACATCGTGAACTGGCACGCCGGTACCGTGATTCATATTTCGATCATGAATATACCGTTAACGAAAGGGTACATAAACAGTCGTGTCTCGTTAATATGACCTGGCCACATTAATGTGCGACTACATAGGCAGGTTTTCTAGGATCCAAATATATTTCGATGTGTTTACGCCAGGTTTTATGGAAACTCGCTGTGGGGACAATGGACAGGGTGAAAATGCAGAAAGCGCCGTGAATCATACATTTTTGTCGCGTTAATATGACCAGTAATGAGAATAAACGTTTAACTCTCCCAACCACGTGTTTGATTGATTGCATTTTGAATGCAGGATGTCAGATGAGTGCAGCGTAAGAGTCCTTTGCTTTGGTGGTTTAATATCTCACAGAAAAAAAAAAAAAATGTCCAGTGGACGCCTCTTACCATTTGGAGCATTGCGTAAATGGCTCTGAAGAAACCTCTCTTGAGTTTGAGTTTCCTAATTCAGTCTAATTCAGTAATTTCCTAATTAAGCCTAATTCAGTCGACTAAGCCAGAGTTACGCGAAGCATGTTGTGAAGCGAAGCCACACCACGCCTTTGCGACAGTCGAGCAGCGAGACTGGAAAGGTAGTCGTGAAGTGATTACTTTGGCTGCCCAATTAAAATAAGTCACCCCCGCTAGAGCTGAAGTAAAAACTTCACCTAGATAAGTACTCTAGAAACCTGTGCATTCGGGTAGTTATGTAATCCCTCAATACACCCACAAAAATATAAATTTGATGCATGCCCTCTCTAGAAACAGCAAAACACTCAAGACATTACCTCACATAGGTACTCTTTCTTTCCTTGAAACTCGCTTTTTGTGGCCGATGCGCTGAAGCCATTACAGACAGCGGCGAGCCATGGACCTTCCGCAAGATACGAAACAAAGAGGTTTGCCACTTTCCTAGCCGTTAATACAATTCGAAGCGAACAGCGCCGTTATATTGCCGGCAATGGCACCGGCGAAAGCAAGAAATGAAAATTTCTAGTAACATAATGGCATAGCGTATGAAAACAGAAACGTGAGCCGTTCGCACGTAGCGCGCCACGCCGTCCCCACAATCGATGATGCAATGCGGCTGGCGTGCTCTGTTGGCTTCACGGTGGTACACGGGCGCTTAGTGGCGAAAGAAGAGAAACGAGTAACTCATCAACTATGGCAAAGCCTATTTAGTAACTCTAGTCATGAGATTTTACCGCACTAGCTACACGCTTCAAGTGTTTCGCCCAGGTGCCCGAACTGTTACTTTTTCAGCCTCCTTCTTCCCACGTGCAGCTAAAGATTGGAACGGCCTTCCCCAGCATATCGTCGACATCACCTGCCCTTTATCGTTTGCTAGCAATCTAAACAACATTTTTTGTATATGATCACATATATTGCATTGTCTTGTACTTTTTCTGCTCATCCCACCCCTTATGTAATACCCCGTGAGGGTCTTTAAGGTAATAAAATGAAAATGAAAGCATATCACAGATGCCTATCAACATGGTCATCACGTGCAACTGTGATTTATTCATCGCCATTATGTACATAAGCAGATCCTAATCATATTTTCTTCTGGTATTTTTTTTTTTTCGCAATAACCAAACCAGATGTGGGCCACCTCATTAGGTTTTGATCTCCACCTCAACCTTACGGAGTGAGGTAAGGTCGTGATAAGGAAGGCCACAGCTCAAAAATATTTGAGTGAGTTCAGAGAATAGAACCTAAACCTCCTGCATGAGTTTGCGGTTGAGTGAGGTCGGCTTTCTAGTGGAAATTAAGAAGAAGAAATGGACATGGGCAGGACATGTAGTGCGAAGAGAGGATAACCGATGGTCGCTTAGGGTAACAAACTGGATTCCAAGGGAAGGAAAGCGTAGCAGGGGGAGGCAGAAAGTTAGGTGGGCGGATGAGATTAAGAAGTTCGCAGGGGTCAAGTGGATGCAGCTAGCACAGAACCGGGTTAAGTGGAGAAATATGGGAGAGGCCTTCGCCCTGCAGTGGGTATAATCAGGCTGATGATGATGATGATGATGATGATGAGGTCGGCTTTTGAGGTCGAGGCTTTTGCGACTGCTTCTGGACCTTCTGAAACAAGTACACACACTTTGTGTGTGTGTGTGTGTGTGTGTGTGTGTGTGTGTGTGTGTGTGTGTGTGTGTGTGTGTGTGCGCGCGCGTGCGTGCTTGTTTCAGAAGGTCCAAAATTTAAAAAGAAGGTAACTGGTCCTAGGTATATTTAGCCATGGGGCAATATTGAGGTCTAGCCGCACACTAGATAAGAGGTAGAATGTGCCAATTAGTTCTCTAATAAACTGAATAGGTTAATTAACGCATATTTTATGTATGTATGTATGTATGTATGTATGTATGTATGTATGTATGTATGTATGTATGTATGTATGTATGTATGTATGTATGTATGTATGTATGTATGTATGTATGTATGTATTGTCGTGACGCTGGGGCTATGTCGACCCGGCCTTCACTTGGTAGCGTGCAGAGACTCGGGGTTGAAGAAGGACTGAATCTTCGAAGTTGGTAAAATATGTACAAGCAGGTTTACTGGCACTTTGAGAAAACGTATTTACAAGAATATTTACATGAAAAAGAAGGGTACATCAGCAAAATGACAAGCGTTAAGAGTTCATAGCGAGAAGCGACTGGATGAGCCGTTTACCCAGGGCCCAGAGCGACATTTCGTGCTCTGCAGCGTCCTTAAAACCCCCCTATGTCCAGCCCCTCTCTGAAGATGTTGACCAACCAAATCCAGGGCACGCCCCTCAGGTATCGGCATCCAATCGAACACATCACTGCACTGATGGTCTGAAGCACTGACTGGTCCGGCATTCATTCGTTGGGCGTGATCACTTGTTGGCGGGAAAAACTTGGGAACGGCGAGGAGAGGAGGTACATTTCTATTCTTCAACAAAGAAACCACAGGCTGGTTCTGAAAAGGGGTTTTACTTCTCAGAAACCCGAGTGCACGTGGCGCCGCATAGGGCTCCCAACATTGTCCCTTTTCGACAATTGCAAATCTTTCCTGCATTCCCGGGAAATCACTTAATGGCCGTATGAGTCATGCTCCTTTCTTGTCCTGCACGTCAGCGGACATGTCACTCTGTCGTCTCCTTTGGATAGGAGGCATTCATCACTGGAGGATAGCACTTCTCGACTGGAAGGGTGAACAAAAGAAAGAAAGCACTTCCTGCTATTTCCCTCAGGGGGACGTTTCTTTGTGTTTTTCCAGACGTTCTCTTGACAGGGTCAATTTGGCATTTGCAGGTTGTCCACAAAGCAAAACATGCTTACAAAACAGGATTCCTGGAAACAGGCTCACTTAGAGCCATTGGACCATCACCACATATTCACAAAACTTATCCATGCCCACAGGCGAACAATAGAGCGCGCAATTGCGGATGCTTGGTCGTAACAGCCTCCTCCCCCGCCAGAAGAGTCTCGGAGGGCAGCAGTCCCAGCTGCTGCATGAAGAGACGACTTAATGGCCTGCACGTGAACGCTTGAAGCTCGCTGTTGCTTGTCGCGTTGTCTTGATTGTTGTAGGCCAAATTGCTCGAGCTGTCTGAAACTCAACCACATGTCGAAGCAAGCACTCGGCTCCCGTCTGAAGAGACCAGGTTAAAAGAAAACTGCCATTGTTGTTCGAGAAAAGCCCACTCTCAAGACGTTCAGGACCCACGTATGCCTAGAAAACCAAACGTGCTGCTTTACATAGTCACACATATACAAGCGCACGGAAAAAAAAAAACTTGATTATCAATTTCGATACATGGTGAGGAACATCTCGGACCGCTTAGAAAGAGCGGCTAAGCGCGTCCGCATTCCCATTTAACTTCCCCTTTTTGTATCTTATTTCAAAATTGTACTGCTGTAAAATCAAGCTCCACCTAAGAAGGCGACTGTTCTTCGATGTCGCAGTTTGCAGCCAAGCCAGGGGACAATGGTCCGTCTCTACGGTGAATTTGGCCCCTCCAAGATAGCACTGCAATTTTTGAATGGCCCATACAATGCAAGCGCACTCTTTCTCTGACGCGCAATAAGCCCTTTCTCTAGAACTCAGTTTTCTGCTCAGGTAGAGCACGGGGTGCTCATTACCGTCGTCATCTCTCTGGCAGAGAACAGCACCTAGCCCTCGATCACTGGCATCACACTGGACCGTGAATTCTCGGTCATAGTCTGGAGCTCGCAATACCGGACGGCTAATCAGCACAGCCTTCAGGTTTACGAAGGAGGCTTCCTTTTGTTCGTCCCAGACTACATTTGTCGGTTCTGTCTTGCGGAGAGCGTCGGTCAGAGGGCTAGCCAAAGCTGAATAGTTAGGGATGTAGTGATTGTAGTACCCAGTCAGACCTAGGAATGCTCGAATTTCCGTCTTCGTGCTCGGCCGCGGGTAGTCTGCTACCGCAGAAATCTTAATCTCGCTGGGTTTCCTGAAACCTTGACCTACATTGTGACCCAAGTAGTCCACGGTCGCCCTTGCCAGGCAACATTTCTCGGCCTGTATACGGTTAGTCCAGCTTGACGCAAAAGGCTCAGTACAGCTCTTAGATGTACCATATGGTCCGCCCATGAGTCGGAAAAAACCGCAATGTCATCTAAATAAGGCACTGCGAATGTTTCACACCCCTTTAAAACCCTATCCATGAGTCGGGAAAAACAAAATGGAGCATTTTTGAGCCCGAAACTCATCATTGTTGGCTGGTAGCTGCCCGTCGGAGTGACGAAAGCCGCGTATCTGCTGGCGCGTTCAGTGAGCGGTACTTGCCAGTATCCTCGAGTAAGGTCCAGCGTAGTCACATATGCCGCTCTACTGACCTGTTCTACTCTCTCCTCAATATTCGGAATAGGATACACTTGATCCCTGGTGAGAGAATTTAGCTTTCGGTAGTCTACCACAGGCCTAGGGTCTTTACCTGGAGCTTCTACTAAGATCATAGGCGAAGCATAATCGCTTTCCGAGGGTTTTATTACTCCCAATTCCAGCATGCGAGTTACTTCCCTATCCAGAATTTCTCTTTGCCTTGGAGAAAATCGGTAGCACTTTGATCGCACTGGCACGTCTGAAGTCAGCTCAATATCGTGCTCAGTCAAATCAGTCCTGCCTGGCCTGTCCACGAAGCAGGCCTCAAACTCTGTTATTATTTCGCCCAGATCGGACAGCTGGGATTTCTTTAGTTCTCCTCTCTGCTCCGTCTTTTTGAGAAGCTCCTGAGCGTTGCTTCCTTTTCCGCTGAGGCAAATCAAGTTGTCCCCCATCTCCTCGGGAAGGTTTAAAGTTAGATTTACCACGGCTTCCCTCTGCACATAAGGCTTCATAAGATTGCAATGATAAATGCGCACTTCTTTACGCCTACCGGGAATTTTCACTGCGTAGTTAGTGTTAGAAAGCTTTGCAACGACTTCAGCCGGTCCTTCCCACTGTACTTCGAGCTTATTCTGCCTTGAACTTCTCAGCAACATCACCTGGTCCCCGATACAAAACGTCCTTTGACGGGCTGTCTTATCATAGTACACCTTGGAACGAGCCTGGGCTGACTTCATGCTGGCCTCAACGAGTTCCTTAGTGTTATGTAAGCGATTCAAGAGGTTCAGAATGAATTCTACTACTGTTGGGTCTTCTCCGCGCCCCTCCCAGGCTTCGCGCACCATTCGCAAAGGTGAGCGCAGTGACCTTCCGTACACCAACTCGGCTGGGCTAAATCCAGTGGATTCGTGCGGCACTGACCGCAAAGCGAAAAGCGCTGCAGGCAGGCAGGTATCCCATTCGCGCTTGTTTTCATAGCACAGTCCCCTCAGGACTCGTTTGAGAACAGAGTGCCATCTTTCTACGCTGTTGCTCTGCGGATGATGGATCGAGCTATGCACTACCTTAATGCCGCATCGCTCGAGAAATGAGGTGGTCAGGACACTCGTGAAAACGCTACCCTGATCACTTTGGACCTCGGAAGGGAATCCAACTCGTGCAAACACTGACAGCAGCGAATCCACTACACTCTCGGACGTCACCTCGCGCAGCGGAACAGCCTCTGGAAACTTTGTGGCTGGGCATAACATAGTGAGGATATAACGGTACCCTGACTCTGTCACAGGAAGTGGCCCAACTACATCTATTACTAACCGGTGAAACGGCTCGGTAATGATTGGTACTAACACCATCGGAGCTTTCCACTTATCTTGCGCCTTTCCAACCCGCTGGCACGTGTCGCATGATCGTACAAAATTTTCCGTGTCCTTAAAACATCCAGGCCAATAGTATTCTTGCAACAGCCTCTGCTTTGTTTTCCTTATTCCAAGGTGACATGACCACGAGCTGCCATGGGAAAGTCGCAGTAAGTCTCCGCGGTACTTTTGGGGAACGACTAATTGGTCCCGCTCTACTCCGCGCTTATCCTTGAATAAGCGATACAGCACTCCCTTTCTCATCTCAAAAGAAATGTTCTTTGCTGTCTTAGTGGCGCGGTGGCGCTCTCTTATCTCCTGTATCTTGGGATCATTGGCTTGCTCCATAGCTAAGTCCTCTCGAGTTCCACCTAAAAGTCTCGTGAGATTACTAGACACTGGCGGCAAGAGGTTACTCTCAAGAACGTCCTCATTCCGCGTCTCATCAAGCTCACTTTCAAGTTGACATATCTGAGATGCCTCGCTCTCAAAGTTTTCTGACCTGCTATCTTCCGCATTTACCACTGTTTTAACTGCCGTTTCCTCCGCTGTGGATTTTTCTGGAATGAGCAGTGTAGCTAGTTCTCGCGCCTTTGAACGTGTTAAGGCTTGCACAACTCTGTCTCCGAAAAGGATGCCCCTCTTTCGCAGCAGCATGTCCGATTTGTTGGAGAACAAATACGGATAGCACTTAGGAAGCTTTCCTGAAACGGCAGCCTCGGTTGTTAATTCGCCGAAAGGGCCCTCGATGACCACGTTCGCGATCGGCAAGCACACACTCTGTTCCTCAACTACCTGTCGGATCCATGCACACTGTCCTGTATAGTCGGAAGGCGACACATACGCCGGATGGACAACATCCATCGTTGCGGCCGAATCGCGCAGTACCTTGCAAGGCTTCCCGTTGACTACTAGGTCATGCAGGTAGGGTTCTAAAAGCTGCATATTTTCATCGCAGTCCCTGACATACGAGAAAGCAATCTTTTCTTTCCGGCAGTTGACGGCAATGTGACCCTTCTCATTACACCTAAAGCATGTGAGCGGCTTCCTAGCCTCAAGCTTATTCTTTGTGTTCTGCACGTTGGTCACTTCCCCACTTTTCTCACTGCCGTCCTTTCTAGGGAATTTGCCTGAAGAAACCTTCATTTCTTCGTTTCCAACTCTAGCAAAGTGCCTTTCCTGACGGTTTTTCACACTGAACTTGGGATTGCGGGGCCTATCCACTGCTGGGTTGCTGAATTGTCGGCGCGAAGCATACTCCTCAATAAGTTCGGCAGCTTCAGTTGCCGACTTAATTTCGCCTCGGTCCTGTAACCAATTTCTTTCTTTTTCTGGGAGGCAGTTATAAAACTGCTCCAAAAGAATTCGCTCGACTACAGCGTCCCTATCACTGTAGGAATCTGTGCTCTTTAGCCACTCGCCCAAATTGACTCTTAAATTGTACAGGAATTCAGGGTAACTCTCGTCCCTGGACTTAGTAGCGTTCCGAAAACGTTGTCTGAACGCCTCGGCGCTAAGCCTATACTTTCTCAGAAGGCAAGTTTTGACCTTCTCGTAGTTGTCCGCGTCCTCCTTGCTCAGCCGCGCGACAACCTCCGCTGCCTCGCAGGGCAGAACCGTCAATAATCTCTGAGACCAAGTGTCTCGCTGGAAGGACAGTTTTTCGCAGGTTCGCTCAAAGTTAGCCAGATACAGACCGATATCCCCTGATATCACATATGGCTGCATGTACTTTGACATCTTGAAATCTGCCTCCTTGTTGAGAAGAGGTACCGCTAGCTGGGGACAATTGCCCGACCTCTTGCTCAACTCTAGTTCTAATTTCCGGAGCTCAATTTCTTGGTCCAGCTTTTTTGCTTCTCTTTCACGCTTCTTTTCCTCTTTTTCCCACTCACGTTCGCTCTCACGCCTCTTTTCCTCTTTTTCCCGCTCTTTCTGCTGTCTGAGCTGCTCCTTTTTTTGACCGATGAGGTTCCATGCTTCACTGAGCTCCTCATCATCGGTTCCCAGATCAGTGATTGCCTTTATAATCAAGGGTTTTCGTGCCAAACCACTTGTATCAATTCCCAATTCCTCACACAATTGCAACAGTTCCGGTTTCTGCAGCTTTTGTAGGTCCATGATCGCTCCGAGTGTCGGCTACTTCCAAAACAACAGTGCAAACTACCAAACCTAAAGGCGTTTCAACACTTTTTTTTACCAGTTCTAAAATCTAACCCTGTTCTAGAACCTGGTCCACATCAGAAGAAAAGCCAAGCACTCACCCACACATGCGATCGATGTTCCGAGCTGCTGTCTTGTTGGCCGATTGTTGCTCCTGCTTGTTGCTTGAGATGCCACCTCCGATCACAAGGTGTTGTGGCTTGTAGCTTCAGATCCACCTCCAATCACCAGATGTTGTGGCTTGTAGATTCAGATCCCAACGCTGGTCACCAGTGTTGGGGCTTGTAGATTCAGATCCCACCGCTGCCACCAGTTGTCGTGACGCTGGGGCTATGTCGACCCGGCCTTCACTTGGTAGCGTGCAGAGACTCGGGGTTGAAGAAGGACTGAATCTTCGAAGTTGGTAAAATATGTACAAGCAGGTTTACTGGCACTTTGAGAAAACGTATTTACAAGAATATTTACATGAAAAAGAAGGGTACATCAGCAAAATGACAAGCGTTAAGAGTTCATAGCGAGAAGCGACTGGATGAGCCGTTTACCCAGGGCCCAGAGCGACATTTCGTGCTCTGCAGCGTCCTTAAAACCCCCCTATGTCCAGCCCCTCTCTGAAGATGTTGACCAACCAAATCCAGGGCACGCCCCTCAGGTATCGGCATCCAATCGAACACATCACTGCACTGATGGTCTGAAGCACTGACTGGTCCGGCATTCATTCGTTGGGCGTGATCACTTGTTGGCGGGAAAAACTTGGGAACGGCGAGGAGAGGAGGTACATTTCTATTCTTCAACAAAGAAACCACAGGCTGGTTCTGAAAAGGGGTTTTACTTCTCAGAAACCCGAGTGCACGTGGCGCCGCATAGGGCTCCCAACATTGTCCCTTTTCGACAATTGCAAATCTTTCCTGCATTCCCGGGAAATCACTTAATGGCCGTATGAGTCATGCTCCTTTCTTGTCCTGCACGTCAGCGGACATGTCACTCTGTCGTCTCCTTTGGATAGGAGGCATTCATCACTGGAGGATAGCACTTCTCGACTGGAAGGGTGAACAAAAGAAAGAAAGCACTTCCTGCTATTTCCCTCAGGGGGACGTTTCTTTGTGTTTTTCCAGACGTTCTCTTGCCAGGGTCAATTTGGCATTTGCAGGTTGTCCACAAAGCAAAACATGCTTACAAAACAGGATTCCTGGAAACAGGCTCACTTAGAGCCATTGGACCATCACCACATATTCACAAAACTTATCCATGCCCACAGGCGAACAATAGAGCGCGCAATTGCGGATGCTTGGTCGTAACAGTATGTATGTATGTATGTATGTATGTATGTATGTATGGTTTGGTTTGTGGGGTTTAACGTCCCAAAGCGACTCAGGCTATGAGAGACACCGTAGTGGGGGAGTCCGGAAATTTCGACCACCTGGGGTTCTTTAACGTGCACTGAGATCGCACAGCACACGGGCGCCTTGCTTTTCGCCTCCATCGAAAAGCGGCCGCCGAGGCCGGGATTCGATCCCGCGTCCTTGGGAACAGTAGTCGAGCGCCCTAACCACTGCGCCACCCCGGCGGGGTATATGTATGTATGCATGCATGCATGCATACATGCATACATGTATGTATGTATGTATGTATGTATGTATGTATGTATGTATGTATGTATGTATGTATGTATGTATGTATGTATGTATGTATGTATGTATGTATGTATGTATGTATGTATGTATGTATGCATGTATGTATGTATGTATGTATGTATGTATGTATGTATGTATGTATGTATGTATGTATGTATGTATGTATGTATGCATGCATGCATGCATGCAGGGTGTTTCACATAACTTGAACCAAGAATTATACACTTTGGGGCCAATTTTCCGGCATTTAAAGAATTTCACGTGACTGCGCACGTGAGATAACATTACGGCGCTCCCAACAACGTTTGGACGAACGAAACGTACGCGGTGCCACCGTGCCCTACTGAGCGGCCGCCGCTCATTTTACGCGCTGCACCATAATACAAATAAAAAAAAACTTAAGAGCACTGCAGAATCTGCATTGGAGTAATGCGAAAGCACGAATGCTGCTGTTGGTTGTTTCTGGTTACTTCTAGTTGCTTAATTCATTCCTTGTTAACCCATTTTAGTGTTCGGTACTCTCAAATTGCGCATCAGTCCCTTCATGCCCTTTTTCGGCTATACTTCCGGTTGCGTGACGTCGCATCCTTGACGTCACCTTAATTGACTGATTTAATTAACTATTTAGTATTTGATACATCTTGACGTCCCCTTAATTGACTGATTTAATTAACTATTTAGCATTTGCTATATCTTGACGTCATCTTAATTCACTGACTTAACTATTTTCGTACTTGATACATTCAAACGTGGCGCCAAGTCATTGGCTAATGAGACCATTTTCACCTTTACTTCTACATTCTTTTTCTCTAATTAATTACCTAATTAACTTATTGGCTTGATTATTTTTACGGACAGAACATTACGCCACCCACTATCGATTTGCACCACTCATTAGGCGACTAGAATTAGGAGACTTGAACGCTTTATTATTTTATTTTATTTTTTTTTTTTTTTTGCTTTGTTAGTGTGATAGCTTGATAACATCTGCGCCCGCGACCGCTGCAGGTGGCCTTTCCATCGCTGATCATGGCTCGGGTTTTCTGGCTCCGGCAGAATATGCTGACGCAGTTTTGAGACTATGCTGATAGCGGTGTCTGCCGTCCGCTCATTTCCAGACGGGAGCCAGCACACTTGGTTGCTAGTCAAAATGCATTCGGCAGCGCTTCGATGCGGTTGCTCAAGACCCCAGTCAAGTGGTATTTTTTTTTTTTCATATTTCGCGAGCTTTCTTTAAATACTGAAAGAAAAAAAATGATCACGTAGGAGGTAGGTTAATTAAAAAAAATGGATTGGTTTTATCTTAACCCCCTTTACAACTTAATGAAGTGCCCTTGGCCCTTACGCTAATAATAAAGATTTCACGTAATTCGACTAGTAAATTAGCTAACTGAGCGGAATATAAAAATAATCTGAGGAGCACTTCATGACGGTAAACAATATGTAGTGGGTCTCAGTCAGCTACAAGTTTCCCTTTGTTTTTAAATCCTTGGTTCAAGTTACTTGAAACACCCTGTATCTGTCTTGAGAAAGGACGTCGGACTTTGACAGAAACATTGACTCCAAATAAAATACAGTTAAAATTCGATTTAACAAAGTTGAGGGAAGCCATGAAATATTTCGTTAAATCGGGAACTTCGCTAAATCGAGGGAGGCATTTCTCGGTCACCTAATCTGATGCAGTCGATTATTATGTGGTGTCGCGGAATCAGGGAAGTACCGCGCGGCATCATATTTGCGAAGCGCAAGTGCCCTGAAAATGAAATCCTGTTTGGAAGGACGTAAAAGCCAACTTAAACGAAGGCCCAAGGAAGCTTTACTGTTACGCCATCTTTAAATGCAATACCAACTTGTCCACTATTCTATGTTGCAACAATGAAATTGCGGCCAGCGCAACCACCGACACCGATAGCGCGTATGAAAGGTAGCAACGAAATTTTTACCTCGGCAAGAAGGGTCCCAGGGGATTAAATTTGTTTCCCATAAAAGACGTTGCTGATCTTTGCTTGCTTGCTGTTTGTAAGCAAACTCTGCCCGGATTTTTCATGCGTTCTTCCTTCACGTGTTCCGGCAAACTCTCGCAGCAGACATTCGTCCCGGTGTTGGGATGCGGTACCGCTGCCGACACCGGGCCACCGGGTCGGCTTTCTACCGCTGGCGAAATCTGGTGAATTAAAATCATATAACTCGCGTTTCGCACCGCATAGTTTGTTAAAAGCGGGACGTATAGTTGCTGCACAATGTTACCGTTGGCTCGCCGTCAATACATTCTTGTGCGTTTTGTGCAAAATAAAACAAAAATAGACTTTTCACCTTCATTTTGCAGCAAAAGCTTCGTTGAATCGGGACGAATAGCGAAATTAGTTTCGTTATTTCGGGTTTCCCAATGCATTGAACCATATGAGCGTCCAAAGGGGAATCAAGATCGCTTTGTTAAATTGGGACTTTCATTAAATCGGGTTTCATTAAATCTAGTTTTGACTGTATAAAAATAAGCACGCAGCATTTCTTCACTTGTATGTACCTCTAACAACCAACCATATATACATCTGTCTCCGTATGTTACCGGATTGGCTGACGTGCTTTGCGCGGTGCGATATTGCTACACCCTGTGCCCTGCATTTTGAGTGACCCCCAAAAACATTAAGCGCTAATCGTATATCCCAGCCATTTGCAGAGAACGACCGCTGCGACAGCAATCACTCGGCGGCGAACTTGTTGAACAGCCGCCGGCAACTTGGCACTCAGTCAGCCGGGAGGGAGTCCATAATCCGATTGGTCCCTTCGCGGCGCGTGGGCTGCGTCTCATGGGGTCCGACATAGGGGGTTCGTTCGCGCCCGTCTACATTGAATTTGTGCGGCACGGGTGTCGGGGAACAGGGGATCCCATGCAGGTCACGCGAGCCATAGATGCTAACTCTATTTGGACGAGGAATGATGCCAAATCAGCCGACGCCGGCTTTCTGTCTTCACACCTCGATTAAGTTTTTATGATCACGCCGGGGAGCGTTACTGCTTACTGCTTTTTTTTTTTTTTATCCAAAAGATTGCCTTTACCTAAAGTTGTACCCCACTCGACTTCAGGTGGCTTTTGCAAACGTCGACCACGTATCGGGTGTTTCAGCGAACACTCAAAACGTTCCTGAAAATAGTGAGTCCAAAAGAGAAACAAAAAGAAAAATATTTGCAGGAGCAAACTCTCAACCGCGGCGAGCACAATATACTGCAAAACTTTTCTGATTATCCAGCTCATTATCAAAAACTACCAATGAATATTTTTATTACCGTAGTTGGGAGGTTAGTCTCGATGGGGAGTTTGAAGTCGTGAACAGGATGACGCTATATGTGACGCGTCGTAGAAGAGCTGGCAGTTCGAATTTTCCTCCGTATAGCCATTTACATGTCATCACCGCACGTCCATGGCGTATTTACTGAGAGATTAACATTTATTCAGAACAGCCATGAAATATTCGCCCTAAGTGAGCAGCCCCCTCGGTCCAAAAAGGCCCGAGCCGTGTTCCAACCTAAAGTTTCGAGGCGCGACAGCAGCGCCTATGCAGTGCGTGGTGAAATTGTAGGGAGCCGGCCGGCAGCGGGGTCGCGGAATGCAGCAGGCGCGGCAACGGGTTGAGCAGCGCCGAAACGTTCGGAGCTCGTAATATTATTCAACTGTTCGCAATGACATCTGTACCCTCGTCTTCGCGAAAAGCAGGAAGCCATTACTGTCATGTTGTGCACTATCAGAAGAGTCTGCGCCACACAAATAACCAGGATCCGCCGTTGATATTTTACCGCTCCCGGACAAGTGTATGAGAAGCAGAGACGCGAAGCGTGGATAGTTGCTGTACGAAGAATCAAATGTCTCGTTTGCTGTAGTGTCAGCTTAATTCGTATCGCTTAGCAGTACTAGTAATTGCAGTCATGTCTCCGACTGTTTCGAAGGCTGGCTTTCTAAACGAAAGCTTGCATGCCACATAAAACCGACTCGTTTTCATGCGTTAGAAGGCAGCGCGATTTGTCGGTGATGTTGAATGAATTTAACAATGCCGCATGCAATTAGCAGAATGAAATTTTAGCTAATTTGTTTTGACCCATTCTGAATTAGCAGCAACGCGAAACAGCTTGCTGTGCACATCGCTTCTCGTGTTGTCCAGCTCACTGCTCTTGGACACAGTTTTCGGCTGTATAGTTCGAGGCGTAACATCGCTGGATTTGCCTGATAAGTTCACAGACAAAACTAGACCGTTCTTACGCAAACCACTGCAACGTTTGCAGTTGCAATACGGAAATTTACACTTTATCATTACATAGCATGCAAAACCGGAGGCATGCATGGATCGAGAAACACGGACAGTTTCCCACTAGCAGTGTGAGTCTGTTCAGGACATCAGAAGTGCCGAGAAATTGTCAACTGACCTCGAGATGCAGGCTGTAGCTGATCATGTCGCTCACTTGTGACACACACTTCGCTTCCGCAAAAACATTGCAGCCTTTTATGAGTTGTTCCACACTGCACACGTCAGAAAGCAGTCTTTCCTCTTTTCTAAGATTTCCACAGCGAAAATGTCCTTCAAGGTTGCGTATTATTTTAAAGCCGCACTTTCGCCGGCTCATTGCGAAATGAGGCGCCTTTAGCCATCCGCCTCCCGCGTTATGAAATTCCCGCCGAAGAGGGCGCTGATCGCTTTGCTCTTGGAGCGCCACCTGGCTAGAATTTGGGTCCCTATAGTACGGTCGACCAGATTACGCTTATCATTCAGGCTGAAGCTCGACGACTAGGTCTTCCACTGTGCTTTGGTGGTTGTGGTATGATGCGGTCCCTCGCACACCCGGCACTTCCTGGATTCCCTTGAGCCCATGCAGTTTCGGTTTCGCACGCAAAAAAGTGTTGGATTTCCTCGCATTGCAGGGCTTTAAAATTGAGTTTTTCTTCGTTTCAAAAACTAAAATGGTATCGTCTTGCTCACTATTTCGAATCCCCATTAAGCCTGACCACCAAACTGCAATTTTGAAAAGTTAGCTAATTAGCTTTAGTTGTGCAATTAGAATAGTTTTTCAGCAAATTATGACCGCGATCTTGACAGTTTGTTGCCATAAATACTGTTTTCCTAGTTCAAGCTTAGTACATTTAGAAAATTTTGAAAGCGTTCACTGAAAAACACGGCATGACGGCCTCCCCAATATAATTTGATTGCTTTCGATTTGTCTTTGCAAACAGTTTCCTGCAGCTTTGGAAGATAACGACCTAGCCTGCCTTAGAAGCTAACTTAGGAGATAAGACAACGCTGCTAATAGGTAAGTGTGCGACTCTGGTTCCTTGAGGTAAAGCGAATGGAGTACCATATAGTGGCGCACTCGGCCGAGTGAAACTTTTCAAAGTCATTCTCGTTCACACACAAGGCTGAAGCGCGCTCATCGGACTCTTAACAGTGGACAGAGGCAGCGAAATCGACCGCGCAGCAGCGGCACGGCGATCGAGAATGCGAGCAATAAATAGCGGCCAGCCGGCAACAGGTTCCCCGAAAGCGACGCGCGGCCAATTGCATCGTGCGAGCAGGCAGTTTCGAGGCGCCAGCGCGGGAGCACGGCCGTTCGCCGAAGCCCGGGCCTGACAGCCCGTGTCAGACCATTTGAATATAAATGACATAATCGATGCAGCTCGCTCGCTCCCCAACAAGGCGCCTTATGCTACACGAAGAAACACTGCGCCCTCCCCCGAGTTTCCTTTCTCTTAAAAAAAAACTGGTTCCCGACCGAGTCACTAACCTGTGCTGCGCGATACTCTGTGCGCACTGTACTATGCGAACGTGTGTATACGGTCTGCTGGTGTATAAACGCAAACACACGCGCTGCTGCACAAGTCTGGTAGGGGTGTCTGCAGGCCTATATATATGCGACCGACGCTGGGCATAAAAGGCGTCTGAAATATCTTCCAGCGCTCTCCATGAGTAATTAGTCAAGATCAACGTCAGTCTCAAAACTGTGCCAGCACGTGGTTATGCAAAAGCAGTTCGAGGTGATGCTCGACCCATTTTATGCGCAGGAGCCGAAGCTGTTCTTTTTACGGTGCTCCCCTTTCTTGGACAACACTTTCAACTGCGAGGAAGTACAACGTTGTTACACATACATGATGCAAAGCTCTCGATGGCGTGCATATACCAAATATTGATGTTAAGGCTTGTCCAGCGACCGTAACGAGCAAATAGAACATACGTTCTTGACGATACAATCAGGAAACTAAAACTGTCCTGCAGTGGTATCCACAATATATTAAGAAGCCACCGCCAACGCATCGGCAAGCCAGTATATATGTTGGCGATGGCTTCTTCCCCGGTGTCAGCCAGTTAGTCCGCGTGACGGAGCAAGTTGTTGTGAGGTCGCTGCAACTGTATATTGTTCCCACCTCAACCTATAGTGCAACATACCAGCCTATATATACGACTTAGGGCACTCGACGATAACTGAAGCAGTGGCTGCGCTGTGCTCTTAGGAAACTATTTTATAAAGTATGCAATAAAACAGCTTATAAAGTATGTAATAAAAAAGCACGAAAAATTACAGGACTGCGCTTAAGACTGCTAAACAGCGGAAATGCGACAGCCTTCCTTTCCTATCAACCCCTGATGTTATGCTTTCACGCCCATCATCATTATTATCATTATCACCAACTACCATCCTCATCAGTGTCACTGACTATCACTTCGCAATGAGAAATCTTCGTGAAGAATAGTATACTAGGAACACGTATACGTATAATTCGGCTAGAACACTTGGGGAATATCGAAGCGACAGCTTCACTACGCGATTGATTGATTGATTGAAACGCGTTTATTGACAGTGAAAAGCCAAGGTCTCCGTGCACAGGAATGATATCTTCAAATGAGCCAGAGGTCAAACCAGGAGACACTTGTGGTGTTGCTATGGTGTCGAACCCCATAGTAACAAAGTTCAGAGTCAAAGGTCAAGGTCAAAGTGATGGGCTGACATGTGCATATGATCTGGTGTCAAGTGGTAACTGACATCATATTGTGACTGAGTATACAAAGAGGATCAGGCAACGCGCCAAACCATTGCTGCAGCGTTGTGCCCAAGGAGAGGGATGCGAACGAAGCTATTGCGTACACACTAAAGGTTTACCCGTAGCTAAACCACCAGGAATCAGGAGGAATCAACATTTATTATGCCCGAAATAATTCGGTGGTGCATGCAGGCACCAGACGGGGTGGTTCCCTAGTTGCGGGACCCATATGTTCCCAGCAGCTCCTGTCCGTCAGTGCGAGCTGGATGGATAGGGCGGGGCTGGAAACAAGGTCTCCCAGCGCTCATGGGGTTACAAACTTGCCTACTAATTAAATTCAGTTTTTTCTGCAATAAATGTGTCTCTTCCTGCCGGAAACTGCATAGAGGAAAAAGTTGAACAATAATTTTTTTTAATTAAAGGGCAGCTGAAGTGGTTTTTTTTTTTATATATTTGAAAAAGAGACAATGATTCGAATTTCCGCGGTTCTTTTTTTTAGGTAAAACATGTAAACTGCCTTTGTCCTAGCATTTAGAATGATGATGTAATCACAGTTTAAAAGTCTAGTCTTCTCCTCAATGCGCCAGAGCAATGCAAAGAAATTTGCAATGAAATGACGCCATTGTTGGCGAATATCTATATTTCTCCTCGCTTCCCCCACATGCTGGCGCGCGTCGTCCGATGCTGCCGAACAAACTAACTGTTCACGGCGTTGGTTTTCTCCTCCCAAGCAACCATTTATTCACTTGAAGCGTGCCGCCGCTGGGCAAGACGTCATTGCTGCGGCCCAAACTCGATGCGATGCACTGCGGAGAATTCTGAACGCGTACGTTACTTTATTCGGCGATTACATCTGCTGTTCAAATGATGAAACAAAAGGACTGCATTGTTTACCTGCAAATTTCGTGCACATCTGTCCCCTTTAAGCATGTTCAAACCTTAAATCTCTTCAGCTACCCTAGGACTCTTCCTAGTTCACTGTAGTAAGAACTAAAATTAGATGAAGTTGTTCTTGGTTTTCCGTGCGAGGCTCTCCTTTATCCACGCTAAATGAGGCGCATTATATGTTAAATAGAAAGAGACGCGCCCAGCTGCCGACGGTTTATGCCGACTACATAGGTACTAATTATGTCCGACACCCCTGTGCAACAGAAACTCGGTGTCCTGTTCGAGGTTACGCGGCAAAACTACACACCCAAATTATTGTGTTTGATATAGCATCACATGGACTGAGTACATACGGTGGTCCACTCTTAAGTACGAGCACGTCTCAGCGTGGCGACCGTGCTCCGCGGAACGTCAGATGCCGCGCATCGAAGCAAAGTGGCCTGGAGGTGCACGGTGCTTCGTGTCGTCTGCTATATCGCGGAAGTGCACCAAACAGTGTGCTGGCAGCGTCCAAACGTGCCGGAATTGCGTTGTCGCGGTTCACTCACTGTTGCAGCGTGTTGTTCAGTCCTATACGGAAGATAATCAAATGGCGGACCGTGTAGCGCCTCCGCCACTGCGATGCGCGGCCAAGCAGAGCTGTGTTTGCACGTTCGTATACATAAAGTATACGTGACAACGATGGCGCCGCTTTTATAGGATATGTCCAAATGTAAATATATATATATATATATATATATATATATATATAGAACCATGGAGGAAGGAAAGAACTTAGGAGAGGCTCTGACGTCACTTTTTTGAAGCCGGAATGGCCGCGCAGCGACCAGGCGCTGCAATATATGTCTCTCCTCCTTCTTTACCCTCCGGATTTTCTATCTGCGCGACATTCATGTATGTACCTCGGGCCCTTAGCAACGCTGTTGCTAGTGGCCCGAGTTTTCATAGCAACAGCGATGCCGTTGCTAATGGACCGACTTGGGTAACCTTAAATTTTGACGTCACTTCCGCCACACTTTCTCCAATGCACTGGGAATGGCAAGGGCCTCTCCTAAGTTGTTTCCTTCCTCCATATATAAAACACATTGCGTCAAATACTCTCGCTTTCGAAATTGTGTAAAAGCCGTCATATACTGCGAATCACAGTTCCGGCCGACCCACATATCTTGCAAGGACCCCTGTAAACACTAGGTGCATTGAAAGTGCACACTGATGTCAACAAATATCAAAATAAAGAAAAACACTGCCTGCGCGGGTGTAAGACTCGACAGTTACGCATCCGTAAGCGATCCGACCAGCGCGCGCGGGCGGCTATCTGGCGCCGGCGAAGTGCGTGAGAAGTGTGATAGCGAAGGCGGATGCGTACAGCGCTGGCACAGAAACGAAGTGTCTGGCTTCGCAGGCGGAAGTGGTCGACTGAGCGCGAGACGCGCGTGCCCCATGACGGGCACTCTTCAGCGCTTCGTCCTCGTATATACGCGTAGCAAAGTGATGCCGCCGCTTTCCTTTTCGCCCACGCTGCGGTAATCGGCCGGCACTGTGTTCCATTTTCTCGCCTGTCTATTTTATCTCGTACACGGCGCACAGTATGTAGCGCACACAAGAATATAGCTGAACGTGCATAATTGTTTCGCGGAGTGTCTCGCTGTTTTCTTTAATCTCGCTCCATCAAGACAGCGGAACGGAATTGCTGCCGTGATTTCGAGGTTCATGCCGCATTTACGCGCGCGTTGCCAGCACCGAAATTCACAATGCACAATGGGTTGGTTTTGTGGGGTTTAACGTCCCAAAACAACTCAGGCTGTGAAAGGATACCGTACTGCAAGAATCCGGAAATTTCAACCACCTGGGGTTCTTTAACGTGCACTGACGTCGCACAGCACACGGACGCTTTGCTTTCCGCTTCCATCGAAAAGCGGCCGCCGCGGCCGCTTTTCGATCACACTTCCTTGGGCACAGTGGTCCAGCGTCCTAACTACTGCACAACAACGGCGGGGCACAAAGTGTGATGGAAAATATTATGGACAGGCTCGGCACATTAAATACACTTTCGATAAGTTTATTTCACTCTCCGCTGTTGCTATCCGCATCCATGCATGGCTCCATCTACAGACAATGCTTATAATGCATGAAGTTATTTGTTTTCATGACTAATTTCGCTGAGTCAGCCCTAGTCAACTTTTCTTAGTCGTCTTTTATTTTGCTGAGTCCTTCTTAGCCATGTTTTGTTTTATTGTGAGTCGCATTTGGTTATGTTCAGTCATTGGTCAATACCAATACACCCGAGTCCTCCTTTATATTCGAGGTTCTCGTTACATCCGATTCTCTCGCCATATCCGAGTCCAACCCCCTAGGCTCTGCACTTTTGGCAAATTAAGGTTATACGTACATTTCTTACTGACTGCCGCCGCGATCATCAGCGATTCGAGTTTGCTCCCTGACCTATACTCCGCTCTCTTCCTGTCTCGTAACGTTACTCTATCAGGAAATTTCCTTTCCATATAGCTTGCGACGCTGTCCTTAATCTAATTTCAGGAGATTTTGTTGTTCATCATGCTCTTGCTTGCAAATAATAGTCTATATAGATAGAACTATGCCCCAAGGATATCTTAAGTTGCAATAAAATTATGGTTGGGCCTATTTGGTTCACGATTTTCTACGGAACTGAAGAGCGCAAACAGAAGACAATCCACAGAGAAGAAGAGAACAAAAGGACAGGCGCCTGTCCTTGTGTTCTCTTCTTCTCTGTGGATTGTCTACTGTTCGCGCTCTTCAGTTCCGTAGAAAATCTTGAGTTTTTCACTGTCATCACGAATCTTCATTCAGCATTTAGCGTGATCTATTCCCTTGCCACTTCCAATGGTTCCCTGATATATCGCAAACTCATTGCCTATATATGTTGTCAAGACCCAGATTAGAAGAGGGGATTGAGCAGACGGACGGATAACACGCGCAAAAATACGGTACACTCCAGCATAAGTAGCAACACCGCTGTCCTCTACTTCCTCTGAAATCAGCACCGCTCAAGACATCTATGTGAGGGCAAGACGGAAACTTCGTCCCGAAAAAAAAACGTGTGACGGTACATTACTTTCTATTCTTCGCTCATTTTGAGGTGTATATAGCCTATTTCTTTTGTTTATGTATACTTATCATTTACGCAAACTTATTATGGGACTCAGCCCTGGTTGCAAGAAATGTTTTTTGCTGGGCCTACAGGCAAATGCTAAATTCATAAAGTTTCTTACTCTTACCTAGAGGGAATTCGGGCGCTGCACTTCAGCCACCATGGGCACGCTAAGCATTATGGGCTGGTGTGCAACTTAGTGCGGGGCAGTCTGGATTATTCAGGAACACAAAGTGGCGTTACTAAGCTGTCTCATATAGTAGCGAAGGAGCGAGAGCAGACGACGCCAATAAAAGTCTTCTGTTCTCCGAAATGCCACTAGAAAACGTCCTAAATAGATTGAGCAACGGTGTATATTTTCAAAACAGTTTTTTTTTTTCTTTTTAAAGTGTGCCTATTAGGTGCGAAATAGTGGTTTCTATGCTGCTCAATATAGTTATCCAATAGGAGAGAGAGCCATATCATTTATTTTGGACAAATTTTACACTTACATGCTGTTTCGCTCGCTGTTTGTAATTTTCAGTCATAATATTGAATGGTTGGGATACTTTTTATCGTGAAACAACGTTTATTTTTGCATTACTTTTGGCCACAAGTTGTATAGTTCTGCACCCGGTAGCTCACCGCCCCATGATGATTTGGGCGCTCATGGTGGCTGAACTGGCTGTCAGGAACCCCCATGCAAACTCTCATAGATGGCGGCACAGCTTTCCCTCTGTAATAGTAAGAAACTCTACGGCTAAAATCACATGGCGGCAGAGGGATACATCGGGGTATATGCGCATAGCGAATATATTATATACAGACGCCGTTTGCGTATTTGTAAGGTAGACGTTAACTTGGTTTTGCCTAATGGCATTCGACGCCATTTTGTAAGCGTGCAATGTATGAAAGCCAAGTCAACGAGATTTCAGGAGCGCATGACGTTCGATATTTCGAGCCCCACTGCTGATTGCCCTTAGCTTGTAATGTCGAGTGAAAGCCCATTTAATTACCGCTTCTGCATTTTGCATCCAGCACGTGCCAGCGTAGTGCGCCCCTGAAGAAAGCCAGAACACACAAAAACGGGCAGGGAAGATATGAATGTGTATACGCTTTACCTTTTCATAGACATCCGGAAGTACTAGGAGAAGTCCGCGCCATCTTCTTGCAGTCCTAGCTATCATATAAAACAGTCACCAAGTCGACGCCGATAGCAGACTGGCGTGTACGCCAACTCTGTTGCTTGACGATTGTATCGCCACCGTTTAACCGTGCGACTAACGGCTAATTCACACTGTGTTGGGCACGCACGCACACACATACTGGCGCACTAATTTGTTAGCAGAAGAGATTCGTCGCGATGAGTAAAAACTTCATTAAAACACACCGTATCGGTTTTGAGGCGATGCCTTCTATTGTGCCTGGATGAAAACTCTTCATTTCTACCAAGTTGGTGGCAGAATTAATTTATCGTACAGCACCACTTCCATCCAATGCCCGCGCCGCGCACACTGTGCATGGATATATGACCGCGCACGAGCGCAGCTGCGCAAGTGCACATGGCCTCAAGGAGTATCGTATAACTGCGGCCCTAATTAGGGAGACGTGCGCCAGGCCGAGGGCACGTGTTCGTCATCTGCAGCCATTACAGCCACAGAGAGTAGCAGGAGTACGATCTGAAGAAGACAACCTATAGAGCACAAGTTCAAAATGGCCACATGCATAGCGCATCACAAATGAGCAACAAGAGAACTGGTTTCAAGAGCGCACGAAGCCTAAAAAAAGCAACAAGTGAGTCCATAAGCAGCTCACTATCTAACCTGAAAGAGACATCACACACAAGCGATTGCATGCGTTATTATCGCATCGGTATAATTCTGTGCTCATAAAATCGCAAATTATTAACCGGCTTAACTTTACTTAGTTTACTCGTACGTGGATGATCAACGAAATAATAGGCGCATTAAAAATAAGAGCATATGTTATAAGCGAGCCCATGCACAAATTCACTGATCTTGGCTATTACAAGTTCAAACCATAGGCAGAGCAAATGCTATGATGCATCACGGGAGATAGGTTTATTTGTGTAATGCTTTCTGTGAACCTCGTAGCGCTTGCATGGAATGCTGGTCATTGACAAGCACTATTCAAGGTAGCAGCAATAAGGGGAATATCGTTCGGTTATGTTGGATTTTTTTCTTCATTTCCGTTAGTGCAGTTTAACTCGCTTTCTTTCTTTCTTTCTTTCTTTCTTTCTTTCTTTTTTTTTTTTTTTGCGAAAGCGTTCGTTCTAATCGTTCTTTTAATCCCGAAAACGGGCCTTAATAGATTCCTTACACTGAACCTTAAGATCGAGATCTGTCTGCAAGGTGGCTTTGAAAAATTTCGCAGTTTGAACGCCTTGTCGCACAGAGTATCGTATATGGTACGGCGAATTTCCCTTGTCATAAAAATTGACGCGAACGATAAGAAAGGCTGATTTACTTATTTAGTATCACGGTGTTCACTGCTTGAAATTCACACACTAACAAGTATATCTTTTAAATAACATTTAGGGTCCAAAAAAGCCTTTTGCCGTTTCTTACAACAACTGGAGCAATAACTTTGTAGGCTGCGCTGTAAAAAGAGTATTTACCTATCATATGTAATACAAAATTCAGGCATGGATAATTTTTCTCACTTAATGGCGTCTCGCAAAATCAGGGCCAGATAAAACCTCTCAGTATAACCATTTTACGTACTTGAGTATGCACGTTCAGAATATTATTTGCTGTTCCTTAGTACATTAATTTTCCTAAATAAAGCAATGATAGGACACCGGTACATTGCATGCATGGCAGACCTGACTAAGTTCGTGTGGTCATTAAGCACATGCATGGGTCCATTACATGGGGCAATCTGGCCTTGTCTTCGCTCTGCGCTGATCACAAGCACGTGCCTCCTCGAGGGAGGAAACCGAAGTTCTGACTTTGAGACGCTGGCCCTACATTTAGTTCGCTGCCACTCTGTGGTCCTCGGTGGCTTTCGTCGAGACTTTACTCCGTGACAATATTCAATCAATCAATCAATCAATCAATCAATACAAATTGCAAAAAATGTTACTCACTTATACCGCCTCCCCCACTTGAAGTGAGCAACCCGAGTTGGCAGCTCCTCCCCAACTTTCTGATGCCATGGGGTCTAGTTAAGTCCCGAAACCGATTGAAGAATCAGTGCCCGGCCATGCCAGATATTAGGGACCTACAAAACATCAAACTGCAGCGCCAATTCTCGTGATTTTTCGCTCACCACGCAGGCGTCGGAACTTCTTAGTAATTGGACCTTTAACGCTGTCAGGTTAAAACGAGGTTTGTTTGAATTAAGCTGCCGAATACGGTAAATAGAAGAAAAAAAAAAAAACAAATGCTAGGACTCCTGACATGAATCAGCTTTGTGTTCGTAGTGCTTTCTGTGAAGTTCTCGTCAATTGTATGAAAACGTCGTCATATTTGACAGCCCTTTTTCTAGTCACTAGCAACAGGAAGGATATGGCGCATGCCTCTTTTCTGTCGCATTTTCTTCGGCATGCCAACACACTGCTATGAAATTTAACACATTTTTGTCTAGTGCATCTGTTAGCTCTAATTCACACCCAGACATCTGTAGTCAAAAGCACAGAGTTAGTCAGCTTCCCTTTCCTTTATTTCTGATAATGGGTCTACAAAAAATTTGGTTCCCTTAAACCCGAGAAACTCCCTGATGTTGACGGGATTTATATATTTACTTAAAAAAAAAAAGAAGCTTTGCAGTACTATAGAAAACTTTATAGTGTAACTCTTGAATATTTTGATTGCTACTTGCCTCATTCGTATACACGTATAAAACAGTCATACTTGTTACACTTGACATTCTGCACAACCGCGAAGCCTATATACAGCATTGAATGACAATGAAGACTGATATACAAGTTCAGAGGCAGACTTGAAAAAGACCCCTCATTCCAGTGGTAATGTAAAGATGTGATAATATTTTTTTTTTTTTTAATTTTGAGCTTCAAGCCCTGATGCAATAACTTGAGACAAGTTATTTGTTCATCCGATGTGGAATGGATTTCTGAGCAGACGCGTAAATGTACACAAAGCGGGCGAGCGCGCTGTGAGCATGCTGCCGATGTTTCCAGAACGTTTCACGGGCGCTGCCGTTGAAAACTTCCTCCTCCTCCGAGAAGCTGCTGTTGCGCTTTCCCTCAGAGCCCCCCGGCGCCGCCGTTGACACTCCGACTGTGCTCCGTCATCTTTTCTCAGAACCCTTCTTCGGCGCCGCTGTTTCCCTTTTCTGGCGCGCTCCATTTTTTCATTGCTCACAACACGACCTTGAAAAGTGATTCCATGATTCGAAGCAACGTTTTTCCAGAATTTGAGAAACATACAACAGTATCACTGTGGGAGAGTTTTTAAATTTTGCTGAGAAAGCCTTACTTGCTTAGTGAGGCGTGAACAGTGTGCAAGCACGAAGCGATGCTAAAATATCACGCGATTTCGCACAAAAATCATGAAGCAACTTTCTTTTGCGCAGCATTCAGGCTGGTATGATACCTTTTTCCTTCCCATTCAGCACCCATTTGTTAGTGAAGTTGGAGGCTATTTTTCGATAGGGATTTGAACCGACGACATATTGCATGCGGCGTTGTACACTACGGGTATGCCATCGCGCAAATCAGAATTGCAGAAAGGATTAGAGAAAACAGCTGTATAACAAAAACACAATAAAAGGTACGCGTATATGAAAAAAAAAAAAAAAACATTTGCGAAACAAAAGGAAAGTGCAGTATGGTCGGCAGAAAATGGCACGCAATGGAGGCAATCATACTCTTCCTTTTTCAGCTACCTCTAAATGTGATTATAAATGGCCAGGCTTTCGCAAACGCCATGAACTTTAAAACCATCATGAAAATAAACCGGTTTCACGCGACAAGTCCAGCTATGTGCTATTCTCAGTTTGAACTTATTCCGTAGGTCAGTGCGTTTAGAGGCTTGGTTTGCTCAAGGCCATATAAGCCAGCCTGATTTTTTCTTACTACGCCTAGCATTTCCCTGAACATCAATGTACGAGCTAAGTCGAGATTGGTGCTCTTTATGCACTTTAGGAACTTGTGTCCTCGTCAAATATTGCGTTTTACGTGCTCTCCATGCGCCGCGGACACCGACGGGAAGAAACTGACGAACGAGCCAGGAAGACCTAACGCTCTCAAACGCCATCACCCGGATATCAACGCGAAACCGAAGTGGCAAGCATATCGCGGCTCCCCTTTGCCGTAGGACTCCCAGCCGCTTGCGTAGAGACTACCCCTCGCCGATTCATGAAGGAGCTCGGCTTCGTAACTATTTACGTGCGCGTGGAATTACGCACAAGCACGTGGAAAGCGAAAAAGCAAAAGCACGACAAAGCAAAATCTCGTTGTGCATACAACTGAGGTAGGCGCAGGGCATGTATAAACGCTCGCACATATAACGACTTCGCAATACCCGGGTTGGAAATACAATAACGTGAACAAGAAATGACACGAAACGAAGCACACAGGAACATACACAAAGGGGAAAGGAGGGGGCGTCGGCGCACAAGAATAGCGCTCGTCGGCTCCTCGCATTGTCGAGGGACGGATACGCACGCAAAGCAGGCGCGTTCGCCCGCGAGGCCACGGATGAAGACGGTGGAAGAAATGAGAAAAGAACGGAACTGAGCAGAAGACAACGAGACGCCGCTCATGCGGGTGCGCGAAGGAAAAACAGAAATAGGCAGGACGCCGCGCGAAAGAACAAGAAAGGAAGACGAGCAACGGAGCGCTGAGGCGCGCTTGCGCGGGAGGAGCGAGAGAAAAGGAAAGAAAAGCGGAATCTCGGTCCGCGGCGGCGACGGGCGCCGCGGGAGGCAGCCGGTCATCAGCGGCGCTCAATGCCCAACTCGGCGGGGCGCCCAGCTTTCATTACATGCTCCGGACGCAACTCTCGGTGCGCGAACCCGCCCTCTCCGCTCGTCCCGCGTGTCGTCGCCACGGAGGCGACGGAGCGCGCTCTACCGCCACGGCTCGCTCCGTCGTAGTCGCCGCCCCCGCTCGCTAAAACGGTTCACAAGCAAGCTCGGAAGCTCGTCAACGTATGTAGTACTCCGGCCTAAGACCGCGCGGTGTCGCTGTTTGAGCGCTCATCCGCGCGCTGATAAATATGCAGCGTAGATCATACGTTCAGTCCTTCCCATGAGACCAAAAAGCGATGCAGCTCGTGCCATATTCGAAAAGTTTCAAGCAAACATGCTTTGGGGCCACCTTTGCGCATATCGGAGTGATTATGAATTGCCTACCTTCACTCCTAACCCTTAATCCCATAGCATTTATTTAGTGTTTCCCCTTCTCTCTCTCCTTAATGACAACTACACAAGCACCCCTTTCAGCAATTCTTCAGCCTTGGAGTAAAGGTATGCATTCAGAAAGTAACCGCATGAACAACAGCTGATAGACGACGAAATGAGCGGTAGCAAAGCCATCTTATCTGATCCAAAAATATAAAACATATAGAAGCCGAAAAGAGACAAGGCAAGGCTACCTAAAGACAAGGCATGCATAGGATGTGCTGATGTGTTCTAGCTAAATGTAACCAAGATTTTTTTAATGGTGTATACGGTTTGAATCCGCTTCACTTCTACTTTTCCTTTTTTTTTTTTTTCAGAGCTCAGCAGAAGCTGTCAAGATGATCTACAACTCCTGAATTGACAGTTAGTTTCTCAGCTCCGCCGCAGTGACTTAGTGCACTTAAGGTGTTCGGCTATTGATCCGGGAGACCCGCATTTGACATACCGGCCAAGCTGAAACCATATTTCAATCAAGTGGAACACAAGGCGCCCGTGTGCTGTGTGATGCCGGTGCACTTTAATTAAAAAATTGCGAGGGACTTTTGCGACGAAAGTAGTGAAATGCGAAAGCCTGAGTGCCGCATTCTGCTACGCAACTGGCAATAATTAGTAATTCATTAATAAACAATGATGCATTGGTTAATCAATAATTATTCATTAAGTAAATAAATAATTCATTAAGTATTTATTATTAATGAATTAACTAATTAGTCGGTCAGTTAGTAATTAATATTAATAATTATCAGTAATTGATCATTGATTGCCATATGGCCATATAAGGCACGCATTCACGCATACTGTGGTGGTGCTTTGTGATTGGTCGATACCTCTATGACATGACATCATTCCGCCTCGGCCAATCAGAGTCGCCGCAAAAGCGGGACACATTTTGTCCACGACAGCAAGCCATTAAAGGCTTTCGCCTAAAACACCTGGCGGTCGAATTTATCCGAGGCCCTTCGTTACGGCGCCCTTCATGAGTCATTTTTGCATTTTGCACATTAAATCCTCCCCCCCCCCCCTCACACACACAGACGTATGTATTTATATATATATATATGATGTCTATATATATATATATATATATATATATATATATATATATATATATATATATATATATATATATATATATATATATATATATATATATATATATATATATATATATATATATAAGGCTGACCGCCGAAGAATTGACGCGTTTGAATTGTGGTGCTGGCGAAGACTCTTAAGAGTTCCTTGGACTGCCAGAAGATCAAATCAGTCGATATTGTCGACCATAAACCCTGACTGCTCATTGGAGGGTCAAATTCTAAAGTTAAAGCTCAGCTACTTTGGTCATCTGATGAGAAGAGAGGAGTCGCTGGAGAAAGATTTGATGTTGGGAAAGGTTGAGGGTCGCCGGAGAAGGGGTAGGCAGCGAACACGATGGTTAGATGGCATTCTCGAGGCATTGCAGATGAAGCTATGTGATGTTAAGAAGATAGTGAGAGACCGGAAAGCGTGGCGTGACATGGTCCGTAGGGTCACGAAGAGTCGGACACGACTGAACGCCTGAACTGAACTGAACTGAACTGAACGTCTCAAAGCGACTCAGGCTACGAGAGACGTCGTAGTGGAGGACTCGGGAAATTTTGACCACCTGGGGTTCTTTAACGTGCACTGACATCGTACCGCACACGGGCGCCTTCTTTTCGCCTCTATCGAAAAGTGGCCGCCGAGGCCGGGATTCGATCCCGCGCCCTTGGGAACAGTAGTCGAGCGCCGTAACACTGCGCCACCCCGGCGGGTGTGTGTGTGCGTATGTGCGTGTGCGTGTGCGTATGTGTGTGTGTGTGTGTGTGTGTGTGTGTGTGTGTGTGTGTGTGTGTGTGTGTGTGTGTGTGTGTGTGTGTGTGTGTGTGTGTGTGTGTGTGTGTGTGTGTGTGTGTGTGTGTGTGTGTGTGTGTGTGTGTGTGTGTGTGTGTGTGTGTGTGTGTGTGTGTGTGTGTGTGTGTGTGTGTGTGTGTGTGTGTGTGTGTGTGTGTGTGTGTGTGTGTGTGTGTGTGTGTGTGTGTGTGTGTGTGTGTGTGTGTGTGTGTGTGTGTGTGTGTGTGTGTGTGTGTGTGTGTGTGTGTGTGTGTGTGTGTGTGTGTGTGTGTGTGTGTGTGTGTGTGTGTGTGTGTGTGTGTGTGTGTGTGTGTGTGTGTGTGTGTGTGTGTGTGTGTGTGTGTGTGTGTGTGTGTGTGTGTGTGTGTGTGTGTGTGTGTGTGTGTGTGTGTGTGTGTGTGTGTGTGTGTGTGTGTGTGTGTGTGTGTGTGTGTGTGTGTGTGTGTGTGTGTGTGTGTGTGTGTGTGTGTGTGTGTGTGTGTGTGTGTGTGTGTGTGTGTGTGTGTGTGTGTGTGTGTGTCACTTCGCTCCTCAAACCGATATTTTCAGTTATCTACTCAGCACTTACTAATTAAATTCTACAGCCTTGCAGTCGATTTCACGGGGATAGGATATAGGACAATGTCCCTCTTAAATACTTGGTTACGTTCGAGACGCCTGATATACCATGCAGATTTTTTTTTTTTTTTCTGTTTACAGGTTTGTATTTCAAAACTATGAATGATACTGGGTATAGTCTGTGCAGGTGGTTCGTATAGCAAAGCGGACATTATGCGCGTCTCAGAAATGATTAGACGTTTGTTTGCTCAACTGATCAAAGTTATTGTATTTTTGATTTTATGGTGGAACACTGAGAAATTGAAGACACTCGACAGGGAAGGTCAGTCTCTATTTTATATTTTACTAATCGACAATGCTGCTCGATATATTGCGTCAAAAATTGGTGCTGTAAAAGAACTTAGTATAATTTGGGCCGACAATACCACGCAGAGTGATGCCACATAAAAATGTGTCATGCGTGAAAGCCAACTCAACGAGCTTTCAGATGCGTGTTATTGACTTGCAAACAAACATGTCTGGCCCCTTATCCAAACAAGATATTTTAAAACCGGGATTTAGGTTTAATTTTTGTCATTAATCATCTGACCATTACATTAAACAAGTTGGTGAACAAGTGTTTCTGTCCAGCTCCATAGAGAACCGCAGCCTATCACATTTCGTTCTTAGCCACCCGTATCTCACGCTGTGCATTGTATGTCGGCTTCATCAACTGCCATCCGTGCGCACTGGATCTGAGAGCCGAATTGAAAAAGGGAGCGCTTGCTCATCGAGTTCGCGTTTTGACTACGTGCCTTGCTATAGCGAAAAAGCCATAGTGCCTGGGCAAGAAGCCTCGGATCAACAGGTATCTGCACTGATGCGGTTAACAGAAGAGTCATTTGCCGCCTATGACAGGTGGCAAAATGAAGAGGGAGAAACCTGATCCGTCTATATAGACACGAAATACTCTGATGTGGCCTGAAACCAGATTGCAACGAAAGTCTTCCCTGTCCACCTCATTGCTACTTAAGTGAAGTCAAAAGGGCATATGTTTTCGCAATTTCTCCTCATAAAAAAAAAAAAAAAAAAAAAAAAAAAAAACGAAATTCGGGTTGAATGTAAGCACCGATTTAAACCCGGCAGCATGACCCCAAAGGTTACAAAAAAAAATTGAATTTACGCAATCTGACTGTCGTGCCTAGATCGCATTTACTTTACCAAAATAAATCGGCGGTAATTTTTTTTTTTTTTTTTTTTTTGCTGATACTGATAATACTAAGAGGGCATGGATGGCAGAGTGAGGAAGTCCGAAATATGCATGCTCTATGCCCTCCCTTTCTTTTCCGCGAGCGTAATACGCACGACGTAAGATCCATTGCTATATAACACCACGCGCATTGTCGAAGACGAAATGAACTTCTCTGACACGCTGCAGGAAATTTAGGACGACTGTGGACAGGGAAGACTGGGGGCAAGAATGCTTTGATGTCGCATGGCTGCGCTTATACATGCTTCCTTGCTGTGTACACTTAATCGAAATTCGTCCTTTTGAACGCAACCATGTTCCCGCTGCACTGCGACAGTAGCACTGTACCGTTAGTGTTTGTCGAAATAATTTCTGGTGGTGAGTATCACCTGATTCGTGGTCATTGCACCTATGTACGCGTGTGGAAGCCACAGTAATAAAGACAAAAAACAATGGCAACAATCCTGGCCGACTGCAGTCGCACTTTCTGGCCATTTCATGTTTACTTCTACATCAATGGTTACGTGGTGCATCCTAGGCTAGCCTGCTACCGAACTTTTATCTGTTGTAGGCCGTCATTGCACCTGCCACCGCTTCGGTGGTGGACGACGGCTGTTGTTGCGGCGCGCGTCTTTCTCTCCCTCTTCCTTTTCTTTCTTCTCTATTTTCTCTTTTGTCTGCACGAGGCAGCGGCAGGCCCGTGCATTTTCTTTTCTTTCTTCCTACAGCCACAACAACAACAACTACTCCCAACAGCCCTCAATTGGTTTAACACCTTTCCAATAAGTGTCGCTGGGTGCCACCATATTGTTCGCTCCTCCTATCTGGACTGTTGCAAACCTGCTCCGCTAAGGCTTCCACTGTGCTAGCGCCAAATGCACAAAGCAGTCCAGCAGGCAATATGGTGACATCCCGTGACCACTTGTTGGAAAGGGCAATTCGTTCGGTCGAAACGGCATCCTGTTATCAGATTTGCTCAGCGTATGGAAACGACGAATGGCCGTTCGCAACGCGGACTCTTCATATCGCCCCTATCCACGAGTATTTCAGGGATGTTTTTTTTTTCTTTTTTTTTTTACCTGCACAATATTTTGAAAACGCACTGTGTACCTGGGTTTGTCAATGTGTTGGAAAAAGTGACCTGTTTGAACTTTTTATAATTAGATGTGTGTCATGTAAATCGGCACACTGTTGAAGAATCAGCCGACATAGTTTTTATGAAATAAAAGGAATAAAGACAAAAAACAAACAATACCGTAACCCAGAATTGAGAAAAATGAGTCGAGAAAACTTCGCAGTTAAATGAAGTAAGTTTGTCGTCATCGGCGTTCGAGCCCAGGCTCTCTGCCTGACAGGTGGACAAGCAAAACATAGCCCATGAAAGGTATTTTTCTTTAACATGGTATTTATTACAGTGAAAGTGTGCTATATTTATATGAATTATTTAGAGAGGGTTTATGAAACTCCACAAAAGACACCTCCCCAAAGCATGTTAGGCGCACCTATATAGTGAACGCGTTGTGCTAATGTCCGTTTCGGATGTGTGTGTTAAAATTCTGTAATTCTGTAGTTATGAAATAATAGTCTTAAAAATGTGAACAATTTAAAATAAATCTTTATCTTTTTTTTTTTTTTAACGCGGAAAGAAAAGGCGTGTTAAAGGCTCTATCGTGTTTACTCTTAGAACGAAGAATAAGCGTCTTCCTATTATTTTTTTGAATTCATATTTATGGCAAGCTGTACAGTGGAGGGTGCGAGAAAAAATCTAACTCGAGAGCTCAGCACCAGTAGACTGGAACGACACGCAGAGAGCGGTGTCGAATTATTTCGCTATTGGTCTTTGGCTGTTACGACTGCAACAACCGCCTTACGCGTGAGTCAGTCTGCGTACAAATTGGCCACCTTTCCACTATGTCCCGGACACACGCTCGACTACTGCCCGGGGCGTCGCGTATAAGTTCACCACACGGCCTAGAGTTACAGTTCTCCTAGAGCGTAATAGGACGCATGTGGCAGGAACACGATAAAAGAACAAGATTAGCGCGAATGATATACGCGAAAACTATAACCGCAGAAAGACCGGGAGGTATAGGCAGAAAGAACACAGAGAGTAGAGTTACCGCAGGGCACAACGAAAATATACATAACAATGACTCGAGGTCGAGGACGCGTAGCAAAGCACCGGCAAGGTAACAAAATACGATCAATAAAGAAAAACCGGCGAATACACGTGTTCGCGTCCGGACGCTCAGTGCGACGCGCAATAAAATATAAGCTGGTTAGACGCGCTTGGCCTCTGCCAGCAAAACAACAATAAACAAGGAAACGATGAAGCTAAAGGAATGACACAACCAACCAACGTGGGGCAAGACCCAATGCACGGGAGCGGGATAGAAGGGAGGGGACGAGGGAACTTATTTCTGTGAAAATTTCGTCCTTCACCTTCTTCCGAGATGCTCCGATAACAAGAGGGCCGGGTCGCGATGCGGTGGCTGCGGTTGCTGTTGCCAATGCAAAGGAGCGCCTAGGAATAAAGTTGAATGCAGAAAGGAGAAGGCGAAGGGCAAAGGATAGACTAAGAGGAAGGAGGAGGGAAAGGACTAAGAAAAATGGCCTTCCAGGTGGTGGTGGCGCGCGCGCGAGCAGTGATCGCATTTTCACATTGGAGGGTCGAGCAACGAGAGAAAAAATTATATATATGTGTGCATGAAAAGGAGTTCTGCGCAAGTGTGTGGGTTCCTTGGCGAGGTCGGGTGTAAGGGGAAAGAACCGCAGTGGCGAACGCTGACTGCAGAGATAGCATCGACATGGGGAAAGAAGGGGGGGACGATTGAGCCCCCGCTCACTGCGGGGCTAACTAACGACTGTCCGACTTTTTAAACGCCCCGCTGAAGCAGCAGGCAGCAGTCTCCGTGGCTCCGTTGCCCGACTATGCCCGACGGATGGTCCGCCCACCCCTGCAGCAGTCAGCGGTGGCGTTGTTTGTTCCTGATCGTGCCTTACAGCACAAACGCACGCACGAGTTAGCTGCGCTCCACGGTTGACCCGTAGTGGCAGGAAAGGAATGAAACGTTGTGTCATGCAGAGCCCAGCGGAAAGTAATAATGATGAAAAGTGACAAAGTGAGAAACGTGGAAAGTGAAACAGGGATGAGGCAGGATGTGATTTGAAGTCGAGATATGCCGCAAAAAGCATGCGCAGCTCCGCGAGCTGGTATGAGCAACCATTTTTTTTTTTTCTTGTTACAGCTGCCTAGGTTTTCGTTTATTTCTTTGAGGGTCCTTTTTGGTTGTAAAAATGGTCCTCACGCTGACTTCGCTTTTCCGGAAATGTGCATTCCTAGCGTTAATTACTGCACAAGTTCAACGTCTCAGTCCGTTGACTCTTGAAACATCATGCATATGTGTGTGCAGACGCAGTAATCATTGTGAAACCGCACCTTAGCGTTGGCTATCTATTCCCCCCTGTCACGCGCTAAATGTTACTTAAAGAGTGGCTGGTTTGCGAATGAAATTCGTTAACACACGTATCAATGTTCCTAAAAAATATGCGCCCCCCCCCCCCCTCCCCCTCCTGCCTTTTGCGCCATGTATAGAATGCTAGCGCGTCCTGTAAGTTTCCAAAAATACCGCCATTTCGCGTTTATTGATTATGTATGTAATCGCAGTTACGAAGCACTGTTCATTTCGCTCACAGTCGACAACTGTTTGCCTTTTTTCTCGAATGTGAGAAAAATAAAGAGTGTTTCGTAACTGCAATTACATATATGCATCTCTAAAATTATTTGCCTCAGTATATCGCATAAACGACTAAATAGCTGCACTCAGATTTCGCATTATTGAGCATCATAATCGTCATTTGATTGTTTTCTTTGTTTTGAATGTCGAAGCTGGTTGATATTGTGGTCTGCATGTGCACCAGCTACAAATGGCAGAGCCTGATGTATGGCCCTGCTTGAAGTTGGAAAAGAAATTCAAATTATATGGGCATCGGGACATATACTGGCACTGACAGGGGAAACGAATTCGCGCACGTTGCCGCCGCGCAAGTGGATGAGCTTGCTGACAGGTATACAATGCCTCACACTCCAATTACATGACTAACCCGATAAACTTCAATCCCTGCCAAACGATGCTCCTTCCAGAGTACATATAAAAAAATTGGAACCAACTAAAAGCTCCCTTGGCAGAGCATTGATGCACTATGTACTCACCAAAATAAAACACGACAGCAAGCTTATACGTTATATGAAGGAACACCAACGCCGGCGTTTGACAACACGAAATGGCTCACTCGACCACAAGAGATATTTCTCAACAAAGTGATAACAAACGCAGCCTACACACCACACATGCTTGACAACTGCATGGTTTCTCGACAGACACGAAACATTCAAACACAACATATGCACCCACAGTCATGAACACTGTATACTGCATGACCTAAAGCATCTTTTATGGCAATGGGCATCGATTTCACGAGGAAGAAACAAATTACGCATATTCCACACGACGACATGCCCGCCACATCGAATATTATCAAGCATAGCAATACAACATTCAATTTCCACCTATAGCAGTGAGAACGGCCTGCTTCGAGTAGTGAGAGAGAGGTCGGCTTACGGTGCGCAGATCGGCAGCATGGAAAGCAACGAAAACAGCTTGAACAACCGTGAAGAAACGAGAAGGTATACACTCCCATCTGTCCTAACTCACTAATTACCCAGACAGCAGTCGAGAGCCATCCCTTCATTCTAATAACAGATTCATTCATTCATTCATTTTTCTCACCAGCCAAAGATAATTTCTCAGAAGAGAAATTCGAACGAGCGGCGCAGAGCTTCACGGCTCTTCTTTCTCTTCTTCATCTGAGAAATTCTCTTTGGCTCGGTTTAGGTTTGGTTTGGTAAAACTTTATTTCCCACAGTGTAGGGGTCCTGAAGGACACTCGGCTATGCGCCAGACGGCGAAGCGGCTCTATACGTACCGCCGAACGAGGGCGTAACAGCAGCGCTCTAAAAAATACCCGCGGGAGCTTAAAGACCGCTTTCAGTTGATAGCAAGAACTCGCACGAAGTGCTGTTTGTACATAGGTAGAGAGGAACGCACGAACAGCCCACAACGTGTGTTGATACACCTTTTTTTTTTTTTTTGAATGCCCAGAACACGCCGCTTTTAGAATTCAGGTAATTGATATCGCCTCCGGCAAATGGCGCGCTTCAAAAGAATATGATTAGAGGGGCAGAGGAAAAGAAACGAAAAGATGCAATAAATGAAATAAAAAATGAAAAATCATAACGCACACGGGAGATTGACACTGGGATTTGTAGAACAAGTGATGTTTGAAAAATTTAGCATGGCAAACAATTTGATTCCAGTAAAAAAAAAATTTCCATAGCTGTAAAAACAGATATGTGACTGTTCAAGGATGGTGGCGCCAAATGCATGATAATAATGTAGGGCTACTTAAACTGAGGCCAAGCTGCTTGCTATGGCTTTTCCATCAACCGTCTCCTCAACGTATTGAGCGGCGGCAAAATAATAAAAAATGATCTAATGATTCCTGTTCACAACAAATTGCGCAGGTTGGAGAAACTGGCAAGCCAGACCTGTGAAGAAAGAAATTTAGAGGTATCATAGGATACAGCAGCGCAACCCGGTTAGAGAAATCTAAAGTTGTCGTGAATGACATAATTTCCGACTCCAAGAATATCTGAGATGCAGGTGGTCATAAGCTCTTAAAATATGTCCAGTTTGCATGTTTAATAAAATGCTTCTCCGAAACCTAGCTGCGGTAATGTACGCTCTCGCCGGAAGGATAGGTAATACCGGGCCATTGAGGGACTCTTTTGCCAAGCTATCAGAAAATTCATCTGAAGTCACATTGCTGTGATGCGCCGTATACCAATACCACATGTACAAGCCTCAAATGTCGAGGGATCAGGGAGAGGAAGGTCCTTACAATTTCAGAATCCACTGACGAAGAGAAAGACGAGCACACGGACAGACAGTGGCCAATTACAGCCACTGCAGGAAAAGAGGAGTCTAGTTTTCTAAGAGCAAGTATCCACCGCCAAAAACTCCGTTTGAAAAATTAGGGTGAAGTTCGGAAGACGCACAGAAAAAGATCAGCCTATAGATGCGGACTGCCACACCTGCCTTTTCATTATACACTGAGATGAAGTCGGTTGCTATTGTTAAAGTAGCAGAAAGGTTTCTTAAATGACCTTCTAATAATCCATTTAAAATAAAGGATGATAAATATTTAGCATTATTCGGACAAATGTCGTCACGGACAATGTCAATAGAAGACGTACCCGCTGGTTTGCATGGAAAGAATGCTAGGAAGGGATCTGGCAAATTTTGGATCATAATTACCTGCGGGGTGTGAAATTTAGGCCAATGGACACCGAAAAAGAAGGTCGATTGGTAGCAAAAAACAGGCATATATCGGTAAAAATCTGATTCATATATCCTTAGGTACGGCTGAACAGTTAGAAATTGTAATCTAAATAGCAAAGGTGGAATTCGGGCTTCAAGGTAGAGCACATTGTTGGCCATAAATTTTGCATCCTCGTCGTTCTTCCCCCTAGCGTCCAAAACCCGTAACAATATTATAAGAGCGCACGACACGGCCAGCAGAAAGGTGCACGCTATAAGCGAGCTAGGTCTCAAGGTCGTTCCCTATATATGCAGCTCGATTTTCCCGGACCCTATTCCTTTCATCACCGGAGTACAGACCTTGCCTACAGCACCGTGGACACCTTGTTGTCATGACCGAATACTGTGCACTGCGGAGAAGTGTGAACGTCTGCGTCACTTTATTCAGCGATTACATCGGTAATTTAAAGGATGGCATGCACTAAAAGACCTTTATCTGCACGTTTCCCTTCTAAGGTCGCCGAATTCGAAAATATTAACCTCTTCATCGGCGCCTTCTAGATGAATGAGCAGACCTCGTAAAGCCTGGGTATCTCCGAGATTGAACTGCATTATACAAAACCAAATCAAGCAGCGGTTCAAGAGTAAAAACAGTAAAAAGCGATTTTTAGGCTAATTTACTTTCCTCGCTCGGCGGTGCAGAAGCGGGTTTGCGGAAGCCCCCACTGCTTCCCGCCGCGTTTGCGAGGTCCGCTGAGATGGCCGCTGCTGAGCTAATCCACTCAGCCACGGATGCTCCGTGATCCGACCATTCAGGGCCGACACCCTGCGGAGAAGCAAATATAGACCTCCTCTACGGACCAAAGCTGAAACTGTGTGCCTAACTGCGTATTTGCTTCCTTTAAAAACCTAAGCGTTCGGTGAGCGAGGGTATCTATATATACCAAAAGGAAAGCGTGACGCGCGATTAGATAGATTTTTCTGTAAATTAGTTGGGAGCACTGACTTGGAATCGGCGGTACAAAACAGAGTGTTTAAACAATATTCCGCAAAAATAAGGTCATGCGTATACAACTGACTTTATTATAGTGATCGCTTGTAGAGTTCTATATGTTAAATTCCTAATACCATTCCAAATAAGTTAGAACATAAGGAACTCCTTTAAAAACTACACTTTAACTGTAACCGCGTTCCAGACAATTTTAAAAAGTTTGATGTGGGACAGCGTTTCACATACGCGTATCATGAACACCGTTCTGGCAATATATGAAAGATCCGTATTTGAAACACATTGCTATATGGACTCGGCGAACCACTCTTGCAGCTTACCGTTCCCACGTGTGCTTGCGACGTTCTGGGCACTATCATTATGACTAAATGCTGCTGTGCAAGATTCAACTCAATTACAGCAGCTCTGTCCATTAGGCTACGCTTTCCATCGACGCTTTCCATTATTGATAATACCTCGGTCATTGCCAAATACATGTGGTGTTTTACCCATTGAGTCTCCCGCTACTCGAAATATAGAGTGGCGTGTCTTACTCGAGAAAATATCTCGGGGGGGGGGTCAATTCCCACCTCAAAAGAGAAGCTCGAATTAGCAGAAACTGCTAGCCCGGTCATGTCACGTGGCCTCGTGACGTCGTGTAATCCGCCAACTAATTAATGGTCGGCCTGCTATATATGCTCATGGTTTTTCGCTCTGGCATCCCTGCCTTTCCTCCTCGCTCTGACAGCAACGCGAACGCAGGGTTTTCTGGGAAACGGAGCCATTAACGCTGTCACGCTAAAACTGATCGACCCGCGGACAATAGACCTCGCTTTCTCGTAAGAACGTAAGCATATATAGCCTATACAACGTGAAAGCAAATAACTTTCATGCAATCCGCGAAACCGGTCTTTGCTTTAATTTATCAATACGGTCCTGCCGGTCGATCGTTCGGAGGAGAGCTTTAAGGCGAAAGCCTTTAATATGGCTCATACTGCCGTTCGCGGAAGGTATCAAACTGAGGCCACCCTATGTCGCGTGGTGCCACCCGGCAAGATGACAGTCACCATAGGTAAAGGTGGGCCACCCTGGGCCCGCGCCTCTCAAAGAGAGACGTAAGCCTTAATACGCTTTCGTTACGAGGGGGGCAGTAGCTGGCAGCTGACATGGGCGAGCACTTCCTCCATGACGTTACGTTTGGCAAGCACTGCTAACTCGGGTCTCTCCTTCATATGGGAGGGTGATGTCAGCCAAGATCCTTGAGGCACGTTCATACGGCTCCGTTAAAGCGGGGCTTTATATGTTGGCAAGTAGCTTACGCTATCGCGTCATACCGATCCAGGCATCCACGCGGCGCCTTTTATTTGGCGCTTCCTCGAACGCCGCGCCACACAATATACAGAAGCATGACACAGTGAAACCGGAAATCAGCGAAGTTTCAAAAAAAGGCTTTCGCCTTATCACACCTTAGTGGTCCAAAGTGCCACACAATCTTTTTAATAGATTTGTTCTATAAATTCGTACCTATACTATTCATAGCGTCGACCACTACACTCCAGCGGTATTATATTTTGAGTCTGTTCATTAATTTGCCCAATTGTTTACCCACGGGAGGCCAAATTTATGCCGTATTTATTTTCGCAGTTGCTCTCTGTGTCTGCGTGAGTCCATGTTCATTGAAAGCAAGAGTCCGAACTCGAATTAAGACATTTGTTAATTTTACTTTCGCTTAGCATAAATAACTAAAATCGTATTGCAAGCTGGTAAATTATCGTAACATGAATAGATGTTCATCTGGTCGCAGTAATAGGGTCCATGCATGTTCATTATCTATGTTTACGCCATCTCTGACAGCAAAAAAAAAAAAAAAGAATTCCACACAGGCACTTAAAGGGACACTAAAGGAAAAAATGAAGTGGGCTTGCATCGATAGCATGCCAAAAACCGGTGCAACAGTGTCCTGAGCCCTGTGAGGGCTGCCGCATGCTGCGGTTTCAAAAGAACGAAACATCGGCTTTCCGACGCCAAAAAAAAAAAAAAAAAAAGGCAGTGGCTTAGCTCAGCTATGCCAGGATACACGTAGCGAGAGGTACGTTTCCCTGGCTGAGCTTGTGGTTTATCAATCAGAGTCAGTTCCTCTTCTATTGGTCCCCGTTTACTGAACTCTTCCATAGGATGCTCCGTTTTTTACGCTCGGCAGTCTGGCATCACCGTTTGGCAAGCCGTTCCCCTCTCTGTTCGGGCATCTCCGCGCTGCTCTCTTCGCTTTCTTGCGCTCATTCTCTCTTTGCTGCTGCTATGCACCGCTTTTTACCTCTGCCGGCGGATTCGTTTCGAACTGATTTAGAACTGATTTATTTATGGGAAGGGAAAGGGGCGGTAACTGTCTCACTTGTTTTCTGTGGACACCACAACCGCACCGTGAGGGAAAGGAGGAAGATGGGAAGTGAAAGTGGAAAGAGAGAAAGAGGAGCCGTAGTGGAGGGCTACGGAGTAATTTCGACCACCTGGGGATCTTTAATGTGCGCTGACATCGCACAGCGCACGGACGCCTCTTCGTTTCGCCTCCATCGAAACGCAGCCGCTGAGGTCGGGTTCGAACCTCCGCTGCCTCGTGCAGACAGAAGAGAGAAAATAGAGAATAAAGAAAAAGAAGAGGGAGAGAAAGATGCGCGCTGCAACAGCCGTCGTCCACGTACCATGCACCTAAGGTGTCGCGTCTCTTTGTGACTTTTCCCGCCTCCCCACCCTGACCTCGACCGAGCATAAGCCACCATGCTCCGCAGGTTACAGACACACTCAATTCTTAGTCACTCCAGGCTATCACTAATTACTAACGGAGAATATATACGATCCCGCATGTCCAAATTGCAACAACGGAGAACCCGCCACTCAGGCGCACATCCTCTGGGGATGCGAAAATAACCCGCCCCCAAGGGCCCTCCTGCCAGCTCCCTCTGCGGAAAGCTGACACCAGCTCCTCACCAAAGCCACACACAACTTGCGCTTATTTCGTGGGCCTCGGATGTCGCCTCCACCTGGGGGCCACACAGGACCCACTTGCCCTAATTCACATCTGGGGCAAATAAAGATGTTCTCACTCTCCCTCGCTCCACCACCTAAGTGGTGGCGGGTGCAATGACGGCCTACAACAGATAAAAATTTGGTGGCAGGCTAGTCCCCGCCGCAAGCGGCGTTGACCTACCAGTCCCAGCCCCGTAAGGTCAGGAAGAGCCACCCTTCACCACCTCCCAGCACCTCGTTTCGATGGAGGCGAAACGAAGAGACGTCCGTGTGCTGTGCGATATCAGTGCTGCTGTTGTTGTTGCCACTGAAGGAAGAAGGAAAAAAATGCACGGGCCTGCTATTAGCTCTGTAGCTGAGCCACCTTCGCTGCCTCGTGCGGACAGAAGAGAAAATAGTGAAGAAAAAGAAAAGGGATTGATTGATTGACTGATTGATTGATTTATAGGAAAGGAAAGGCGCGGTAACTGTTTCACTTGTTTTCTGTGGACACCTCAACCGCGCCGTAAGGGAAAGGAGGAAGATGGGAGTGAAAGTGGAAAGAGAGAAAGAGGGGCCGTAGTGGAGGGCTACGGAGTAATTTCGACCACCTGGGGATCTTTAACGTGCGCTGACATCGCACAGCCCACGGACGCCTCTTCGTTTCGCCTCCATCGAAACGCAGCCGCCGAGGTCGGGTTCAAACCCGGGTACTTCGGCACAGTAGTCGGGAGTTACCACTGCACCACCCCGGCGGGGCGAAAGAAGAGGGAGAGAAAGAGGCGCGCAACAGCCGTCGTCCACCACCGAAACGATAGCGGGTGCAATGACAGCCTACAACAGATCAAAATATTGACAGGCTAGCCCCCACCGCAAGCGGCAGTGACCTACCGGTCCCAGCCACGAGGGCCAGGAGCAAGCCACCCTCCCAGTTGTTGTTGTTGTGGCTGTAGGAAGAAGGAAAAGAAAATGCACGGGCCTGCTACTGGCTCTGTAGCTGAGCCACCTCCGCTGCCTAAATAATAATAATTGGTCCACTGGAAGGGAAAGGCGCTGTAACTGTCTCACTCGTTTTCTGTGGACGCCTGAAGCACGCCGTGAGGGAAGGGAGGAAGGTGGGAGTTAAAGTGGAAAGAGAGGAAGAGGAGCCGTAGTGGAGGGCTACGGAGTAATTTCGACCACCTGGGGATCTTTAACGTGCGCTGACATCGCACAACACACGGACGCCACTTCGTTTCGCCTCCATCGAAACGCAGCCGCCGAGGTCGGGTTCGAACCCGGGAATTCCGGGCAGTAGTCGGGCGTCTTACCACTGTGCCACCCCGGCGGGGCACCACCTCCGCTGCCTCGTGCAGACAGAAGAGAAAATAGAGAATAAAGAAAAGAAAGAGGGAGAGAAACACGCGCGCGGCAACAACAGCCGTCGTCCACCCCCAAAGCGGTGGCGGGTGCAATGACGGCCTACAACAGATAAAAATTCGGTGGCCGGCCAGCCACTGCCGCAAGCGGCGGTGACTCACCTGTCCCAGCCCAATCAGGTCCAATCAGGGCAGTACCGTACCTCCCAGTCACGTTAAAGATCTCCAGGTGGTCGAAATTACTCCGTAGCCCTCCAATTCGGCTCCTCTTTCTCTCTTTCCACTTTCTCTCCAACCTTCGTCCCTTCCATTACAGCGCGGTCAGGTGCCCGTAGAGCAAGTGAGACAGATACTGCGTCTTTCCTTCCCTGTGAACAAATTTATTATTGTTTATTATTATTAACATTCATTGATTACGAAAAAAGCATTTGACTCGGTAGAAACCTCTGCGGTTATCCCACTTTCTGTGTCACGCGGCGATGCCGAGAGGGAGAGCCACGGTATGTCCTCGCGGCCAATATGCTATGCGTGTTTGATCTTTTGTGCGCCCAGCATTGTCATCACCAGGTGACAATGCATAAATCCCCACTTATTCCAAGCAGTACAAACATGCCTGCGTGGATTATAGGAGCTAGCACAGTGTCAGACTCGGGACCTAAAGGTCCCGATGGGTTCGATACCCATGTGACATGCGCTGCGCATGTTGGCAGCACCTGCCAATCCGGCCATCATTATCATGAAAACTTTTTATTTCCACTGAAATGAAACTCCTTTCCCTGCATATACACCTGCAACGATTCCCTGCAGGTGTATATATGGCAGAGGTCCATACAAATCGATGCCAACACTATCGAATGGTCGGTATGGGCACGGAAGATGCTGTAGTGGAGCCGGCTGATGGAGAGGAGGCGGCTTGCGACGCTGGCAATCGATGCACGAACGCACATACTTACTGACGAAGGTATACATACCGCGCCAGTAGAAGCGCTGTCGCAACCGTTCATAGGTCTTAAATACACCCACATGGCCACACTGCGGATCGTTATGATAAGATTCGCAGATATCACTACGGAGGTGGCGAGGTACGAATAGCAGCCACTTGCGGCCATCTGGCATATAATTGCGTCGGTCACGAAGGGCGAAATGCTACGCTTGACGACGAAGGGCGCGAGGAGCCGGTGAAAGTGACGAGTTCGTTAGATCGATTAGTGATGTTAGCCACGGATCCTTGCGCTGTTCTGATGGCATGTCGTCCATGGACAGAGAAGACAAGGCGGAGCTGGAGGAAGAGGACGATGGAGCGTGAGGAGGCACCGCCGAGCGAGATAAAGCGTATATATATATATATATATATATATAAGACGCACCGGCGTGTCTACAAACGGACGGCGCGTTTACAAACGAAAAAAGAAAAGAAGCTGTTTGAAATAACGCCTGAATAATACATATGCAACGGTTAAGCAAGAAGACAAACTCGCTAGCATAAGAAGCGTGTATAGCGCTCAGCAAGGAAACTGATGTCACTAAAGCAAACTGCAGTAACTGCATGCCTGCATCACTTCAACCGCTATTCATTACACAGCGACCTTAAGTATTGTACATACTTTTCGAATGACGTTGGGAGAGCTGGCAAGCGTTAATTTTTTGGACGCGCAAAAAGCCGACTGTAACACACAAAACCACACACGCGCTCGCTCGTGTGAGTGCGTCTTTTTGACCTTCACGCGAGTTTGAAAAATGACTACCCATTTTGCAAACATAAAAGTGAACCACATTCACTCCAAAACGCACCGCTCGCACGTGCACGTGTCCGAATTCTAGAGAAAAATACACATCTGAACGTATACGTCACTGAGAATCGCCGCAAGGAGCTTGCGTGTCACTGTTAAATAAAGACCGTGCCACTCGGAAACAGAGGAGAACCAAATGCAACTGCATATGACGCGAACAAATCGACGATGAAACGGCGACTGCATGGCACGCGCACCATATAGGATAACAGCAACTTGACGGGGCCCAAACGAAAATACGAACACGCAAATCTAAGCGTTAACGGGGATACATAAGCTTCCGTGTACGGGTCTCTCAATGAGGGCGACTAAAGAGGGCTGCATCAGAAGGGGAAGAGAGGGAGGTGAACGGAGGGAAGACGCAGTGGTTAGGAACTGCTTGCCCCCGATGAAAAATTCATCCCCCGAAAGGGAGAATCCGAACTTGACAAGGGCCATACAACCCGCGGCGAATGGAAAAAAGAAAAAGTTGCCATGGTGCATATCCGCGCGCGACCCGCCAAAACCAACAGACACCCTCTCCAAAGTAAACATTGTTTCGCTAACCGCCGCCAGAGAGCGGTCCCGACCAACCCCTATTGACCGGCAGCGACCCCAACCCGAGGGTGACAATGGTGCAGCACTAAAAACCCGGGCGCGCGCCCGAGTGAGCTCCGCTGCGTGCGAAGCTTCGTAGAGTACAATATGTCGCACCCCCCCTGCAACCGATTTTTTTTTTCTTTTCTGGCGTTGCCCCTTCGTCCCCGACGGGTGCATATTATTTATATAGAAGGATAATAGTTTATTTTAAATCGAGGTCCGCTACAGGAACCGAAATGGGAGAATGGGTCCGCCGCTGCGGAAGGGGATGAGAGACTGGAGGAGACACGGGAGGAGGGTGCCGCGGCCGGCGAGCTTTATAATGTTCGTCGCGCACAGGCTCTCCCAGTCTCGTGCGCCTTGGGGTCGGGAATGAAGAGAAGGGGGCTACAGATTCGCACAATGCTGGGGAACTACGCGGCTCGGTGCATCCGTGCGAGCCTTTCGATGCGCCCAGTCTTAATTGCGCGAGATGCCGTGAAATGGCGGTTCGTTCCGACACCACCAGAGGGCGTTCAAGCCGCCAGCCGCGCTAGGGAGCTGAGACAGGACTCCTGCGCTGATCCGTACAATAAATGATGCTTCAAGAATGGTGAGGGCAATTATCTTATAAGTTGCTATGAAATTATTCATAAGATTCAAGGGTGTCAAATGTTTCAGGTGTTTTGCAGGCGTATATGCATTGGCATTCTCGGTTCAGTTTAATGGCAATGTCGCGCTCTACTTAACGCAATTTTGCGACAACGTGCGTAATTATGGATTAATACCTTTCTGCAGTCCTGTCCCTTTGCTTTTCCCGCTGTTCGTTAAAAGTACGAAAGTGGCCCTCGGCATCAAGTATCAGCCAGCATTGCTCAAGCAGGGATCGGTGTACTGGAGTCTATAAAGAGACGTTTGGAATCGCGCAAACACAGAACTTTCTGACAGATTTCACCCCCTGTTACAGAAACTGATCTATTGGTATACATACGAAGACTGACGCCACTGCTATTCAAAGCTATTGAGGACGTCAGCTCAACCAGATTTCTTGACAATATGAAGAGAATTTCACAGGTGCTGTGTTATTCCACCATACACTTGGCCGCACCGGTGTGTCTGACCACCTGGCGTATTGCCGTCTATGCGGCACGTTTTAGCCTGCATCTTCCGTCATCGATGGAAGCTTCTTTTAACTAGAAGTTCCTAGTAATTTTGTTGTAATTAAGAAATGGTTTTACCTCGTATTTCAACATCAAGCGTTTTTAGGCATGCTATAAGAAATATGTCTTATAGAATTACGGGAATATTTAAAATATACCCCGTTTTAGGAGAAAACAACTGCAAGCGCGGACCGTATTTCGCGCCGTAGGAAAGGGAAGCGTGTTGCGTCTCCGTAGCATCCGTTTAATTCCCAGAAAAGGTTATCGCGGAGTATATATATATAAGCATGTCTACGTACGGCTCTTTCAATCAAGCGATTGGCCCAGAGATTTTACTTTTTTTCTTCTTTTTTTCTGCAAAGCACACGACATGCCTTCTTCAAAACTAGTAGAGTGGAGACACATAGTACTCTCTACAAGTACAGTTAATTGGGCATAGGAGCGTTATAATATACTTGATAAGATAAGCATACCGATGAAATCATTGCTATTGTTATGAAGAACATGGATAATATCGTAGAAAACACAAAAACCAAGCTATTGTACGCAAGTGTGAAAATATGAGAAACAACATATTCCAAACATCAAGGCAAATAGTAGTTTAGCATGCTCGACAAATACATTGTAAATAAAGCAGTGACTTAGAGTGCGTGGCCACCTTAAAAGGCATTTTAAATATGCATTTATTAAGGACCAGGATGAGGGAATTTACAGATTAAATATGAAGAAAGAAACAGTAAGGTAAACGTGGGCTCCAGAAAAAAAAAGAAAAAAGAAAAAAAAAGAAAATTATTATCCTGAAGGAACTCTCGGCAAGCGTTCCCTGTACTTGTACAGAAAGCCAAACGAAGGCGTCCAATGTTCCACTAGCGACAACCTATTCTTTCCCAGTTTTCGACAATGCGCGCGGCTTGATGAAGGCCGCGGCGGCGAGAATGCAGAGCTAGGTTAGCAGGTAGGTGGCTCCATCTATGGGCGCACACAGGCAGCGAAGCCTGACGCTTCGAAGACGCACTTACTTGGTGGGCTGCTTCACGGCTTCACGTTGAACGAGGGGCTCGATGCGCCGGCTCAGAGGATCTAAAGCTTTCGGAAGCACAGAGCAAGCAAAAGCGGATAAAAAAAAAAAAAAGAAAAAGAAATGGAAACGGCGAGTGGAGAGAAGGGAGGCCGGAGGCAGTGAGGAAGCTCGAGGATATGTTACGGCAGGGGGAAGCAGGTTACATAAAGGATGACGACGAAGTAGAGACCAGGAAAAAAAAATAAAAAAGTAAGAGTAACGAAGAGAAGAGAGGGCTTTGCACGTCGTAACAAAAGCCATTCAAAGCAGGCCTCTCTTGTACGCGGGAGCCCGCAGAACAACGTCGAGCGGGTAAAGCGGATAAATCGCACGGCAGCAGAATATGAAGAGCTGCCGGAGGATACGCGAGTACATGAGCAAAGGGAGAATGGCGAATGATGTGCGGTTCATGACGCGCACCGTGTTGAAGAGTGGACGCCAGTGCCGCGGCGAGTGCACAAAGAAAAAAAAAATCACAGAGAAAAAACACATCATGCTGCGCACGGAAAAAAGCTTGGATCAAATAAAGCTGCTGGCTTCATTTAAACTTTAGCCCCCCCCCCCCCCCCCAACCCCCCACCCCCTTGTCATCCCCTTCTATATTCCTATTTTCTGCAGATGCTTTTATCACATTTTTCTTTTGTAATATCTGAGCATAAATTCGGTAAGTCGAGCCAGTAAATGAGAGAAAATAATTCATCGCCACCTTGTATGTATACGTATACCTGTTCCGTAAAATTTCACATGCATCTGTCGTTACGAAAGGCGACATTCGCTGGCAATGAACTCACGACTTCCTAAAAAACGGCCTATACGCGAGCAACGACATCCTTATTTATCATCTAGCTCTATTATACAAGAGACGTCCTGAGACTGTATAAGTTTTAGCTTCGCGCCACTATAAATTTGAAATTCGTAACTTCAATAACTTACGGCCATTTGTTTAACCTACACCAGCTACACCAGTGTAGGAAATCTCCTATACCTACAATAGATTTTTGCTTCACTGGTGTAACGTGGTGTATACATTAAAAAAATGGCCCTTATAATGAAGTGCATTTCTAGTTCAGGCAGAGCTTGACTAATCGGAAATATTTGTTTCGGGAGACCGGTCAAAGATATAGATATGTTGGGCTGAAAAGGGGCTCACCTAAAGTACATATGTTCAAGTGTTCAAGTGGTGGCGTTTTGTGCGCCAAGCGTCCATACAAATCGAATGGCACCAAGCTTCCAGCTCATACTTTCAAACACAGGTCAGTCGTACACACTAGTTATTTATTTCTAAATAAATAAGTGTTTTATGTTCTTTTCTTTTTGCGCGCTCTATTTTCCGTGATTTAGATAATTTATTGCTGCACTATATTTCGGCAATCATTCAACCACTCGATTCTCTACTTCACCAACGTAACGCCGCCAAGTTCCCAGTGCACATAGTTTTGAAAGCCCGGCTATAGTGCCTAGAATAGGCCCTATAGCCCGATGTTACGAAGAGCTGAGGGTGTAAGGAAGAAAAACCTCAGCACCTTCTATAGAGATAATAAAACTACGAAACTTGGTTGCATGACGGCATTACTGACAGTGTTATTGTCCCCGCGTCACATAAAATGTTCCGAAGAGACCGACCTACCCGTGGTGGGGGCGTAGCCGTCATAATAAAAAACTGTTTGAATGGCACTGTTCTTAACCAGATCATGAGAGTTTATTTGTTAGGGTAAACTGCTGGGGTAGTTTGTTCACAGTCAGTGTACAGACCACCATCTGCCTCCCCCGATTTCTTTGTTCAAAGATGACCGCCTTATTCTCGCTGGTGATTTCAACCTTCCTTTACTTGATTGGGCTAACCCTGATTGTGTTTTTAATGATTCAACCAACCCTCTTTTGAATATTATGCTGATGTGTGATTTGGTGCAGACTGTCTCTGATTTCACTAGAGAAGTGGGTAACGCTCGTTCAATTCTTGATTTGGTATTTGTCAGCGCTAGTTTATCTGAATACAGTGTGTATGTTGACACGGCTATCTCTGATCACAAAAGCGTTCATTTGTCTTTGCTGCTTGATGCCCAGAAAAACCATAAGATAGCGAACAATAACACTGTAAAAAATTTTTCACGTGCCGATGATCTTGCGATCCTAGACAAACTCTGGGATTTATGTGATAACCTGCCTAGCGACGTCACAGCATTATGGACTACACTTAAGGACACTATTCACTTTTGCATTGAAAATTTCGTTCCCAACCAGCGTGTACGTACAAATAAGCCTAATCCGTGGATTACTAGAGAAATCATTCATTTGCATCGCAAAATTAAACGCACTAAACGAAGCGGTCATAAAACTACCTGTTTTCGCACGCTGAAAACTCAGCTAGCTTCTAAGCTTTCCGAAGCAAAAAAACACTACTTTTCGCAGGCACTGCCCAAATTCTTAAGAGAGAGCCCTGAGAAGTTTTGGCGTTACCTACGTGATTCTAAAGATGAGGTAAAACAGCTATCTATTGACGGCATGGTCTCGGAGATTCCTGTGGATATTGCAAATCACTTCAATAGTTTCTTTCACTCTGTCTTTGCCTCGAGTGATCAAGATTTGGAACTGCAGGTATCTGGATCTGATATATCAGATGACTTTATAAGCTATGAAGGCGTACTAAACATGCTGCTAAACTTAAAAACGAAATCGGCAGTGGGGCCTGATGAAATCCCTAATGAGTTACTGCGCCGTTATTCCGAACCATTAGCCCACATTTTAACTCGCCTCTTCGAACTTTCATTAAAAGATTCTGTTGTCCCTGATGACTGGCGCTTAGCTCGCGTTGTTCCAATTTTTAAGAAAGGTGATCGTTTGAACGTTAACAATTACCGTCCCATATCGCTAACTTCAGGTACCTGCAAGCTTATGGAGCATGTTATATCTAAATATCTTATGTCATTTCTGGAAAAAAATAACATCCTGTCTCCCTTTCAACATGGTTTTAGAAGAGGCTTATCTACGGTTACTCAGCTCGTCACTACAGTGCATGAATTCGCTTCATCGATTGACAATGCTGGACAGGTTGACGTCATTTTTTTAGATTTCAGCAAGGCGTTTGATCGCGTCATGCACAATAAGCTCATCTTTAAACTTCAACATCTTGGTCTTCCAACAGCACTTGTCAGGTGGATTAAAACCTATCTTTCCAACAGAAAACAGTTCGTCGATGTTAAAAAATCTCATTCAGGTATTTTACCCGTTACCTCTGGTGTGCCTCAGGGCAGCGTACTTGGGCCTCTTTTATTCCTTATTTATATCAATGATTTGGTTAACTCCGTAAATACGTCCGAAGTCAGTATTAGACTATTCGCAGATGACTGCATTCTGTTTAAGAAAATTAGCAGCACTACCGACCAAAAATGCTTGCAGTCAAATCTTAATAATGTCCTAGAGTGGTGCACCCTTTGGTCCATGAAAATAAATAGCGACAAATCGGTTCTTCTTCAGGTTACTAACAAGAAAGCGCCATACAGTTTTAATTACGCAATAAACAATCTTCCACTGCTACAGGTGAGCGAATACAAATATCTTGGAGTCACCATTACAAATCGCCTTTCATGGTCCAACCACATTAATAGCATTTGCTCGTCTGCTTCAAGGAACCTCGGCCTTCTAAGACACAAATTAAAACACGCTCCCTCTGAACTTAAACAACTTGCCTTCAACACACTAATTCGTCCGAAACTTGAGTATGCTTCCGTCGTATGGGATCCGCACTTAAAAAAGGATATAAGGAAACTTGAAATGATCCAAAGAAAAGCAGTCCGTTTCATTTTTAACGCTTACCATAGCTCTATCTCGCCATCCGTTCTGATGTCTACGAAGAACATATCCACTCTAGAAAGAAGGAGAGCACTTGCAAGGCTTAAATTTCTGTACTCATTTTACTCTAGTCAATTTAATATTAATGCTGCCCCCTATATATCCCCCCGTTCTACACGACAGACACGCAATAGCCACAACCATAACCTTACCCCGTACTTTGCACGCACAAATACGTTCAAAAACTCATTTTTTCCCCGAACAATCACAACATGGAACTCACTGCCAGCAAATGTCTTTTCGGCTCAGGATGCCGCTGCTTTTGAAAAGAGTGTCTTATTGTATGTGTAAACTTAACAATATCATTGCCCTCTGTTTGGTTTTCTTCTTTTATTGTTGCCGGAACGCTGGATTTGCGTAGTGTTTGATTTTATTTTTGCTTTTTGAATGTTGCCCCCCTGCTTGGTCTCTATGACTGCAGTATGTGTAAATAAAATAAATAAATCCGTTGACCAAGAACTTTTGAGCAGCAGTGTATACATTCGCAGATGCGGGGACGCGTACAACGAAACTAATCTATTAGCACACAGCACTCATGCAGTCCGTCAGCACATCAACATGCGCGCGCTATCACGGGACCTCCATGCTCGGATGGCGCGCATCCGGTGCCGCTGTGGGGCGCTGAAGCGCGACGCGTATTATGCGCATGCATGCACGCGGAAGCCCGGGGGCGCCTCCAAGCGGTAGGCAGATACATTGTATGCAGAGCGCGCGGGAACGCGCGCGCATACATTAGGGCGCACTGTACAAGTACACATGCGGTACAGCTACGGGCCTATGGTGGAGGAATAAGAACATCTCTAGCAATAAGAGTCTCGACTGTATAAATATCTCGACGCTGCAGTGAGCTATATGGTCACCGGGCTGCTGTTTGGCATTGAAGCGATAGCACACTGGAATATAGGCATCAAATTTCCCCCGCCAAGCAGTAATCAGACATTTTTAGTGTAGAATAGCGGACCCATTTTTAGTTTCCAGACTCAATGCTGTTGCGAGACATGAAACCTACGCCTCGTCGGCGAAATATTTAGTGGGCCGTGATCACTTCGCATCACTAAAGGAATTCAAATCACTGTGGCGCCATCTAATGACAAAATCTAAAACAACTTCATTGGCGATGAGAAAGGAGTGCTCGTTTTTATTGAAAAGCCCACCGGAGAAAGCGCAAAACATACTAAAACTTGGCGAGCACTGTTGGAAGAGGGAGAAAAAAAAAGGAGGGGGGGGGGGGGTGCACTTACCAAAATTTGATATTTTTTTAGATGTGGTTGCGTATACTGTATACGTTTCTCCGCATGAGGTCACTTGAGTTGTTTTTGTGCGATTTTCAGTGGCAAATTAAAATTATAAATCCTCGTTTCTTTGATGCATACCGCTCCATCTGTACTATATGACGCAAAATCTTTTAGTTTCTACCATAATCTACTGACATATTTTGTCCAGTGTTCTGTCCTTTTAAAACAAACGCTGAATTGCTTTCTCAGCATTCATGCCGAACAAAGTGACTTAGGTTCTCAGTAATGCGATGACATATGTATACAGGATGTCGAAGCTAAGATGGACCGAGTTTTAACTAAGCGTTCTTCCAAATTCAACTCAAATGAATGCTGTTAGGATAGCTGAAGTATCCGCTAGTGTTTCTTTCGCATGCGCCTACTGGAATAATTATTTAGAAATTGGAAATAACAAATTAAGTTTTTAAATATGGCTTAGCCGCTCAGGTCAAGATAGGAAAGTAGAACAGGAAAGTTGTTGAGTACAACAATGCTCCGACACAGGTATTATTGACGAGGCAATCTTGTAGAGTAACCATTCTTATTCGACAAGAACGGAAGCCCGCAAAGTTTAAAAAATACCACGTGATAACACGGAAGGAGCGGACACGAACATACAGACGCGGGCGAGACGCGCCAGCAACATCAAGGCACACATATCTACCAAACGGGTCTAATGTTTTTATTTATTTATTTATTTATTTATTTATTTATTTATTTATTTATTTATTTATTTATTTATTTATTTATTTATTTATTTATTTATTTATTTATTTATTTATTTATTTATTTATTGTACCTCAAAGGCCCCTGTTATGGGGCATTACATGAGGGATAGACAGTTTGATATTAATTCTTTATCAGCGAAAATGAAAGCCCGCGAAATACTTTTCACAAATTTTCGGAATTTTCACAAATTTCACAAGTGGAATGCTGTCATGGGAAACAAAAGCCGCCCCTTCTGATCGCGCGGCCGTATATATAGCGTTCCGTCTCGGCAAAATGCAAACTGTAAATTTATTCTAAAGCGCATTCGGTGCATATCTTGCGCACTATAAAATGCTTATAAGCTACCATAGTGAGCAAAATAAACATGCGCTAAAACAATACAATTCACTTGCACAAATAATGCATCCGGTGGAACTATTAGCCAAGTGAAAAAATTAATGCAAAGGTGTGATCCCGTCAGTCGGATATTCTGCCGATAGCCCATGAACCCCATGTAACGACGCCTAACTGGAGATAGCCTCAGAGTGCTTCTAAATAAACCGATAAAACAGAAATGCGCACCGAAGGTTGAGTTTCATGTCCTGATAGCATTAGCTCATTCATATGAATGCGTCGTCGGAGAGATCCCGAGTATTGCCAAACTCAGGGCATCCTGCATAGCGCCCCTGTGCACCTATTCAGCTGGCGGACGCGTACCTAGAGGTGTACATGCACGGGCCGAAATTTTGAGCCCGGGCTCGGCCAGGGCCTGAGCCCAATGCTACAGACCCGAGCCCCGACCGAATCTGAAAGGGACTGAGCCTGGTCCGGCCCAGAGCTCAGATTTGAGGCCCGGAACCGGTCCGCGTTCTGCTATAATTGCAGTTTGAAGCTATGATTAAAATAAATAATAATAGTAATAATTTCAGGATGATAAGTTTATCCAAGATCTTGGAATGCTGAGTTCTCACGTTTGATATGACAGATTTGCTGAATATGTAGAGGCACAGCACGTACGTATAGAATTAACTTATTTACAAAAACAAATTCAAGCTTGTGGCTGGAACGACTAATACCCCAGTCACACGGTCATTTTCAAAGGCGATTGAGTCGATAGGCTTTGAGATTTTCAATCGCGATCGAACTCGAAGGAGTTGTGCCGCTGCTACACGGCAAAACTCGAAGTCTATTGAAATAGTTATAGTGTTTGGCGCCAAACTTTTGTGGCGCCACTATCGTTGCTTCCGGTTTTGCTTAAAGAACTAAAATCTTTCTATAAATGCAAAATAAAATATAACTGTTGCCTTTTTTAGAACTGCAGGTCTTTAGTTGTTATTCTAGGACAATTTTTTTTTTTTTACGCGTTGACGTTCATACGGTTGTGCTTTTCATTATGTTTGCTTTTCTCGGCGGCACAGGTTACAGTGATAGCACATAAATAATGCGCCTTAAAAAAGAGCGATACTATTTTAAAATTATTAAGAACATTAATATTTCACCACACAAATTAAAGATATAAAATAATAACGCTTGTTCATGTTTTTGTATCGTAAACGCGCTGTGCACGTGTGTGCGTGACGCTCTCGGGTCAACGCTAGCAACCTTGCGGACGTTCGAGGGCCTTCGAGATCTCGATAGAGTTCTGGGCTGCTCCGCTGACTCGATAGACTATCGACTCAATGGTCATTGAAAACGCCCGTGTGGCAGCTTTCGAAGGCCTTCGAGTCGATAGGCAGTCGGTTCGAGGGCCTTCGAAATGCCCGTGTGACAGCGCGATATGACACGTTCTTTGATAGAAAAACAAGTTTTCGGTAAGCAGCTTGTTTGCTTCTCCAAAAGTGCTCTATAGCTTTGAGGGTTTTGTGGTCAAGTAAGTACTTGTTGAGCTCGCCTGGCTCACTGTGAACGTGAACTTTTCGCAACAAGAGAAACAATAGAAAATTCTAGAACCGCAGATGCTTTGAGCTATGTCCCGCTTCTAACGAGGCCATGTCGAGGTAGCAGTAAGCCATAAAAGATGACAGGCGACAGCATGGCGTTAATCCTGAAACGGATATCTGACCATCATCGCCGGTGTTACCAAAGCGGAAATCAGAAACTCGGAACTAAATATCCCACAAGCGGTCCCTCTGATCGGTCACTGGCGGCTACGGAATATCCGTACCAGGCGGGAACGGGGGAGGAAAGGCGGGTCCCCGGAAATAACTCGGAAGCTCTCGCGTGAGGAAGACGCTGAAAATGCTGTGCATTTATCGCACTATGGCTGTATTCGTGATTTCGTAAAAGTTGCATGTGTTCGTGATAGGGATTTCTGGCCCGGCCCGCCCGAGACAAATATACCTTGGCCCGGGCCCGGCCGCCCCAGCTTGAGGGCCTCATAGTGTCCCGAGCCCTGCCCGCGGACCGGCTCGGGTACGGGCTGTTGGGCCGGCCCAAGCCCGCGCACAGCGCGTACCATCCTCAGCCAAGAGAATCACGTGGTGCGCACAAACTCCGGCGGAGCTTGCTTTGCGCCATGGCAAGCAAAACAGCCGGGCCCAAATCGCCCCTATGAACAACAAAACTATGCCAGGGAGCAAGAAAAAATGCAGTAAGAAAACTGGGCGAGTAGGAGGGGGGTGACACCAAGGGTCTGTGCATGTGGTAATGACGCGCGCTCCGTGGGCGAGGGAGTGCTCCCATTGGCGGAGCAGCACGCCCCGAGGTCGCAGCGGGGGATCCAATGAGGGGAAGAGCCGAGGGACAACGCCCCTCTCGCTCCGCGTTTCAGGCTCGCGTGTGCACAACTGCGGGTCCTGTGTTTTTGGCAGGGAACGGCGCTCGCAGGCCACAGCATAGAGAGAACCGGCACGGCTGACTCCCAGCATATGTACTGCGGTGCGGAGTGGTGTGCACTGCGCGATACTATAGTTTGGTAATGGAAAAAGTGGTGTTCATTCTCTCTTCACTCTATCACTCTCGCTCGTGACTCAGGACTGAGGCGGAAATAAAATGATCACGGCAACGGGAATTTCACTTGGTGGGGTATGCGCTAACCGACAACGGGTGCAATGTGATTATCAATATGGATAAGAAAGCAGAGGTAGTTGAGGAGTTCCGCAGTGATCAATAGCCGATGTAATCATAATTACAAAGTAAGTATAAAGTAGCAGTTGTGCACACGAATCAGAGATTGCGCAAATAACAACGAACGAAGTGGAGTCATTATATATATATATATATATATATATATATATATATATATATATATATATATATATATATATATATATATATATATATATATATATATATATATATATATACACATATATATATATATATATATATACACATATATATATATATATATATATATATATATATATATATATATATATATATATATATATATATATATATATATACACATACATATAACAAAAAATTTTTGGACTTGGGGCAAGAAGAAGGTTTAGGAGGAAAATAGACGAAAAACGAATCGATTAAAAAAAGGGGGGAAGAAATAAACAATGGAAAAAAGCACTTTCAACTTCTATTATTATGAATATTTTTGTTTTCGTTCTTTTTCTAAATTTTTTGTCCTCTAAAAGATTTCTTGTTAAAGTTTTTTCACAAGTCTATAAGATTGTTTTGTTCCCCACTTTACCTGTAAAGTTAGTAAAGTTTGTAAAGTTTTTTTTTTCCTACCAGAAATAAACCGACAGTGATGCGCATATGCGCATCAGCGGTGTGGACGTCTTTCCGCGTTCTCTCTAATATCCCAGAAGCACGTGCTAACCACGTTCCCAACCCATATACTTTTCTTTCAATATAATAAAGTTCCTTCCTTGTGAGAATTATGCAGCGTCTGCAGTCGTATATAGCCATGCTCGTCGCACTCGTTTCCATGCAGTGAACAACTCATGGCCTCCTCAGGCTATACGTATACATGCTAACAAAAGCGCTTCGAACAGTCTCTATATATTCAATAGTTTTCGCCGATAGTGAAAAAGCTAAAAAAAAAAAAAAAAAAAAGCTATTAGGTCCTACCGTTGTTTTCGTGTTCAAGTTCCTGTGAACCAATTATTTATTTTATTTATTGATCATGATAGCAAAATAGCAAGAAATGATCTGTTGAGTTCTGTTCCCTGCAGAATGCGCAGACATGGAGTGCGCCGAACACCTGTGCATATAGAAATTTAGCGGCGGGATATGGCAGCGCAGCCTTGTTAGGGTAACCTGCAGTTTGCCGTGATTGACATGATTTCCTCCTCCACGAATACCTGCAGGTGCAGACAGACATCAGATGTTAAAGATCGATTTTGCGTGCTTAATAAGGTCCGTCTGCGAAACCGCGCTGCTGTTATGGTTTAGTAGAACGTCAATTTGGGCTAGATGGTGCGTTCTGTTCTAGACTGAAAACAATAGCGCTAGAAGTGACAAACACAAGAGAGAACGACGCAAGACGAGCGCTAACTTCATCTGACCATTCGCTGCCAAGGCAGCAAATATAAAGACATTTCAAGGCATGCGCATGAACAACAATACGACGCATCAAACAAACCGTACGTTCAAGAGATATCTCGCTCTTGAAAATGCGAGCCGACGTATCACAGATGTTTTCCCTCTCTTTCTTACGTGAAACGCCTCCGAGACCTCGCGTGCCTCTGTCCAGAATCTGTATCTCATGAAGCCGTGGTTCACGTATCTTGCAGTGCGCACATCTTTTTTTGCCCCGGCGCATGTTCCGCCGCTCGGGTGCGCTTCCTCGGCGAACAGAACATGGTCGCTATGAACGAAGCGTTTACTGACAACTGTTAGCGCAATTGAAATATCGCCTTACTACCTTACTACAGCGACCGACCGTTATAGCTTGTGGTTAAGAAGCTGATCTGCACTTAAGGCCCTGATAAACGAAAATACCATCCTCAAATAGACGTATATATGGAGCCAGCCCAACTAATTATTGCAAGGAGTTTCCGCCTCAGGAACTTACCTCGGCTATTTGGAAGCCCTCGACTGTGCATTCCCTACAGCTCGTATAGATGTTCGGCTGAAGCCTTTTCTCGTCCTTTTCATCTACCTCCATCTACATCTTATTCCTCTAGCTTGCGTGTCTGTGTACATTGTATAATTTCATACCTTTTTTTCTTCTTCTTTGGCTTCGCCGTCGGCAACATCGCCGCCTCAGGACTCATCTCCTCGGGACGCGAGAATTACAGCCTACAGAAAGGGGAAATTGACGTCTTCAGAACCTATTGCAACGTCTCGCGGACACAACTTGAGAAATTTCTCAAACAAATCTCGCGAAACGTTCCACCGTGAGCCTAGAGAGGCTCTCGCCTTATATACAATACGCGCCATTTTTCTGTGCAGCGTGTTGTGCGTGAAGATGGCCGTGACATATTTATGGGATCGAAGACACTGTAAGGCCGCGGTGGCCGTTTTAGAACCGTTTCGGCGCATGCGGTTTGTCGTTTAAGGCTGGAGCGTTCCAAAAAGGGCCGCGCGCTGTTGGGCAAGATGAATGCACATGCGGCCCCAGCGTGCTCGTGCCCGCTTCCCACCAAAAACAGCGCACGCGCCTCGTTCTGCAGCACCGGAAACGGACACGCAGGAAGCGCGGGAGAGCGGACGAAAGCGGCTGCAACGGAGTTCGCAGCGTGCGCTCGATGAGCCGCGGCGGGTAATCCATCCAAGCTGGCGGAAATTAGACGAGCCGGCCATGATGAAATTGCGGTTGGGATAAAGAAGATGGGGTGCACCATGCCGACGCGACGGGAGAAGGCAGCGTCTATAGACCCTTTACAGCGCGAGCGCATGGGCGCTGCCATATTTGATCACGTGACCCTTCCGCCATCGCCGGCCTTCTGGTTTGACGGCTTCCGGCCCGCTCGTACTCGGCTGCACGGTGCGGCGTACCAGCTTTCGCTGGGGACAACGAGCTTGTAGACAGGCAATTAACTTCATGTGTATGCCTATAGTATGTGTAGGTGCTAAAAAATGTTTAATTTAACCACGTAGTTCATTTATTGCGTCCTCCTAAATGTCTGCATTGGCTAGAACGTTTCGACAAACCCATCAGCCGTCGACTCGGTTTTCTGTTTTGCTTTTTTTTATCAATTCCCTCTCTAATGCTCTTTGTGGAAAACGTGACTTTCTGTAAAACTGAATAGATTACAAACTGATTATTCCCTCAAACTTATTTTTTTTTTTTTCTTGCGCAAAGGGCGAACGCATGCATTGCTCAGACTATGCTGGCTGAGACGCATTATGAATGTTCATTTAACATTGTGCCCAATAATTACTGCTCAGTATGGACGCGCGTGTAATCCCCGTTAATTGATAAGATATAATTTTATCTCCTGTAAACGTCCTGGCTTCAAAAGACTATTACGCTGCTTGAAGGCCGCATCAGACGCTCAGCGGCGTTCATCTGCGCTCGGGCGAAGGTGACTGGAAACTGCACCGAAATTCAGAACGCACAGTACGCAGCCAAAGCAAGCGGGGATATAAAAAAATCTTATCATGGTAAATTTCATCGTTGGCCCGTGCATTAGTTTCATAAAAGCAGCAGTTATTACATGTATTTCAGCAGTACTTGTCTAATTAAAGTTTGGTTTTGTTTGTGCGGTGTTACGTCCCAAAGCGACTCAGGCTATGAGCTGGAGGACTGCGGAAATTCCCATCCCCTTGGGGTTCTTTAATGTGCACTGATATCGCACAAAACACGGGCGCCTGGGTTTTTGGCTCCAGCGAAAAGCAGCCACCGAGGCCGATCGAGATTCGATCCCGCATATCCTAGGGAATAGTACCTAATTAAAGTAAACAGATGCACTTACATGCCCACACTAGCTTTCCTTCTCTGCGCAATCAATTCGTATAACTGCATAGACATTAATAGCAACGTCAAGGTACCTCTTAACGCTCTGCGAAAAAAAACTCGGCAGCAGTGCAGACGCAATATCCAATTCCTGAGAAAACTTCAGGGTCGTTCTCACATTCCCATGGCTACTGCCGGTGCTAAAACGAGCTGGGGCGTGAGGTATAGCCATTCTCTGCAATTCACAGGCGCTTTCTTGTCCCAGAAAGGAACATGAACTCGTGATACATCTCCCAGAAAAACGGTTGCCTAGGCCATGATGTGCACCTTATGTAGAAAGCGTCTTCTGTTCTTCCGCCAATAAACAACAGGGTCATTAGCTCTACTTCCTCGCAGAATACTTCGACAATACAGATGACATCTGCATCAAAGCAGCGCTGTACACAGCAGCAGTTAGCACTGCGCGCCGATGCGTTGCGAAGGCCAGCAATGACGGCCGTCCTAGTGGCGCCACCTGTTAGGGAAGAGTGAAACTACTCGCTGTAAACGGTCTATAGGCAGGTTACATAAGAAGCTATACTGGGTGAGTCTCGGTAGATAAGTCTAGAAAGACGCCCGCGCAGTTTCACAGAAGGGAGCATGCATGCAAAGGTGGGGCGAGAACTTGCGACTACGCGTGCGCAGCAGGCATTAGTCCGGTTTACGGCCGCGCGAACACGTGTCTGAAATGCTAAAATATCTGTAAAGTATATATACAGAGGTTGTGGGATTCGGGCTTGCTGCGGCTGCCCTTTGCGCGGCCGCCGCCCGCTTCCCAGTTGTTCTCCCCGTTCCCTTTCTCCCGCCTGAGGCGGCGGAGAGGGGCTCGAGCGACTTGTCACTGTCGTTCGGGCCACAGCTCCGCCCTGGCGTCCCAGTGACTGTTCTCATTGGCGCCTTTTGGCGGGAACACGGCACCGCTTCGACAGCCGCGCTCGCGCGACTGTCCGAGCGGAGCTCAGAGAGAGACTCCTCCGAGACATCGCAAGGTGCGTACGCAACTGTTCTTGTCTGCCGGCCTTTGTCCGCGCAGACCAGTGTGTACTCGAGTTCGTCTGCTCCGGGTCTTACCTGAGAGCGAAGCTCGAGCCTGTCGATCGTGATCCAACGATCCGCGACAGGCGTACCTTGCGGTGGTTGCCCACACTGTCTCAAAGGAACCCTTTGGTCACTGCGAGAGAGATCACAGCACGCCCTTGCGTGCTTGCGGCGCGCACTCCGTGTCACTTGTGCGCGCAGGGGAGCCTTGTTCCTCGCGCGCTCCCTTGACACGGTGACTGCGTATGTGTGTGTATGTGGGTTTGTAAATATGTGTATATGTGTGCGTATGTGCGTTTGTAAATATGTGTATGTGTGTGCGTATGTGTGTGTGTGCCGCTGGAGGATGGCGTTTCAATAAACGTCTCCTTTGTGAACTCGGAGGTTTGTGTCCTTGCAGCGAAGTGCTCTCCTCCCGATGGAGGTTGAGTGCGCGCTGCAGTGTTTCAGTGTGCGCGTGGTGACGGCTGATCGGGGCTTCGGCTCGCGCGACGCTCGAACCCGCGGTGGTTCGTGGCCTAGGACCACGTAGAAACCACAAGGTATAGGCATCTTACTTCAAAAACCTCGACCTCACCTTGAACCCCCCTCCCCCCTCTCCTAAAAACATTATGTTGAGGTCCCCTGGAGCAAGCGCACCTCTTTTCCGAACCACTGGCGACCTCACTCAGCATCACCTCACTCAAAGTGTATGGTTCTGCGTATCCTTTTCTTTCTAATTTGAAGTATTGTATTAGTTCCCCGTATGTGAGAGGGGTTGAAGGCTCTGGGGCAGCTGGCGCAGGTGCCCGGAAAGTATACCCTCGGGCCATCCTGTCGGCAGCCTCGTTGCCGTCGATTCCTTGACCTCAGCAGACAGGAGGCAGTAACCTGGAGGAACATACAGGCTAGGTCATTCCCAAACCTAGCAAAGTACCACAAAATCCGGCCCGAAAAATTAAAAAATAACACATGCACTGCATGCGGAGAAGTCTCGGACATCTCTCACATGATATGGAACTGCAAAAAGCAATTAGAGAAATATAAAACTCGAGCACTTAGCCAAGCGGAGTGGGCGGCAGAGCTGGCCCACATGGGTCTCTCTGAGCAGCACAGCCTGCTCACCAGGGCCCGGGAGGCAGCCCAAGCCAATGGTATCCTGGACTGAGGAAACCACCCATACTATTCCGTTAACCAATTAAAGTTTACTCTCTCTCTCTCTCAAATTGTATACAGGTCAAGTTCTGGCACTCAACCTCGAAAAAAGAGTTAATACATTAAACCATAAATAAAAGTTAAAATAGATCTCGTCGATAATCCGGTGTGGTACGGAGAAGCCAAATAGCTTTGTCATGTCAGATTCGTAGTTGGCTCCTATAATTTTGCACAACCAGAGACATCGGACCCCGTCCTTTTTGTGATCGCGTCTCAATTTAAGGCTGTCATGTGTTCCACACTGATCCGCATGTGATCGATGAGCTATACGAAGAGTGGACCGCTAGAATGAGATTTGCATAATCTAGTAGGCAATCGAGCCAGCAGCACATGTTGTTTATCCTCGAGATGATGACTGCAATAAGACAATATTTGTGTATATTTCTGAGCCCGAGGAAGAAAAAAAAATTATAAATGTCAAGTTTGGATTAAAAAAGAAATTAAAGAGCACTACAGAATCTGCATTGGAGTAATGCGATAGCAGGGATGCTGCTGTTGGTCTGCTTCTGGTTGCTTCCAGTTGCTTAATTCCCTTCTTGTTTACCCATTTCACTCTTTGGTACTTTCAAATCGCGCCAATCCTTTCCTATGCCCTTTTTCGGCTCTACTTTCGGTTGCTGGTTGGTTGGTTTATGGTTGGTTTACGGGCTTTAACGTCCCAAAGCGGATCAGACTATGAGAGACGCCGTAGTGGAGGGCTCCAGAAATTTTGAACACCTGGGGTTCTTTAACATGCACTGACATCGCACAGCACACAGACGCCTTGCTTTTCGCGTCCATCGAAAAGCGGCCGCCGAGACCGGGATTCGATCCCGCATCCTTGGGAACAGTAGTCAAGCGCCATAACCACTGCGCCACCCCGGCGGGGCTCAGGTTGCGTGACGTCACATCCTTGACGTCACCTTAATTGACTGATTTAATTGAATATTTCAGTATTTGATACATTTAAATGTGGCGCCAAGCCAATGAGATCATTTTCTCCGTTACTTTTACATTTTTTGCGTCTAATTAATTGCCTAATTAACTTGACCTAATTATTTTTTCGGGCACAGCATCACGCCACTTTCTATTGATTGACACCACTCATTAACCTCTACCACTTCTCAATTACAACTGCTGCGGACAACTTTTACATTTTTGTGTCTGTAATTAATTACTTAATTTATTGGTCTAATTAATTTTTCGGCAGCAACATGACGTCACCCTCTATCGATTGACACCACTTCTCAATTACTCACAACTGCTGCGGAGGTTTTGGGGCTCATCCTGCAACTACATAAATAAAGATTTAGGCGAGGAATCCTGCATCTCATAAGAGTCATCGTTACCTCACACAGCCGTGACCTACATGAACGAACTTTCCATGCGTATATGAGATGCTGGTATTCGGCTGTAGATAGCAAGGGATCATTGCATGAAGCGGCTAGGTATTGATAACGCTGAAAACGGGACATTTCAAAAATGGTGATATTAGGGATGGTGCATGAAACAGATGCGTCAAGAGCTGATTTAGCCAAAAATCTGCCGCTTCATTCTGGAAAATACCGCAGTGACCGGGGACCCAGATGAAGCGTATTTCTTTCACCCATCCCGGCATGAAATACTTTAGTGAGCGGCTCAAAAGAGCATCTCGTGCTGACTCCAGTGACAACAAAACAGAAAGCGAGTCTGATAGAAAAATTATTTTTGATTGACTGCAGGGACCTTTTAGTAGTGCTAGCCCAATTGCCATAAACTCTGCTAAAAATATCGGTGTGTGAACCGGGAAACGCACCGAAAAACTCCAGGAAAGAGACTTAAAAAATTCCAATCGCTGCTTTCTGCACAGTCACAGACACATCCATGGCTAATTACAGTGTGATCAGGGAACTTTTCAAGGTGTTCACATAGGAGACTGGATATTAGACTTAAAGGTAAGTGCTTCACATTAGATGGAAATATAGAATCATAATTTACATCCATAAAGGACGTTGAGCAACCAATAGGACATATAAAACCGAGGTCCACACCAATGTTTGCTAAAATGCTCTGCGTGAAAACAACCTGGGGCATGCAGACCCTTGGCCACTGGTGAGTGAGAAAGAGGGCTGGATTTGACACAAAAATAGGTATAACCACACCGGGAGTAGCTTCAAATGATCGCAAGAATGATCTAAACGGGAGTTAAGGTCCGGAATGCGGGCCTCCAAGTAGTGGAGAGACTGACTGTGGAAGCCCTATCAGAGGCGCAGCGCCCATCTCTCTAAAAGCAGCAAAGGATGAAGCTTATATTTTGGACACCCAGAAAAAAGAATGCAGCCAAATTCCAGAATCGGTCTCTTTGTACAAAAGTAGAAGAGTATCTCGACGCATACCAAATTTTTTATTACTTATCCGTATGAGCCTACCAAAGGGCACGCTCACCTTTCCGAACATTATTAGACTTGATGTGAGGCCTCCAATCCATACTATAGCGTCATACGTAATGCCTAAATACCGCACAGATTCCATTTGAGGTATGACATCTGAGCGGTAGTTTAACGAAACATATAAGAGGGTTTTGGTTTTAAAAACTAGCACACTACTTTTGCACGCATTTAAAACCAATTTAATTTTGTCCAACCAGACCTCAAGTGCATTTAGGTAAGTCTTTAGTGAACGATAGAGGTCATGAATATACCTTTTGCAGAGGTGAAGAATGCTATGTCATCTGCATATACATATACAGTGACATCAGGATGAACCGGAATATCGCACAATAGCATATTAAAAAGGAGTGGTGAGAGCACAGATCCCTGGGGCACCCCTCTTGTCTGTGCATAGGTATCTGAGATTAATGAGTCATCAGTGCAAAAGAATTCTCGTCCTTTCAAAAATTCCCTGATCCACGCATAAATGTAGGACGTAATAATGACAATGGAGGACGTAATAATGACAACTTGTTTAGTAGAATGGAATGTTCAATGCTGTCATAGGCCTTAGCAATATCGAGCGTCACTAATGCTGATACCTCCTTGTTGCACATTGCAAGGCGAATCCTGCTTTCTAAATCTACATGTGCAGACCATATTGAGCATCCATTGCGGAAACCAATCTGGGCAGAACTCAAAGCCTTAACCTCTGAAATATGCTTTGAGAGGCGGCCATGCACAATTTTATTAATTTTACTAGATTCGAAGTCAAAGCTATCGGCCGAATGTTTTCAACATGAAATCCTTTACCAGGGTCTTTCAAGAGCAATATAATTTTCGCCACTTTCCAGACGTGCGGTAGCCATTCAGATTCTAATGATTCGTTGACCAGATCTAGGAGATCCTGAGTGAACTCATTTGCTAAAATTTTGAGCATACCTACTGTAACCCCGTCCCAACCTGGAGCCGAGGTTTGCATGGAAGAAATCACAGATAGAAGTTCTGACCTTTCAACCTCAACATAGTCTGAGCAGGAAATGGGAGCGTGCAAGGGAACTCTGCACTGCTCCTGGAAACGTAATGCTAGCCCTTGTGCAATTTGTTCCAACTCATCCTTTGCCTCATGTGGAGAGAACACTACTGAACTTAATGTCTGAGAAATGTGTGAGTTTCTATTTCGTTCCATGAAACGATACAAAGCCTTCCTGTGCTTAGGGTTTGACAAATAAGTATTTAAATTTTCGTTGTACTCGTCCTATGCCAGCCCTATGGCTCTTTTAAATGACGCCGAACAAAATTTGTAGTTTATCCAGTTTACTGGGCTCTGGTTATAAGTAAGGCTTATGCATGCTGCTTTCTATACGGCGGAAGGCTTTCTCACACGCATCATTCCACCATGGGGATGGCGACTTATTGCTTACTGCAGACCGCACAGTGAACTGGGAATCTACAGTAGCATTAGCAATTGAGAAAAATACCTGTTGTACTTTGTCGGTCCTACATGAACAGAGGTTAGATGTGAGGGAGGAGCGTAGCGAAGCTGCATATTTGGCGTTGTTTACTAGTTTACGGTCAAAAGTGCTAACCCGTGTTGGACTCATCATGATAGTAAATTTTATTGGAAAGTGGTCACTAGATGTACCCCTGTCTACTGTTCCTCCTATACCTATCCCACCTGCTGCCAGGGATAAATCGATGACAGATCGCGAATTTCCGCGCATGAAGGTTATAGCCCGAGAATTGCAGCAGCGCACAGCATTTGCCGACATCCACGTCCATAACAGCTGTCCACATGAGTCAGAGTAGTTATCCTTATGGTGCGAGTTAGAATCACCTGCAATAACGACCCTATTAGAATTTGTAAGTAATCTGTCAAAATAGTCTGTGCTACGTACACCTATGGGCCAGTAGACGTTGGCGACTGTGACAGGGCCACACTGCGGCAATGTGATATCTACAGCCAAAATCTCACACTCAGGATTCATTATTGTTTTCTTTATTTTTGCCTGGTGACATAATTTTGACGATATCAAAGTCAATAAGCCACCGCCTCTACTGTTTACACGATCGGCGCGGAAAACACGAAATTTCTTTAAGATAAATGACTTTGCGGCGGAGAGCCAAGTTTCTTGCAAGATCACAATATGTATGGCTTATGTGTTGAAAGGAGAAGATATAAATCTGGAAGTGAAGACACAATAGAGCGACTTCGACTGAAGAACTTGTACACCGGCCCTGATGACTTTCCTAAAATTGAGGCCGCAACGGCCTCTTTTAACACGTCGGATTGCGGTAAAACTTTGGAAGGCCCTTTTTTAGTTTTGGTCTGGGAAATGGAGGATAAGGTATACAATCACGGCGCTTCTGAGTAGGGCATGCCATTTCAACATCATTAGAGCAAACACTTGCGAGAAATGCTTACAGGTACACATGTCTATAGGCTGCACTTTAGCCAGCACTATAGAAGAGAAGCTGCATTTAAAATTTCAGCACAGGTTTGAGATGAAATATAGATGCTGGAGTCAGCACAGGTTGAGATGGGCAAGATGACTGGCTACCAACAATACCAGACAAGGCTTCAGTAAAGCTGATAAGCATAAGGTCAACCACGACAGAAAGGGCTTTTTCAACCGTTGTCACAATTGCGGTAGACAACGTGGCCTCAAAGCCTGGAGTAGAAGGGCGCACACAGTTGGTATAAGAGTGCCTTTTCCGACCAAGAAGAGCATAAGCATCTGCTCGAGAGCAACGATTCTCTTCAATTAGTTGTAGTAACGCCTGCTCTTGAGAACGTTTCTGCACAACTGGCGTCATCATCCGAGTGCTCGTTACTACAAATAGGCAACAGCTAGGTTTTGCAGCGGTACAGCTATCAGAAGAGTGTCCTTCCCCACACAACCTGCATCTAGTCGCAGACTTACACGCTCTTCCACTGTGTCCAAATCGCCAACAGTTGGTACATTGAAGGGGGCGACGACGAAGCGGGTCAATGCGGCGGTAGAGAATTGGCCAAATTTTCAATTCCGATGGACACACGAGACCGGCAAAAATTGTTATAACTGACTCTGTATACAACACGCACCCCGGCCACCATGCTAGAGCAGCGATACACTAAAAGAACACCAGCTCCTGCGTCCTGAAATTCCTCCAAAATTTCTTGAGCAGTAGATGCAGGATCCACTCCACGCACAATACCCTTAGTGCGAGCCAGCTGTTCAGGAATAAAGGCTTTGACAGGAATCGAGGTAAAAGAACTGCAGCGTAGCAGATCTGACACACAATTAATGTTTGCAGATTTGCAAACTATACCTCGTCACCCGAAAGGTCGCACCTCAGAGATATCAAGATAGTGATCCGTCAGACTCTTGAGTTGCTGCTGAATAGTTTTTGGATTTTTCATTTTCAGCATTCCATCGCCTATCGGTATGAGTGCGACAGGAATCACATCGACACCATTTTTAGCAAATGAATCCAGAGGCACGCTTTCAATCTGTAGGCTGGCGAACCAATCTGCCGAGCCCCCTCCCGGGGAGGTGAAAGACATGCCTGTGCGCAAGGCAATGAAACCTTTAGAAACGTGGAAAGGCCTCACCACGAAGAAGCACCAGATACCGAACACCTTGAGTGAACCACAGGATAGGATCTCTTCTCCACGTTAGCACGTGTTTCGCTCCCTCTTCCTTTTTGCCTATTTTCCCTTTTGTCCGCACGAGGCAGCAGAGGTGGCTCAGCTACAGAGCCAGTAGCAGGCCCGGTGCGTTTTCTTTTCCTTTTTCCTACAGCCACAACAACAACAACACCAACAACAACAGCAACAACATTAATGCTTTCACTTTAATAATTTTTATTCAGCGGCAGTAAAGCGCGAAATCTCAAGAAAAATTTGAAAGATGCCAACGATCATCGATATGGCATCTTTCAAAATTTTCTTGGGGGTTCTTCGATAACTGCAGGATGGTCCCGAGCGCATTGCAAGGATAGGCTAAATTACGTCTTCGAACGCCGTGCCTTTATTCACAAAATGCAGGTAAGAACAGCTGGGCCAGATTATTAAATACGAAATGTTTTGCCTATAAAAAACGCCGGCTCGCTCGTCGAAGTTCGCCTAAGCGAAATTTGTCCGAGTCCCACCCGAGTGTAAAACAAAGATAGCTGAAAATACCAGTACATCCGAGAAGAATTCTGGGGAGAAATTTCGATAATCAATACCAGACAACAAACCTGCATGCACTGCGGTGCATTCTGCAAAGGCGTTCATGCCGTTAGGCTCGGATGGAAACAACACATATTCATAAAAAGACCAAAAAAAAAAAAACACGAAAGGAGGCGAACACGTAACCTGGAGGTAACGCGCTATCATACGCTGCGAAAGCGCTCCGTCATTCGCCGTTTGCCTTCTAGTTTTGCTCATGGAGTGCGCTATACCGAACTGCACAACACACATGAAAATCTTCGGCATCTGTGCATCAGCTCCGCTCTGTGAAACTGCATTGCTGTTTGCACTGTTTGCTACACAAAAGAAAAGACAAGGAAAAATGGCCGTGCCGATGGGTGAAGAGAGGGATTGAGCTATGCACCTCTGCAAAGTAGTCTAAAGATAAAATCAACTGCAAGTTCTGTAGCCTGTCCGGTGTTAGGCAGCAGGCAAACGTAACTGATGTCATGTACTACGTGCACAGGAAAAAAAAAAAGACAATACTGACAAACGTGTACACAAATGCCGCTCACTGCAAACAGAAGAGGATAAATGCGTGCAAAGTGTCAGGTAAGAAAGCTTGAGCCATCAACTGAGCACTGGAATCCACAGCCTATCGATCCCGTTCACCACATCTCGATAAATAAAAAGAAACTGTTATGACATGCTACTCCGACATTTAGCCTGGAACATTTTTGACCTATTGATTTGTTCTATAGATACAGATTGTAGAGCAAACAAATATCAAATTTCAGTTCAGAACGCCAACACGAGACCTCGATTTTTTTTTTTCTTCAACTCAAAAGGCCGCCAAGGGATCTGGTATTTCGAAGTCACCGAACTCCTGCCCTCTTCTCCCTCCAGCCTTACTCATGCAGTTTCACATAAATTCGGCACATGAGCAATGTCCTGTAGCGAGAAAGAGCTGTACTCTTCATTCGGTAAACCATACACCGGCAGATCTGCTGTTTATCAAAAATGTATTTATGTTTCTGTCAGCTGCACATTACAAGCTCTCTTCTCACCCTTTTGCATTTGTCATCTTGTGTAGAGAACGCTGGTGCGTTCATCCCTATTCAGTGCTTCTGCGTTGCAGTTCTTCGGGGTTACTTGTGAATATTCGAGAAGAAACGAGGAACAGAACACCAAATAGGTTATTCTGGACAAGATATTACATATATTTAAGAAATGTGCGGGGATAGATCTCCCATCGTCGCCTTTAAAGTCGGCTTTCCCCCAGGTAGTTGCTCTAAACGTGGCGGTGGCATCGGTAGTTAACAACGTGGCATGCGTTACTTCGGCACCGCGTCAGCGTCTCGGCTGTCGGCGTTGCCAGAGGCGAAATTCACGCGCTTGAGCGAGGTGACGCTGAACAGACGCAGATCCTGACGATGCCAGATCTCAGCATCGGCGCCGGAAATGCTTCGCAGGCGGGAACCAATGGCAAGCCACGGATGGGCAGAGTTTTCCTCTTTAAGCTGTGCTGTATACCCACTGCAGGCTCAACTCGTTTCCGCAAAGGCAATTGAGCTCCTCTTTTGTCCCCACTCCTGCATACGCGCACCTCGTGAGGACGGACGGACGGACGGACGGACGGACGGACGGATGGATGGATGGATGGATGGATGGATGGATGGATGGATGGATGGATGGATGGATGGATGGATGGATGGATGGATGGATGGATGGATGGATGGATGGATGGATGGATGGATGGATGGATGGATGGATGGATGGATGGATGGGTGGATGGATGGATGGGTGGGTGGGTGGGTGGATGGATGGATGGATGGATGGATGGATGGATGGATGGATGGATGGATGGATGGATGGATGGATGGATGGATGGATGGATGGATGGATGGATGGATGGATGGATGGATGGATGGATGGATGGATGGATGGATGGATGGATGGATGGATGGATGGATGGATGAGACGGGGTGGTAGCAGTAGCTATCATGCTCATTTTTCTCCCTATATCTTAATTATTGATTTAGAATGGTCAACTAAACCATCATTCTATTTATTAAATTTTTGTTCCTACGTTACTACCATTATGTCACTTCTCTGTTTTTAAGCCACCAATCTTCCAGTCGTTTTTTGCTAGTTTCCACCGCCGGTTTATTCACCTGGCCACTGTTATCTCTAAACCTCAGAGCTTCAGGTACAGTGATTGCGCCTGCATCAACTTCCGGATGGATACCATTACATTCGAATATAATATGCAATTGTTTCACTGGAGTTTCCACATACAGCACATGCGTCATCTCCATTGTTAAATTTCTTTTTGTAGCTGCGTGTTCTAAGGCACCCTGATCTAGCTTCAAAAAGTAGGGCACTGCCTCTTGAGTTATCAAAGAAATCTTCCTTCCTGATCTGCATTTTCCACTTTCTGTATAATTCCACACTCTGCTTCTTTTCCATCGAATTTATCCAATTTTTACCTTCTGTGTTTTTCACCTGTTGCTTAATGCTCTTTATTTCTCCGTCCTTGTGACTAGCATACACTGACTAGCATGATGGGCCCTCTGAGCAGCGTCACCTGGCGACAGATACCGGAAATATTGTAAAAATAAGTAAAAGCACATTTAAAGCCAGCCGTACTCGTCGCTTCAGTAGCGCAATGCAGTCGTCGACAAACTAAAATCATTTAATCCATTCTATCATTGTGCAGTAGCCAGAAAGTGATTGTTGGTTTTATTGTCATGTAAATGTATTCTGTATTTTATTGTGCTACCAAGACGGTAATAAAGAAAAAATGAAAAGCTTCAGTAGCACAAAGGATTGACTCCTGAGGGACCTAGCTACCTGAACACTGAGGGAATAAAACATCTGTTCGAATCCTGTAAGTGGAATTTTTTTGGGAATTTTGCAACGTTAAAATAAGCTACCAAGATCTTTCTTGTGGGAGTGTTCTCCTTTAGGTTGAATTATGTGAAGTTTTCAATTTCTAATAGCCGCAAAACCAGACGCGTGAACAGAGTCACGAGGTGACGACACGACAACGGTAACACTATTCATTTATCTTCACCGTAATCATTTTCTGCCTTCAGGAGTGCATGTTACCTTTAGGTTGCGCTCAGACACCTCTTGGTAAAAATCGCCGTTTAACGCTCAGAGAGGCAACCCATCCCCTTCCCATCTAGGCCTCAGGTTATCCTCATGAAAATTTACGAATGAATGAATGAAACCAGTGAGGAGAAAGAAGTTGCGGGACCCTACCGTTGAGGAAACGGAATTACGCGCCCGCACCTTTGTTCCCCTTGCCTCCCCTCTCTCTTCAGTAGGCTCCCGTCGCTGCTGAATACGACGATTTTAGCTATGAACGGGTATAACTTTTTCGGCTTTCCAGGATCCCTCCATGCCTGGCTTGCATACGCCATGCTCGTATGCCGTCATGTGTTTGGCCACCTTCTGGTATACGCGCGCCGAACGACGACGTTCGTAGACGAGACGCTGATGCGACGCCGAAACAACTGATCACAGGCGCGCGGAGTCCTACACGGCCGCGATGTTGGCTCAACTGCAGCAACACCTGATAATTGCCAGTAGGCATAACGGAGCTTATTAACCATTCCACAAAGTGGCTTTTCTGCTGCCAAATGCCGAAGCTTCTTTGTCAGTTCCTTGATATACAAAGACCTTTTATAGTGCCTGTTAGTTTCTCGACTGACATCGAGATGTCTATAACGACAGCAGTACATGCGCGCTGCTACTAGTATATCAGGATCTCCCGTTAATTTAAGCTTTCTCTTCGCCACTAAACAGGTCTAAAACACTGCAGCGCAATACCAACACACCACCAGGAATCCCATGGTTAGTCGTAATTGACCAACAGCGCTCACAAACAGGGCACCAAGTTTTTTCAAAATGATTATTAGGAATGGTTGCAAGATGAACGCGCAAGAGTATTCGGTGCACGATAATGTTATACATTGACAACAAATTAATATCAAGCTTATCAGACAGTGAACACCATGTGTCTCATGGTCCAAGATTTCAAAAGAAAAACGAATTTCGTTCAAGCATGTATCATCAGATTTTTCTTTTTTTCGAATGCGACCTCACAGTATACCGTCATCGTCCCGCGTGACTCTCCAGAGCGAAGTACACGGATCGCGTGAATGAATACGGCGGGCCGCACTTTCCACGGGTGTCATCAAGCCTCATATTGAAGATGACGACACCTTGGGCCTTCCGCCAGGGGCCCCAGTCGGAGTGCGGGTCCTCGGCAGCCCTGGAGAGGGATCCCGCGGAGGCCAGCAAACAGCCGCTGGAACGGCGCACCTTCCAGCCCTTGCCTCTGCAGAGTTCGGCTCGGCTCACCAGCCTCCGGAACCTTACTCCTGTTTTGCCGCCCCCTTCGACAGTGTCGCTGAACTCCGCCACGGCTGCCGAAAGACCCACAAACCATCTGGGCCCCTGTGCCGCTGCCTGCTCAACTTCAGTCACGCCGAGGACCTTCTCGGGAACAGGACACGTAGCGGGGCCCAAAGGCTCCAGCTTCGTCGCATCAGACAGCTGGATGAAAGTCAAGTGATGAGAGGCGTTCACAAAGCGAAGTCCTTCGTATAAATTGGTCGCGGCAGCGATATCGGACGTCAAGACTACCGCCGTCTGCAGGGACGCTCGCGCAGCTAACAGACACAACGCCCTGAAGAAGTGAACGAGTCTCTCAGGTTTCTCCAGGCGCTCCGGACGACGTATGTCGACGAGGCTTCCCCAGTCAAATTCCAGGCGCTTAACGGTCCTTACGATGTTGGCCGCCAATTTGGTGAAATCTCCGGTATTGTGCAAGGCCCTGGACAGCACCGTGGCGTTCGCGGACGGCCCGCCAATGCCCATAATGCGCCCGACGCTAGCGTGATGCGTTCTGAGCGACGCAGCCGCTAAGCCCATGTAGGCCCCTTCCACGTCCAACCAGGTCAGATCCACGGACCCGCAGCACACGACTACGTGCGAACAGAACCGGTACGGCGCGAACAACGCGGCGCTGCTGGCCACAACCTTCTGGTCCAATACGCAAAAAATGGAACTCCTGGGTGGAGGTACGACTTCGCTGTTGGCAGAAAGTGCATGCGCGGGGAGTCGCGTTGAGGAGCGGAGGTAACGCCACCCGGAGCGCTCGACACGTGGGGCATCCTGGAACAACGGTGCGCTGGCGGCTTCGAGCTCGCTCTCCGTATCACTTTGGCGAGTACTGGCCTGCGATTCGAGATAGTAACTGCGTGCGATGAGCGGCGCCAGTAGAAGGCCCAGTGCGGCTACGGCAACAACTAGGCATGTCGAGAGCGCTAGCATGTGCAAGCGATTGTGCCTGGACACGGAATCTTCTGAGGCGGTCTGATGATGCTGCGACTTCGAGGAATCAGGTCGCGATGGTGTGTGGTGGTAGCACACAAATTCCTGAGCGATGCGCTGGCCAGGCATCTTGCCACCAATACGCTGTTCTAGACTTCGTCCTCTTCCCTGTAGCGCGTGGCCAAGTTCGAATTTAAGCCTGACATCAAAAGAGCTCATGGCGAAGCGTTGTCCCGGCCGAACCTTGTGGCTTTTTCATCGCCAAGTAGTTTCAGAGCTCTGCGCCTGGTCAGTTGAACCGCGGTGCAGTCGGCGCCGGTGTAGCCGAGCGAATAGTCGCGCCAGGCAGAGTGCGCGCCTTACAAGCCAGAGAATTTCTCAGAAGGTAAGTCATGAACTCTGCACCTCTTGTTGTTGTTGTGGCTGTAAGAAGTAGTAAAAGAAAATGCACGGGCCTGCTAGTAGCTCTGTAGCTGAGCCATCTCCGCTGCCTCGTGCAGACAGAAGAGAGAAAGTAGAGAAATGAAAAAGAAGCGATAAAGACGCGCGCCGCAACAGCCGTCCTACAACAGATAAAAATTGATGGCCGGCTAGCACCCGCCGCAAGCGGCGTTGACCTATACCGTCCCAGCCCCGTATAGGGCCAGGAACAGCCACCCTCACCCCTGAGACGGCCCACCGGGATCTCTGCTTAATTTTCCTACTTGTCTTTTGAGCCTTTTGCTTTTTTCTCTCTCTAATTGTCTTTTCTGAAATTTTTTCTCTCCGCGCGCCTGCCCCTTTTGTTTTATGTTCAATTTTATTTGCAATTGGCTTTTGCCAGCGAAAACCTCTGGTTCGTTGCGGGCTTTCTCTTACACTTCTTTTTTCACTTCTTGAGAGACATAATAAAGGACTGAGCGCGGGCCTCACTAGTCGACATCAAAAAACGCCACTGATGAACACACTCTCTCTAAGGCTCCCTGCTATATCACGCTCTTCCCTCGCGTACTCATTCGAAAAAAAAAATACTTTGTAGCCCTCCACTACGACTCCCCTTTCTCTATTTCCACTTTCACTCCCACTTTCCTTCCATCCCTTACGGCGCGGTTCAGGTGTCCACAGAAAAAAGTGTGACAGATAGTGCCCCTTTTCCTTTCTGTGAACCAATTATAACTTATATGTAGCACTGCAACGAACGCCGATAATAGGCAAACGATGAGATGCAAATGGTAGCAGATAAAGGATAAGCTTTCGCAATTCTCTTAAGAGGCATTTAAAAGATCATCTTGGTTAAAAAACAAAAAAATATCCATACGAAAGGTACCCGAGGCTTGGAAAAGAACTGTTATTGTTCCGTTCTTCCATTCCTTAAACCATTAAGCCGCCTACCTCCGTCCAACCTTCCCGATGCAGCATATGTCGTGCTTCTCAAATACATCAATAGTATTTGGGACGGAGACACTCCACTCCCTCTCAATTGGAAGTCGGCTCTCGTCACCTTTATCCCGAAAACCGGCAAGCCTATTGATGTGGAAAACCTTCGCCCCATCTCTCTCATGTCTTGTGTCGGCAAGCTGATGGAGACAATGGTACGCGACAGACAATCTGAATTTCTCGAAACACAGCACATTTTCGCGGACACCATGCATGTTCGGTTTCCGCCCTCAAAAATCAGCACAGGATATACTGTCCTGTGCTCCTGTCGAATGTCCCCATAATGACAAGGTGGTCCTGGCCTTGGACCTTAAAGGCGCATTTGACAATGTGAAGCGCGAAGTAATCCTCGATCACCTGAGTCACACCAACTGTGGTAACAAACCATTCAATTACATAAAACAATTCCTTACAGAGCGCCAAGCCTATGCATACAAGATGCGGAACACGGGTCATACACCATCGGCTCGAGGGGAACACCTCAAGGCGCTGTCTTGTCTCCCCTCCTCTTCAATTTAGCCATGCTTCATCTTCCCTCCAAATTGGCTTCTCTTCCCGGGATACATCACGCACTTTACGCGGATGATATCACAATCTGGGCCACGCAAGGTAACCTGGGCCACATGGAGTCCTGCCTGCAGGCAGCGGCGACCGTAGTCGACGACTACGCGACCTACAGCGGACTCCAGTGCGCCCCAGCTAAACCTGAATTTGTTCACGTACGTCCCTCCCCTCGAGACACAACTCAGCTTCGCATCAGTCTTCCCTCGGGACCGATCCGGGGGGCCAAAGAGATCCGCGTCCTTGGCCTCTTCATACACCATCAACACAGAGTTGACACCACTCTGGCCAAACTTCGCATGGTGAGAGACCAGGTGGGTCCACCGGGTCTTCAACAAGCGGGACGGATTACGAAGCAAGTACGCACTGCGGCTTGCCCATGCTTTCGTAACGAGCAGAATCCTCTACTCGACACCCTACTTGTACCTGCGTAAACACGATGAGGATCAATTGGAGGCCATCCACAGGAAAGTCATCAAGCGGGCTCTCGACCTTCCGGTCAGCACGTCCAACCAGACACTTCTAGCTCTGGGCGTGGTGAACACTTTCCGGGAGCTACGAGACGCCCACTTACTAAGCCAATACACGCGTCTTACCCAGACCACGTCCGGTCGCCGCCTCTTGGACCGGCTACACATCAAACCCGATAACCACATTGAGTAAAGGATGAGAGTGCCAGAACTCTGGAGACGCGCCCTCCGGGTCCGACCCCTCTCCGTAACATGTCCAAAGAATACCATAACGGTCGTCGCCAGGCGCGCGCGTAAGCGCTGGAGCGATACTGTGGCCACCAGCAACACGTGTGTTATGTGGATGTTGCCGGCCCTTACCACGGGGGGTGGTATACGGCGGCATTCGTACACAACACAAACACGGTTAACGGGCTAACTTTCAAAGCCTACAGCACAATTCACGCGGAGGAGATTGCTATCGCTCTGGCTCTCAGTATTCCCAATTCGAAACACATCATCACCGACTCGCGAGGGGCCTGTCGGAATTATAGGCTGGGATGGGATTCCCGCTTGCCCGGCGTATACTGCAGTCTAGCTGCCGATACATAGACCCAACGCCGCCTCATTTATGCACCCGGTCACCAGGGACTCAAGGGAAACGAACAGGCCGATCAAGCCGCCCGCGCACTCTCTCCCCGTACTATCTCCCTGTCCTTGGAAGCCTACTCCAAATCAGACAATCTGGCTCTTACATTCAAAGACATCACCGAAGGAGGAGCACAGGCGCTACCCGGCCCCTTGTAAGGGACTGGACCGCGCTGACGAGCGCCTCCTCGTCAAAATTTTTACCAATACTGTACTGTGCCCGGCGGTGCTTAAATATTTCACCCCGTCCAGTACTGTGGAGAAGTGGCTGACACCTTCCACGTGGTCTGGGTGTGCCAGTCAAACCCATCCATTCCCCCCAACCCCAATCCAACTAGAGAGGACTGGGAGGCGGCCCTGCTCGGCTGTCAAGACCTCAAGGCTCAAAAGGCATTGGTTCAACGGACGCGGGCGGCGTTGCTTGCCAATGGGGCCACGGAATAGGGGCTCCACCTAGTATTGTGAGGGGAGGAGACCGATACGTCTCTAACCCAAACACCTCTCTGTAACCATTTAATTGTTATTTATAAATGTTTTAACCACCCCCACCCCTCATATAGCTACAGGACCCCGCCGGGTGGCGCAGTGGTTAACGGCGCTCGACTACTGTCCCAAGAATGCGGGATCTAATCCCGGCCTCGGCGGCCGATTTTCGATGGAGGCGAAAAGCACGGCGCCCGTGTGCTGTGCGATGTCAGTGCACGTTAAAGAACCCCAGGTGGTCGAAATTTCCGAAGTCCTCCACTACGGCGACTCATAGGCTGAGTCGCTTTGGGACGTTAAACCCCATAAACCAACAACCATAGCCCTTACGAGCTTGTCTTGATAATTTTTTTAAAGTATATTAAACATTAGGTTAACCTTTATTCTGAATTCATGTAAACTTCTCGACATTAATCAGTGCGTGTTTAAAAAAAAGCATGCTCAACAAAAGATCATCTTGATAGGCGTGAAAATCGTTGCGGTGGCTACGGCATCAAGATAAGCAGCGAGTGTCTGTTCCTGGCCCTATGGGGCTGGGACGGTAGGTCAACGCCGCTTGCGGTGGGGGCTAGACAGCCACCGGAGTTTTAACTTTTGTAAGCCGTCATTGCACCTGCCACCGCTTAGGTGGTGGACGACGGCTGTTGTGGCACGCGTCTTTCTCTCCTTTTTTTTCTTTCTCTGATTTCTCCTGTACACACGAGGCAGCGGAGGTGGCTCAGCTACAGAGCCAGTAGCAGGCCCGTGCATTTTCTTTTCCTTCTTTCTAGAGCCAAAACAACAACGGACGCCACAGACGCCGAGGAGATTGCCATCGCTCTGGTGATCTCGGAGGCCGAGTGTGGCACCGTACTCAGCAATTCGAGAAACGCCGTGCGTAACTTTGCCAAGGGGCGAGTGTGCATGCCGGCGGACGCCATCATCGGTAAGCTCCAGCTCCAAGACCGCGGCAACACTATCCGCACCCGCACAACCAGACGGCCCATTCGGCGGCGCGAGCGCTTACCTTTCGTGCCCCCGAGAGTGACCGTTCCGAGTGGTGGTTCGAAACGAAGGACCGAATGACCAGTTACGAGGAAGTGACAGTGTTACCGCCTAGCTCGCCGGACAGTGCCACCTCCTCAATCAGCGCTTAGTCGGGAGGAGGCGGTCATCCTAAGGCAAATACAAACCGGGTCACCCCTCCCCCGGCAGTGCTACATGTCCTCCACCTAGATAGAATCTACACGAGTGACATATGTGAGTGTCATGTGGGACAGTGCCAGGTTCCCGACCGAAGCTACATCCAAGACATACCCGCCCGAACTTCAAAGTGCTGTGCGAAGTACAGACAAGGGCATTCAACTATGGGCAGTCCAGCAGGCCCGGGGGGCGCTCGAAAAGCACAAGCCTCGCGGCCCATCAGAAACGGGCCAAAATGAGGCAATGCAGAGTAGAGCATAACCCTGGGTAGACGCTCGGTCAGCATCACGACGCATTAAACCGTCGTTTGCCGAAATTTCATTAATATTTACATACATACATACATACATACATACATACATACATACATACATACATACATACATACATACATACATACATACATACATACATACATACATACATACATACGTACGTACGTACGTACGTACACACACACACACACACACACACACACACACACACACACACACACACACACACACACACACACACACACACACACACACACACACACACACACACACATACATACATACATACATACATACATACATACATACATACATACATACATACATACATACATACATACATACATACATACATACGCCCCGCCGGGGTGGCGCAGTGGTTACGGCGCTCGACTACTGTTCCCGAGGACGCGGGATCGAATCCCGGCCTCGGCGGCCGCTTTTCGATGGAGGCGAAAAGCAAGGCGCCCGTGTGCTGCGCGATGTCAGTGCACGTTAAAGAACCCCAGGTGGTCGAAATTTCCGGAGTCCTCTACTACGGCGTCTCTCATAGCCTGAGTTGCTTTGGGACGTTAAACCCCACAAACCAAACCAAACCAAACCAAACCATACATACATACATACATACATACATACATACATACATACATACATGGAGGCCGCTTTTTGATTCAGGTGAAAAGCAAGGCGCCAGTTTGCTGTGCGATGTCAGCGCACGTTAAAGAACCCCAAGTCGTCGAAATTTCCGGAGTCCTCCGGCGTCTCTCATAGCCTGAGTTGCTTTGGGACGTTAAACCCCCCCCCCCCCCCCCCCACACACACACACACACACACATACGTACGTACGTACATGCATGCATGCATGCATGCATACCATTCGAAAAGCATTTTTACATAAACAGCACTGCCTCGTCGAACCTGGATGTTTGGTATTCTGCGTGGCTTAGCATATTTAGGCATCCGTGGCAAAATGTTGAACTGTCTAAACGATTTTGTTTCAAACCGTTCTTTAAATGTACGCCTGGGCTCAACCCTCTCGAGGACCTTCACTCAAAAGAATGGAATGCCTCAAGCATTCATTTTAATCACATGCTCTGTTTGTTGTAAAAATGAACGCGATGTCCAGAATTGTCCCGAAATCCATTATATATTCACTCTACGTTGACGGTCCCGAGATTGTATGCACATCTTCGAACATTTCAATGCGTGAGCGACAGATGCAGTTAACAATAAATAGATATTTACATGGGAAGACAAAAACAGGTTCAAATGTGCTCCACAAAAATCAGTAGCTGCTCTCTACTCACTCAAATGAGGCTTGCATGCCGACCCTTGCGTGCAGTGCTCCTAAATGAAACTGTACTACCTGTGCAAAGCAAACAAAATTTTCTGGGAATTACCTTTGATGAAGAGTTAACTTTTTTACCTCACATAAAAACTCTCAAAAAGAAAGCATCACACTCACTAAACATACTTAAAGTACCCCCTCGAAAACTCTTGAGGTCTGACAGGGCATGTCTTACATACTTGTCTTCCTGTTATGCGCTCTGCCTTAGATTATGGAAGCATATGTATGGGTCAGCAAGGCCTTCATATGTGATAGGCTTGGATTCATGTATTACACAACCTAGGCTTACGGCTCTTAACTGGTGCATATACTACATTTTCCGTAAATAGCCTTTATATTGTAGCAAATGAACCCCCCCCCCCCCCTCACAGACAGGAGCACAATGCTCACATGCACATATTACTAAAAATAAGGTTTTTGCCGAAACATATCTGCTACCCTATAGTCACCCAGTGCCCATCTAAAACACTCTGAGAACAAACCCTAAGCAATCAGACCAATAATCCTTTATTTTTGAACATCAGTTCAGTTCAGTTCAGTCGTTCAGTCGTGTCCGACGCTTCGTGACCCAATGGACCATGTCACGCCACACTTTCCGGTCTCTCACCATCTTCTTAACATCACATAACTTACTCTGCAGTGCCTCGAGGATGCCATCTAACCATCGCGTTCGCTGTCTACCCCTTCTCCGGCGACCCTCAACCTTTCCCAACATCAAATCTTTCTCCAGCGACTCCTCTCTTCTTATCAGATGACCTAAGTAGCTGAGCTTTAACTTTAAAATTTGACCCTCCAATGAGCAGTCAGGGTTTATGGTCGACAATATCGACTGATTTGATCTTCTGGCAGTCGAAGGAACTCTCAAGAGTCTTCGCCAGGCTCCAGCACCACAATTCAAACGCGTCAATTCTTCGGCGGTCAGCCTTTTTCACAGTCCAACTCTCGCATCCATACATCACAACTGGAAAGACCATAGCACGAGTTATACGGATTTTAGTTGGCAGACTAATGTCTCTGCTCTTTACTAGGCGGTCAAGCCTAACCATTGCTCTCTTTCCCAGAAGCAGGCGTCTCCTAATTTCATGGCTGCAGTCTCCTTCCGAGGTAATCTTGGAGCCCAAGAAGAGCAAATCTGTCACAGCTTCCACTTCTTGTCCATTGATGCTCCAGGACTCGATAGGGCAAGACGCCATGATCTTTGTCTTTATAATGTTCAGTTTAAGCCCAAACTTCTCACTCTCTTCTTGTACGCGTATCAGAAGTCTCTTGAGTTCCACTTCACTTTCTGCAATTAAAGTGGTATCATCCGCATATCTAAGGTTGTTGATACGTTTTCCACCAATCTTCACTCCAGCTGAAGACTCGTCCAGACCTGCCTTCCTCATGATGCACTCTGCATATAGGTTAAATAGGCAGGGCGACAGTATGCAGCCTTGCCTCACTCCTTTCTCAATCGGAAACCAATCAGTAAGACCATGCCCAGTTCTGACTGTGGCCTCTTGTCCATACAGGTTCCTGAGGAGACAGATGAGGTGAATTGGAACTCCAATCTCTTGGAGAGCTTGCCACAATCTGCTGTGATCTATACGCAGTCAAACGCTTTCGCATAATCAATAAAGCAGAAGTAGATGGGTTTCTGGAACTCTCTTGATTTTTCCATGATCCAGCGAAGGTTGGCAATTTGGTCTCTAGTTCCTCTGCCCTTGCGAAACCCAGCTTGCACGTCCGGAAGCTCCCGATCCACATGCTGCTGCAGCCTACCATGCTGCTGCAGGCATGCTGCTGCAGACAATTTATTCACTCCAAATGTTTGCCGACGTCCCACTCCACTGCCCCCTGGTACTATTTCCCCATTGTGCGCGATTAAACATCAACACACTTCCATAAGGAACAAACACCACATGAACACGAAAGTCTTGGCACTAAATGCAAAATACAATAATTACCTAGCATTCCGTACAGATGGGTCTAAAACAGCGTTGCACGCTGGAAATGCTGTGATTAAAGAGAAATGGGGAAAAAGTGTTAGGGGATGGGGGGGGGGGGGGAGGGTAGCAGAGTTCTCATCACTTTTCCCAGCTGAATATCACGCTATTTCTTTGACGGTGGAAAAAATATTCACGAAAAATACTGCAAACACCATCATTTACACCAATTTTCTCAGCGTTACCACAGCATTACATCTTGGAAATGCTACAAAACCTTTAATTGGAGACGACATACATAATATAATAGCTGCTGAAATACAGGGGCGCTCAAGTCTGTTACAGAATTCAGAAAAAAAGCTGGACGTGTTACTTTATATCAAACAATGAGATGCAATAGGCTGGTTTCCTTTTTTTCAAATCTGAACTGGGTACTATCACGTGCTGAGGGCTTGGAGCTCCTCGTGGATTATCGCTCGAATTAGGGCTCGTAGATCGAGGTCAGTAGAGGGCGGGCCAGTAGAGAAGCCGGGATGCAATCGGGAGGACTGCGGCTATTCGAGGCGTTGGCAGGTCGTAATAATGAAATCAACACTCGATGGATTCTGGGCAAGTATAAGCCACAGAATTGATTCCTCTCATGACATGGTGTACGCGTTCAGGTTCCGGCATGCTGGGAATAATGCGCCGGCAAAGTGCAAGTATGGCCTCTATGTAAGACGCATACGACTCATCGGAACCTTGAAGACGGGAAGCGAGCTTGTCCTTCGCGATCTCAGTCCGAACTGCCGGGTCGACGAAGTATTGGCGGAACTGCTGTTTGAAGGTGGGCCAGTTAGTGGTGTGGGGCTCGCGGTTGATAAACCAATTCCTGGCGACCTCAATAAGAAGGAAACGTTGAGGAATTTTAAAGCATCATCCCACCGGTTGTAGGCACTGCAGCGTTCATAAGTGTCAAGCCAGTCATCCACGTCTTCATCGCGACGACCAGCGAACAGTGGCGGGTCGCGTTGTCGTGTGGGCACAGTGGGCACAGTGGGAGGCGGTGGTGTAGCCGAGGTAGAGGGTCCGGCCGGGTCGGGACTGCTCTCGGTTGACATAACGATGGTGGCTGTTGCCAAACGGCGACCGGAACATAGCTCCAGCGAGAGGCAGGGCACAAGGCAGCAAGGGGATCAAATTTCACCTCCACCACTTGTGAAAGAAGGCCAGGTTGAGACGGCAAAGTCGTGACGGCAAGGCAAGGTACGCCGTCTCAGCGTTTAATCTGATGGTGAACCCAGACGTGTGCTGGAGCCGGCGCCGCGGGACGATGACGATGGTATGTACAAATGAAAGAAGATCCGTGAAAGGCTCACAATATTAAGAAACACATCACACCAGATGTTAATTTTCACTCACGAACAAAGCACGCGAAATGCATCAAACCTTTAATCTACAGAACGGATTGCTTCAAATATTCTTTCTTATCAGTCAAAAGACGAGTAGAACAAGCTGCCAAACGATATTGTCATTCTTACCGAACTTACAGCGTTTGAAAATGCTTTGACAAAGTACTTATTAACGGTATGATGATTTCCTGGTGTGCTGTGTAATTTATTCAGGTAACCAAGAGTAGTAACTTCATGTACTTATTAAGATTTGCTTCTTGTTCTATGATAATTAAAGGTCCCCAGAAAGGGGTCACCAAGAAGGGTAAACAACGCCATAACACTGATAGTTATTGAACCACCCATCATTCTCCCGCAAAAATGTTCGATCTAGCTTCTGCAACACCAGAGATATCGGCGATTAAAAATGACCCTTCCAATTTTCCCCCTCAACTCGTACGCCGAAGGGAGCCTTAAAAAGCAAAGAATACAAGCAAGTTCGAAGCTCCGCCCAGACATACGCCACTTCGACGAACTTCCGGTTGCCGCGCGCTCGCTCGCTGGCGTACTCGCGCCAACCCGTCCTCGCTCGTACACGCCTGAGGAGTTCGCCAGTTCGCGCAGCGACGGTTAGTGTAACCGCGAACCCGTGGTTATCCTATGTTACACGGCGGACCAAACCATAGTTGCACCACTAACCGCTGTTACCGCAAACCGAGCTTGGCGACCTCGGTTTGCGTCGTTAACCGAGGTTATGACGGCGTCTGTTGACGGAAGCTACTCGTCGGCGCCCGAGTGCGCGAAACGTACGAGCGGGTCTGCTTCACAAAGTTATTCATTTGCCCACTGTATCACGTTTAAAGATCGATGTACAGATTATGGTGCCGCCCGACGTCTTCGATTACGGCCGACAGCGCAGCGACTGCGTACTGAAGCCTTGTCGTGCCTACAGTATCGTTTGAACGGCTTGTTGCTGAGCAGAACGCCAAAAAACACGCGGCCTTAGCTATGAAAGTACACGAGTTTGCAACGCTTGCAGCACGGGAGGAGGAGGAGGAGGAGGAGGAGGAGGAGGAGGAGGTAAACTTTATTAAAGAAGAGGTCGTAGGCGCGGGTTGGGTTGGCGTTCCCGTCCCCGCGGTGGGCTCCTCTTCTAGGCCGGACGCCAGGTGGCCGACCGACGATGTCGTTCGGCGACCTCTTCGGCTCGCTCCGTGACTCGGAGTTGAACCTCAGGGTCGGAGCTGAGCAGCGCGGCCTCCCACTGAGATTGGGTAGAAAGCTGCAGACTCTGTGATGGCTTGTCTTGATTACATGAGTATAGGATGTGTGGTGTGTCTGCCTTTTGATGTCCACAGAGAGAACAGACAGGGCTGAACTGCTCTGGGAACCATATGGAGTACATGTACGGATTAAAGAAAGTGTCTGTTTGAAGCTGCCGCCAGGTGACTTGTTGTGTTTTACTTAGAGATCGATGTGGTTCTGGGAAGATTTGTCTTTCTTTCTTGAAGTGGGTAGTAATTTCTTTGTAGGTTGTCATCCGCTCCCTAGCCGACCTGAGCTCAGGGCAGCGCACCTCCCGGTTAACTACGAATCCTCGGGCAAATTGGTGCGCTGCCTCGTTCCCAGGATGGTCCGAATGGGCAGGGACCCAGATCAATGTGATAAGGCGGGTATGGGAGATTTTTTGTAAGATTTTGATGGCTGCGGAGTGGGCCCTTCCTTTTGCAAAATTTCGAATTGCGGTTTCAGAGTCGCTAAGGATGTATTTGGCAGTGGTGGAGGTAATGGCTAAAGCTATGGCAGCCTCTTCGGCCTCCTCCGGAAATTTTGTTTTATTGATTGTCGCCGATGCGAGGGGAGAACCTCGATGATCGACAACTGCCGGGGAAAAGGCATTTCTGCCCGCATGTTCTGCCACGTCCACGTGCGCCGTGTCTTTCTGTACTGAAAATCTTTCGTGTAATTTTTGTGCTCTACCCTTCTTCTGTCCGTATCATATTCTGGATGCATGTTTTTAGGCAGAGGACGGACTATTAATTGCTCGCGCACGTGTCTTGGAAGCGGCAAAGTGTGGGCCCGGGTCCCTTCATATTGTATTCCTGCTTTGTTTAGGATGAAACGTCCCGTTTCAGTGCATGGCAGTCGTTCGTACTGTGCGGTGAGGTGTGCTTCCACCATTTCCGCTAAGGTGTTATGAATTCCTAACTTTAGTAGTGTTTCATTTGGGGTATTGCGAGGGAGGTTAAGCGCAATTTTATAGGACTGCCTAATTAGTGAATCCAGGTCGTCTCTTTCTCTAACTGTGAGGGTGACGTATGGTGTAGAATAGATAACTCTGCTAAGAACGAAGGCTTCTACTAGTTTCCTGGTCTCAGCTTCTTTAACTCCTCCACGCCTATTCGCGATTCGTCTCAGGAGGAGGGAAATTTGGTTGACGGTGTTTTTCAGTTTCTTAATTAGTGTGTCGTTTTTTTGGTTTGACTGTATGAGCATTCCCAAGATTCTTAGTGTTTCCACTTCTTGGATGGCTGCACCTTCCGCGTAGATTTTTATCGCAGGCGCTTTATTCTTTCTTTGACGCTTTGGGTGTAGAATGAGTAACTCAGATTTCTGGGGGGAACACGCGAGTCCCGCGGCTTGCGCCTCCTCTACGACTACGTCTACCGCTTGTTGTAGTGTATCTTGTATCGTGCCAATACTCCCCTTGGTGGTCCAAAGGGTGATATCGTCCGCGTACAAAGAGTGTTCTAGGTCTGGGATTCTTGCGAGTTCGTGCGCCATTTTGATTAGGGTTATATTCCGCGAGCAGGCTGAGAGGTACGTTACAAAATTACCGCGGGGGTGGAACGTGCGAGCGCGGCGAACGCCGGCGCCGTGCGTGACCGTCCCTAGTCGTCGCTAGGCCTATTGTTTCGCTTCAAAGCCGCGGCGGTCGACGCTTTGGAACATGATCAACGCTCTCGTAAATCGTCTGCTTATGAAACTGCCTTATAGTGATTCCTATCCTGCCATAGTAAAATAATTATAGGATTAACTCTGACGACGCATTAATCGCAGAGCTAGTACGAGCAGATCGGATCAGCCGAAATGCACCAGCGGCAGCTGGCTTGAGCAGAAACTAGCTTGTATCACGGCTATCGCTCTTACCAGCAATTTGCTGCTGGTCAGCAATCCTCACGAGGGCTTCATACTTGATATTCGGCTCAATATTCCAGACGCCAACAAATTTTAGCACGCTTTATTTCGGACATCGGTGCTAACGAGCCGCCGTGTGGTTCGCGAACGGTATGCGGGAGGAGGGGCCACAGCGGCGGTGTTTACGGCGGTCGAGGAGGTGCTGCCATCGTGCGGTGCTTGACCGTGCTGTTGACGCCTCGTCGGACGACACTCCGATACTAGGGTGTCCGATACTCCTGAAACCACGTTATATAAATAAGATATTTGTAAATGCAGCTTCGTTCTGCCGATCCCTGCGTCGCTTCGGTTGTTGCACTTAATGGGCAATGGCCACCTAACCGATAAGGGCGGCGAGCTGTAACAGCCCGCACAGAGTTCGAGCAGCGCACGAGCAGACGACTTTCGCAGCTACCGGAGTGTGTTCGTGACGTCATGGTTGCAGTGACCGCAGCAAATGGCAGCTTCTAGCAAGCCTTGCCAGTCAACCGACCCGTGACGTCACGGGATTAGGAAATAGTTCCATGCGACACCGCCAAGCGACATTTCCTCTGCCCGCGAATTTCAAAAAACGCTGTTTTTAAAAATTAATAATAAATCTCTGGCTTTGTTCCAAGGAGTTATACTTTGCGTTAATGCTCAAAAGCATGTGTTCTACACACTGAACACGTTTATCAGTGGTTTCTTGGGGGCCGTTTCCATGGACCTTTAAGGCTGAACGGGTTTCTTGCAAAGTGGTGTGTTTTGTGCATGTAAGTACCAACGAACTGCATAGTTTTGTCGTTTCTTTTTTCTTCATGTATGTATTACTGTTATTGTACATATCCTGCAACTCCTGTCTTGGCTCATGCTGACAGTATTAATAAATAAATAAAATAAAAAAATTGTTGGGAACCAGCCCATGTTGCATGGAGGTTCCATTGACTGTCCATTGCGGGCAATTGTCACCGAGAAAGGCACTTGGCAGAAATCCCTGGGGTTATTCCTCCAAACAAAACTCAAAGTGCTGACAGTAGATGATCCTTTCCTTCTGAAAGATTCGAGACAGGTTTTTCACTTCTTAAAAGACACCACTGATGTTCTAATGCCTTTTTCAGTCGATATTAAGGATCTTTACTATTCACTTCCACAAGACAATCTTCTTTTGTGTGTTGAAAGTTGTATCGATGCGTTCGGATCCGTTACCTTCCAGAATTCTTGTGGCATCTCGGTGAGCGGCTTCTTGGAACTTTTGACAGTTTACCTTAGCTCAACTTTCGTTTCATGGGATGAAAGCATTTTTATTCAAAAGAGCGGAGTGTGCATTGGCTCCTGCATTGCTCCAATATTAAGTGATATATATCTCGCCCATCATGACCGACTATTAGAACAGCAGCTATCTTCGTCAGCTGCTGTGAAGATTTTCAGATTTGTCGATGACTACTTAATCTTTTTGGCTAGTAACGAATGTACTTTTCAGAGCTCAGTTTCAGAAGTGCTTTCTCGCTTTGAACAGTGCCTCTCTCCCCTTGTTTTGACCCATGAGGTACCGGATAAGGGAGCTTTACGCTTTCTTGATTTAAGACTATCCAGGGCAGATGACCACCTGTGCTGGTGGTACCAGCCGAGAGGGGGCAAGTCCTTGTTGCCCTACAGTTCAGCCCATTCTAAGATTGTTAAGAGGGGCATTGTGAACCTTTGTTTCACAAATCCCTTAATGAAGTCCTGTGTACACTCTATGGGCCGGAGCATCGATGAGCAAGCTCAGCGGCTGATCAATGCTGGCTACCCTGAGCATTTGCTGGCCTCAGTAGCAGGCTCCCTCTTGCAGAAGCTTAAAAGGGGTCAAGTGAGAGCTGCTCCTGAGCATCAACACAAGGTTGCTGTGGTGCCTTCCCTTCATACTATTTCCCCCAGGCTCAAACGGATTGGGCAAAAGGCAGGCGTCCGTGATGTGTTCTCGGCGCCTGATAAGCTTTCCAAGCTTTGCCGCAGAGTCAATGCCCCGGCTGTGCGAAAGCCAGCCTGCCCTGTTAGGCACCAGGCACCTTTCGTTCCCTGCCAAGTTGGTGTCGTCTATAAGATTGCCCTGAGCTGTGGCAAGGCCTACGTGGGGCAAACCGGGCGTTGCCTAAACGAACGACTTATGGAACACTCAAACAGTGTTTACAATACTACGAAAAGAAACCTAGGTGTTCACTGCCTAAAGTGTCCTTCTCAGCCCTGTGAGCCATCCCTTCATAATTGCACTGTCATTGCGAGAAATGCACATCAGTTCACACGCGAAATATTAGAAGCCACTCACATTCTAAAGCTAGGTCAAAATTGTGTTAGCACACCCTCAATAGCCCTGACTAAACGCGAGTTAGAATATCTGAACCAGACGCACAGTAGTTTTAATGTTTAGATTCCGGGTACACTCCTCAGCCTCTAGCGGCCTGGCCTTGGTTGTTTTAGGTATTCTGTTTTTAATGCCCTTTTGGTCTTGTAAAGCTCTTAATTGTCCTTTTGATTCTTTTATCGCTCTTAATGCCCCTTTTGTGTTTTTATCGCTCTTAATGCCCCTATTGGCTTTTATCGCTCTTAATGCCCCTTTTGGCCTTTTTTCGATTTTAGTTTATGTATCTTCGGATCGTGCCATCTTTAACTGTTTTTACCTACATGCCTCCCCGTTTTTCGCTTCTTTATTTTTTATAGCCCTGCCGTTCTGCCTTGCTTTGACCTATATTGTTATCGTGCGCCTTTTAACTTTGCGTTCGGTGTTTTACGCCACGTGCGAACTCAGCAGTTATCAATTCTTTCACGCCCACTTTTCGTACATATATATTGTGTCACTCTCTAATAAAAACCAGTTGAAGTCAGCGCTGCGTTGTCGTTCTCTTCCTGTGCCTTTGTTTTGAAGTGCGCTAGTTTGATTTCCAAGACTATCCCAGCTTGCTGTTTGAAAAAGGTGCATTAGCCAAAGTTCACAATGTCATTTTCCCAAAAGATGCAAAGGATCCCGAACAGCCCATCATTGCTTCATGTGGGCTATGAGTGCATGAATAGAGCGGTCGTCGAGGTTACTGAGAATCTTGTTATTGATGCGGTCCGGGCGGCTGTCGAGCCCGGACGTAACTTAAGAATAATGTTTATTTAACATCTTGAGGATGGTAGGTGCGCTGGCAAAAAGCCAGTAGAAAGGCTTGACGAGGCCGACGCACCCTACAGAGGCATTGCAGTGGTACATAGCATAATATCACTTTTAGAAACAAGAACAAACTTAAAACAATCGATTTTTCATTATCTATACATTCGTTCAGACTGTTTATTTAATTGATGCGGGAGAGTAGCTCAGCATTTGGTAACCATAATTTGTTCGGATCTTGCAGCCCGGACCTCAGCCGCTATGATTGGGGTGCTGCGAGAAGGGTTGTCGGGACCCGTATAGTCTGGGGGCAGAGTAGAGGGCTGCGGATTGATGTATTTGTTCCTCAGCTGGGCGTGTAGAGCCTGGAAACTGATGTAAGAGGCGTTCCAGTTGTTGGGCGCTCCCTGCACGAGCTCTAGAGGGGTCTATAAGGTGACGCAGGATTCCCGCACATCTGCTCTTGCAATGTTGCTATCTAGGTCGGTCGTTACATAAAGCATTCTCTATCCAAGTCCTTACGCAGCTTCAAGATCTCACAGAGGACATCGATAGGCTGAGACATACACAAGAAGCTCACGGTGCCTGCTTCATTCAAGTCGAAACACGAATACAGCTCTTAGAGCAATGGTTCAACCAACATGGCTCGCAATAACATTTCCACCCGTCTCACCCTCTGGCAGTGTAACTGTCGGGGGTTCACCCGTAAACGAGCTTTCCTCCAACAGCTTCTGCAACACAGAGATCGCCGAGAAATAATTGCCCTCCAAGAGCCGGGGTCCATCTCCAAACTAGCGGGCTTAGAGGTGTGCACGGGCCTAAATTTTGAGCCAGAGGCCGGCCCAGGCCCGACCTTGAAAGGAACCGAGCCCGGCCCGGCCCGGCCTGGGCCCGGCCCGTCATGCTGTAATTGCAGTTGAAGCTATGAAAAAAAAAAATCAGTAGGATAAGCTTTATTCAAGATCTCGAAATGTTGAATTCTCAAGTTAAAAATTGCAACTTTGCTGATTATGTAGAGGCACAGCACGTACGTAGAATTAACTTACTGCGCAAAAACACGCTATTAATTGAATAGAGGCATTTGCGGCACTCCTGGATAATGAACCCGACGGTAGCGCTGAAGTTTATTACGGAGCTACAACTTGTGGCTAGAGTGACTAAATGTTCTTCGATAGAAAAGCAAGTTTTCGGTAAACAGCTTGTTTGCTTCTCCAAAAGTACGCTAGCTCTGAACTTAAACATGAGGTTGGTTTTGCGGTCAACTATTCGGTGTGTCCGCCTGACTCACCGTGAGCCTTTCACGTGAACTTTTCGCAACAACAGAAACAAGCGGAAATTCTTGCACCGCAGATGCACTCTGTCCCGCTTCGAGCGAGGTCATGTCGAGGTAGAATAAGCCATAGCAGAGACGTTCGGTAGGCGACAGCATGGCGCGAATTTTGAAATGGATACATAAACATCAGCGCCGATGTTACCAAAGCGGAGATGCGAAATTCGTAACTAAATAGCCCATAAGCGGGCCCTCTGCTCGGTCACTGACGGCTACTAAATATCCGTTCGCCTCGAGGAGGTAGGGAGAAAAGGCGGGTTTACGCCGGGAAGAACTCGACAACTCTCCCGTGGGGAAGACGCGGGAAAATGCTGTGCATTCTAGACGCTTATCGCATTATGGCTGTATTCTCACTCTCGCAAAGTTGCATGTGTTTGTGATCGTAGTGCCTGGCCCGCCCCGGCCCGCCCGAGTCAAAATATACCTTGGCCCGGACCCGGCCCGAGTCCGGCCAGTGGCCCGGGCCGGGTACGGGCTGTCGAGCCGGCCCGAGCCCGTGCACAGCTGTAAACGGGCTATCGTACTTTTGACAACTCTCTCTCCCTCTCTTCATACAACGTGGTCACCTTTCTCAAAAGTAATATAACTGCTCTCACTCATGACACTAGCATCTCCGCTATCGATCATCTTCTATTGGAAATTCTACCCCATCGCAAACTCTTCCTTTTGAACGTGTACAGCTCCCCCAGGCGAGGCGTCATGCTTTTCATTCTCTCACTGCGGAAGTCTCACGCTTGGCCGGTTCCAATCCCATTGGCATCGTCGCGGACTTTAACGCCCACCACACGGCCTGAGGCTACCAGATAGATACGCTTAAGGGCAAGACACTGTGGCAAGCTCTCCATGATCACCGGCTCATCATTCTTAATGACAGGAGAGGAAGGGTAGGCTTTCGGCATATCTGAGATACCATCTATATTTTTTTTACATTTTAGTTCAGGTCACCAATAATTGGTTTACAAGAAAGGCGCTGTATTTGTCAATTTTTCCGTGGACAGCTGGACCTCGACGTATTGAGAGGAAGGCGGGGATGAAAGAGGTGCCGCAGTGGAGGGCTTATAAATACTTTAGACTACCTGGGGGATCTTTAAAGTGCAGATGAACGGTGAAGGGCCCTGGCCCTAGGGCCCTGGCCTAGGTTCTTGACCCTATGGGGCTGGGAGTGTTGGTCAACGCCGCTTGCGGTGGGGGCTAGCCAGCCACCAAATTTTTATCTGTTATAGGTCGTCATTACGCCCGCCACCGCTTAGGTGTGGACGACGGCTGTTGCGGCGCGCGTCTTTCTCTCCCTCTTTTTTTTTTCTTTCTTCTCTACTTTCTCTCTTCTGTCCGCACGAGGCAGAGGAGGTGGTGCTGTTATGGCTGTAGGAAGAAGGAAACAAAAATGCACGGGCCTGCTACTGGCTCTGTAGCTGAGCCACCTCCGCTGCCTCGTGCAGACAGAAGAGAAAATATAGAAGAAAGAAAAGGAAGAGGAAAGAAAGACGCGCGCCGCAACAACAGCCGTCGTCCACCACCGAAGCGGTGGCGGACGCAATGACGGCTTACAACAGATAAAAATTCGGTGACAGGCTAGCCCCCGCCGCAAGCGGCGGTGACCTACCTGCCCCAGCCCCATCAGGGGAGTACCAGGCCTCAGCTACAGAGCCAGTAGCAGGCCCGTGCATTTTTTTTCCCTTCTTCCTACAGCCACAACAACAGTGCAGATGAACGAACACAGTTTTGTGAACTTAGCCGCGGCGTCCGCGACTGACTCCCGCTCTCTCTCACTAGGAGCATCTGTGGCCGCTCCGCCACAACTAACACGCTTGAAGGGCGCGTAAAATTGTAAATTGGTTTATAGGAAAGATCGCGATAACCTTAACCGCACCGTAAGAGAAAAGACATATTGCTCGCCGGACTGCATTTTGCGCTTGTCGCTAGCACGGTGGAAGCCGCGTCGGAACCGGTTTTTCTGCGCAAATGCAGTCCAGCAAGCAATATGGCGGCGCCCGGTGACCACTTATTGAAAATGTGTAATACACCTTTTCAACACACATTTTCAGTAAGTGGTCGCTGGGCGCCGCCATAGTGCTCGCTGGACTGCATTTTGCGCAGAAAAACTAGTTCGCTGCGGCTTCCACCGCGTTAGCGAGAGCGCAAAATGTAGTCCAGCAAGCACTATGGCGGCACCCAGCGACCACTTATCGCTCCTCGGTTCAACTATCCTTAAACATAGCGAAAACGCGTGCGCCAGTCGCTAGATGGGAGCACTTTTGCATGAAGCCGTGGGTCTAGGTCTTAGATTCAGTCTAATGCAGTAATCTACCCCATTACAGCTATTCCTATTGTTTATTCTTCAATAATTAAGTTTAAAATGCATTTAAGAAATAGAACACAACAGAAGACGCCGCTATAGTAGAAGCGCTGCCGTCGGCAGGCCTGGTACAGGTAAGAATGGTCATTGTTATCAGATTTCCGAGTAGAGATTGCCCCAATGATAGTAATGGTGGACGGAACCGGAGCCTCTATATAATCAGGGCATCGATAACAACAAAAATGCAGTCATCGCCGAAGAGATAGCAATTGCACTAGCCTGCGTCGGCACGAAAGCTAAAGTGATAAGTGACAGTAAAACAGCGATTTGGAACTTGACAAAAGGAAGAGTATCAGCCGCGGCTAAGAAAATTCTCGAATCCAGGGTGATCTCATGGAGGATCACAATAAAATGGACCTCAGGCCCCGAATCGATGTCTAGAAACGAAGCCGCTCGCGCTCGCTCGAGATATCTACCACCGGACGAATGTCGAGCAGGTTTACAACCCAGAACCCAAGGAGAGGTTAAAAATCCACCACGAGATCTGTGAATACTACAAACTCAACAGAAAAACATTTTTCGCTTAACGTAAACAGCTATACAATGATGAGGGCAAAAGTCTTCGTAGACTACAGGCCGGAAACTACCCCAACCCAGTATATATAGCTGCACCATTTAAAAATAGAGGACAAAGAAAACGAAAACTGTAAACACTGCGGACAGAGGTACACTAGACCACTTAATATGGCAATGCCCCTTTTCGCCGGGGGCATTCAACACATAGAAGCTTGGGAGTCCCTTCTGCAAAGCGAAAACCTTGAGACCCAAAAAGAAGCCATCCGCCTGGCGGCTGGGGCCGTGAAGAATCAGTGTATTCTTGTGCGCTTTTAGTTGCGGAGTCCCACCCCCTATTCGGTTCTGCGTGCCTGAGTGGGGGAACCTGCTATATCGGTGGCAATAGTTTTCAATCAGTCTATCTATCAATATATGACCTTGGTTAAGGTCATGCTCAACATTACAATGCCTCGACGGCAACTTGGAGCGAGCCACGAGAGTTATACCTTTATAGCCGGTATAACACCGGCGCCGGTGAGGCGCCATTGCACCTGGCTCCGACCGGCCGAAGGGTACATACAGTTCGTCACGCGTCGGCAATTACCAGGGGAAACGACCAAATGCCGGTCCCTTTAAGTGTCGAGCCTCGCTACGGAGAGCGGGCGTGCATTCTCCCCTTTCTTCCCATGGTGAGCCACGGGGACAGCTTTCGGTTAAGTGGCCTCGCTGAATGTAGCCCGCCGACGCCGGGACCAATAAGTCAGCCCAGGTGCAAACATGCACGGATACAATCGGCTCATGCCATCAACGCCGTCTAGACGACGACCTCCTCACTCTCAAGCCAGAACCTGTCGGAGGGGCGTTCAACGAGTGCAGCAGTGTTGGTGGGTGTGCGAGTGCGGGAAAGTGCGGTGACAGACACACTCTCTTATAAGCCTGTGGTGACGCCGCGCGTCGATGCCCAGGAGAGATAAGATTCCGGGGCGGCGCGTGCCACCAAATGACCCCCGTTTATTCTGATGACGATGTTTATATACAGATGACAGGTTGTGCTCGTGATGAAATAGCGCCCTCTATACACAACATCTTTCCCCCCTTAGATAAACAAAAATGCATGCTAAAACTCAAGATTGCTGCAGGCAGGCAAAAACGAAACAAACCAGAACACTAACTAGTATATTTAGGTTACGTAATCCCGGTACCACGTGGGCGCTGTCCGTTGTCGCTGAGATCTACGTGGCACCCCTGCAGCCACATTTTCCGTCCGCCCAGTGGTTCCTTGCTGTTGAGAATGTTCCATTTGCTGCCCGTCAAGCACAACACACTCTGCACCAGAAGTCTGAGAAAGTTCTTCATGTAGTGTGTCTGCCTCTGCCGCATCCTGCACAGACTCCTGACGATCATCACCCGATGTTGCAGTGTCTGCTGTTGCCAAAGCCGTGTCCCGAGTATCAAGGCCTGCAGGAGACTCGAAGTAAGGCACATCCATCTCCAACCCGACTGCTACAGCACGATGCCCCTTCACTTTCTCAACCAACAGCGGTGCATCTTGTTGACCTCCGCGGGCAACTACTGACAACTTCGACGCATTCCATTTCTTCCCATCTGCCAGCAAAAATGAATTCCTGCATATACGCTTCTTCACCTCCAGGGGCAAGGAAAACTTCTGCTCGCTTTTTACGCCGAAACCTCGTCGTACCTTCACAAAATCCCCCACGTTGATGGTGGAATCTCTGGCACCCCGTTTCTCATCCGTGTAGCTTTTCACTTGCCGTTGCCGGTTCTTGACCCGCTGTCGTAAGTCTGCCATGTGCGCCACTAGCTCATCGAAGAATCCTTCTCCTGGAAGGCTAACCACATCTAAGCGAGTACGAGGTCTCCTTCCGTGTAGCAAGAATGCTGGAGACACCCCTGTTGTGGCGTGTGGTGTAGCCCTGTAGACACTCAGGTACTCAAAGATGGCTTCTTTCAATGGCCTGTGCTCCAGTGACGCAGTCTGCAGGTACTCCTTCAGAACGCGATTAAATATTTCGACCTGGCCATTACACTGAGGGTAATACAATGATGTCACACAATGGTCAATACCCCTGGCCTTTAAAAATTCCTGAAAGTATGTGGACATGAATTGACGGCCATTGTCTGACCACACTTCCTGGGTACCCTTCCCGTGCAAAAAGCTCTAGCAAGACCTTGACTACTGACTGTGCGGTTATAGATGAAACAAAAACCACTTCAAGCCACTTGCTGTGATAATCCACGATTGTTACTGCAAACCTGCAGTCAGGCGGTGCACGTTCCATTGACCCCACAATATCTATTCCTAACTTATGCCATGGCTTCTCAGGCCATTCTACTGGCTGCAATGGTGCTGTCATAGTTTTTGCAGACTTATCTGCGGCTTTACAAACTGCACAGTTCCTGATGTCATTTTCCACATCGTCATCCATCCTGAGCCACCAGTACAACTCTCGTAGCCGTTGCTTTGTTCTGACAATGCCCGGATGAGATTCATGAGCAAGTGCAACAAACTTGGATGTGAGATCTGCTGGAGGCACTATACGCTCTGCACGAAACAACAACCCCTCCACAACAGACAGTTCATCCCGAATGCGTGCGAACAACAACAGTTTTCCTGCGAGCTCCTTTTTCTCTGGCCACCCAGATACGACATGCTGCATCACTTGTTGCAGCAGCGGGTCGTTCTGTGTTGCTTCCTGTAGCTGATTTTTCATAACGACACTTGATTTTGCAGCAACTACCTCCTCCAAAGGCTCACGTTCCATTGATGGCACGGGCAACCGGGATAGTGCATCAGCCACCACGTTGGTTTCTCCCTTTGTGTACTGTACGGAGAAGTTATACTGCATGAGTCTTGCACACCACCTTTCAATTCGAAGGGGACGCCGACCTGTGCCATTGCTGGATAGCAAGGTCACTAGCGCCTGATGGTCAGTCCTTAAAATAAATTTTCGGCCCCACAAATACACATGCCAATGCTCGCAAGCCCATAGGCACGCTAATGCTTCCCGTTCTCCGGTATAATACTTGCGCTCTTGTAGTGACAAGGTCCTGGACGCGAATGCCACCGTGCGTGACTCCCCATCAACAACTTGTTGCAACACAGCCCCTAACCCGTAGGCTGAAGCATCAGCAGTCACTTGTACCGGTAGCGCGCTGTCGAACATGGCCACAGCGCCGCACGATGCCAGCAGCGACTTGGCCTTGCAGAAACTGTCTTCCGCGCTCTGCTCCCAGCAGAACTCCTGGCCCTTGCGAAGAAGCCGCCGCAATGGCTCCACTTCCTCTGCATAATGTGGAATGAAGCGAGAATAATAGCCAAGAAGTCCCAAAAAAGAACGCAGACCAACCACATCAGTCGGTGGCTGCGCGTGAAGAATCGCCTCAACTTTCGACTTGAGGGGCCTGAACCCTTCAGCACTGACATGGTGGCCCAAAAATGACAGTTCTTGCACTTCAAACACACATTTCTTGTTTAGTTGCAAGCCGGCTTTAGCAATACGTCGCAATACCTCACGCAAGTGGTTGATGTGTTCCCCTTTTGTCCTGCCGAAGACAATGATGTCATCAATATAGAACAGAACGCCATTACAACCCTTCAATATCTCCTGCATCATCCGCTGAAATGCAGCAGGGGCCGAAGCGAGGCCAAAACATACTCTGCGGAACGGAACAGCCCTTCATGCGTCACGAACGTTATTTCTAGACTGCCTTCAGCCAGCTCCACTTGGTAGTATGCGGATGCCAAGTCTAATTTGAAAACCATGCTGCCCCATTCAGCTCGTTCAAAAGTTCCTCAGTATGAGGCAGTGGGAATCCATCAGCCACCACTGCTTTGTTTGCTTCCCGCAAATCTACGCAGAGGCGGATCCTTCCATCCTTTTTCTTCACTACAACTATCGGCGACACCCACTGTGACGCGTTTACACGCCCTATGATGCCTTCCTGCTCCAGTCTTGCTAACTCATTAGAAACTTGTTCTCTGAGTGCCAAGGGCAGGCGCCGAACCTTCGCTGCCACGGGCTTCACATCGGCGCGCAGCTTCACTTCATGCACAAAGTTTTTTGCCAAACCCAATTTATCAGAGAAAAGGGAAGAAAACTCACATAATTCTGGGGGCAGCGACTCGGTGCTCACAGTCGTCTGCAAACATGCCAAAGATGCTCCATCAATGCGCAACCGCAGCTGCTTGACTGCATGTAAACCCAACAATGCCATGCCCTGCGGAACCACGTGAAAACGAACGTTGGCAGATACACTCCCGTACACCGTCTTGGCCACAAAACACCCCATGACCGGAATTGTTTGGCCAGAGAAGTCCCGCAGCGTCGCCACGGCAGGACCCAAGTCAAACCGGCAGGCGAACTTTTCTTGGTATAGATGGTGAGGTAAAATGGACACAGCTGAGCCCGTGTCTACCAGCAGCTGGACTAATTCATCCTCGATGCACACATCAACGGCCAAAATCCCCCGTTTCACCTGCGTCACTGTCAGCACGCCCAACACCTCCGTGCAGTCTTCATCTCGAATAGCGCGCACTTCTGCTTCTCCGCGACTTTCACACACTACTTGGAAATGCCCAATCTTGTGGCACCTTGCACAACGCTTCCCTCGCGCCTTGCATTCCCGCGAGTTGGCTAAGTGTCCTGCTGAGCCGCACCGGTAGCACTTGCGCACCGAGGCCGACGAAGAACCGCCCCTCAGCGGCTGACCTCTTGCCTCCGTCACTCGCTGGACCGGGTAAGCGTCGTAACCGTCTTCATACAGTCGAGCACCGTTTACCGCCTCTTCATACGCCCGCAGGACGTCAACGGCCTGATCCAACGTAAGCGTCGACCCTTTCAATAACAGCTTCTGTCGCAGTTCTACACTTCGAATGCCATCCACAACCTTATCAGGCAAAGCTGTCTCAAGAAAATCACCAAAGTCGCAATTCTTCGCCAGTTGCCGGAGAGCAGTGACGTAGTCCCGTATCGGTTCGTCCGGAAGTTGTCGCCGCAGCGTGAATCGGCGACGCTCAACAAGAACATTCACAGCGCTTGTCAAATGGCGTTCCAGCAAGGCGAGCGCTTCTTGGTAAACGTCCGCAGAGGCTTTGCTCGTGACCGGTCCCGGAGTAAGCGTGCGGAAAACCCGACGGCCTTCAACGCCTAGACATTGCAATAGAATGGCCCTCTTCCGTACCTGCGATTTCTCATCGAGTCCGGTTGCTTGTAGGAAATTTTCGAAGTCCTCCTTCCATTGGTGCCATGGTACAGGCGGTTGTCCAGGTACTTCCAGGAAAAGGCCCACTGGCGGTAGCGCAAACGAATCCATCGCCTGACACGCCTCCCGCGCGTGACTAGCCGCAATCCTGTAGTCGAGATGGTCAAATGTCAAGCCGCAGGTCTGTCGACTGCGCCAGTATGTGGTGACGCCGCGCGTCGATGCCCAGGAGAGATAAGATTCCGGGGCGGCGCGTGCCACCAAATGACCCCGTCTATTCTGATGACGATGTTTATATACAGATGACAGTAGGTTGTGCTCGTGATGAAATAGCGCCCTCTATACACAACAAAGCCTAAAAATGCTATCATGTAAATACAGTATATAAAGCTTCCCATCTCACTTCAAAGTCCGCTTTCCAGCCGCCTCGTCCTTGTTCCTGCTCCGACAACCAACCGGGCTTACAACACGCAACCTGGGTCACGACACCGGGTAGAACCAGTAGAACTGCGCCACATAAAATTCCTCCGCATCAAATTAGAAGCTCGAGGATTTCAACGCCTTGTTTGGTATGGTTACAAGCCAAACATCATGGCCCATAGCTATTAAAACCAAGTTGTATCCCGAACAGTTACATATCGCACCACCGATGTGAGGATTTCCATACGCCATACAGCTCCGAGAAAACGCCACGTTCAGTCAATGCAAGAAAAAAAAATTGAAAACATTAGAAACTGTCCCTTAAAACTCTACGCCTGCTTGCGATGGGGCCGCACCCTTTGAAACGGGCGATCACAGTCCGAGCTGGATCTGACAAAAAAAAAAAAAAGAAATGACACAAATAGAGAAGAAAAAAATTACCGACGATTACGTTACTTCCTAATGCGAAATTTGAGCGCAGCAAATAACCTGTTTCACCTTTTCGATAGATTGAGGCAAAAAAATCGAGCAACACATGTATGCGCTATCACAGAATTTTTTAGAGCGCGCGAAGAAAGGAATTAAGTTCGAGCCGGCGCTTTGACAACCGGAGACTCGCAGGAAGAGGGGGGCGGCGTGTACACCCAGCGGCAAACGATGGGGGCAGAAGCGCGCGCAGCAAGCGGACAACGCGATAAAGGGAGGAGGGAAGAGATAGCAGCGACTGACTGATGCTGCTGACGCCGATAGTGAGTCAACCCCAGCTGCGGAGTTGGTTTCAGGGACAACGCCGCCGATGCCGACGCAAACAATATGATACCCTCGCTTCCGCAGCGCCAAGAACCAGGTCTAGCCGTGGGGAGGTGGTCACGTATTCGTCGACGTGCCGGGGCCTACGTGAAATAACCGGAGCGTCGGCAACTGAAGAGCACCCTATCCGCCACACAGGAACAGGGGGGGGGGGGGGGACCCCTCCTCTTTCTGCATGGCGGCGACGGTGTTCTATGCAGTCGCGTTATCTTGACTCTCTAGCGGCGTCAGCGGCATCAGTCGGTCGCTGCTAGCGCTGGGGGGATGAAAGGGGGGCGGAGCTGGTTACGAGGCCGACGACGACGCCGACGCGAAACCCAGGAACGGACGCCAAAGAGCTGCGCTCTAAAAAGGAACGGGTGGAATTACACAGCGTGAGAGAAAGCGATGCCAACAACCCCAGGCTCACGGGCCGTCATCATATTCCACTTTCGTCCGTCACTACTTTATTTACACTAGCGCCCATCCTTGCCGCTCCGCCCACCAACACTCCAGGAGTCTCTTCGTAACCTCCACCGCTGCGGCCGTATCCGCGCCATCGGAGAAGCCCAGTGCCCTGCCTAGGGGCAGTGCCCCAGTGTGGAACTACCTCGGGTTAGAATCATATTTTGCAGTCAATAAAGACTGCCTACTCAACCGCGTCATCTCATCATACAACCAATTGGTGCCCATGTGACCGCCAACTGCCAGAGGTACAAGTTTTGCTCAACACTGCACTATTTTGCATTGAAGGGTACCCTAACCCTAAACGAGTACACTCTACTGCCAGCAGAGAATTTTATGAACTGAAGACTAGATGAGATTTTTGGAGACAGCTGAAAGAGTGCAGAAAACCATCATCAGGGGTGGAAGCAGGCTTGAGCATTTCGGAGCAGCTTTGCAAGCGGTAACAAAGCCATTTTAGAGCAAAGAAACGAGTTTTGAAGCGTTTCAATATTTCGGAGAACGTTCCCAAAGTCAAAGGCCTATGACAACTGCTGTTCTCTCCGACATACAAAATTACCAATCTAATTCCTCTTTATGGAAGTTAGATGCTTTTCCAACTTCGCACTCATCTCTGACAAGACAAACGGCCAAAGTATGCAGATACAACACACTGACCTTTGCAACAACTTGGAACCGACTAGCAGCAAACGAAGCACCTGCTGGTGCACTTCATAACCGAGAACCTAGACTGACCTAATGCGTTTACCCATTTCGACTTTATGAATTCAAATGTAGTCTACCACGGTACGGTCACAAACCAAACATCACGGCCCATCGCTATTAAAGCTCAAGTTGTATCCACACAGCTGCATATACGGTTTGCATGCACTATACACCTAATTTGGAGTTGAATGGGCACATTTACGCTCCCTATCTTGTGCATATCTAGTTTATTTTATTTAGAATACACCTGAAAGCCCCCAGATATCGGGTACAACATGAACACAAGCCCGAGTTGATAAATCAAGTCCCGAGCACAGGTTTTGTCTGCCAAGAAGGCGCTTTCAGACCACAATGCACCTCACCACCACCACCTCCGACAAGCTTGGCGCCAGTGCCGCTCCCGTGCTTTTTGCCAACCGTGGGATTGCAGACTGCAGCATTACCTCTATTGTCTTGTCTGTAAATAATACGGTCTTAACAGGGGTGGAAGCAGGCTCAGGCATTTTGGAGCAGCTCTGGGATATAGATGGCATAGAAGGGTAGCATTTCCATCCTTCAATTTTAGTTCACTGCCTCCTGCCAATAGTTCGTCATTCTTTGCTTGAGCAATGGCGGGACTCATTTTTAATATCTTGGAGATAGGCCTTGTATGCCTTTCCAGTACTCTTCGAGAACCTTCCTGGTGATTATCAAAAACAACGCTTCAAGTACGATTGTCTGTCGTAGGCCTGGTATGCTTCACTGACAAAGGCTCGGTGGCAACTGCCTGCTTATTTTCACAGAACCATTAAAATAACTCGAGCAGTTTCCGCAGTTGGGCAAGTTTCCTTCCCAAACGGCTCTCAGTAGTTAAGTCTATCTGCTTCGCTTGCTGCTATCTCAACCGGCAATTCTAAGGGTAATTGCCGGTGGCTCATACTAAATTTACTTGCGAACAAATATTTATGCTTCATGCTCCCTTCCCCTCTAAAGTTTGTATTAAGCCTAGTGCAAGATGCATTACACCATTTCCCTTCATGCTGCGACACTGTTCCTGTGTTCTGCTAAATTTGATGGCAGAACATCAGGGCAGCCAGTTTGGAGCAGTTTTGAAGGAATATTGCATTTTGGAGCAGCACTTCCACCCCTGATGATCAATTAGCCTATGCATATCGATAACTATTTCTAGTTCTGGGAGCAAGTTTTAACCTACATATCACATGAAATTATGGGACCTTTGTAAATTCCAAAAACTAAATATCAGGATACTGTGAATCAAAAGGCCATTTACCCCTCTCATTATGGGCTAAGCACAAAAGCATGAAGTACACTGGAAGCATTATTGAATGCGCCAAGCATTGATGCAATCTTTTTGAAATAAAATGCAGCCTTTCTGAATTTCAATCAATAACAATGTAGAACAGTACCCACAATGGCACACACAATGAACAAACAACAAGCAAGCTCCATTGGATGCTTTATTTTCAGCAAAGGTACGCTTGGAATGCAGAGTGTTAACTGCAGGCTTAGGTCCTGGCAAGGGGTCCATGGATAAACTTCCTGTACAAAAATGTCACAAAAAGATATCAGGGGTTTGAAAACAGTTTTTTTAGTATACATAGCAAACATTTATAGTTACACAGGCACTTCAATATTTCAATGAGCTCTGAGCATTGAACTTTGTTACTGAAAAATGGCTGAAGAAAACACCGCCGGGCTGCAAAGTATCCAGCTCATATTCGTCAATTACTACTACATTTTCAAAGCAAGAAAAATCACTCTAGAGCATTATGTAACATGACTCACCACCAGTAGTTGCAAATTCTTGCAACTTTATCCATGTAAGCTGTAGCAGTACATTACAATTACTATCAGCAGAAAAATGTGCCAGGAGAAAAAAAACAGCCGAAGGAATCAACGAGCACGCCTCACTACAGCTTTAATATGCAACTGTTCGATTTCAGTTTCTCTATTTTGAATTACTGCAATGCAGTTGACGAGTGGTGCTTTAAACTAGAAAATGAAATTGGGGTGTATTACTGGAACGAAAAAACCTGAATTGGAATGATAATGAGTGCGCCATTGGCCCCGGTTCAACGTTCTGCGTGCAAAGGGGGTTATCTGTGTCAAACAGCCAGTATGTCGTTCTGCCGGTTGTGGTAGAGCTTTACAGCAAGGCGATGACTGCATTCTCGATGAGAAACTGATTGCCGCTGAATGTGTGCATTTTCAGACGCTGGGACAATGCTGCGTCACAGCTCGGCCTCCCAGGCACCTCTCAAAAGTGGCAGCTTGTTTTACGAATACACGTCTGCACGAGCGGCGTCTCGCTGCATCTATTTTAATTTTACGACAAAGGTGAAATTTTACTGCCCCCAAGACGAGTGCCGCATTGTGTAAAGCCTTCCATTTTTGCCATGTGATTCTTTATCCATGTGCTTGCCGAATTCACTTGAAGGCCCTTCATGTTCAGAAACGTGGCCGAAGAAATAAGGCCCAGAATGCATTTACATGACGCTCGACGAAAGACTAGGCTAATGACGATGGAACCAGAATGATGCTATGATCAGGTGGTTGAAGATGCCGTTTCAGTTAACGTAAAACTTGACAGTAGACACCCATGTCAAGTGATGTTGGCTGAACATTTAAGCGTCCATTTTTCCACCTTATCCGAGCATTGTTCGGCCTCTGTCGTCGTTAGCCCAGCTTTTCGTCCAAGGATAAAAAAATCCCATTCCCCGCCATTAATATGTCACTGTGACGTCACGAGGTTTTGTGATGTCACTAAGTCACGTGTTTGTTTTGCCGCAGAGTTCGCAGGGGGCGCCAAGAAACTCAAGCCTCGCTCAGTCGACATGCAGGCTTCTACGGGAGTTACGCTACCATTTACTCTTTCTACCATGCGGTCGCTGTGCGAATTACAGTGAATTTGAAGTCCTTTAACGAAGTGATGTGTGCCGCGAATCTTGTCTTTTGGCTGCCTTGTACGCGCGGTGAACTCCATTCTGACGAAATGGCACGTACACGTTTCAAAAGGCGATCCGAGTACAGTCTAGCGGTGAAATTGTCTTTGGTGTGCACAAGCTGCGGAGACATTTCGTCAGAATGGAGTTCACCGCGCGTACAAGGCAGCCAAAAGACAAGATAAATCCGTTTGCTGTGAACATTCCTGCTACACAAGATATGAAAACTACGAGGAATAGGCAAACCGCCCTAAATGATTTATTTGTGGCTATGAACATTTCACCCTTGTGGCCTGCACACAACAAAAATATGGCAGAGCTATCTAAAATGCAAGCTGACGCCCGCCGCGACACGTGCAGCCGAAGCAGTCATGAAGGCCGGCACAAGTTCTGTTCGACAGCTGTACAACGAGCTAACCCCCCCATAGACAATCCCGGAAATATTTCAGTGCCATTTGATGGGGTTCATGGACGAGCAGGAGTCATTCATCCCACATCGGCGTCGGTGCAGTAACTGAACATTTCACTAGGCTTCTACTGGACTATGTTGTTGTGAGCAACTTTTGTGCTAGGTGCGAGCGAGGGACGAAAGATGACGACCTGTCCTATAAAGAGTGGAAAGACAGCCACGTGTGGCAAAAATCCGGTGAAATGGAAGTCTAAGTATAAGCCTTAGGTATACTACTTTGCTTTCTGATGGTGATAGCTTCACGTTTCTTGCACTGAAAGACTGTTCCATAAGGCTTCACCGAAATAAGGATTCCATAAACCATACGCAGGAGCGTATAGCCATGGCACTGCAAAATGCAATTGCCAAGCACAAAAGCAGTGCAAAAGAGAGCCTTAGTGGTGGCAAAGGAAAGCTGACCGGGCGACCTTGTCACGGGCTGATGTCTTATTACATCTGAGCCCTGAAGTCTCATGCTGGAGACAATGGGGCCATCCACAAGGCCGATGGCCACTTTCCGTCACATTACTTCAAATGACAGTGTCTCAAACCACACGCTGTGCCCAAGAGACCCAAGCTCGTGGTGCCACCACAATGCTGCTGCAGCCAAGGGAGAGCCTGCTCCCAAGCACGAATACAATTTTTTGCAAAATGTGTGCAAAGCACTTTTTCCTATCTATGAGCACTCTGTAAATCTAAAGCTGCTCGAGCGATGCCTGCATGGATAAACACAAAATAACAATCAAAGCTTGCACTTCCTTATATGGTCGCTCGCACCAAAAGAGCGCCATGCTTCATTATTCTCAGTACAAGCAGCCGTCGCAGAAGCTGTTGTTCGCTTTAATGTAGGAAATGTCAAGGAATCCTCCCAAATAATGAGTGAGCCCAGTATAAGTCCAAACTTCCATAACATCAGAAGGATGGCTGAAAAAGACAGGCGTCGAACAGCAGAGTCGGTACGGAAGCGTGCCTCGGCTGAAAACATGCATCGGGCTCTGAAGAAGCAGCATTCATGCCAGAACGAGCAATCAGACTACATATGCCTGGTGCTTATTGGCCCACAGGATATGTAAACATCTATATATTTTCTTGAAGTTTTGAATAAATTATGCCTATTTTGTTTTTTTCTCCTTTCACAAAGTGCAAATTTTGGTCACCTGGCTGTTTTAGTTCAGGGATATCTCCGCATCTAGAAGAGTTAGATACATACTTTCTTTTGCCACAGGAAGCTGAAAGTATGATGAGTGCAAGGATCGAAGCACAATTCTTCAATAAACCTTCAAAACATTTTTACGATTCAAAATTAATTGAAGTATAATGGTCCAAATCGGAGTGATGATATTCCAAGTGCAGTAAAATTGCTAATGGTGGTAAAATGAAAAAAACTGCTTTGATTGCTGCACTCTTTCATCCTTCTACTATGCTGCTGTGCACTAACCCTTTGGCTGTCACGAACGTATAGGCCGACACAACTTGATCGCTGCTTTCTATCTCTTTCGCTGCGCCCTTCCTTGTGACTAGCAGCAGTAAAGGAGGTTGTTTTAGCGGCTTTCCATCTCCCCCTGACATCTTGATTTTACAATGTGCCATTTCTCTCTATTGTGCAGGCTACTGAAAGTGCACCCTCCGTGCACGCAGTTCCTTTCCGATGGCTGACCGCGCGGGGCCTTCGACTGAGGACTGGAACGATGGCTCTTGATTATGAATAGGAGCAGAGCTCGGATTCGGACTCTCAAGAAGTACCGAGCATTGTGTTTTTCTTTTCCTCATTTATAGTCAGGGTGATGATGATGGTATTATTCAACAACTGCAGAATACTGAAATGTGCACATTTTATTGACTCGCTATGCTTGTATCCCTGAAACCAAGCCGACACTGGGGATGCATCCCGATTAGAAACACTAGTCAGCGAAAGGGTTAAAATGAATTATAACCTAGCCAATTCTTTCTCACAGAGGTACTAATTAATACTGCCTATACATGGACCAACTGACTTTTGCATAATTGAAATCCACATAAGAAAACTGAACTAATTCATGTAATTTCATCACTATTGGCTTTCAAATGACGAAAATAGCTCTAAGACCAGTGTCGCGACCTTTGAAAACTGAAAAATCGCGAAACAGTCTATTTTTGGAAGATTATATATTAGGGTAGTATGTCTTATAAACCACCCTTTTTGTAATTATCAATGCTCAAATCTTCGTAGAAATATTAGAAATTAATTATATAACAAGTGGTGGCAGCCGCAGAGTTGTAAGCAAGCGCTGAGAATTCCCTACTTCGCGCGCCGTTCCTCTCCCGCCTTAACTGAGTACCGCCATCCTGGTCTTGTTTTGCTTGTGAATTCTTGCACTTTCTTTTGCCACCCTCGGTAACGGCGGTGCAATCTAGGCATGGCTTGTTTTCGATTGGGAGTTTCCGTGCTCGAGTTCAAGGCTGTGAATGGGCAAGGTGAGCGCTCCGCGAGAACGCAGGGGACTTAGAAAACAGGGAAATTTAGAAAAAGGGCTTTCTCTTGTCTTGTGATACTTATCCAGAAATTAGAAAACCAGCGTGCACAGATTTATGAAACTTGGTAGTTATTCAAAGTCCATGCTATGAGCCTGCCCTAAAAATCTGAGATATCTCGACAAACAAAAAAAACTGACGTTCTTTCAACCTTCTAGGGCCGTTTTCTCAGAATCACTTTTTGTAGTGAGAGCTACATAGGCCGCAGACTTGTCATTTCATCGTGCCCATCCAGTGAAGAAAAAGAGGAAGAAAGAAGATAAATAGGAAAAAGAGAAGCAGAAGAAAAAGTAGTAGTAGTCAGATAACTTGGTAGCTGGTAGAGGCGAACGACAACAGTGAGTTGCTAGGACAGAAGGCTCATTCGAACGTTGCGACGGCGGTGTGCCCTTAAGTTCGCCATAGAGAAGATGTCATACCACTAGAACTCCTCTACACATGAATGAGAAGGGTCAACAATGAGAGGCAAAGGGTGCTCATACGGGAAGTGATTCCCCTATGGCATAATTAAAGCTGAAACCACAGAGTAAAATACTATGTGCAAAAGCAATGTCTTTACTTTCAAGCCAAACCTAAGCATAGCCATGCACACTGCTCTCGCATAACTCCAGCTTTAAACAACCTAGTATGACTGCTTAGGACAGCCTATCTCTGGAACCGATTATCAGATTTTCACGAGGTTCCTTTTATTCTATACCTCAATAAATTTCTGCGGGCAAGACAATTTCATTTTTTTTTTCAGGAATTTGGTATTAATGACAAACATTTAAAATTTTGCTAATGCAGGTCTGAATAACACTAATTTGGAAAAAGGGAATTTAATTGTCTTGCCCAGCGGTAACTATCCAGAAATGACCATAATAATGACCACAGTGCCAACCCGTTTTGCAAATTTCTCCACTTGAGAACCAATGGTCCCAGCTCTATGAAACTTGGTAGTTCTTCAAATGTTTGTACAATGAGCTTACCCTGAAAATTTAATTCGAATATCTCAAGAAATAAAAAAAGTTGGTGCTCAGAGGTAGCCTCGCCCCTTAAACAAAGCAAATGTTTCCTTACCACAGTCATGACGCAAAGGAAAGGACGATGGCTTGCTTTCCCAGCAATAGTATGACAGTCCTGCATGTGGCCAAAAAACAAACAAAAAAGAGAGCACAGCATGACACACCTACATGAAGTTTTCCCAGATGTGCTGAATTGTGGACTGTAGAGGTTTTCATGTCCCAAAGTGACTCTGGCAATAAGGGGCATCATAAGTGAGAACTTTGAATTACAGACCACCTGCATTTCTTTAACGTGTGACACAAAGAAGTTCAGAAAAGGCAAGTTTCACTTACGTTCATACATCCTTGCGCCATGCAATTCTGAGGAGATGGCAGACTACAGTGGCTGCTCAGTGCTATTGTAAGGAATTGCACACGAGCACAGGAACATTTAGGGCAATTTCTACAGCATTCCCGGGGCCCCATTGGCATCGGTAGTCAGTGGCAAGTGGCTGAAAGGCATATATGGGCCCAATGCTAAGATACCGTCTGATGTTCCGTATTCCTGAAGCACTTTACAGGGGTGGAAGCAGGCTCGAGCATTTTGGAGCAGCTTTGGGAGCAGTAATAAAGCCATTTTGGAGCAGCTTCGGAGCAACAAAACGAGAATTTTGGAACATTTAAATTTTGACTTGGAGCAAGTTTCTAAGGTAAAGCGCCTTTGCAGGCTGACCTCAGAAACAACTTGGAACAGACTAACAGCAAACGGAACACCTGCTGGCACGCTTCCTAACTGAATACTCACCCACTCTGACATGAAGCATTTGCCTATTTTCACATGGTACATTCAGATGTCGAGGCTACCACTTCTATGCGCTCAAGCAGTGCCACTGATTTAGAGTTCAGATTAATGGGCATGACATTTGCGTTCTCTATATCGTATGAATATCCTTTTCAATCCTATGCCTGTGCTGATAACTTCCTGACTACCTGTCAGTGGTGCCTTCAGGCATGATAGATGGCACTGAAGGGTAGCCTTTTCATCCTTTCAGCTTTATTGCTTCACCACCTCCTGCAATAGTTCATCATGCTTTGCGTGAGCAAGGTGGGGGCTCATTGTTAACATCTTGGTATAGGCCCTACATGGCTTTCCAACACTCCTGAGAAGCTTCCTAGTGATTGACACCAATGCACTTCAAGTATGATTTCTGTTGTAGGCCTAAGAAGATTGTCATTGATAAAGAGGCTCGATGGTGAAGTCTTATTTTCACAGCAGAACCATTAGAATAACTCATGCAGTTTTTCAGTCGGACAAGTTTCCTAATGGCTCACAGTAGTTTGCGCTATCTGCTTCGCTTCTCTCTCCATCAGCGATTCAAAAGATGGAGAGGAGGTGCTACGTCACAAGCACAGTGCATCTTTTTTCGCAATTAATTCCCTCCAATTGCTTGTGGCTCATACTAAATTTACTTGAGAACAAATATTTATTATATGCTCCATGCTTCCTTCCCTTACAAAAAATTGATTTGTTCCCGCGCTCTGCTAAACCTCGAGACAGCCAGTTTGGAGCAATTTTGGAGCAATATTGCAATTTGGAGCAGGAAAAGCAGTTTGGAGCAGAATGGAGCAGCACTTCCCCCTGACTTTACTATGCATTTCTTCATATACAGTATAACCCCGCTGTTACGTTCCTCCCTGCTGCATTTTCCCGGCTGTTACGTCGTTTTCATCTGGTCCCGACAAAGCTCCCATAGAATGCAATGTATTGGGAACTCCGCTATTACAGTGTAGCAGTGAAAATGTTCCCGCATGATACGTCACAACCTGGCTCCCCGAATCTGCCCAAGCAACACGTGCCAGCCGCCATTTTGGTTTTTGACTAGTCTTTACTAGGCTTGGCTACGGAACTGGCGACAAGAAGCTGCATGCAAGTTGAAGAGGCTGGCACTAGATGGGCATACCATCAACTCGTTATGTCACCACAGCCGTGAACCCACTTTTTTTTTTCCTCCACCATCGAACCAGTCAATCGAATTGTCCCAAGTAATGCCTTTGTCATGCTACGATGGCGTCAATGGCATTGCGCAAGCAGCAGGCACTTACCCTTGAGAAATATACTGAACGCAGTCGACAGGCAGCCAGCGTGAAAGAGAGTGGATAATGCAAAAGACCTTGGTCTGCCACCATCTACGCTTAACAGCATCATCTCAAAGCGTGCCGAAATAGAAGGAAATTCCGCGCTTTTCGGCTCTAAAGCTAAGCAGGCTCGCGGTGCCAAGTATGCGAACCTTGACGTGGTTCTTCTCACTTGGCTTAAACAAGCTCGCAGTGCCGGTGTCAACTTGCCTAAGAAGGTGATGGACATAGCCGACAGATTGGGCATCACAGACTTTGCGGCGTGAAACGGCTGGATTGACCATTTTCAAAAGAGGCACGACATCATTAAGCGGAGAAGCAGCAAGTGTCAACAGTCGATGATTCGAAGGCTACACTATCGGCTACAATCCACCTTTTGTGCGAGTTTTCTGCGCCTGCGCATGCGCGAAGTCGTAGCGGCGACAGATTGAAACACATTGGACGGAGTTTCTCGGCGCCGCCAGTGCACAGGGGCTGGCGGCACCGAGCAACACGGTGACCATCACAGGCTTGGCAAAGCGATGCCAACCACATTAGCCGCGTACAGTTGCCACTCTGGGCGTGCCGGGATGCAAGACACGGTTTTTTATGTTTCCTTCGGCGAGCCGCGACCAACGACGTGAAGCTTCAATTAGGGCCACCAAGCGTCAAGATGTGAATGGCCGACCTTAGCAACCGACTACATACTCTCGACTGTGCGAAAAACGCTAGGTTACAGGTATGTATGCATCTGAAGGAAATGTATCTACTGGAGTTTGCACCAAGCCTGTAACCCACCAGTGATAGCCGCAATGAGCATTTGTTCGGCGCGTTTGCTTTATATGCGAAGGGGCCGGGTAGCGCAGACACCACAGGTGGCTGTGTGCGCTAGACCGTAATATTTAGCATGTTTTAGAAAGAAATAAAAAAATGGGCATCTGTAGTGATGCACCGCCGTTCGCGAGCCGAGTGAGCTGGTCATGAGGCTCGCGAACAGCAGTGCGTTACAACAAACGCCATATTTTTTTCTTGTTAGTCAGGTAGCAGTCACAATAAAACATGCTAAATATTACGGCCTAGCGCACACAGCCACCTGTGATATCTAAGCTACCTAGCCCTTTCGCACATAAAGAAAAACAACAAAATACATCGCCATCAGGCCCCAGAACTAAAGCAAACGCACCGAAGAAATACTCATTGCAGCTATCACTGGTGCGTTACAGGCTGGATGCAAACTCCAGTAGGTATTTTTCAGCATACATATTTCCTTTAGATGCACACATACCTGCAGTATGTTTTTGCCGTTCGGAGCATATGACGCACTTGACACTCTTGCACGACGCACAGTATTTTTTTTTTTTTTTACTTTACAGGCTCGCCTTCGTGCTTACCAAAGCATTCGGATTTTGTTGCTTCTGTGTATGCAATCGGATGCACTTCGTTTGGGAGCTTGATAATCGTTTTCGTCCAACCGTTTGCAACGGCAAAAAAACCGCCCGGCACAAATGAGTCTCCTAGAGGGTTCATGCTCGTTCACTTGCTGAGTGGATCGCTCTGGACGTAGAACAGCGTTGGTTTCTGTCACATCGAACACGGCCCGCGCTACACAGTCTCACAATATGAAGACAGTATATGCGTGCGTTAAGAGTGGATTGTGAAAACGCTGTAACATTCCCCCAAACTGCGTAAACATGATATACTGCAATCACTGTCACTACTTTCTGCCCCGAGGCCAAAAAAAAGGGGGGGGGGGGGGGGGGGGGGGGCTTTCGCTTTCTACCTGCGTTGGCGTGGCCATTTCGTATGGTGCGCTTTCGCGTCATCTGCTACACTGCCGTCCAACGTGTTTTTCGCCCGCTCCCGCATGATGGCGCCACATCCTCCCGCAAAGCAAAAGGCGGATTGAGGGGTATTATGAGCCTCGTGATTTATAACGCTGACAAAACGGCCTTTTTTTTTTTTTTTTTTCAGAGTGCGGCCATTAAAGTCAATAAGCCTGAAAAGTGAAACATGGCATGGAGGTAAATGCTTAAAGACCGAATGACGGCCCTATTTGTTGTAACATGGATGCTCGGACAAGTGGGAATAGAACTGACTGAGTATCCTGCTGTTCATTACAACTTTGGTTTGAATATTTCTTATATTTTTTTTTCCAATTGTACTTTTGATTGCTTTCTGCACTTTTTCACTTCCATTTCGTTCTTTTCTCTGTAATTTTCCTGTTCTTTCATTCTTGACTGTTTGCCTTGAGACCCATCCTGTATGAGCCTGTAAAGACTTACAGATAACTAAATAAGCTACAGCCATGGGTAACTGGAAAATATCAGAACCCACGGTGCTTGAAGAACACTCTTGCTTGCATGTCACTACAAAAGCAACAGTCATGCATGGACGACATGCTCTTTGTTCAAAGAATTTCTTCGGTGCTTTGACAATAAGATGGTTCCCAGTGAAGAAATGTTCTTTTTCTGCTGCCCAGCCGAGTGATCCATCGAATATTTCTTATATTTTTTTTTCCAATTGTACTTTTGATTGCTTTCTGCACTTTTTCACTTCCATTTCGTTCTTTTCTCTGTAATTTTCCTGTTCTTTCATTCTTGACTGTTTGCCTTGAGACCCATCCTGTATGAGCCTGTAAAGACTTACAGATAACTAAATAAGCTACAGCCATGGGTAACTGGAAAATATCAGAACCCACGGTGCTTGAAGAACACTCTTGCTTGCATGTCACTACAAAAGCAACAGTCATGCATGGACGACATGCTCTTTGTTCAAAGAATTTCTTCGGTGCTTTGACAATAAGATGGTTCCCAGTGAAGAAATGTTCTTTTTCTGCTGCCCAGCCGAGTGATCCATCGTTTCTTCAGAACGTGAAGCTTGCGTTCTTCCCACTTAACCCTACAAATCATTTGCAGCCGTTGGATGCCAGCATCATAAAGAACCTAAAGCATGCCTACACGAAATGCGCAGTAAAGCGATGTCTCGTGCATACTGATTGCGGACAGCAACCTACGGCTATTTCAGCACCTCACGCTATGCACTAAGTCGCTTAAGCGTGGACTGCAGTGAGCGCATCAAAGCGCAGTCCTGCTTCCCTCTGTGTGGCTTCCGCATAGACGGGGAAATAGAAACTGCCATGAAGGCTGAAGCATCGGAAGTATCTTGTGATCAAGGGCTAGCTGAGGCTATGAATGAGCTGGGTGCCACTGCAGCCACATATACGTCGCCGTGAATGCTGCCGTCGTGACGTCACAGTGCTAGAGCATTGCCAAGATCGTTCCGAATAAAATCGAGTGAAGGCGCTGACCACTGGCCAAGAAGGCTACACTCCTTTGTTACAAGTTGAAAGATGCGAGTGAAAGCCATGTGCATGCGCCAAATAAGACACGCCATACCCCTATCGGAGAATGTGATAGATGAGTCCTTATGCAGACCAATGTTACGAACGCAGGCTTGTCAACATAAGGCGAGAGCATACCCTCTAGCACCGCCAGATCCGCTAACGCACGAGGTGCACCTATCCACGAAGAGGTAATTTAATGGAAGCCTTCTCATGTGAAACTTTTCGTCTGAACACTTGAAAAGGTAGCACAGAAGTGTGGCAGAGGATTACCCCCACATAACTGTAAGCACAAGAAATCTGCGATGCTCTTCCAAGCAAACTGTGCAACTGCAACAAACTGCTTCGCAGCCCCGGCTTTCTCACTGCAGTAACAATGGCAGCTGGTGTTACACCTCCCATCTAATATCGAACATCGAAGGCTGTGAACAGCAAGGCAATGTCAGTTTCGAAATTTTTTCCGATGATGCCACAACTAGAAAGCAGACGTCAACGGATCACTTTTGTGCATGTCGGTAGTTTCGCTTTATGTCATGAAGGACCACAGTCCTTCATTACTTCCATGCAGTATGGGCTCCATCCCAAATCAAATGTGCTTACTGGCAGCACGCCGAAAAGTGCAGCCACGAAAGGCAGGGTTCGTGGATGTGGTCTTATCCAATCACTCTATCGACACTGCGCTTTGTGCATGAAGTCTGTAGGCATCATATCGGTCCGCTTGTGCAGAAATGTCTGACAGCGCAAATGGCTCATTTTTTTGGATTCTTGGAAAATTATTCAAGGCTTTCAAACCCCAATATTCAACCCAAAGCCTGAATTAAATCACAAATTGTTAGTTTGATATTGGAAACATACAGAATATTCTCATAGCCCCAATAAAAAAAAGAAAAAAAAAGAAACGGTAAATAATTGCTAACATCCACATCACTAGCCAATAGAGGAAGGAATTTATATAGATGCCTTCAACATATATTTTCTGCAGAACATGCAGCCACAAGACAAAAAGCTTCGTCACTATTACAGCATAAAGTGCAAGTTGTATTAGTAAAACAGTTATCTAATCTAAGTCCAAACAAGAAGGAAAACGAATACATTTTTTGGCGAATTCATGTTTGGATAGAACACCATGACAAAGCTTTATACCAAAGCAAAAAGCTATGCATAAAATGTGCAAGTCCTACTCACCCATTCATTTTTCTGATGCTCACTGGCTCACAGGAGAGGGCGTCAACCTAGAGAACAAGCAAGCATCTTAGAAACAGCAGTGAAAACGAAAATGCCTCATTTCAGCCGTGATTCTAAGTAGATTTCACAACCTTCATTAACCTGACTTCTACCTAGAGAGGCAGTTTTTTTTTTTTCTTCGGTAGACAATAACAGCCGCATGCGACCACACATCGGTGACTTGCTACATTTGCTTATGAGCAATGGAGATGTACAAGGTGCAGCCCTTTTCCAAGCTTTCTTGGCATGCAGGCAGTAAATGTTTAAAATAACGCCACAAATTTGAAAGTAAAATTTATGAAACTAGACAGCGAAGGAGCAACAAAGCTACAACTGCCCATCTACAGTTATGGCAGTCTCCTAACAACATCCAGCAATAGTACTGGTAGCAGCAGGTAGTGAGGCATTGCCCAGTGTCAGATGCACCCATTTAGCTTCTCAATTTTCTGTAAGCGCCCAAGGCGCCTGGCAGTGTCAAAGAGATAGTCAATGTAATGAAACTTTTGTTAACCCACCTGTGGTACTTATCATCCTTGGATGCTTTTGATTTCAGCATCATGGAACCAAGCTTTGTAGTCTAGTGTTTGCGTGCAACGCTTGGTTGCACGTTCTCAGCAGCACCAGGATACAATAAGCAGGCTGTATTTTTATCACAGCATGGCACGTTTGCTTCCACACAGGTCATTTTCACAGCACTAATGTTTTCATGATGCATAGCTTTAGTAGACGATCTACCAAGGAAAAATTTCATACTCTGCCATTTGGCTGGTAATATTGTAAAAGGCTGCAAACATTAGGTGCCCAGCAATGTACACAATATACAGGCTTGCACAACACAGGTTAATGGTTACTTCAAGCCAACTAAATGTGGCACATTGAAACGTGCTTACTGTCAGCACTGCCTTTCCTAAGATGGCACTTTGCACCAAAATGCTACAGGGGAAACAAACTGGTCCTCTGCAATATGCTAGTGTTGCTTTTTTTTTTTCTTTTTCATTTTTATTAGAGCTTAGTTTCATAGCACTGGTTTTAGAATTTTTTTTAGAAGAAAAAAAGCACTTGCGCTACAGAATGACGAAGGTTGTTAACTCATATGCAAACCAGTGCAACTGACATAGTACTAAAGCAAGACACACAGCCATGTGTACGTATTGCAACTCCTTTATAGAAACTCAAAGGTGTGGGATATGAGGAGTCTAAAATGGTGCTCATCACGAGGCTTCCTTCAGAACAGCACCAACAATGGCTGAGAGTCTTGGTTGCATTATGAGATCATGTCAGGGCAGTAGTGTGCGATACTTGGTATGCCAGCGGCGCCACTGGAGCTGTGCCCTCTCCATAGAATGACTGGCTTGCATAGGTGGCTGTGGGGGATTTAAGAAGACGACCTTGCAGACATATCCACAATAAAAAAGAATGAGAAAAACTGCATCACCAAGAGAGGTGCAGTTAGCTCGCCGAGAGCTCTATGCTGTACTGCTCAGTGCAGACAATTAGACTGTCACCACAGCCAAGTAACACTATACTATGTAAGCAACTGGCAACGTGCTGTTCAGTAATGTGCAATAATCACAGTGGCATTCGCTTTGTAACAGATGCAAGTCGTTATGTTACCACCCAATGGTGGCACGCAGGTAGCAGTTTCTATGAAACACAGTGCTCACTAGAGTGCTCTTTATAAGTGTGGCTGTGCCAAGCTACAATTTCTTCAAGCACTGAGACAACTTTAAGCTCTGTCCAGACGTTATGCTGTAAAGTGTAGTACTTAACTACAACTGGAGTGAACAAACACCAATTTGATAGTGCAAAACTGAAAACTTGCCATTCTATAGTTAGCACCTTCATTATGCAGTTCACGTGTCAATACGCCCTGGACCGGAAATTTGAAAGGTACAAGATGCCATTCTTTGTGTTCGCTGTTGTCTCGGGAAAAGATGCACTGCTAAACAGTGGTGACACCAATGTGGATTCTCTCGTCTTTTGCAGCTGCTGGATACTCAAGATATGCCTGCCAGTTTGTAAAATGCTTACTAGCGTGCCAATCTAGGCACATGACAAATGGCACTTGCTAACCGAACAAGGAAAAAGTGATTAATGATGACCAGCAATCAAAGGTGGTAGAGCCACGGCACATACAGCTTTGCTCGGTGTGATGGCTTGGTGACCAGGATAGCCTATGCAGTCTTGTAAAACTGCGGCTGTCTTCAAAGGCTTCAGAACAGGCACGCAGCCCTGCAAAGCTGTTTCCTCAGCAGAACATAACTAGGGGCTACATTACACTTTACAGAGGGGCCAGTGCTTCACACTAAGCACCTTCATAATGAAACTTAACAGAAGCTAGGGGTTCCACTCCACATTTTATTTCAACTGATCCACCTGGATCACTTTCAATACATACATAGACAATGGTAGCATGGACTTATTTCATGACATGAGCGCTTACTAACACCAAGCTTTTATAAGACAGAATGCCAGGTTCACATGAGCATACATAAAAAAATAAAAGACTCGGGGGTGCCTATTACAGTGCACATGTGGCCTTCCAAACTGCCTGGCTATACCAAGGAAAAAAAAATATATATATGGGAGGGGCAAAAAATGCTGCATGTGAGGAAATGAGAAATGAAGAGTAAATTACAAGCATGATCTTCACATGTGGCGTTTGTTTGGGGAACAAAAAAGTGCAGGGCCTGCGTCTAAATTTCTTCGAGCAAGGCCGTGATGATAAGTTGAAGATGGATGGTGGCGGGCATGGTGGAGGCTCTTTCAGACGTGAAAAAAGTGTCACTGGTGCTCTTCTAAGCCTGCTCTCAAAAACAAAGAGCTGACAGCTTGTCGCACTCTTAATAGCGGCCCGCGCCTCCATAGCTATCCCGAGACTGGCCATACGCTCCGCCACCATAGCTGTCATAGGAGGCATAGCGATCGTCTGATCGGGGACCACCTGCAAGCAACGACAGACACCGAGATTGTTATGCCGCTTCACACTTTCCGCGCATTCCAACAAGTGGCAGGAAATGAACTAACTACCTGGCCTCTGACCGTTTTTTTTCTCTAAACAGCAATCTTAGATAGGGCATTCACCACTGCTCCTTATGCTGGCAAGTAAGGCAATAAGACATCTGCCACTGAATTAAGTTAAACGGTGAGTATTAATGTTTCCATCTGCAATGAATATGCATTACCAGTGCAATTCAAATTCTACAGGGATACAATAGAAATACATGAGAGCGGCCATCGCTTGCTCTGAAAGAACTACATCTTGAAATGATTCTAAAGCAGAGGTTACTGCCACTGGCATTTGTCTTCTAATGCATCATTTTCTGTTTGCACCATTCAAGGCCTTTCGTGTAAGCAGGCATTTATAGGCACTGCTCCAGGCCTATAGCAAAACTGGCAATCTAGACAGCCCAAAGCAACCTTTTTTTGTCAGTGTTTAAGCAGTCCTCATACTCAATGTTGCAGGCTGCCAGAGTTCAAAAGAACATCAAAACTGCTGAAGTGCCATAATACAAAATGAGCCACGTCGCTGGTAGCGCGGGGGCATCATTTCATTAGAGACAGTTGTAAGATGTTTTGATAGGTAGATCCACGGCGGTCTTGTTTTTGTTTGCTCACAGCTCACTAATGAGTGCCACAGTGTATCAGCTCAGTAGGAGCTGCAATGATGTGTATGTGGCCTCTGAGCTGTTTATATGTGGTCATTCACAAAACCACATCTATTTTCAGCGTTATCAGGCAAGAATTCATATCAAAGGAAGCAATAACAGCATGCCATTTGAGTTGTCAGGCCTTTTTTCTTTAACTGGTGCTCGCTTAGCACCTTCACAAAGAAATACATTTAAGGGTTTCTTCCCAGCCTGCTCTGCGGTATGACCACACTCCTGACAACACAAACCTGTCGGACAGCTCCGTAGAAATCAAGACGTTATGCTGAATTTGCTACTTACAGGTTAGGTCCCAGAAAGCACCATAGACAACATTAGTAGCTAATAGAAGGACACATATAAAAACGCATGCACACATGAATCAGTGCTTCGCAGCCAGCTCTGTAGTGCATGTGCCTCAATAATAAGTCTCCCACAGTATCACTCTCTCCAAGCAAGAACAAAGTGAGGCAGAATTTTCCAGTCTAATGGGTGACCTGTTTTCCCATCCCAACTGTGCTTGTTTTCAATAAATGTGGTCATGAATGCCTAGTTCATGAGACTAGTGCTGTAAAATTAGTCACCAAACAAAATTTGAGACTCCAGAACTGAGGTGAGCTCGCCCGCAGTCAGACTACCTGCGGCGAACTTGTGGTGGAACAGCGTATTGCATGTAGTAAGCTGGGGGGCACCAGAGGGACGCTAAAGCTGTGCAAACATCTGTGCTGCACCCCAAGCGTCAATGTCTTGCTTGCTGTCGGAGGGTTCATAGTATGTCTTCGGACGCGCGACTCTGTCGAGGGAGCGAGTTGGTGTGCTCATACCACGGAGAGATATTTGTGGACAGCAAAGGGCATGGCTTTTCAAGCATGTTTTCAATTAAGGGGAGACATGGGTCTTAAAATTGGTTTTGTCATTTATTGGTTAAACTGTATGAAAGCTCTCAGATTTGTTGTTTTTTCTGCTGATTTCAAATATGCAAATATTTCTCTCCTAGGGAAATTAGTTCTAAAGGTATTAAGAAAATTATTACTACTATCTGCCCAAACAATAGAGAAAAAAATGCTCACCAGAAATAATTTTTAATATACAGATATAAAGTGTAAGGAATCCAATGTTGGAAGTAGTTTTAAAATTGAGCTAATAATAGAGATTTAGCAGCTCACTGAAGTTCGCACTCACAGACATGGCAACTATGGATTTCAACATAAGATATAGAAGTTTTACAAGTGAAAATAAAAAATGTGCTTTCAACATTGCATTCCTTAAAGGTCCACAGAAATGGATCACCAAGAAGGGTAAACAACGCCATAACACTGATAGATATTGAACCACCCATCATTCTCCCGCAAACATTTTCGATCTAGCTTCTGCAACAGAGACATTGGTGATTAAAAATGACCCTTACAATTTTCTCTCTCAACTCGTACGCCAAAGGGAGCCATAAAAAAAATAAATACAAGCAAGTTCAAAGCTCCGCCCAGAACTGCGTCACTTCGACAAACTTCCGGTTGCCACGCGCTCACTCGCTGGTGTACTCTCGTCAACCCGTTCTCACTCGCACATGCCTGAGGAGTTCGCCAGTTCGTAACCACGAACCCGCGGTTAGCCCATGTTACACGGTGCACCAAACCATGGTTACACCACTAACCGCGGCTATCGCAAACCGAGCTTGGCAACCTCGGTTTACGTCGGCGCCCGAGAGCGCGAAGCGTACGAGCGGGTCTGCTTCACAAAGTTATTCATTCGCTCACTGTATCACGTTTAAGGATCGATGTATAGAATATGGTGCCGCCTGACAGCGCAGCGACTGCGTACTAAAACCTTGTCTTGCCTGCAGTATTGTTCGAACGGCTTGTTGCTGAGCCGAATGTAAAAAAATGCGCAGCCTTAGTTATGAAAGTACACGAGTTTGCAAAGCTTGCAGCACAGGATGCCGCGAGCAGGCTGAAATAGGTTACACAATTACCGCGGGAATGGGGCGCGCGAGCACGGCGAACGATGGCGCCTAGCGCGACCATCCCTAGTCGTCGCTAGGCCTAAATTAATTCACTTCGAAGCCGCGGCGATCGGCGCTTTGGAACTGATCAACGCTGTCGTAAATCGTCTACTTATGAAACTGCCTTATTGCGATTCCTATCCTGCCATAGTAAAATAATTATAGGATAAACTCTGGCGACACATTATTTGCAGAAACTTGCTCGTATCACGGCTATCGCTCTTGCCAGCAATTTCTTGCTGGTCAGCGATCCTCACGAGGGCTTCATATTTAATATTCGGCTCAGTATTCCAGATGCCAACAAATTTTAGCACGCTTTATTTTAGAGGCATGATTGTAGGAGTTGGCGGCTTTTTTTCTGCAATATATTTTGATGTCTGTCATAGGCTGGCAATAATAAAAGTTACACCAAACAAATAGACCGAAGTATTCATTTCGCACTATTTTTCGAAGCCCTGTTCTATGCAATCTAAGTCACCAGCAGCGACTTGCCAGATGCAAAAGCATATTCGGCCATTTTTCACAGCCACCTTTTCATCCAGCCTGCAAAACAAGTTCCACTACGCTGTTAATGTCAAAACAGCTTGCGAAAGTTTAGAAGACTCGACATGAAAAACTGAGCATGTTACACACTTCAGCACGCAGTTTTCGGGCAGAGGTTCGGCATAATCTCGTTCCCATATGCCGTTTGCGCCGCTTCAAATGGAAGACGTATTCTTGAGGAAATCACGTGGAGGAAATGCTCTTCACGCGCTCATGCATCTGAATCGGCCCTGGAGTGGAGGAGCGACTGTTTCGTGAATATGGGCGTCAGTCCCTTTCAGCCTGCGTTTGCCCACAATGCGCCACCAGGTAGCACAGCCAGTGACACCAAGATCATGAAAGATCATGATTCACACTGCACACTGAACTACTATCCCCTTCCTCCACCATAGTGGATATTTCAAGTTTATGTGAGGTGAATCACTCTTGTCAGAAGACAAAGTGAAGGACAGCAGAAGCCCACAATACCTAAAGTATTGAGGGCTTTCTAATACACAATGCCATAGTTAATACTTGAAGCCACTAAGACTGAACTAAGTGTTTTACTGAGCGGTCTTTAGTGTTTTTTTGTTCTCTTTAACCCTTTGAGGGTTTTAGCCGTAAGTGTACGGCGGTGGTTTTCCATCCCGCAAGGTTTTTGCCATACCGGTACGGTTTCAACCCCCAGTTTGAAATTTCGCGCCCTAATGACGATGCATGCTAATTGGGTGGTGCTGCCACCTCCTAGGACTTGCACTTCAAATTTATTGCACTGCCTTCTTGCAAAGAAAAACGGAAGTGATTCCCTGCTGCAGCGTGTCGCCCGGTCCGCCGTCGCCCTACCGCAGTTTCGGTTTCACCACGTGATCACAACAGAGGCGCGAAACTTGATTGTCTTTATGAACGCTTCTGTGCAGGGGTTTCGGATATCACCCCGATTCCCATCTTTATTGAGGCTGCTGTTAGCTTGTTTATCATCGACGCTCACGAGGTATTCCTGCCCTTCTTGTGGTTTCCTGAGGTTCCCAAGTTTGCAGTGTAGAGCAACGTTGACTCCAAAATACGGTCCCAAATATTTTTCTACAACTTTTCCTTGACTTTACTCATACTGAACTTTCAAAATCCGCAATAAAGTAAGTTGACTATCTGGGGAAGTTTTTTTCAAAACAATTCGACCCTCAAAGGGTTAATAAATTTGTTAATAGAATTTTTAAAATGTAGACGTGCTGCAGTTTTGTAACATCAAGCCAGAGCGATGCAGTTTTGAGATAACAATGTGCATGAAGAAACAAGATTTTAGACACATGATGGCGTGACTGACCAGCTGCTTCGCCTAAGTCGTGCACGGCAACTTTACGCACATTTTTGTTCGTTTTCAGGCATTTCGTAGTTCCAGTGCCATTCTGAACGTTGATTTTACCGTACAATCAACCCCTAGGTAGATCAAACTCACAACTCTCTGAATACCCCATGAAAACACCACATAAAAGTGCAGCAGTATAATACTTTCAAACTAACACTTTCGATCCTCACTGAGATAACACTTTCGATCCTCAGTAATTGCAATCGAGCCCGAGACTGCTTGGCTCGCTGCGCTTCCCGAAGCGCTCTCAAGTTTTCAAGCACATTCAAGAACGGTCATCCCCACCCTTGACGTCACAGTCAGCTTTTCAACGGTCATTCAAAACGGCCATGTAGCATCAGATGCTCCGATCCTTGAAAATCTCAATGCAGATCGGAAGTGGTGTTTGAGTGACAAAGGTATTATTCACGTTCATCCAACTTCCGTTCAGTGCAAGATTCGATAATTAAACTGTGGCTGTGCCCCTGCAGAGTGCTTCTCCTAATGGCACTTCCACAATCACTTTCATGCACGGGTTACGGTCAGCTGCGCGGCCTTGGATACTTGCTAGCAACGCTACCATGTTATTGTAATATCACCCAACATGACCACCAAGCCGGTTTGAAGTGGCCTTCAGTCTAGTGAGCTTGCTTTCAAAAAGACACTGATGTCATGTGGGAAAGCCAGCCAAGCTCACCGAAGGCCCCGCAAAAACCAACCTCACCCAAATTTTAAGAAAGATACAGTAGCCGACCGATTTTTCAGATTCCAATAATTCAGACTTTATTCAGGAACAGTCATGCGGGAACTGAGGAGCGTGTCCATTTTCACAACCAATATTTCGGACCAAATTTGCCGCAAGCAGTACTGTGGATTGTTTTTTGGCTGAAGGCCAGTTTTTTCGGCATCACAGTTTTCGAAAACAACCACTTCTGCGCGGCCGTGAAAGCTAGGTAAAGCAGTCATTCGGATGGACTAGATTAACACTTTGTTCATCGTCGCCATTTGAGGCAGTGGCAATAAGCGAATGCCCGACCCTTTCGTTGCGACAGCCTACAATGAGCGTGCAATTGGAACTTGAGTGTGAGCACCGTCCACCGCCTTCACCCATGGGGAAAGGGGAGGGGGTCCGAAGCATTCATGATTCATGGGGACCGATTCTGCTCGCTTTTCTCCCACGAGTTCCATCTAGCAGTCTTCCATGGAAAATGGACGCCGGCAAGTGTATTCGTTCACGGCACAATTGACTGCGTCAAAGTACATTGAGAAGTGGCATGGACATGACGAAAGCATGATTGGCAGAGATATTATAACTGGAGGGTTATAGCGGTTACAACTTAGCGTAATCCGCTTTTGTGAGGCACAACTGCGCACGCGGTGACTGCCTTGAGCGAGTTGCATGCTTTCAAGCGGCATGCACACCAGCCGCGCCTGCACGCACTGGTTGGTGCAGTGCAAATTATGTGAACGCGTGCGCACGCAAGCCGATTACAGTAGCAGATAGTGCTATGCTATAACTCCGTTATAGGCATATAAATGAAACATGGGGAGCGGCGAAGTTCGAGATATGTAAAGCTAATTTTTCGCAGAAAAGTGATTTTATTTTTAAAGTTCAGATTTTTCGGACTGCTCGATTATTTAGACCATTTCCCTGGACCTGCCAAGTCCGAAAAATCAGTTGGCGACTGTATTTCATTTACAGCGCAGTTCTCTTGTCATTGCAATCACACCGTACAATATGCAGCCGTAATGCCATTGACAATGGTGCGATAGCTCTCTAGATGAAAGAGCAGAATCATTGAGATTTCTTGCAGGGTTTCAGAGTTGGAAGCTTCGTGAAGAAATGCGCCCATGCACAATCTGAGATATTAACAATCATCAAGGCTGGGGATGTCCTGCAGTTCATTCAGTTGTGATTGGTTTTGTGCATGCAAAAGACTACCTCCAGTGTATGCGCTATCAGAAGCAATGCTCACAGCGATTGTCAACCTGCAGCTGCTGCTTAAGCAAGCCCCAATTTGTCTTCTTTAAGCATGCTTATGCAATTTTATGGCTATTTATGTATCCTACAATGATGTGTTCAGTGCTCTTTGTGATGATTTGTGTTATTTAACCCGACTACTGGGAAAGTGGTGCTCGACGCTCAGGTGTGCGCACATACGCCTAGCAGATCTCTATGAGGCCGCCATACCTGGCGGTATGACATACTGCAGGAAGTGTGCCGGAAGCCTAGACACACCGTATTCACACTTCTGTGCTACAAAAAAAAAAAAAGTGATCAGTCAGCATGTTTCATGCATTAAATTACTGATATATCAGACCATTTTATGATCTATACAAAGTTCAATAAATCCAGTATTTGCTGTATGTCGAGATCAAAACTGAATGTGAATATACATTTCGAAGATGCATTTTTCTCAAAATCAATTTCTGGCCATCATAAGACCTTTATATCAACTGCAATTTCGTCGAGCTCAATGATAATGACTGAAGTGCCGTTGTATGTTGTAGAACGTTTCGCACTTGACTTTCCCAGTTTTACTTCAATTTCAAGTCACTTGAAACCTTGGTTAATTTGAAACTTTATGCATTGTAACAGGCCTCGAATAAACAATGTTCCACTCTAGTTTCATGGTGCTAGAGACAAAAGGCAGACTGGAACAATATGCAGGTTGTCACGACAATCCTATTCCTCCACTATGGCAGTTACTGCGACTCAGTGCAAGCTACAGTCGAACCATGACATATTGAACCTGAGTATATCTGTTTACTGCTCATATCGAACTACCTGAATATATATCCTTGGAAATCGCATGAAAAATCTCAGCAGTGTTATCGGCGTTTATTGAACTCCCACAAAGTTTCACGCACACCGCAAAGGGCGCTAATGGTGCTCCCTCAGCAAGTGGAGCTGGACTGGGTGAGCGTCCTTGGCACCTACTTACCCGCTGGCAGAATGAGAGACCCCACTCCATGGGGTGTTCTCAGGCACACGAGCGACATGCCTGACGCCACCACCTGCCAGGCATCTTATAAAGGCATGCTTCTCCATGTTCACCATTCTGCCTCATTCACACTGTCATCCACCCCAAAAATCTCTCTCAAGGTGCAAAGATAATAGTAGGGGATAGGTGAAATGATTTTAAGACATGAACAGAAGACTCAAAGAAGTTTGAGAGGTGTGTGTGTGTGTGAAAAAAAAAGGGTAGGGAAAAGACACAAGGTCCTCCAATTGTTGTAAACTGCTTCCAAAACACGCCTGTGCGTGAGCACAGGTATCTGCCATATACAGATATCCATGTCGCGCTCTTGCCTGTTCTCATAATTACCGCATCTGGCACATGCAGACCAGTTCCAGCATACATTTGTGCACACAGGCACTTACGCCTAGGAAGTGTCCACGAAACAGGGCCTTAACACTTTAATTAAAAACCGGGTGCTCTGCGGTTTGGTATGCTTGTTTTGAAGATGACACTGCTGTTATGTGGAAAATCTGGCCTAGTGACTAAGGGCTTGCGACAGCGCCACGTGGCCTGCTTCGCTTCTAAAGGAGACGCAGAAATCAAGTGTATCAAATTTGAATTGGGTTGCTTGGGTTGGTTAGACGCCGTAGTGGAGAACTCCGGAAATTTCGACCACCTGAGGTTCTTTTTTTTCATTAATTAAAGCTTCAAGGGGGCGCGCAAGTTACACTAATATTTCGCAAACATGCCTTAAAAGCTCACCGGCAAAAAGTATATAATGCGCAATATATATCTAAAAAAGCGAGGCATCATATACAAGCAAATCACTTTCCTTTATTAAGAGGGAACCCTGGTCTAAAGACAATATTTTTTACTTACTGGTAGATTTTGATGAAAATTGCACCATTTATGTAGCTTTTTGTGCTGATTTCAAATTTGCACATTAATTTTGTGTAAGCTATTTAGTTCTGAAGATATTGAGCACTTTATGTTCTTTGTTTGGAGGTGAGCTGTCAGTAAAACTACAGGAGTTATAATAAAAACTGACGTATCAAATCAATTTAGAACACACAGAGAATGCAAAAATCAAGATTGAATGTCCTGGTTCCATTTTAACCAAAGTTACAGCTCAAAGTTCAGAGACCAAAAAGCCACCTTGACACTCCAGAAAACATGAAATTTTTAAAAACTTTCCTCCTTAAATACCTCAAATTCATTTATATTTTTGCACTGTACACGAGTTTACCTTTCTGGTGCAAAAGGAATTAGTTAAAACTCGATTTAACGAAGTTGAGGGGAGCCATGAATTATTTCGTTAAATCGAGAACTTCGTTAAATTGAATTAGGCATTTCTTGGCCACATAATTCAGTACATTCGATTATAGTAAAACCTCGTTTAGGGGAGACGCGGGTCGAAAAACGGCGATTTTCAGTAAAAAAGTCATTTTGTGATTTTGACCGTTTCAGCAACACTGTTCCTTCCTCTTTAATATATAAAAAAATCAGAGCCGAAAACAGTCGCGAAATCATTTAAAAAGTCTGTTAAAGCACGCAAGGTGGCTAAAGAAGGGGCAGATACGACCCATGTTCAAGCGCGTGACGCGTCAGATCGCGGCGTCGCACGCCACTGAAATTTTGCAAGGCGGCAGGCCTACGCTTTTTCTCCCTAAAGCTGGCTTTGCCGCTTCACAAACCCCCAGCAAGTAATTAAAAAAAAAAAAAGTTTCGCCGCCCAAACCTAGCATTTTCACTGGCCATTTAAATCACGTGGTGCGATTTCGACCACGCCATTGGCTGTCAGTGTGGGAAGCGGCCATAGCTCGTCTGCTCTTCATGCGACGCGTAGCTCGCTGTCACGCTTGCCCGCTAGTTTTCTCTCGGCGTGTTTTCAAAATTTCACGCATCTTCGTGCTCGTCGCTGCGATAGAATCCGAGAAGAAACGTGACTTTCGGTGTCGAAAGTACCGACCAAACCACGCGTTCAAGGGAAGTCACCGGCAAAGTGAAACGGCATGCAGTGGAGACGTCCGCGGAAGCTAGGCCTAACATCGGGGGAGGCGACACTTTTGACAGCTCGAAGCCGGCTGGGCACTGAAGTTTCAGTGACAGCTTAGACGATTTCGTCAGTGCATTGGATAAGAAGATAAGGATCTTCGAGCGTTGAGGAGACCTAGTACGGCGAGTGCCTTTATCGGCGAGATCGGTGCCGCAAACGCACTGGTGAGCGAGCAGCATGTCGGGAGCGCGGACGGTGCTAACTTTTTGTTCGCGAGTTGGCCAAGAAGTGAAAAGGACTCTCGTCGTTTCTAGAGCTGCGTTGCAGCAGTGTAGCGTGTGCCACGTCCGTTGTGTCGTAGTCGTGCGCGGTGTGCAGCTCCGGTGGACGACGCCCTTCAGCCAGCCCGAGGGAGATTTTTGCCGTGAACGTCAATGCAGGGGTTGCGGCGCTCGTTATTGGTGCTGGATACAATCAACTTTCCCGATTTTGTGTGGTTCTTGGTTTGCCGAAACAAGTGCACCATAAGGAGTTTAATGCCATAACAAAAAATGTGCACCTTGTGGTTACAAAGCAGTGGCTGACAGAAGCAAGGTCTCAGCATCACTAAATAGCCAAGAAAGCACGCCTTGAGAATGCTGCTCACAATGTCACTGTGGGAGCAACATATGATGCTGGTGAATTCTAAAACTGTGCACTGTATCATAATACCCTGGCCTGCATTGTGTGCAATTTTCATGCAGATAGTGCTGCTACAACAGCAATAAACAGCTTTTGTATCTTTAAATCGCATTTTTCTCGAATTCGTATTTTGGGCCGAATATCAGTTTTGTGCACAATATTTTATGTCGTTATTTTAGTTCAATCAACACCAAATTTGGCATGCATAATCTTTAGGATGTGTAGAATGCAAGTATCTAGGTTTAAATGCAATCAGCAGTATTTTTGGGCATGCAAATTTAAAAAATTATCTGGTGCTAGCCACTAAAAACAAGGCACCAGATATAAAATTGTCTCAAAACATTGCATGCCAAGGGAATGTTGCTATGTTGGTTATTTGCACTCAGTGGAGTGTTAGGGACAAGAAGAACTAGTTGGCTCTGCCCTACCATGCTTGCTGCTGTGTACAGCAGCTGCACAAACATGCATTGTTTTTCACTTATGCATGGCATTTAGAATATGAAAACATTAAGCTATTTTAAAACTGAAAGCATATTTAGAAAGAGGAGATCAATCTCTATAAGTGGTGCAATTTTCATTCACCTAGCATCAATATTAAGAAAAAAATGTTTTCGAGTAGCATCTCCCCTTAAAACGTACCCGCTTAAACAATACTTTCGTTTTAAAAGTAGTAAAGTCATGTCCCCGACTGAGCACCCATTGAACATAATGCATTTTGCATCCGCATAAACCGTACCAGCTTATCGCGGTCGTATCGGTTAGCACGTACCATTTTCACTTTTCGTCGCACTCGCGCGTGACGAATTCACGTCGGTAGCACCGACCCAAACGACGGTTCGGCTAGCGGTGCAACAATCTTCCCTAAATACCGCCGATGGGACGGCAAGCCACACAGCTATGACAAATTGGCACCAAAGTTGGTAATCATACAACTAGCGCAATCTTTGGGGGTCCGTATGGTCATCGTCATGACCCCCCGCGCTACTTTCGAGTGGGTAGCGCCAACACCACGACCGGCGCCGCTAGCGCGTATGAAAAGAAACAACACACCACGTCCGCGTTCACGATAGCAAGGCTAGACTGATGGAGGCCTAACAAGCTAAGCTTGACAAAGACGTGCGTTCAAAGGCACGGGGAAATCCACACAAGAGCGAACACAGAGCACAACACACAAACACACACACACAAAAAAACACGCAAACTGCAACAGCGCCATCTATGAAATGTGGCACGAAACTTTTTTACTGCTGGCGCCATCTCGTGAGCTCGACTCAAAATTAAAACTCGTTTTGCGCCGCGCAGTTTGAAAACAGCGACGGGATGAAGATGCTCCGCGCTGTTACCGCTGACTCGCAATCCAATAAATTTTGGGGTGCTGTCTACAAAATAGACCAAAAATTAACACTTTTTCACCTTTATTTCTCGAAAAAAGGTTCGTTAAATCGGGACAGATCACGGAATCGGTTCCGTTATTTCGGGTTAGTCAAAGCATTGAACCCTATGGGCGTCTGAGGGGGAATTAGGATATCTTCGTTAAATCGGGTTTGGTTAAATCGTGTTTTGACTGTATAGCAATATCATAAGTAGAATCAGAGATATCGCACCTCCAAACATGTACGGTCCTCAATATTTTGATTTTGAGAAATTGAGGAAAAACGCATTGATAAATTGTTGAAGCACCAAAGCTAGCAGTAACTCATTAAAGTGGGTTCTGACTAGCTACTGATGTCAATGCAACATTTACCATCGATATAATTCGCCCTCAAAGAATGAAATTTCCGGCGAACGGAACGCATGGTCCGGAGGCCGCCACCATGACGAGTGTGTTTGCATCGTGACCTCCGCAAAAGTTGGTGCCAAGTTCTGGCGCGCGATCGCCATTCTCACGTTCATGCAGTAAACGCAATCAGCCTGCAACTAGTGATAATCGACCGTTGCTGGTCTTGCACCGTGTAGCATTAAGAAAGAAATTTATTTCGACAAGATTTGGGATTCCGCGCAATCTTCTCTATGTTCCGCGAGTCGCGGGACGCTGCTTCGAGACTACCGCTGCGGCTGGTCGCGGCACTGCCTCAAAGGACCTTTCCCCTTGTCGACCTTTCAAAGGATCCCAGCGTTGAAAGCTGCATTTGCTCATCTGCACTCTCACCATTCCGTACACGGCAGATCATGCCGCTCCTCACTATCGCACTGACCACGACCAGCTGTGCTACGCCGTTATCAGGCCACCGCGGACTCGACGCAGAGCGTCGGCAACCAGATGCTGCGATGCAGCGTCCCTGGCGCGTTTATCTCCTCTCGCTACTTTTTTTTAGGCTAATAACGAAGCGTGAATCTCAATATTGCGCATTTCGCGTTGTGGTTACGATGAGGGAATGAAGCCAGGCCGACTAGGCCTACAAGAAGAGACCTTTTCAAAATGGCGCTGGATCGCAAGCAGTCGACGCCGCCAGCCAACTAAAGCTCGCCTTTTGCTCACGTGCGGTGGGAGCCCAATAGCAGGGTGCGTTTCATGCAATTTTGTTCCTTTGTTTTCTGCTTCGGTGGGCACGCTCACGGTCACCAACCGAGATATAGGAACGGTATGAATCGCGATTTTTCGAACGACACCAAGATTATGTCCGCAGATCGCGTATTTCTCGAACTGCGGGAGATCGAAATTTGGCACGATTTGACATCAGTTTAAAGGACCACATGCGCAGATTCTAGTCTTTGGAACGCTATAACATGCAAATTAGGCTATATTTTTCAACGAAACTTGGGAGATAGCTGCGGAAAGATCTCAGAATCACGAAAACGGGAAGATTGAAAATCTTATTTTCTGACCAATTTTGGCTGCAAAGACCCGGGTCCCCCCATAAGTGCACATACTTTGTCTAGCTGGAAAACCTGGATTCAAGCCATGCCTGACATTGCTGCAGCTGTCGTCACCATCATCGCTGGTGTCCCAAACAGTCATCCCTGGTTCCATCATGCACATTTTGACAGTCCAGTTTTTTTAAAGCTGTGCTTCACAATGTTGGTAGAGACCCTGTCCCAAGCTGCCAGTATCCATTCACAGACAGTCTCCAAAGGAGGCCTCTTCATTCTTCCAGTTGGAGTGAAATCGTGTTCTCCGCTGGTAATTCACTCGACATACAACTTCCGCACGTTATCTTTAAACGGCTTGTTATTGGAGACATCCAATGGCTGCAGGACTGATGCTAGGCCACCTGGGATGACAGGCAGGTTGGTCCTCATCTCCTTCAACTTCTATTTGACACTGTCGACGAGATAGCCCTTGAAGCTATCAAGGACCAACATCGATGGCAGTCGCTTCCCCCACACAGTGTCCAGCCAGTCGAGCATTAGTGCCTCATTTATCCACCCTTTTTTGTGGACACGAACATGAATGCGTCCTTTAACTTTTAATTTTGGCATCGTCTTCTGCTTAAATATGACGAAGGGTGGTAGTTTGCGACCGTCAGCGGTCACTGCCAGCATTACAGTTCATTGTTGCTTTTCGCTGCCGGTTGTTTTCATGGCAATAGACGAAGCTTCTTTTTTGCTCACCGTGATGTTGGGTAGCATGTCGAATGTCAGCGGCGTCTCGTCAGCGTTCCCGATCTGGGACATAATGAAGCCTTCCATCCTGCGCAGCGCTATCATGAAACGGTGAAATGCCACCACTTTCTCTTCGTAGTCTACGGGCAAACGTTGGCAGCTAGTTGTCCTTCATCTCAGAGACGGGTGGATTGGTGGCGCCTCACCACCTGCTTGCTTTGAACGTCGCAGCTGGGATCCCTTCCTTATGTGCTATTTTCCTCGCCTGGAACTACAGCATCTCGCATGATACTGCGATCCCGGAGGCCTGATGCTCGTGAACATAACGCAAGAATTCTTCAACGGTGGAGAATTTACCCTTCTTAGGTCCCCAAAATGCTCTCCTTCCCGGCCTTGCATTTATTAGCTCTGCCTTCTGCTTTCGCCAGTACTGGACGTGGCTTTCATTAAGCTTGTACTGCCTGGCAGCGGCAAGATTTCCATTTTTTTCGACAAATTCAATCACCTGGCGTTTAAATTTCGCCGGATAGTTGTGGTAACCCATTGCAACAGAACAACCATACATAAACCACTACACACAAAGAAAGCAGAGCCCCCAACAACAAAGAGATGGATGCGCCAGACGTACAACGAGCACTACTGTGCGCGGCTTCGCTTTGGCTTGGCCTTGACAGTGCGCTGCACTGATGCGGTCTGCTTGTGCGTTCCTGCGTGCATGCTGCTGTTTTCGCGCAATGAGGTACCCAAAATAAGCGGTTAAAATTTTTTTTTTTTTTTGTATATATCCGGGTAATAAGTTACAGGTGCGCAAATTACGCGAGGGCACAAATTATGCAAGTAAATACGGTAGGCCCCTTACAACTGGTGGAGGATTTTGCATCAACAATCTGGTCAGGGGCATGGACCCTCATGTGAGGAGGTGCCCAAAGCATGTGCAAGCGAGCAAATACACACACACACCTGCTACACTTGGAACTAGTGCTGCTCGACACGAGTTCGTGTATATGCAGCTCGCAGTAAGCTGCCAGTTGCCGGCGGGCAGTACCATATACAGTAGAACCCTGTTCATACATTTTACAACGGTTCGAGAAAAAAAAAAACGTAACAGCCGGGAAAACGCAACAGTGAGGAAGGCTCCAAAAAGGAACGAGAACGGTGCAGCTTTCACTTCAAACAATTTATTTCCGCAAAGTGCCGTTAGGACTTAAAAAAATCAAGAATAGTGGACTGCCGTTTCCCTCGCTAGAAAACACCAGGCGCTTCTCAATAGCCTGGAAAGCCGCATTGCTGTCTGCGTCGCTTTGAGGTGCGACATACCTACGGCTGTCCAGACGCGACCGCTTCTCCAAAGCTCGGATCTGACAAGTCCTCGGAATCGTGTGGCTCGAGCTCGTCATCACAATCTGCAGCTTTACTCGCGACCAAGCTCGCAACAATATCACCGATACTCTGGCACTCCGATGTCACGACGGCAGCATCCACTGCGACGCAGTCGTCGTATGTGAGTCCCGTGGCAACCAGCGCATCCATCGCCTCAGTGAGCTCCTGATCGCAAGAGGCTACTTCCGACTCCCCAGCGTCTGTGCCAGGAAATTCCCCTTTGCCGCCCGTGCGAAAGCCACACTGCGCTAAGCAGTGCTGTGCAGTTGATGCGGCCACTGCAGCCCACGCTGAAGCAACATAGTGCATGGCGTCAAGCACCGAAATGGTCGTAGGCTGCTGTCCCCGATCAATACGCGCAAGATAGCACTTCACAACACACTTTCGGTAGGAATGCTTCAGGTTCTTTATGACTCCGGCATCCAGCGGCTGCAGATGGCTTGTAGTGTTCGGTGGGAAGAACACAAGCTTGACGTTCCGAAGAAACTGCGGGTCCCTTGGGTGCCAAGTTCACACTTGCTGATTCACCGCTTACTGTCTAGTATGCGATGCCGTGCCTCTTCCGGAACCGGTCGATCCAGCCATTCGACGCCGTAAAGTCCGTGATGCCCAGTCTGTCAGCATGTCCACTGCCTTCTCGCGCAAAATGCTGCCACCAAAATTGACGCTGGCAGCGAGAGCTTGCTTGAACCAGGTCAGATAAGCCTCGTCGGGGTTTCCATACTTGGCCCCAAGAGCCTGCTTAGCATTTGGGCCGAAAAGCGCTGCATTGCCTTAAATCTCGGCACGCTTTGAGACGGCGCTGTTAAGCGTCGATGGTGGCAGGCCAAGGTCTTTGGCAATAGCAATTCTTTTCCGCGCTGGCTGCCTGTCCACAGCGTTGAGTGCGTCCAGCTTTTCCTGGAGGGAAAGCGCCTTCCGCTTGCGCGACGCTATCGAAGAACGTCAGATCACGATCGTTGGATACAAAGGACAAGGGTTAGCTCGACTGGTTCACGACCGGCTTTGTCGTGGACTGGTTCGACGAATTGATGGATGGATGAAGTTGAACCCTTTGAATCGGGCGGTGGCGGTGCACGCCACCTAGCCGACGTTCATGAGGCAGATGGCCATCTAGTGGCGGCCTTTCTAACTCGCGTGCGGCTTCTTGAAGTTAGTTCCATAGCCAAGCCTAGCCAAGCCAAGACTTCAAAAGTCAAAATGGTGGTCGGCGCGCATTGCCTCAGGCGGGTTCGCGGTGACCAGTTGCGACGTATCATGCGGGAACGTTTTCACAGCTACAACGCAATAACGAGGATCCCAATACAGTCGAACTCGGATGTATCGAACTCGAAGGGGATCGCGAAATAGTTCGATATATCGATAATTCGATATACAAAAATCGGCTTGCGACGGCACTTACGATGCGAAAAAACGATACCGTATTTGTCGCGTAATCAACCCACTCGCATAATGAACCCACTCTCCACTTTTGCACCCGAGAACTTGAAAAAAAAAAAAAAAAATGCGTTAAGGCCAGCTCGCTCACATGCAAGCGACTGAGCGATCTCAGCGACAGAGCGAAAATTTGCAAACTTGTTGGAACTGCGTCCCTCTCGCCGCTCGAGCCACCGCGGCAGCTCAAAACAGGTTTCTGTGTCGCCGCGGCGACAGAAATCGCGAGCATTTTCGCTTGCATGTCGATGGCGCGCGTCAAGTCCGTTTTGGTCGTCTCATCCACAGCTCATTGGCAGCGTGCCAAGATGCTGGGCAGCGATAACGTCAGGGCGCGTTTATCTTTTTATAGCTCCTGCAGTGGCGGGGAGCGAACTTGGCAGAGTGCCCGTGATGGCTTGATTGCGCAAGCGTGGTTCGATTTATCACGCCACGCTTGGGGCGGGCTTCATGATCGCAGCAGTTGACCCTGTGCTTTCGCTGATTCATACATGCAAGGATAAACGATAAAAAATAATAAAATAAACATCTCCGAAAAAAAAAAAAAAAACCTGCCGCTTCTTAACATCTGCAGCCGCTATATCTTACGCTACGCCGCGCGTACAGCACAACGATAAGAAAGGATAAAACAGCTGCCGCTTTTTAACATCCGCAGGCGCCATAGCCACGTCAGCCGCCACGCCGCCGCACGCAGAGGGTTCGCAACACACGCTGGAGAAAGCGTGTGACGTCTGCTGAAAACGGGCTGAGCTGACTTGGCGCATGCGTTGCGCATGCTGAAGGAGAGAGATAGCTCGGCAAAAGAATGGGCACACCCACGCACATGGCTTGCAAACGTCATGTGTTGGCACGTGGGAAACAACTGCAGATGCGCGCGCCTTTGGGGAATGGGCGCGGCGCTGCAAGCAAAGACCAGCCGTCGCCTCTCATTCCTTCCGCGCGTGGCCTGAAAACGTCACGCGGCAAATGGCCTAGGGCAGGGGTTCTCAAACTGGGTTCTGCGGAACACAGGGGTTCCGCGGGCTGTCTTCTTGTGTTCCGCGAGAATCCTCAGAGCTCAGGGCAAGCACTGCTCTCAAAGAAAAATGACGCGGGTCTTAAAACGGTCGAAAATGGTCAAAAAGTCGATTTTGGGAAAAACTCATTTTCGGAAGGTTTATCCTTTCGAGCATCTACAGTAAAATTAACGCTGAATTCGGTCGGGAAATGCGATAAAATCGGCTTTCAAAACACCACGGCAGCGACGAAATGGCCCCGAAAAGAGAGACTTTGTTCGAACTTCCCGCGCGCGCCGCCGGCGTTGCAGCCGGCCGATCGCCGCCATCTTGGGCTTGTTTTGAAGCTGGTTTCTTTGTGCGCAATTTGAGCTATCTCAAAATGGCGTCGCTCAAGCCGAGCGGCGGTTCGGGCCGGTTTCCCGAAGGCCGTTTTCGAGTCGCTGATTGGCTCGCACGCGGCGCGCTTCGCGCGCGCGCCGTTCTGCGCCTCCCATTGGCTGGTGTGACCGTCTACGTCATTTTTTTTTTTTCTTTCTCTTGCGTTCGCCGCTGTGGCTGTCGCTTCGTGCGCGTCTGTTTTTGCGCTCGTGTTTCTCTACACGCCGTGTTTCCGCCTTGTGCCGGGAGTTTCTCTTTGCGGTCGAGATGCCGGGAGGCAGTCGATTGAAACCGAGCACGCAACGAGCTTTTGGAAGCCGGAAGAAACGTCCGTGGAACAAAAAACAGCAGGCAGCGGCCACCAGTGCGTCGCCGGGGCCTGCAGTGCCGGACTCGTTGGATCCGCCGGGTACATCAAGCACGCTGCCCGATGACGACACCGCGGGACCAAGTTGCAGCACGAATCGTATCTCGGATCGTGGTACACTTCGTGTTGATGCTGTGTACTATTCGTCGACCGAGCAGGCGCAGCGTGTTGAGCGATCGGCGCAAGCAAAGTCCGTTCTGTCGGAAAAGTCGGCAACCCAGCGCAAGTTTGACCTTCTCGGCGTCAGTGCGGATTACCAGACAGCTGATGCCGGTACCCAGTTCGTGATTGTGGACTTGAAGGTTTTGAACAATTTTTTCGCGCAAGCGAAGTGCGGAACCTGCGGCGCAGGAAGTCTGCGTTTGAGCAAGGCAACAGATAAGGAGTACGGCCTTGCTGTAAAGCTTCTGCTTGTCTGCGAAAACTGCGATTTCGAACAGAAGCAGTTCTCTTCCCCAAGAATAAGCGAAGCAGTTCTTTTCCCCAACTGTTTGCCTGGTGGAGCTCTCGTCTCCTTGGCTCCGGTCCTCACTTTCACCTCAAAAAAAAAAAAAAAAAAAAAAAAAAGGTCAACCCCTAACTATAATTTCATCACACTTACACATTCGACATTTTTTGTTTCCTTGGATGGAATAAGACACTTTTTGTTTTGTTTTGTAGGGAAACTGATAGGGAACATCTGAGTAACATCCGTTGTCGAAGATTCTTCCCAATATTTTCTGCACTCAGTGTCAAAACTTCAAATGAGTTTTTCTCAGCTTCATGTTTTTTGGTGACATGACTAGCCTTACGGAACTTTTCATTGGGTTTTTGTGGTGCAATTTTAATAAATCTTATACCGTTGAATTCAGAAAGGTTTGAACTGTGGAGCTATGCTATTTTTATATTGCTAAGTTGAACATATCAAATTTATTGAACAATAATGTCAGCTAATTATATTTTTGAATTGTGGGGCATCTACATAATTGAATATTTTTATACTGTGATGTACATCAATGATAAGATAAATAGCATAGCTCCACATGGCAGGTCTTTGGCTACAACTACATTTTAATCGGAACGAAAAAATATTGAGGGAAACTGTCCTAACGACCCGTAAGAAATTACCAAATTAGGCTTTGGTTATTTCCCAATAACATTAGAACTAATTGAGATAGAGTAAAACTAATTACATTTTTGAAAACAGGAGGAAGAAATACATATACACACCCAATTTCGTTATTATATCTCTAAAAATAAAAATTTTCATTTTAAGACCAGTGTCTCCCCTTAATGGTGAAGGCTTGGTGAAATTTTGGATGGGGACTGCTCCGCTGTTTCTATGCCTCTTTGAAAGGGCAGTGGACATTTTGCTTCCCTTTGCAACTACATATGCATGTGAACAGGCATTTTCAGCCCTCGCCTATTTGAAGAACAAGCACAGGAGCCGTCTTGACCCGGCAGCTGATATGAGACTGGCTCTGAGGGAGAGGGGGCCCGGGGGGTTCCCTGGAACTATTTGAAGGCTTTTGGGGTTCCTCCAAGCAAAAAAGTTTCAGAACCCCTGGCCTAGGGTGATGCGACTGTATTTGGGGAAGGCACACTTTCCAGGGCGTGGTGCGGAGTTCGATATATCGAACGACCGGTGAAATTGAGTTCGATATATGACGCGGCTTTCCTATACTTTTACATGGGATTTTCAAGGGGATATTTCGTGAGTTCGATATAACCAAAATTCGATACAGTTGAATCCCGCCACAACGAATACCGCCACAACGAAATTTCCGCGACAACGAATAATTTTTTATTCCCCGCGAGTATCCTATAAGAATTAATGGCCTAAATTTCTCTGCACAACGAACCATTTTTGCAGAGCGTTTCCGCTTCAACGAAATTTTCGCGTTCAAAATCGAAACCGAAACTAGTTTTATTGGCGAGAAGTCCAAGTCAAATCCAAAGCCACATTAAGCATGAAATCACGTGATTGCAGTTCCGCCATTTTGGCTTTGTGTCGTGGTCGCGTTGTTCACTCGCTGCCTTTCTCTTCGACAACGACGAGTTTTCATCCGCAGGACACGATGGCAACGCAAGTGAAAAAACGCAAAACTCTTTCCCTTGAGCAAAAAGCTCAAATAATCGCCCAAGCAGAAAGCGGAAGGAAGATAGCGGCAATTGCTGAAGACTTCGGAATTCCTGCAAGTTCGCTGTCAACGATTCTAGGCAATAAGGACAGCGTGAGAATGGCACTTGCTTCAGGCACATCCTCGAAGCACAAAAAGGTGACGCGGCCCCTCCATGAAGAGTTGGACAAAGCAGTGCATGCGTGGTTTGTGGAAGCACGAGCCAGCAACGTCCCCCTGTCCGGAAGCATCGTCCAGCAGAAAGCCTTGAACTATGCATGCCTACTTGGCATTGATGATTTTAAAGCCAGCATTGGCTGGCTAAACCGTTTCAAGGCCCGCCATAACATCGTTGGAAAAGTGTTGTGCGGCGAGTCAATGTCAGCAGACGTGGACGGAGCAGCTGCTTGGAAGGCGAGTAACATGGCCGGAATTTTAAGCAACTTCGCGCCTGCAGACATTTACAACGCCGACGAGACCGGGCTATTCTACGAGATGTTGCCGGCTAGGACGCTCGACTTCAAGGGGCAGCGCTGTCACGGCAGCAAACACAGCAAAAAACGCATCACAGTGCTGCTTTGCACAAACATGGATGGCTCGGACAAGCGTTCGCCGTTAGTCATAGGCAAAAGTGCCAAGCCGCGCTGTTTTAAGGGAACTCGTAGCCTACCTGTGCAGTACAAGGCGAACAACAAGTCATGGATGACCCGCGCTATTTTCACCGAGTGGATGATGGCATTCGACCGCGACATGAAGCGGCAGGGCCGTAAAGTTTGCTTGCTTTTGGACAATTGTTCAGCGCATCACTCCGACGAAGTCAAGCTCACTAACACGGAGCTGAGGTTTTTCCCTCCCAATTGCACGTCTGTCTTACAGCCTCTTGATCAGGGCGTGATTCTTAGCCTGAAGCGCGCTTACCGCGGGAGGTTAATTCAGCGGCTGCTTTTTAACACTGAAACCGGCCGAGACACGAAGGTGGACTTGTACGTGGCACTGCAGATTATGTCTGCTGCCTGGAGCACACTGGGGCGCTCAGTAATTGTGAACTGTTTCAGGCACGCCGGATTTGCCGAAGGTCGACCCGTACACTCTGCTGGCCTAACACCAGGCGTTACAGACGACGACGAAGAGGCGTCACCGGCTCCGGGGATCGCGGCCGCCTGGAAAACGCTGGGAGAAATAGGAACCGTGCCGCCTAATCTCGAGCTCGACGAATACATCGGCGCTGACGCTTGTGTTGTTGTTCACGAAGATGTGAGTGATGAGCAGATCATAAAAGCTGCCCGGAATGATAAGGACTCTTCCGATGAAGAAGACGACGACGTACAGGAAGCGCCGGCTGCGGCAACCGCCGTACAGGTGATGGACGCTTTTGATGTCATCAGGAATTTCGTTGCTGTCCGAGACGACGATGTTGCAATGGGTTTGCTGACCGAGTGCGAAAATCGCGTGACGGCGTTGCTCGCCGTGAAGCGTAAACAAACCAAGCTTACAGATTTTTGGCATTAAACGCCTTTGCTGCTGCTTGGGCAATTCTTTCTGCGTTTCACGTCAAATTTTTGCGATAACGAAGTTCCGCGAGAACGAATTTTTTTTCGTGCACCGTGAATTTCGTTATAGCGGGATTCAACTGTATATCCGGGTTCGATATAACCGGGTTCGACTGTACACTGGATCCTACGGGAGCAATGCCGAGACCGGATGAAAGCGACGTTAACAGCCGGGAAAACGCAGCAGTGAGGAACGTAACAACAGGGTTCTAAAGTATTTTGCTATATATATATATATATATATAAAAAAAAAAGGGGGTCTGTAGCAGAATCTGAGGCACAGTCGAGCAGCATGTGCTGTGCCTGCTCGCGGACGGGCAGCTAAAGCTGTATTTTTGTTTTAGTATCTGGCACATTTGTCTTCGCGTGCGCTCTTTTGTTCCGAGTTATAATAGTATATAATGCCTCTTGCTATTTAGCAATAAATAGCGGGAAGGTGGAGGAAGTTCACAGTCACTTTCCAGGAAAAGTGAGTGAGTGTTCACAAAATCAAAACTGCGACATGGCCACTCTTCCAATGACAGTTCGAAATTTCAGAAGAGGGTGTAATGGCGTCGACAAGATTAGCTGTTCGCACGCAATCTTTCAAGAAATGCTGCGTAAGCAACACGGTTTATTGAACTAGACAATATGTGGCAGGCGGCGGGTGAGTGGCAGAGTTGTCTTCCGACGATGTTGCTGAAAATTTGGAGAGATCGTAGCTCCGGCAATGCAAGGACACAGCAGATTTTGTAAATGTGCGTGCTTCTAAACCTTTCTTTTTGTTTTTCACTTCAAGGTAAGGGGGGTCACTTATATTCCCACTTGACCAGCATATGGTCTACAAGAAAAGATTTGCAGGAAGCGCTTCTCTAGTGTGGGCACATTGTATTCATGCTCCTGGATTAAAGCAGCTCATCTATTGGCCGAACTAGTCAATGATTCCCTTCGAGTTCAATATACTCAGGTTCGACTGTATCTGCTCCATCACTGGCATCCTTTGAGGCACATGCATCTCCAAAGCTTACTGCGATGACTGACAGGCGGCCCCCTATAACCAAAGTGGCAAAACAATTAAGTCTTACCTCCACTGAAGCTGTCTGCTGCAGGCCGTGCTCCGCCATAGTTGCCCTGCCTGCCCCCATATCCCCTGTCGTCGTAGCTGCTAGCGTAGCCACCACCGGAAGGCGCAGGAGGCGCATATCCAGAGCCACTGCTTCTGAAGTCGCCACCTCCTCTCTCCATTGGTGGTTTGGAGTAATCTGTGTTGTAGCCACCAGAGCCATCTCCATAACCACCAGCATTGCCACCTCCCACACTCTGGTAGCCATTGCCCATCATGTCAGAGGGTGGTGCATTGTATGGGTCTTGATAGTTGTTTTGGTTGACAGGTGCTTGTCCATAGCCATCATCATAGCCGCCACTGTTCCCATAATCTTGGCTGCAGAAGTGAAATGGAAACTAAGCAACTGCCGCAGTACCTGGATTGCTTTAGCTCATGCCAATGAAATCACAAACAGGTCTTACCAAGTTAAAGAAAATAAAAATCTAAAAACTCGGTGGTCTATAAAGTACTGGCCATCTCAAAGCCAAAGCAAGTTTAAGTAGAGACAAGAAGGAACAAGTGAGCACCTTGCGCCATTGTTGTAGTAAGAGTCCTGGTAGGAGGAAGCGGCACTCTGTGGTCCCTCCCAACGGCCTCGCTTGGCAGGTGGTCCTCCAGCACCCATGGGCGGCCCTCCACGAAGTGGCATGCCACGACCAGCTCCCCGAGGTGGTGGAGCATCTCCTCTCATTGCTGGTCCTCCCCGCATCGGTGGTCCTCCGGACATGTCACGGCCGGGTGGTCCACCCGCAAAGCCTCCTGAGCATCGTGCCAAGCAAGAATGCGTGCATCAGAAGACAGCTTGAGCAAGGTGAATGGGCACAACAGATACTCTGCATCAGCCTTGTAGACTAGATGCAAGCAGAAATGTGTGTAGCCTCAAATTAGCTCAATAAAGAACAGCCTCACTTTTGCATTGCCTGCAATGTGCTTGTAACATTTGTCACTAGATGGCGACAGAGTGTTTTGAATTTTTGGACGCAGCATTTACCATGGCCGACTAAAACTTCTGTCAATAATGCATATGTTCCTGTGCCGTCAACACCCTTGGGTGTAGAAACAAAACTAGACGCTACTGTGTACTGAAAAATGTCTAATTACTGCCTGGTGAGTGATAATATATTAGTTTTTGATACCTCACTTTTGCCAGCGGGCAATTGTCATTGTGATGGCTACGCATGGTTTCAAAATCAGATTACATAAAAACGAAAACATACACTGATCGAAAAATTCTCTAAAATTTTACTACAGCGTTTCAGCAAGATTAACGTTGCACAAAAAAATATTAGCCAATTAGAGGACAGTGTTCTGTCCCTTTAAAATACAAAATGTTCAAAACAACTTGTTGCCCATGAAAGAACACGAACTACAGTCAACTTACAACGATACCAGACATAGAATTTTGTTGATATGTTCTCGGCTCCAGCATAACTCCCAGAGTCACGCAATTACTCTCCTGGTTAAGGGGGGACATGACCTATGAAAACCAGAAAATCGCGAAACAGTAAATTTTTGGACGGTTATATATTCTGGTAGTATTTCATATAAACTACCTTTTCTGTAATTGTCAATGCCGAACTCGTCGTAGAAATACTGGAAGTAATTATTTAACGAACGGCAACAGCAAGCGCCGAAAAATCCCAAACTTCGCGCATGCCCCATTTCTCTCCTGCCATCTTTGGTTGCTTTGTTATTTTTTTTTCGCTCTGTTTTGCTACCCATGGCGGCGATGGCAGCGCCGCGTTTGAGGTGGCCTATTCTAAGCCTCGAAGTGACTAGTTTCCCGTGCTCGAATTCAAGGCTGTGCCTGGGCGAAGTGCGCACTCTGCGAGAACGCGGGAGATCGGGCAACTGCTATCGGCTGCTGTGCCAACCCAAGCATCATCTGCTCCGGCTCTTCGCTCTTGTTGTTGGCTATCTTTGTACTTCAGATGTTCAGTTTGTCTTTCGTCATTTTCGCAATCGTAGCCTTTACGATCTCTTTTTGTGCCCAGTTTGAACAGGTGTCGTGCAATCACTGTGTAGTCGCTCACGATGCCTCAAGATGCAGCGCGCGTTCAGTGCTCCGCTAACTGCAGCGTCCTAGCATCTGTTACAGTGGAAGTCTTGCTATGTGATACCCATCCAGAAGTTACCACAATGAATTTCACAATGCCAACACATTCTGCAAGTTGTCCAAGCCTGGACTCATGTGACCCTCATTATACAGTAAAACCTCGTTAATTCGAACTGATGCTCGGGTCCCGGCATGGCCCTATGTATTTCAATAGGAGAAAATGCCCGATAATTCGAACATGCCAGTATCCACAACGGTTAATTCGAACTAGGAGCCCGTGGCTCACACAGCTCCTCGCAGACAGAAGTCGGCCCATACCGTGTACAATGCGCAGAAAGATTACTAAAGACGCAAAAAACAAAATCTTTCAAATCTGTCCGCGCGCTTGACAGTCGCAGCGAGCATTCCGATGCATGCCGCAGCAGGTTTTCGCTGCCGGGTGCCGCCAGGCTCCATCACACCAGCGGTCCGGCGCAACCCGTTGCAGGTTTTGGCTGCACCGCGGTTGCTGGGTGCGCTTTTGACAAGCCTTTTTTCTTTTTGTCCTGCGGTCACGTTGTGTGCACAACGCAGTTGTCGGTGTCGTGCATTTGTTCGTGCCGCGGTGGTCCAAGTTTTACCGTTTTCGTTGCCTCACCGCTTTGCCAGCGACGACTCATCGATTGTGACAGCCATGGCAAACCGCGGTAAATACACGGCAAAGGACCTCAAGACGAAAATGGAGATTTTGAGTGAGGTGGAATGTGGTGTATTATCCAAGACGGATATAACCAAAAAGTACGACATCAAGAAGAGCACGCTGTCAACGTATCTCAGGAACAAGGAATTGATCAGTGCTGCCTTTCGTAAAGACGTTACAAAGCCCTCTCGCAAAAGGCTACGAACGTCGGCCCATCCCGAAGTGGAGAGTGCCGTAATGGTATGGATAAAAGAAGTTCGCAGCCAAAACATTTCGTTAAGCGGGCCCATAATTGCTGCGAAGGCTGCAATCTTTGCCAGCCAAATGGGCATCAGTGAGTTCGGCGCGTCAAAATGCTGGCTGTCACGTTTCAAGGTGCGTCACGGGCTGACATTCAGAAACGTTTGTGGGGAGTCAGCTAAAGTCGACAAGGAAACGTGTGAACAGTGGGTCTCCAGTGAACTGAAGGAACTCCTCGCTGATTATGTGCTCAGCGATGTATTTGATGCTGACGAGACGGCACTGTATTTCAAATTGCTCCCCAACAAGAGTCACTTACAAAGGCGACACTTGTGCTGGCGGAAAGAGAAGCAAAGAAAGAATCACCGTCATGATGTGCGCAAATGCGACGGGCACGGAACGGTGCCGCTTGCTGGTGATCGGCAAGGCAGAGAAGCCTCGCTGTTTTAAAGGCATCAAGACTCTTCCTGTTGATTACACCGCAAACAAAAAGTCGTGGATGACACTGGAAATTTTCACCGACTGGCTGCGCAAGCTAGACAGGAAATTCGCTGCACAGAACAGGAATGTTCTGATGTTCGTGGACAACTGTACAGCTCATTGTGACGTGAGTTGACTGACAGCAATCCGCTTGGCATTTTTGCCTAAAAACACGACTTCTGTGCTCCAGCCTACGAATCTTGGAGTTATTCAGAACTTAAAAACGCTTTACAGGCGCCACCACCTAGAGAGACTTCTTTGTTTGGACAGTGGCAAGTCGTACGACATCGATTTGCTTGGAGCTGTCCACATGCTGGCATCATCGTGGAATACCGTCAAGCCGGAAACTATCAAAAATTGTTTCCGTAAGTGTGGCTTCGGTGACGCCCCAGAAGCATGCAGCACGGAGGTAGCGGAGGCTTCGTCTGATGGTGACTCCGTCGTGCTCGACTGTGGCTACGCGGCTTTGTCGGAGGGCGTCGCCTTTGAAGCCTACGTTGACGTTGACAACGGTGTGGAGACGTCTGGGCCCTTGAGTGATGAGGATATAATCGCGGCTGCATGTGCTCCACAGGGCTCACGGGTGGCGAACACGGCTGAAAGCGATGAAGAGTCCGACGAAGGCGACGATCCGGTGCCACCCCCTAGTGCATGTGAAGTAGCGTCGGCGCTCGATCTCGCTGCACGATACTTCTCCGCCGATGAGAATTCGGATCCTGCGCTAGAACTCTTGGGCAAGCTGCAGTTGATGCTTGTGGAGTTGCGGCACAAGAAATGCAAGCAAACGCACATTACCGATTATTTTTCCGTGTAAATAAACATGTTTTGAAGCTCGCTATTCACACGAATGCATTCCGGTTCTTGTTTGCGGCGCATGACTGACCGATTAGTCCCGTTCATTCGCCGTTGCGGTTCGACTGCAAAAATTATCGGAATCGCCCTCCTAAACGTGCAGTAGCGCCTAGCCCTCTACTCATGGTAATGAGTCAACATTTGGGCTCGGCCAGCACGGTGGGCCACGATGGCGCTCATTCCAGTGCTCGACTGTTAATTCGAACTCCACTTAATTCGAACAATTTTCTCGGCCCCTTCGAGTTTGAATTAACGAGCTTTTACTGTATACACCTGTAACTTGAGAACCAGCATGCACAGCTCACTTAGTAATTATTCAAATGTCCGCGCTGTGAGCTTACCCTATATATTTCATTGAGATAACTCAACAAACAAAAAGGTTAGTGTTCTCTCAAACTTCTAGGGCAGTTTTTACATGAGGTTTCTATTATTTCATACCTCGATAAATTTCTAAGGGCAAGACAATTTCATTTCTTCAGGACATTGGTTTGGTTTGGTTTGTGGGGTTTAACGCCCCAAAGCGACTCAGGCTAAGAGAGATGCAGTGGTGGAGGACTGCGGAAACTTCGACCACCTGGGGTTCTTTAACGTGCACCGACATCACACAGCACATGTGCGCCTTGCTTTTCGCCTCCATCAAAAAGCTGCTGCTGAGGCCGGGATTCGATCCTGCATCCCTGGGAACAATATTCAAGCAACATAACCACTGCGCCACCCCGGCAGGATCAAGACGTTGGGTCTGAAATTATTGACAAACAATAAAAATTTGTTTAATGCAGGAAAGAAATTTAGAAAAAGGGCTTTGTCTTGCCCTGGGGTTAACTACCCAAGAATGACTACAATGAATTTCACAGTGGCAACACAGTTTGTAAATTCTTCACGCCTGCATTGCGCACGCGATGACCGCCTTCAGCAAGTTGCATTATTCTCGGCGGCGCACAGACTTGCCACATCTACACCAGTCAGCAGAAGCACCGCGAGCGCACTGGCGGCCACGCCTGACATATTTAATCACGTGAGCGCGTGCGCATAGGCGCCGCGGGGAAGCCGATCACAATAGCAGATTGTGCTATGCTATAACTCCCTGTTATCGGCATATAAATGAAACAAGGGAAGCAGCGAAGTCTGCAATTTTTACAGATCATTTTTGCAGAAAAGTGATGTTTTTTTTGTTTTGTTTTTTTCAACTTCACAAATTTTTTGGACTGATTGATTATTCTGGCTATTTCCCGGGCCCCGTCAAGTCCGAAAAAATGGTCTGCGACTAATTAATGATAATAGAACTAGTGCCATTTTTGGAGTGCTCTCTGCACCAGCAAAAATTACCACTGTAGCACACCCACCTATCTCCGCTAGTGGGCCTGGTTTTGGGTCAGTTCACGCAAACAACTCTCGCACTTCAATGGCTCATATTTTAGTTCATCCGCTAAGAACATCACTGGAGGAGGATTTAGCACTAGGCTTAGCACATGCGGACATGGCCTTGAGCAGAGTGCAATATGGATTCAATCTGCATCATGCCAAAGCTTGGACAGAAGCACCTGGCATTTAGCTGCTGGTAACTGGTAATGAGGTCAATACAACAGTAAGTTCTGATGCATGTTATGTACCACTACTTACAGAAAAAAAACAAACAACGAAAATGGAAGAAAAATTTAAGCTCACCGCCACGAGGAGCACTGAAGTCACCTCGCCCCCGAGGAGCGAAGTCCCCACGGCCACGTGGTGTGAAGTCTCCACGACCCCGAGGTGCAAAGTCTCCACGACCCCGAGGTGCAAAGTCTCCACGACCCCGAGGTGTGAAGTCCCCACGGCCACGCGGTGTGAAGTCTCCACGGCCACGTGGCGTGAAGTCTCCCCGACCTCGTGTAGGAGGTCCACCACGTCCTCTTGTGAAGCCGCCGCGCCCTCGCGGCACAAAATCGCCAGTGGCCCCACCCCCCCCTCGCGGTGCAAATTCGCCTCCTCCTCGGCCGCGTGGGGTGAAGTCGCCACGGCCACGCGGGGTGAAGTCTCCACGACCCCGACCCTGGAACTCTCCACCTCCTCTCATTCCAGGCCCACCCCTAGGAGGGCCACCCCTGAATCCACTGCATGGACAAAAAAAGTGAGGTCTTCAGATGTGCTGCAAAGGAGATACCTAGTGTTGCATTGCCTCAAAGCAGCATGCTCCAACTGCTACCACAGCAGAACAAAGTTCCTGGCATATGATTTGGCTCAAATACATAAAGCAAACTATACAGTTACGAAAGCCAGTGAAACACATGAACTGCCACATCATGAATATACATCTAAATTTTCTCTTTTCACAGACTCCTCAAAATGCCATCTTATTAAAAGAATGTCCACACATCTCTGGCTCAAATGTCAGTCACCATTAAACACAATTTTCTGTAGTATGTGCAATGGCTATTTTGCTAGATTCAAAATTTTCCAGTGAAAAAAAAAAAAAAAAAAAAAAAGAGAGATACCTAGTGTTGCATCGCCTCAAAGCAGCATGCTCCAACTGCTACCACAGCAGAACAAAGTTCCTGGCATATGATTTGGCTCAAATACATAAAGCAAACTATACAGTTACGAAAGCCAGTGAAACACATGAACTGCCACTAGCATATCACAAAAAGGGGCTCTATAGCTATCTTTGGGGGTTAATGAAATCCATGCCCGCAGACTTCAGTTTCTTATGGCGAAAGAAGTGCGAGTGCGTAAATTGAGAGCTCTCAAGGAAGAGTCTACAGCATTTATGGCATTGGTGAAACTTAAGGTCTGGCTCCACTGTTGAACGCGCTTTCTCAGGGGTGTGACAAGCAAGCAGCATGGAGCTGGAAGGAGTTGAATCCCCTCCAGCGGAATGCAAACTGGCGCTGAAGCGTAGCATCATCCTCTCAGCCTCTGCAGGCCATAGCAAGCAGGCTTACAAAGTGCATGTTTTTTGGAGGCCAATTTAGCCTCAACTTAATACCAATTCCACAACTTGCTGCGGGAACTGCTGTAGCAGTCCGTACAGATCCCACCCCCGCCCCTTCCACTGGCTCACAAGTGTCCCCCCAACACATCCATGGCTGTGAACCACTGCCCTACTTCACAGTGTCTTTTGAAACGAAATGCAAGCTGCCGTGCAAGAAATAAAATTGAACGAGGCTTTCTGTGAGCGTGTCTTGGGGTGTGCGGTGGCATGTATGTATGATATCGAATTTTTTCATTTTCCGCTCAATTTGAAAGGATATACCTTTTGCAGCAAGCTTACCGATGTTTTTACAATAAGTGAAATCCGAGTCATGGAGAGTAATGTGCAAAGACTCCAATGGAGAATGATCTATTTTTTTCATGATTTTGCTGTTGCCCACTTTCCCTGTTCGAGAACCACCAGCAGACTTTTCGAGCATAGCCGTGCTTCATGTGCGTCTCCGTTTGCGCTCGCGTTTCTCGATGCACAGCTTTGTGCAGGTTTTCCTAACCCGAGTTACAGCCAGTGGCAGACTTAGCTGTGCAGGGAACATCAACCAGGCTGCCCGACGACGACACCGCGGGTTCCAATTACAGCGTGAATTGCATCCCGGATCACGGTACACCGAGTTGACACCGTCGCCGCATACTGCTCTACGGCAGAAGTCTGTTCTATCAGGGAAGTCCACGGTCCAACAAAACTGGTTTCACCTCGGCATTAACACGGAATGCGATGCCGATACAGAGTTCGTAAGCGTGGACATCATACCCGCCAACCTGAAGATTTCAAAATTCATAAAACCTCCGCGACCGGGAAGGGGAGGGGGGGGTTTACTTTCCAAGAATTTATCTTTAGCGACACCCTTGCTCACTCACCCACAAGCAAAATCCGTGTCCCATAGAGTAATTGTGTCACGATTTATTTTTGCAACGCCTTTGCAGTTGCTGACTTCACCTGCTTCAAAAACTTCTCTATGTAGGCTTGCTCAAAGCAGGTGCCACTCTGGTGTCCTTTCACTATCAGCAGACTTTTTAGAGTTTTCTCTGAAACAAATGAGCGAAACTCCTAGTTCGAGCTGCATATCCCTATTGTTACTTCAGTCCACAGCAATCGAAAATATCTGCTTTTTTGGGGGCATCCAGCAAAGGAGTCTCTGCGTTCGTGGCCATTTCACGAACAATTGCCGTCGTCTTTGTCCGTCCACAGGCGTAGCGTTTGGCTTCCTCGCACTTGGGGAACATTCTCCGGAAAAGTGGTACAGCGTGATCAATGTTGTGTTCAACTAAAAACGCCGTGAAATGGCATTCTGCACGAATCACACCGAGGTCGCTGTCACTGCGAACAAAACTTGTCAGGCTCGGCTGGCTGTCCGCGCACGTATCCTTAGTGCTTTTTTGAAGCGATGTGGATCTTTATGTCGGACTTGCCACCATGTGAAATGTTAACATCACAGGCACACGTGGTGCAAAATCCGAACTTCTCTCCTTTCTTAGATGGCACGAAGCACGAAAATTCTGCCGCGTACAACTTCAAAAATACTTGAAAGTACTGTCGCGGCTTTGAACCCGCCATTGCACTGCGAAATCGCTACTACTAAAACTTCAGAGTCACACTAAGTCGGACACGGCCACAGATCACGCAAAAACAGAGGCCAACACCAAAGTTGTCCAAACACGTAAACAAAGGAACAGCCACTAGCCTGGCGGAGGCGGTATTGAGTTTTGGATACGGATTCGTGGTCCCCCGAGTAGACGATAGGAGTCACTACAACATTTGCAGCTGCTGATGATGATATCACAAATATGTGTTGCCCTCTCGTGGCCGCCAAAGGTACCATAATAGTGTTAACCTGGCCTCAAAAATTACCCTTCCGTGCGTGTGGTGTTATCTCAAAGGCCATGATGTTAACAGATGTCCGCATTTTTTTTTTTTCCGAAAATAAAACAATTTCCATAAAATTTCCTGCAAGATTTGTAAAATCGTAAGACGTCAAAATTCGTACATTTTAAGGAAAATTCGGAAGAGTTGGCAGGTATGGGACATGGAAGAGTTAAGCAGTCTTATCACACACATGAAGCGCGAAGACATGAGCAGCCAACTGCTGGAGTGTCACAACGAACCTCAGCTTTAGCTCGGCTCACTGATCGCTTTCGCGCTGGCCGCTGCCGGCGCGATTATTCCTGCTGTTTGTCTTGTACTCTCACGCAGCGCTTCCGCATATTATATTGATTGGTTTGGTTTGTGGGGTTTAACGTCCCAAAGCAACTCAGGCTATGAGAGACGCCGTAGTGGACGACTCCGGAAATTTCGGCCACCTGGGGTTCTTTAACATGCACTGACATCGCACAGCACACGGGTATCCAATCTCACATGCGTATTGGTTCTATTGTGGCAGTGCAGCCATGCGCTGGCGTCAAAGTAATGTATCACACCGCGCCTTGCGACGCGGCCGCGGTGGGGGCCACGCGCTCAGCACAAAAAGAATAATCTGCATGAATAACATACTTGTTTGCCAGCTTAAAATCAAAACGCACTGCAGAATATATCAAGCCGTTTTCCCTGACTTGGCGAAATTTTTGATGGTTTCTCTGACATTTCCCATTTTTCCCGGTGCATGAAATTTCCTTGACAATTCCCGATTGCTAGACACAGTTTCCTCAGGCAGCCTAGAATCCCCGCCCACCAGCAAAGCTCCTGGGCCAACAGCCATTTTGAGTTCAAGTGCATTCCGCACACTTTTTATTTTCCTGCGTAAGATATTGTGCACTAAAGAATGACACAATCTCTCTTTTGAGATTTTGAGCGCAGTGAGCTGGTCCCTTGGAAGAACTTCATTAGCTGCAACGGCAAGAAAATCCTGCCAAGCAGAGTTCTGTAAGATGCTTCACAATCAGGCAGGCATGTCATGCTCCGTTCACGAAAAGCAGCCACTGATTTGCACCTCTACTATCTACCGTTAGCATTACACCCACACCAAAAGATAAACCTGCGTGCGGCGCCACTGAAAAAGAACTGCATGGTGGCTGATGGTTGGCTTCGCTTGCCAAGATGAAGGGAGCTTGCAAGGTCATGTAACCCCGCTGCTTCCCGTCAGAGCAGAAGCAGAGACCTGTCAGCAAGTAATCTGGACTGTAAAAAATCTGATGTACCCAATGCTACTAGGCAAGCATTGTAAAAAGGAAGCCATAGAAACAACTTTTACAAGGCAAGCATTGTAAGAAGGAAGCCATAGGAACTACTTTTACAGAGAATATTGGATGGAGTTGTTTGCAGTGTGCCTTGTACTTATAGCATATTGCTAACGTGATTCTTTGAACTCACCCAGGCGGGCCACCACGGCCTCTCATGGGCGCCCCACGCCCTCTTGTGAAGTCTCCTCTGCTCATTCCCCGGGAGTAGCCACCTCTGCCACGCATTCCTCCGCCGTCCATCTCTGAATGCTGATAAGAAAAATGAAGCAATGAATAGAACTGGTCAAACAAACAAAGCACACAGAGGGAAAACGTAGAGTATAACAAAGGGTTCACACAAACACATAATCATAATAATGGAGGTACGCCAGTGCCGGCACCAACACAATTAGTGCTTGGAAATAAACGCATGAAGGCCTAACGTGGTAAAGTAGCAAGGTGGGTGATTATAATTTTTTTTGGTGTGTCTGTTCAGCAAAGCAACATTCCATTTCATCTAGTTTACCTACAACGTCAGGACGCCAAGCGAGAACCGTCGTGCTAGTCGAACGTAATAATATGACAGCTCCTAACTCTATGGTGAAAAAAATTCGCAGCACAAAAGAGACATAGGCATAGGTGTAAAGAACAAAGACAGAACAGGTGCTACAATTTGTTCCTTACACTTGCGTCTACGTTTCTTGTGCTGCAAATATTTTCACAATGAATTGCAACCAACTAGCCCAAATCATTGTGTTTTTCTTACCTCTACCAACCTTCTATCAAGCGTATTTAGATACAACTGTTACATGATCTGCCTCCCTTGAGTCACAAGCCAGTGCCTCCTTGAGTTATCCGTGCCTGCAGCATTTGGGGTTTTTCCTCCCGCCAAACCCTCCTATCTCTACTACCACTCCCTTTCCTAATAGGGCGTAATTTTGACTCCGGTCACAAAGTTATTCTCTAGCAGCATGGCCTCAGAGATCCGGATGTCATGCTAGCAGCCGCTCCTCGCGCCAGCGGAGCAGCCACTTGCAGGCAACTTCTGCAAATTTTAATGGTCTCGAAGGTGTTTCAAACAAACAGAAAATAAAAAGGGATACGAATGCAAAAGCGCGCCTGCATATGCTTCGCGGGTGCATAACATGTATTGGTATAGGGCGTAACGCTAGCGCCGCCACCACAGTTCCTCAGCGAAACAGACCACCAATTTCAATACTATGGGTGCGTTCCAATACCCCCAAGTAGAAGACTGCTACGCAGGCAGCCGCCATCTTGGGACGTGTTCCAATTCTCGCGAAGACTGCTCCGCCGAAGTCAACATCGATGCAGACTACTTTGCTGTCTGAACATGGCGGACAGTGCGCGGTTCGCACTGAGCGTGTCGTCCTTGCGGTGGTTGCAATAGCTGTATGGTGGTCGTGCTCTTTGTGAATGCCGGAGTATGCATATGAACAATCTTTCAAACGTAATTGTTACGTCAATGAGTGCACTAGCTAGAGGCTAATTTGGCTGTTTTTATGGTCATGAGATTCATAGCACTGCAGATTCTTGTATCGCGCTCTAAGAGGAAAGCGTGCGTTCGATGCTGTTGGTCTTCTTTTTCAACTTGACGAGTTTCTTGATGTTATCGACGAACTCGTCGCTTTCTGGGCACCTCGCCGGGAGTCAGGACGGCTGCTGTACAGCGCACGTGTGTGTTTCTATTTTGCTGTAGTAGCCGTGGCAAACTCTTCCGCGGATTTTCAGTTAATCTCAGAAGAAAGAATTCGCCTGAAGATGGCGTGAATGAGACATCCGAGAAGCATGTACACTTCAGCATCAGTAATAAAAAAAAAAGAGGAAAAACAGACTAACATTCTCCCGTCAATTCGTGTGCGGGCCCATTGCGTGAGAAGTCTGCTACAAGTTAACCTATGAATAGTCTGTCTACGTTGTGGCGATTACACATGCAATATTGTTGCTGCAAAAAATCGGTGAGCCGTTAAAAACGTGATTTTCACCTGTATTGTCAAAAAGCTTTAAAGAAAACAGCGTTATAATAGTTATTCAAACGTTTTAGTTCATTATGTCGCGAGGTGATGCCAGGCGTAGACAGGTAGACGCGTTCCAATACGCAAACCTGTAGACGTCTACGAAGCAGTCTTGATAGACGATTTGGAACGCACCCTATGGAGCCAGGCGCGACGCTGCAGGCACTGTTCTCCAGGAGGCACAGCACAAGCTCATATGTCTTCTCTTCGAAATCGCGTTAGTTGTCGGTAGGTACCACAAAAGTCGGTGGACCGACTTTTCACGACCACTAATAGCTTGTCCCATTGCTTTTTCAGAGTACAATGACGTACTGTTCAGTGTCAATCTCGCGCTTCTGCGCGCATATATTAGGCACATGAACGCCGAGAACTGCTCTCTTCGTATTAAATATAGTGATAAATTTGCTTCAGCAGGAACGAAAACCAACTGGAGAACAACACCATTATGAAACAATCGTTGAAAGTAGTGCATGCACCTCCTATCGCGTATCCTGCTGCGCAACATGATCTTGGACACCGCCAGTAGAGAGCACGCCGGGTAGGCCTACTTTTACGAAGAAATGACAGGTAGGAAAAAGAAAATTTAAATAGTAAGAAAACAATGAAGCACTACTTGCCGCAGACTAGCTCAGGACACAACTAAACTAGAAACAATAGACCAGATCAGGGCAACTTTTTATGCAATATTATAAACAAGTTAAACTAAAGTGCGTCATGCTAGACGCATCGGGGTAGGCCTAACACAATCCATGAAAAGAAAACTCGCTTGCAGCTTCAAGCGGCCTTTGGACAATTGTTTTGAAAGCAGCACTACATGCCACAACACTTAACATACCTACTGCAATTTAATAAACATGTCATACTGGGGAAAATTTACTCACATTTTCTTGTCGATAGCGGCGCAACGCTGCCACTCACCAACACAACTTATGAAAGAACCGCAATGAATGACGGGAAGTGCGTCGGCGCCGGTCGAGCCGGCACTGATCGGGACACCACTACCGGTAAAATATGCAAATATCGTAGAGATACAAATTTTATCTGCAAGATTCCACAAATCCGTGGCCGTGGTGCAGAGTTGGGCCGTGCAGGCAAGGTCGTGCAGGCGCTCCACGAAATCAGTGAGCATGTACGACTGTTGCGCACATTCGCCCTGGTTTTATTTTTGCGCTACAAATAACGCTTGTCTGTACCCTGTTGCTCATCCTGCTTTCGTTTGTGCGCTATTATTTCCCATTGAACCACCAGCATGGACCAACTTATTCTTTACTTATGCGAATATTTTTCATGAGCCCCCTCAAAGGAAGCATGACATAGTGCCTGGAATACTAGATCACTATTTTTCTGACCAAGCGTCCCGACCAGGAGAGCGAGAGGTCGCCCTTCAACTTCAACTGCCAGCCGTCTGAAGAGTTGCTGAAGACATCCATGAAGAATGCCAAATAACTGACAATAAAATTTCATTCATTCATTCATTCATTCGTGATGAAGCCAAAGTTGTGTATATCCTCCAATATCCTCCTTGGATGAAGCTTGCGTTCGGTAAAAATTGTCGATTGCAGCACATGAACTGTTGTCAGTGCTCGTTGATCTCTCTCCTTTCAAAAACAATTTTCATATTCCGACTTCCTTCGTTTCTTCCACCGTGGTTTCTTCCGAGCCCGATCGAGCATCGAGTCTGTCGCTGTTTTAAAGACAGTAATGTATACTATAGTGAACTAGAATACTTTTTCTCAATCACTATATACATTAAACTATCAATCAATGTTTTTTATATTAGGTCCCAATTAATCTAAAAATTCCCATCTAATGTCATATAATATAGTGGAAATACTGGAAATACTAACATCGAAATTCAGCAACTTATCCTGCAAGGTAGGCTGCAGCAGTATGTGGATCGGGAGCTTCCGGACGTGCAAGCTGGGTTTCGCAAGGGCAGAGGAACTAGAGACCAAATTGCCAACCTTCGCTGGATCATGGAAAAAGCAAGAGAGTTCCAGAAACCCATTTACTTCTGCTTTATTGATTATGCGAAAGCGTTTGACTGCGTAGATCACAGCAGATTGTGGCAAGCTCTCCAAGAGATGGGAGTTCCAATTCACCTCATCTGTCTCCTCAGGAACCTTTATGAAGGGCAAGAGGCCACAGTCAGAACTGGGCATGGTCTTACTGATTGGTTTCCGATTGAGAAAGGGGTGAGGCAAGGCTGCATACTGTCGCCCTGCCTATTTAACCTATATTCAGAGTGCATCATGAGAAAGGCCGGTCTGGACGACTCTTCAGCTGGAGTGAAGATTGCTGGAAAACGTATCAACAACCTTAGATATGCGGATGATACCACTTTAATGGCAGAAAGTGAAGTGGAACTCAAGAGACTTCTGATGCGCGTACAAGAAGAGAGTGAGAAGTTTGGGCTTAAACTGAACATTAAAAAGACGAAGATCATGGCGTCTTGCCCTATCAAGTCCTGGAGCATCAATGGACAAGAAGTGGAAGCTGTGACAGATTTTCTGTTCTTGGGCGCCAAGATTACCTCGGAAGGAGACTGCAGCCATGAAATTAGGAGACGCCTGCTTCTGGGAAAGAGAGCAATGGTTAGCCTTGACCGCCTAGTAACCCAGACGGCCACTGACGTCCGACGGACAACCGAACTCGGCCGCAACTCGGCGGCCGATTTCGGACGTCCGCCGGAATTCCGGCGTACGTACGAAAGCGGATGGTCGAATCCGCTCGCCCAGCGGACAGCCGCCGTACGTCCGCCACTGGATTTGGTTTTACACAGCTATGATATAGTTTGTAGTCGTCGTGCTCGTCTGAATTGCGTATAAATCAGTAATGCCGTCAAGTCTGCATTATATGATGTCAGGGCGAATCGATGCGATAGAAAGCGTTTCCATTAAACAGTTTTTTTTTATTTTCCGCATGTTTCATCGTTGAATTCTGCCATCAAAATTTTTGATTAAAAGTTAAATGACCATTAAACATTTTTCTATCATGATGCTTCGGTGAAATTTTAATCAGTGGCTGAATAGACGCAGCAAGCAGCAAGCTCAAAAAGAACGAAACCGAACCTATCCTCAAAAAAATCTGATATGAGCCAATCCAATCCATCTGATAAGTTGAAGTTTAGTCATGGATGATGGCTTCGCGTTTCCGTGTTCTGCATTTACTGCGCAGTTACAAATACCTACGGCTGTAATGCACTGCTAGCATTGTTTTTGCTGTGGCTTGGTGCGGCTGGCACACTTTGTTCACCCGCCCATTCCAAAGTAAGTATTTCACCGAACTTTTGTTTCTTTAGTGGAACTTTTCGATGCACCGATGGTGCTGAGCTTTTGGGTAAGGAAACAGCTCTGTACAGCAGCCGAACGGTCGAGTGTTTTAAGCGCGACTGACTCCGCATAGAGAAACATATACTCTCTATGGACTCCGCGCCCACTAACTAAAGTGCAGCCTCAAGTCTGAGCGCCATCTTTATCGGCATTACTGGACGCTGCGCCAGTAAGCCGCGCAACTTCTCTGTCTCTGATAAAGGAGTGCCTGCCCGAGCTTAAAGGAGTTAATTTGTTAACCATGCGCAACGTGCTGCGTTGTAAAAACTATACGAGAAATCTTTTGCACTCGAGCCTATCGTGCGACATGCCTACACTTGTGAAAACGTCGCGAGCTTTTTTTTTTTTTTTAAATGGACAGCCGCTGATCTTTCTCGAGATTTACGGCAACTACAGTTTCTAGAAGGAACGGCTGTAGCTACTAAATAACTAAAGGTTTAGTACTCTCCTTAAGCTTTGACAAACCAGGACAGCCCCTTGCGCATGTTGGTTATGCATGTGGGACCGAACCGCGCAGAACAAGCGGACAAGGAGATGAGAGAAAAAAATAAAGTCAGCACTTGTCTTTTTCTTGACCCGCTGTTCTGCGCTGTTCTGGCACGAATTTGACATACCGCCGCCGCGATACAGTTGGGCTGTGAGCTCTGGTGCCTGCAACGCCTTCTTTTATGCAAAACAGGCATACTGGGAGGCCATGCAAGCCGCAGGCTCAAAAAAAAAAAAACACGAGTTGAGCAAAAGTGAGATGAAAACAAAATTGTTGTTGCTTTATCCTTACAGATATTCAAAGGCTCCTCAGAACTTAATTGCATTATTGACAGCGAGATAATGCCAAAGCTACACTAGAGCCATGCAGCACCTTATAGTGCATGATACTGAGCTTATGTCTCGCACTGAAAGCTCTTACCATGTTCTTAGATTATCATATTAAAGTAGCTTTAAACCCATGCTTGTTAATACAGTGATAGCCATAAATTGAATCTAGGGCATCATGCTCACATACAAGGCTTCTGATAACTGCTGGTCACATGATGTGGGCTATAGCAGAAACCTGTACCTGGTCATCTTACAAGCATTTGTGCAATTGATGCTTTTAATGTGTTGTAAAAGTTTTTGTGTTCTGTTTCTGTATGGGAATGCTTTCCTTATTGAAGGCTAACATTTGGCTTGCTACAGCAAAACCTCTACCTAGTCATCCTAAAAACAGTACCGCAGTTGGTGCTTTTAGTGTGTTGTAAAAGTATTTGTGTTCTGCTTCTGTATGGCAATCCTTTTCTCGTTAAAGACTAGCATGAGGCTTCCAAAAATTTTTCAGATGCCATTTGCTGTAGCCGATTTCGTAGGCCAACAGGAAGCAGCACTTTGAACATGGAAAACTGTCATCCACGGGGGAAAAACAGCAACATCCCTTTGCATTCTCATTTCTTTGGTATGGCTAAAAGTGAGTATTGTATCATTATCTATATTATTAATATTGAATCATGATTGTCAGTGTTGAAGTTGTTTGAGCGTGATTTTAAACACACAGGACATCCCTTCGACATTAAGGTTTTAGCTTGTTTACATGTAGGATGTAGAACTGGTTTCAACAAACTTTATGCAGCAAATTCTTTTTACATTGTCCACCATGTTACTTTTTGTCATTGTCCATTGAAGTAAATAACCAGTATTTTACGTTTACACAGTCGTCCACTCTTAGCTTGAATGAGAATGTGTGGCATGCAGTTTGCAAAATAGCAATGCATCCGTCACAGCCATGCATCAAGGCTAAGTGGCTTGTGCGTAGAGGGACCAGCCGCTCCAGCTTCACGTCATCTGCATCTTTGTTTCGGTGTGCAGACGTGCATTGAGGCAAAGTGGTTTATGTGTAGAGAAACCAGGAGCTTCTTTGTCACATCTGGCTGTTTGTTACGGTGTGCAGATGCGCATCGAGGCAAAATGGCTGATGTGTAGAGGGACCAGGAGCTGCTGCTTAACGTCCTTCGCCTCTTTACTACAGTGCACAGCCGTGCATTGATGCTAAGTGGCTTGTGCATGGAGGGCCCAGGAGCTGCAGCTTCACGTCTGCCTCTTCGCTCAGGTACGCAGGTGCGTATTGAGGCAAAATGGCTTATGCATAGAGGGACCAGGAGCTGCTGTGTGGCGTAGTCTGTATATTTGCTATGGTGCATATCGAAGTACAATGGGGGGGCTCATGTGTAAAGGTACCATGAGCTGCTGCGTCATGTCGTCTGCCTCTTTACTATGGTGCGCAGGCATGCATCAAGGCAAAGTGGCTTATGCGTAGAAGGACCAGGAGCTGTTGCTTCACATCTGCTATGATGCGCAGCTGCATATTGTGGGTGGTGGTGGAAAACATTTCCATCAGATACAAATACATGAGGTTACTCACTAGCTGACCCTGAGGGGGCCTGTCCTGACAAAAACAAGGGGTCCCTAGTTTGGGACCCCAGTGGTGGTAGAGGGACTAGAGGCTGGTACTTCACAATGTCTGCCTCTTCGCTACGGTGTGCAGCTGCGATGGATGCAGTGGCATTTCAAAAAGTGCATGCCACGCACTCGCATGTTCAGCCTGAGTGGACGACTGTGTACCTGCTTTAGCTTTGTTATTCATAGAATAAACCTAGGCCAAGTTGGATAAATTATAGCTCACCTCATATGTGGTCAGCAAAGAAAAGCCACTCCAGAAAATCTGATGCATTTACTGTCATAGGATTCTTATTCATATACATGCTACTGACAAGTCAGATTCTTCACCCTCAGAAATTCCAGAAAAATAACCAAGGGTGCGTCTGTAATAGTCTAGCTTCCTCTTTCTCTGCAGACGAGTCAGATGTGTGTTCCATTGCTGTGGGTGGGACAGGTGTGAATCTTTGATTTTAAGCTTGCAACAAGTATGTTATTGTAGTTTAAAGGCAAAACGGTACTAATAATCGCAGCCCCCCGTGGCCTTTATCCCCTTTTAATAGTGTTGCTAGACACTGAATTATTAGTTTACTCTGCACTGTTTCTGTCTAGTTAATGTGCGGAGATGTACATATATTTATATGACTTGGAGTTGTCGACTTTGCACTTAGAAACATTGTAGCGTTATCTGATGTGTTGCTTTCATTTCTTTAATGATTTCTGTAAGGGATCGGTGGGTATGCTAGGCACCATTATTAGTCTGCTCTTTTTGGGTCACCTGTTCAATGCCCAGCTGCGGCCGTCTCCCACTTGCCCTCGGACAGGAGGCGGAGAGACGTGCACAGAGAGGCAGCTACAGCAGCTACAGTGCTTAACGGAAACGTAGGCAGAGAGGGAAAGAAGTCCCCTCTTCCGAGGACTTTGCTGTCGCACTCGAAGACGCGGGGACAGGCAGTTTGTTCTCGTTGCTGTGTCATGTAGGGGGCTCATTTTTATTTAAGGAGCTTTACGAACAGTATACAACTAAGGGGTCCTTAGTACTAAGCGTACTAAGGGGTCCTTAGTACGCTGACTGGACTCATCACCCGGAGGCAGCACAGCTTTGAAACGAGCACCTCTTTTGGAAGAACTGCTTATCGTTCAAAGAAAAAATACTGTCAGGTTGAAGGGTGTAAGGCCCTCTTCCTTGTTGGGGAGCCCATAAAAGTGACAATTATTCAGTGCAGGCGCGCTGAGTGGGGTCTCGTTGAGGATTCCAACCCTGGATGTCAACAATGGTGGGAGATGGCGGCGTTGAAAAAGGGGCAGTGTGTAACAGTGACGGTATGATGCGGAGCGGGAGGATGTGGGTTGGCTCTTCTGATGTGGTCCGCAATGGTGCTGACTCGGACGCCAATAATTGCTATAATTGCCCTGTAAAAGGAGCCGCCAAGGATGCAAGCTTTGGGAAATGGTTGCGCACGTGGGACACCGTTTTGATGGGTTCTAATTTTTTTTTTCTTTTTTTTCTCCTAGGGGACAGATTTTGGCATGTGACCTAGTGAGCCAATCATTTCGAGGTCCATTCTCTAAATTCTGTTTGTTGTGAAACGAATTTGTTGTCCCTTTTGCATTGCTTGTATTAGGGAGAGGGTGAAGAATTTATGAAAGTGGAAAGACATGCCAAAATGTTTGTTAGCCAATCATGTGTGAGTTCGTTGTCATTGGGGATGAGAAATGTGGGCGGAGTCCCGAAGTTAATGAAACGGCCCCGCGGCCAGGAGAACTCGTTCTGAGCTAGATTTTGATCTCTTTCCTCTTCGGCATAGATCATGGTCATTGTTTCACCTGTTGTAAATACGTACATTCATGTATAAAATTTTCAGTTCATCTTCCTCTCCGTGTGCAAGTTGTTGTGGCCAGATGCAGTAAATTCACTATTTTCATTTCTATATACTGTGCCTTTCTGAAGATGGTGAGCTCTTTTGTCCAATCCTGTAAGAAAGCAGCAAAGCTCTCCCAAATCTTCCACAAAACTGTGTGATATCTTTAATCCTAACTGCGGCTTGGTGTCACTCAAAACATGTACTTGAGGTAGATTTCTCCCCCCCCCCTTCTTTTTGTTCGTTCAAATGAGGACCAGCGGACACTAACTCTTGCTTTTGTAATGCCCTAGGCCCCACCTTAAGGCAGTACTTCAATGTCAATACCATTTTTATAGCTATGGCTGTCCAACAGCACTAATGTCTTTTATACACTTCTTTTACTAATCTCTTACCCAAGTGGTGGCTTATACTGCGGGGGCGAAAGTCTCTGGACAGTATGTCTAGATTTTGGACTAGAATCGCAAATGTAAACGAATTGTGACCTTATTTCTCTTGCACACATGAAAGAACTAACGTTCAACTTTCACATCGACAAGTATGGTCCGAGTTTCCTGGTCGATGTGAAAGTTATGTGCTTTGATTGCAGTTTGTGTAGTCCACACACTTGTCCCAGATATTACATAGGGGCAAATTAGGCGCCTTTACAGGGGCAGTTTCTTTGGCGCCCTCTACCTTCCCCATAAAAAAGCTACAATGTTTCTTGCGAACAGCTGGCTGCATTTATAAATACCATTATTTTTTTTTTTGTAATTTGTTGTGCGTAGTTGAGAAATCTATGACATACATGCACAGCTGGTTGCCAGAATTATGCAACCATATTTCAGTAACTAACATCCATGCTGCATGCTGCCGGTAATACATCAGGAGCTTGTGGTTGTCAGCTTTTTGTGTTTTGTGTGACTATAAGCCTTGCTATTGTAATGTCACATATAGCGCTGTGGGTAAACAAATAACTTTACTTTTAACTCTTGTAGAAGCATGAACACTGCGCAATCACAGCGGCGGGCTATGCTTCCACATTGGGCTTTAGCCACATGTCAAATGTCCATCTTTATTCTGCTGCAGCAGCTTGCATGTGATCAGATAAGTTACTTCGTCGCAGCTGCTCTAAGGAGACGCTTTCTAGACGCTTGTAGCCTAGATGTTGATGTCGATATACCCCCGACACGCCCAGGCAATGTCTTCGGTAGAGGGTACATGGAAACCAGCGAAATGTGTAGTTTACAGAACAAAAAGGTAACAATTTTAAATGATGTTATTATTGATCACTTCTTTTCAGAGCAGGAACAATTACTTTAGAAATCTGCCTGTTAAACCGCTCAAAGTGCAGGTTTCTGCCGCCAATGCGTACCTGTGTAATACTGCAATGCTCTGGCTGTGCTTTATGTTCATATACAGCATCCTTTATGCTTAGTTTCTCTGCATGTGCACTCCATGTCTTGGGCATTGCTGAGGGTGCATAGCAGCAAGCATAACATGCCGTGTTTGGTCAGAGTGGCATGTTCAAAGAGACGACATAAAAACATTAAAATACTGAATGCCAGGTTCTGGTCAAACTATGTTTGTATATTTTGTTATTCTGCATGGGTTTTGCTGCAGTTATATGACCTTTCTATATAGTATGTGACAGTTCTGAATGGAGATGCATGCGTACAGTGCCATCTAGAAAAAGCAATTGAGAGAAACTGGCAGTTGCCCTTGGAGATGTGTAATCAAAGTTCAGCACAGATAACTTGAATTTAATTTTCCCTTCTATTGCAGGAGGAGCCCAGCCTGCTCTTTCCATCTTAGGCCTGAAAGACCAGCAACAGCTGATCGAGCAAATGCACAGGATAGTAACTGCTCCTGGAATCCCGGCCTGCGGAGGCCGCCCACAGAGAACTCGATCATCTCCTCGCTAATTCCGAAATATTAGGTTTCAATAAATACCTTTTCCTCCACCACCTCCCCAAGGGAAGAGCTGTCACGGCCAAGGATAATTAAAAAAAATTATTCAAGTAGATTCTTAATACTCCCGTTGGCCTGCATTTTACCATGCCATTCCTTAACATCGATATTTTTTTAGTGTAGACTATTTATGCATGCAGTTTTTGCAATAAAGCCAAAAAAATGCTTTTTTTACAACCTCGCATGCTGGTATGCCTATGCACTTAGCATGTTTTCAGGAATGGTGCATTTGTGTAAAGCTCAGCTAGCATATGTGCCTCTTTGATGGAAGTTTTAATTGCACACTACTGTTCAGTGCTTTGTGTGTGCAAGTAAAGCAGACAACAGGAAACTTGAACCTGTTGCATATTCTGTTGTCTGCTTTACTCTCACGACAAAGGCATTGAGCACTAGTATGTGACTGAAATTTCCATGGCACATGCTTGCTGAGCTTTACACGAATGTTATTGGCAAGTTTTTGCACCAATAGCGGGCCCTGCAAGCATGTTCCGGGAAACGTCCGAATGTCCGCCTCCGGCTGCCCGTCGGACGTCCGTGGGACGCGATCCGGATCCACGAACGATAGTCCGACGGACGTCCGCTGTACGTATATCGAACATAACCGGACTTCCGTCGGATGTCCGAAGGTCCGAAAACGGACGTCCGTCGGTCGACCGTCGGACGTCTATGGCCGTCTGGGTAAAGAGCAGAGACATTAGTCTGCCAACCAAGATCCGTATAACCCGTGCTATGGTCTTTCCAGTTGTGATGTATGGATGCGAGAGTTGGACTGTGAAAAAGGCTGACCGCCGAAGAATTGACGCGTTTGAATTGTGGTGCTGGCGAAGACTCTTAAGAGTTCCTTGGACTGCCAGAAGATCAAATCAGTCGATATTGTCAACCATAAACCCTGACTGCTCATTGGAGGGTCAAATTCTAAAGTTAAAGCTCAGCTACTTTGGTCATCTGATGAGAAGAGAGGAGTCGCTGGAGAAAGATTTGATGTTGGGAAAGGTTGAGGGTCGCCGGAGAAGGGGTAGGCAGCGAACGCGATGGTTAGATGGCATTCTCGAGGCATTGCAGATGAAGCTATGTGATGTTAAGAAGATAGTGAGAGACCGGAAAGCGTGGCGTGACATGGTCCATAGGGTCACGAAGAGTCGGACACGACTGAACGCCTGAACTGACTGACTGATCAAGAAAACTTTGAAGCCTTGTGAAAATAGTTTTAATTTTTGAGGGCATATATTATGCTCAGAGTTGTAAAAAAAAAAGGCAATTTTTTTACTACTAGTATCTAGTAATCATATTGGTTCCAAACAGAAACGAAACAAACTGAACTCTGGTCACTCTGGTTGCAGTGATGAGCAGTGGTGAGTACGTAACTTGTTTTAGCATGACAATACAGAAATATAACATTGTGAAGTATGTTGCTGCCTTTCTTCTTGCCTTTTATTTTTGGTATTTACGGTTATTATTACCGTTGTTGTTAATGTTGTTAGAAAATGCTTTGGCTAGCTCTGGCGTCATGTCTGACATCATGTCTGGTACCAATGGCACCCAATGGACTTTAAAAACAACAAACAACCATTACAATAATGGTGGCTTTGAGCACGTCAGAGCTGTTTCGTCGGTGGTTCCATTCAATATTCTGTTCTTCGTTCGTTATTCTTTCGTTTTATGTGTGCAGCTGTTCTGTTTATAACGGTAAGCATGCTTCTTGCTGCTGGTACTGGCCAGAATCACCAAGGCGCACTCTTCTTGCGTGACAGGCAGCATACTTACTGCATCTGTCGGTAGAAGCAAGGTAGCAAGTTCTCAAAATCGCTTGTTTGCTTTGTTATCAACCGCAGAAGCCGAGTTTGCCAGCGAAGCATCCCAAGTGTTAAGGCCTCCTTCCGGTGGAAACGCTCATCACTTGATCTTCTCAAACGACAGCGCTGTTTCCCGTGTCTACCGAAGCAAGGCCGATATGATTTACAGCATCGGAGATATTCCTCAGTGAGTGTCGTTCAGTGGCTCCGCCCCTCTGTAACCAGCAGTTTGTCACGTTTCTTGACATTTCTTGTGCCTGTGCGACAGGCAGGAGCTACAGGCGAGACGGTTGGTTCGAGATGCTGGCCACGACAGCTGTCCATCGGGTGTGCCTTGCAGCAGGATGAACGCCGAGTGCCTTACGTGCAAGCTCAACTACTCCTGCATTTATGGCGAGGAGCTGACTGTCATGTGTCACCCAAAGCAAGGAATAAAATGCATTGTGAGTGGTACCACCAGTAGTAATACCGTACAAATGCTTTGAATAATATTTCTGTTCACCTTCACGACAACTGCGCGGGAAATTCGTTTACAGTTTAGGACGGCTGTAAATGTTCAAGCAAACGTCTAAAGAACTGTAATATGCAAATTAATTCTTGTCAGAGCTCACACGGTCCACAAGATTGCCTAGTTCCCAAGGGGTATGAAGTAACAAGAAAGAGACTATGCAGTCTGCTTTAGTTCAGTTCTAATGTGTCTTGAAGCTCGTATGTTTTTGAAAAGCCTAGATACTAGGGTCATTTGTTTAACCTGCACCAGTGTAGAAAATCTCCTATAGAAAGTTTGCATGAAGCGATGCATTCCGGGTAATCCGCCATGATGTTGTCGCTGACAGCAGACGGTGGGCAGCACAGCCAGGGTGAATTGAGCAAGTGCCTTGTATTTTTGACGGTCCACCGAGCCGAATACACGGCTTTTCGTGCGCTGCTCGTACGTGCAATTGTTAACAGATTCCTGAGGAACGTACGCGTCTACATTGTGCCCGAAAAATCGGGCGCGCTATGAAGAAATGCAATTACAGTGCGACGCGGATCTGTTCTAGCTACACGACGACGACTGACTGCACTATATGCATCTAGACCTGGCCGCCCGTCGTCATCGCCGGCATTCATGATTCTAGGTCTAGCAAGTATGCAGTTTTATACTTGCCCGGATTGGTGTCATTCTCGGGTGTGTTGGCCCGTGGGAGCCATTCGCGTCAGCATCGCTAGAGGAATCACTTGCCTTCTCGCCCTCACGCAGACGTATTGTTGGAATAGTGAAGAACCCGAAGTCGACCTGTCCGATCGCGCCAGCATCGTCTGCGCGCACTACGCGACTATGTAGACGAAGTGTGGCAGTGCCGTGCTGCGTCGTCTGCTGCCAACGACAACATCATGGCGAATTACCCAGCATGCATTGCTTCATGCAAGCTCCCTATAAGAGCTTGCATGAAGCGATGCATGCCGGGTAATCCGCCATAATGTTGTCGCTGGCAGCAGATTGCGGGCAGCACAGCCAGGGTGGATTGAGCAAGTGACTTGTATTTTCGATGGTCCACCGAGCAGATACGCGGCTTTTCGTGTGCTGCTCTTACGTGCGTGCAATTGTTAGCAGGTTCCTGAGGAACGTACACGTCTACACTGTGCCCAAAAAATTGGGCGCGCTATGAAGAAACGCAATTGCAGTGCGACGCGGACCTGTTCTAGCTACGTGACAATGACTGACTGCACTATGCGTCTGAACCTGGCCGCCCGCCGACATCGCCGGCATTCATGATTCTAGTTCTAACAAGTATGTAGTTTTATACTTGCCTGGATTGGTGTTGTTCTCGCAACTGTTGGCCCGTGCGAGCCATTCGCGTCGCCGTCGCTAGAGGAATCACTTGCCTTCTCGCCCTCATGCAGACGTATTGTTGGAATCGTGAAGAACCCGAAGTTGGCCTGTCCGATCGCGCCAGCAACGAGGCTGTGTGGCAGTGTCGTGCTGCGTCATCTGCTGCCAATGACATCATGACGGATTACCCAGCATGCGTCGCTTCATGCAAGCTCCCTATACCTACAATGGATTTTCGCTGCACTGGTGTAGCTGGTGTAGATTAAAAAAAAATGGCCCTACTGAGTGTTGCTGTGTTGTCCTGGCATTGCTATAAGATGCAAACTTCTGATTCATTCCTGGCGATTCAGCCCCCCATCCAGCCGACCCAGCTGAAACGTAGAATAAAAAGAAAATTTCATTCACCTTTTGAAAGTATCATCTCTATGCGAAATTTGAGCTGGGATAAACTGACAGTTTTGCCAGGAGGATTTTTCTTCAACTTGCTCTGATTGACGCAATGCGCAGTATAGAATAAGCCATTGCGCACTTCTGAGGTTTTTGCTTGGTCCATGCAAGAGTATGGTGCAGGCTGTTAGCTATGTTTTCAAGGTCCTTGAAGTTAACAATGGTGAAATATTTCTGAGAAGGTTTAAGACAATACTGGTATTGAACGAGTTGCATTGTGACTGTACATGGCCTTTTACTGCTTTTTAAAAGATACTACTGCCACTTTTCAATATATAATCCTTGCTTGAGCAGGGTTTTCATGCGATGCAGCTGTTAAGTTGCATCTTGCATTGTGAACGAAGAACTCACTGTGGACATTTTTGGGGCTGTCCTTTAGTAAAGGATAGCAATGGAGAAAATTTATAATGAAATTGTTGATACTCCTGCTGCTGTGGCTTAGTGTCTGTGGCATTTGGCTGCTGAGCCCAAAGTTGTAGCATCAAATCCTGGCCATAGTGGCCACAGTTTGATGGAGGTAAAAGGCAAAAGTGCTCGTGTGCTGCTGTGCTATATTGGTGCACGTTAAAGAACCCAGCTGGCCATAATTAATTGAGAGCTCTTCACTGTGACATCTCCTACAGGCAATATGTAATGAATTTCTTTAGTGCTGATTGCAGCGCCGCAACACACAGCCTGGCAAGAGAAAGAAGGATGTAATACGAACCAGTAGTGCTTTTCTGCTCTATCTTCCCACCATTCCATCATTATCGTCATCTTCTGTCTGACTGCTATGCTAAGCTGCTCCTATAATCTTGCTATCAACCCTGTCCTGTACTAGCTGCCGCCGCCCATACCTCTCATGCGTGCCCTTTAGTCAATTTGCACTGCGTCAAAGCCACACGTGGCATGTGTCTATTAACTGGGCTGTGTTGACAGCACCTAGGCAAGGAATATTTTCCAACAAAACACATGCCTGTCATCTTATTGCTGCCTGAGAAGTTGATGGCAGTGATTTAGAGGCATGCTGTGGAATAGTTGCAGTGCAGTTTTGTGTCCTATGTGCAGTTTTGGGCATGTCATGCCATATCCTATACAATATGTTGGAATCTGTCATTCAGTTTATGCTCCCCCTGTAATTTGCTTTCAGTGGCTTTGCTTGAACTGGGTATGGTGCACATATTTCTGTGTACTTACTCTTCAAGGAATGGTGAGCTGTAAATGCTGCTAACTGTGGTATCTAACAAACCTAACTCTCAGGTGCTACTTGAATGTGATATCTAACTGTAAAAAGAAATAAATTTACAGGAATATGACACAAAGTTTCTGCATGTTAGTGTTTTTGACTTGGTTGTTATAACTATAGTAATAGCAAAAATTAAGAGGCTGGGCAGTGGTTGAATAATTGATTTCAATTCGCATTTCACTGTCTGCTTTGGTTATCATCACATGCTGATGGGCTGCCTCTAGGTTCTATGTCATCGATTCTTAACACAGAGGTGTCACATATAGCTTGTTGTGCTTGGATAGCATAATACCACGGAGAATTTTTTGTGTGAATGAAAATATAAAAGCTGCTTGTCAGCCAATATTAGAATTAGCCAGTAACAGAAACTTGCTAGAAGGCATTCTCTACATTGGCAAAACAAATGACTTTTTTTTTTTTTTGTAATCTGAAATTTTGTGTCTGTGACCTTTTGAAGTTTGGGAAGCATATGTTTCTCTGAATTAGTTATGTGCACAGAATGAAAGCCACAAAGTAGCCAAATTCAATTCAATGAATACGCAGGACAACTCTGGCCCCTTTGAACGCAAGATGATCTGCCGTTACTGCTACCAGACAGCAACTAGTGAGCACACCTGTGACCACAACAGTACCTGTCAAGTGAACAGTGCCCCACGCCAGCGCTACATCGCAACTTGCAATGTTCGACCAGATGTTCTTTGCCTCGGTGAGCAGCTACATGAAATGTAGTATGCTAAAGGCTTCCTCTGTAAAAGGGATATAGAGGTGCCTTCAGGTTCTGCACATTGCTACTAGTGGCAGGGTGCAGAGCTTTCAGTGTGCAGTGATCTTGACAAAGCATGTCATGTGCAATTGCATTGACATTATCTATGTACAAGTTGTACATGCTTATAAAGGCATGGTAGAAAAAGACCCAGTACTGGGTCTTTCTACCATGCCTGGATGCTCCTTTTTCCTCGTCCTTTCTCCTGCAAGGAAGCCACTGCAGACCCAGGATGCTACAGCATCCTGGGTCTGCAATGGCTTTTTTGCAGGAGAAAGGATGAGGAAAAAGGAGCATCCAGGGGAAATCAACAAGACTTATATTCACATCTTTACATTTTGGAGTAGTGAAGTAGACTGTGCAAAGACAAGAAGGATGGCAGGATGACAATAATGCAGTCTTGTGCTCTTAATAGGGCTTTCCTCTCAACCTCCCGTCTTTTTAGACCAGTCAGCAGGATTCTTTCTTGGGTGCTGTCTTGCGCTAGTATTACTGAAGCTGACTGGACGCAATCCTTGCTGCTAGGGCTTTCTTTTTCTTTGTATTATTTTACTTGTTTATTTTCAGTGGCAGGTGCTGAGTTGAAGCGCAGAGTTCCACTCGAGCTTCTGATGGGGATCATGCACAAACACATGTGTTGGGCAGTTTTTCGATGGAGGCGAAAAGCAATGCGCCCGTGTGCTGTGCGATGTCAGTGCACGTTAAAGAACCCCAGGTGGTCTAAATTTCCGGAGTCCTCCACTACGGCGTCTCTCATAGCCTGAGTCGCTTTGGGACGCTAAACCCCCACAAACCAACCAACCATTACGTGACTGGAAGGGGGGGGCCATCCTCTCCTCGTGGTCACTGTACTTCACTGTATTCACTCGTGCAAGAGAACCGTTCTCCAAGCTACCATTGCTCTTCAGGCCACATGAAAACACACATGGAACAGTGAACGAAAGAGGTGTCGCCAACTCAGGCACTCCTGTGCCTCATTTTGGAAGGCACATTACATGTTTGCAGTGTAGTATTTCAGAGGCTTAGATCAAGGTCCCTGGTGTGTAAGGGTTGCTTTGAGGGTGGCAGTTCCTTGTTCCTCATCAGAAAGCTTACTCCGTTGTTTTCCGCCGGGTGTCTGCTAAGGGGGGGGGGGGGGGGGGGGGCTTTGACAACCAAGCATTTGCAGTGAACGCAAGGTCGTGACAGTATGTAGTTATTATAATTCTAGAAGAGACTAGTCATAGTAGTTGCACCAGGCCTTTTTTTTTTTTTTTTTTTTTTTTTCCCTCAAGTACAAATAGTGTTGATTTAAGATGAGCTCAAAGGAATCACGAAAATTTGCGTATCTGCTCAGAAGTTTGCCTTAAAAAAGTGCTCCCTATGAAAATATGTACATATTCTAAGTTTGCTCAGATATATGTGACATTAAAACAGTTTATAATATTTCTTAGCAGTGAAAGGATAACTGCAGATAGAACATTTATCATGCTGTGTGTGAAGTGAGCTGAAAACTGGACATTAAACAAGGTCACGCTACCCTACTTGAAAATTTTAATCTAGCTTTCTGTTATAACCGTCTTTTTTCCTCCTATTTTTGTGTTTGTGTGCAGCTCTACAGGCATTCACACACAGCACATGCCTTTTGATCCGCCACAAACATTGCACGTGCAGTTCCCATCTCTGCCCATTTCTGTTATGCAATAATACAACAGAACCTCATTGATATGTTCGCGGTTAATGCGATTTCCCGTTTCATATGCTAAAAACCTCGGCAGTAAAACATCGCCCATAGCGTTACACTATTTTTCTCCCGGTTAATACGCTCTCGGATAGCATTATTTCCCAGTTACTAAGTTCGAGATGTCAACAAATTGTGGTCGTATAATATTGATACTTGGCAAGGTAAGGCCGAGAGATTAATCTAAGATGACACCGCATACAGCACACAGAAACATGGCAGCGTCAACCGGACACCAACCTAAACTCCTCGAACGTCGTCTTCACCAAAACTCACGAGATTCTTCTTCTTCCATCCTTATGCAGATATCAGTGCATGCACCGCCTAATGCAGCAATATATTATGCGATCAAACGGACGTGTGCTAACAAGTGCTCGTAATATAAAAATATAAAAAGCTCACCAGCTGCAGTTGCTTTCTTGCGGTGCCTAGGTGCAAAGGGGCGAAGCATCAAAGAAAGCCAACAAGCCAACATACAAGGCGCCCGTTCTCGTGGAATCATGACTTCATGAGGAGAATTATGGTTGCTTCTTTGTGGTGCCTTGGTGGCATAGGGGTGAACCATTTGATAACTAAAACTATTGGCTTGTGTACGAGTGGGCTGGGTCTGGGGGAAGCAACATGAGCAAAAGCATAGCATGGCGGGCTTTGGCGGCTGTAAGCCATTGCGATGGCTTTTCCGCATGTTACTGGTGTAAGGGGGCGAAGCATCCGAAAACAACCAAGGAAGCGGTCCTTGCTTGTCATTGCTTTCTACAAACTGGATTTGTTACTAAATCTCTTCCGCTGTAAATATGAACTAAATTCTGTGAGAGCTGAAAAAAAGGAGTTGAGCATACTGGATGTCTATAAAGGCTTATCTACACATTTATGCAGTGAAAGTCTCAATTCTAAATGCCATGCCCATTCAGCAGCGAGCATTTTCAAAGCAAGGCGGTTCGGATTATATGTTTCCCCTGATAATATGTTTCTTTTCGCATTAAAAAAAATATCAACAAGGTTATTTGCTTTGATATTGTACTATCATTAAAACAACTTTCCCCATATGTTTCAGTCCCATGTCGAGAAGCGGGTATACTCCGTGCCCGTGTGTCCATTAGTCTGGTGGAGACAAAGTTTGGCAAGGGTATGCGTAACAATAATATATGGCCATGTCAGATCTCTATACCAACTGCAGGCACAAAGGTGGCCTGCCTTTTCCACACTGGCAAGAAAGCTTCCCCTAAAGAAAGTGTGCTCCTGCAATACATCTTTGTCACGGTTTTGCGCCGACGTGTTCAGAGCTATCTTGCGGACATGCGTGTTTTCTCACGAGAGCTTTTATGCATCTTCCTTTCTGCGAAGAGACACCCAGTGAGTGCGTTTGTGCTGAGTCGATGGCATTCATGGTCATTTTGCAAGTTAGTACTAATCAATGGACATGTGAAACAGTTTATCTTTTAATGCACTTTTTTGTTGTTGTTTTTTTGTTTTTTACTGCAGTGGAAGATGAATCAAATGACCTTACATTTTTCATCATTATTTGAAAATGTTCCTGTACCGAATTTGGCCTGGCTTAGACTCTGCTGTACTTACAAAGTAATTCAGAGCCTAAAAGAGGTACTAGAGAAGCCATCTGTAGATTTTTGTTTCAGTAGAGTTTATGGTTCTCTATGCTGATGCTTGGACTGAGGAAAAGGTCACTGCTTTTTACTTGCAAATAGCTGCTTTTAATCTGTTGCTTTGCTGGATGGTTATGAAATTAAAGTGAGTGTTAAAATAATTGTAATTGGGCAAGAAATGGAAGAAGCTCTCTAATGCTCGGATGTACTTAGTGTATACATTCATAATTTTGGGTGTCCATCAAATTTCTTGGCTTTCCATCCGAGTACAACAATCATTGGCCCACGTTTCAGGGTGTCTAGCAACCGAGAAAACCGGGGAATTGTCAGGGAAATTTTATGCATCGGGAAAATCAATGAAATGTCAGGGAAACCAAAAACAATTTTGCCAAGTCAGGGAAAATCGCACAATATATTCTGCTGTGCATTTTTATTTTAAGCTGGCGCAGAGCAAGTGTGCTATTCATGCAGATGATTTTTTTTTCTGTGCTGTCTAGTCAGCACGCGGCCGTCCGCAAGGCGAAGCAGGATGTATTACCTTGACGCCTACGCATGGCTGAGCTGCCGCAATAGAACCAATATGCACGTGAGGTGGGTACTCAATAAAATATGCGGAAGCACTGCATGAGAGTAGTGCGCGACAAAATACGGGAATAACTGCATTGGCAGTGGCCAGCGCGAAAGCGACAAGCATGTGCGCAGCTATGTTGGATTGGATGATTGGCTCGGCTGCCTGCGGGGTGGGCAGCTGGCATGCTGTAAGGCTGGTATTGGTGAGCTTTTCATTTTCAGTAAGCTTTTGACGTTCTTAATGACCAATGGCACTAATGCCAGCCATTTCAATTCTGCAATTGTAAATTGCAGAATGTAATTAATGTATAACCTTTTGCTGTGAATTTTTCGTCTATGCTCATTATCATAAGCAGCTACACTTTTGAGCCTCTTCACTCGTCAGGGAATTCGAACTGAAATAATCAGGGAAAACCTGGAAAAGTCAGGGATTTTGAAAATAGTGGTTTGCTAGACACTCTGTGTTTACTTAAAATAAGGAGTATCCATGTCGTCATTGTAAATGAACACTATGTTCACAAAGTTCTCTTTGCATTGAGGTTTTATGTCTAAGTATTAAGAGGTTAAAGTTGAGTACCATTTTTTAAGTTGGTAATCAGGGAGAAATCAGTTTTTTGAGGAGACGTTCCAAAATTTGGGTTTTTTGAGGCTCACTTTATAAACTAATAATATATTCAAACTTTTTTTAAACCATAGTGTGAAAATTAGGACCATGTTTCAGGCTGGCAATGCAAAAGATACGAGTCTTAAAGAAGTAAAAGGAATTCTAGAATTTGCTGTTTCAAATATACTTTTTATACTTTCTTCTTGGGAGATACTGGCAAGCTGTTAGTCATGATCTGTGAGCACTTGCCAAATGCCCTATATATAATATCACATAATCATTTGCATTCACTGCATTTCGGTTTCCATGCAAGACCTGTCCTGTCTTTATTTCAACTGAGAGAATGTTCCCTCAACACCATTAGCTAGGCACAGCAATGGCAGTGCAGCATTTGCCAGCTAGGGATAACACACAGTAACATTGTGTCAGTAGCCTGCGTTAGTAGCGCTTGCCTCCAGCAAATAGTAGCTAGCCACGGGACCTACAGCCTAGGAGTCTCTTTTCTGCTTGTTGTCCACATATCACCGGCTGTCGTCCGCCTGTCAGCTGAGTGCCAACAGGGGACAGAAAGAGAGCGAGAGAAAACGTTTGTTTAGCCAAAAGAAGAATTTGCACAAGCTGGGTCCCGTAATCCAGGGTTAGCATTCTCCCGATGTTGCCTTTTTATGCAAAAGCATTTCTGGACACAACCTGTGATCAGAGTGTGTCCGCATGAACTTACACTTGAGAAAAAAATATGTCGCCGAGCGTGCAAACCACTACTGTACACTGGCATCATGAGAACAATTTCGTTATTCTCCTTGTCTAGCTTAAGGACACCAGAGGACGCTGATGAAAAGGACAACAGCGGCAGTAAGAAAAGAAAATAAAAAATTGGTGGTGGTTTAGCTTAGTTAAACCTGAATATCAGAAGCGAAAAGTTTCGCCGATGCCACGGCTTAGCTTGTGGTTCCTTGGCGTAGTTGTGGTTTACCTTGTCGGGGTGGCGCAGTGGTTACGGCGCTCGACTACTGTTCCCAAGGACGCGGTATCGAATCCCAACCTCTGCGGCCGCTTTTCGATGGAGGCGAAAAGCAAGGCGCCCGTGTGCTGTGCGATGTCGGTGCACGTTAAAGAACCCCAGGTGGTCTAAATTTCCGGACACGTTAAAGAACCCCAGGTGGTCCAAATTTCCGGACACCTTCACTACGGTGTCTCTCATAGCCCGAGTTGCTTTGGGACGTTAAACCCCACAAACCAACCAACATTGTTGTTCACGATTCCACCTTATAGATATTCCATGGCTTATCATCACGGTGAAACATTGATTACAGCCGTACATCACATAAGATAAGCGCGCGGAACAGGCTACAGGGCAGCCGGTGGAGTCGCGGCGACGGTTGTGGCGGCAGCAGCAGCTACGACCTCCTGAGCCTCTCCTGTGACGTCACGTGGTTTGCGCATGTGCACCTGTGGCTTTTTCTGACGGAGCACACGCGAGACTCGGAGTTGACTAGCCTAGTGAAGCTTTTTGCTTCGTAAGATCAATATGGGTGAAAATTTCAAAAAGATGTTTCTAAGTATAGCTTATGCAGGGCAATGGATGAGTTTCGAAATCACATGCACATGCAAAGTACTAAACAAATAAAAGACTCTGAATCTTTCGTTACAGAGACGTGTGGTGTCATCTGTCAAGGTTGGCACAAAAACACCACACCACTCTCTCCTACTGCGTCTTGCTCTCGCCAGGGAGTAGCAAATGAGCGTTGAGCCTCGTAATAGCCTTGATTTATAGCACAAAACGCATTAGAAACAGCAATGATGTAAAGAAACAAATATGCAGCAACATAATTGGCAGCAGCAACAGAAATGCTTTTGCAATACTGCACTCCTGCAATTGCTTGCCTTTGTTCTTTTGTGTTGTCTAGTCTCCGCTTGGGTTATATTAATGACATTCCAGGCTATAGTGAGCCCATTGCACAACTGATGGGCCTGCATAAGCTGGGATAGTTCCATCCTGGGGTATTGTTGATGCGACTTGAGTGGACATGTTGCAAAAGCAGACATTGGGAGTATAATACCCCATGGCTTTGCTAGCGGCAGCTCTCTTGTGAACTAGCTGTATGACCTAGGCTTGCGGTCCAGGTTGTCAGTGCATTGTCAGAGCCACCTCCCACTGCCCGTGTGCTTGGTATGGCATTGGTAGTGTTTGGACTGGCTTGTCGTGGCAAAGCATATGTATGATCCACACTGAGGACAGTAACATGGGTATTTTGTTGGTCTAATCTTGTTCAAAATGTCAAGGTTAGAAAATGTGTCAGTTTGTATTCCCCTCCAGTCTTTGGCACTAACGAGGATAGTTGTTTGTGTGGTGATGGGCAAGGTAGATCTGGAATCTCATAGAAAATGAAGTTTTCCTGGGTTTTCCAGGAATGTTTTTGGAATGCCAAAATTGATTAAAATTGGGATTGTTCCTGAAAATGAAAAACCCTGTGCATACATGGCCTCAAAGAATAGCCTGAATTTAGTAGTAAATAATTAATCAATTAGCAGAACCCCTTAGTAGCAAGCAAAAAACTCCCCTTCTAGCCCATTGTTTGCAGGGACATGATTTCAAATGCTTTTTGTTGTGTATGGTTGCTGGACTTCGGTGAGCTTTATGTGATGGGACTGTATTTCTACGTGTTCTTATCAAAATTTGGCACCTTGGTGATTTGGTTTTCTTTTGACCAAATTTATGATGGACTATTTAATACATGTTAGTGCTGTCATTGGGGCTCATTTGATTGACAAAAAGTATTTGTAATTTTAGGAAGGCGACAATTCCACAAGAACCTGCTCTGCAATTGGACAAGGGGCTACAGTTGGTGGACAGCCCTTGTGCTCAGGTTGTTTGTCTTTTTGCTATTAAAGCTCTTGTAAAATAGAGCCATGTGTATCATCTGTTTCAGTGATGGGATCATTGCTTTGTTTTGAAATCTAACTGGTGACGGAAAAGCGATAATGGTCATGCCAGTTGTAAAACTGTCAATAGGGCTCGTGTTTAAATTCAGCAGACTGAGTGGATCAGAACTCCTGTGTTTAGCTGACTTGCAACACTTGTGAGGAAAAGGAGGTAAGGTTGGATTGGCTGTAAAATAAGCTATGTGTATATAGAGATGCTTGACAATCATGCTGACATCTGGCAGCATCACTGAAGCAGATGCAGTAACGAAAATGCATGCATATTTGTAACAGCTCTAGAATGCGCAGAAGAGTGCACCATTTTTTGGTTAACGATAACAAACAGTGATAGTTCTTATTTGCCACTCCTAGCCAGTGCCTCCATTTGCTAACCTCTATTAAGATAGGGGATAACTGTTTCAAAGTGGAGTTTTGAAACCGGTATCACCAAAGAGCTCTGCTTGAATATGCAGTTTAGTAAAAGGCTTTTATTTTGTTTTTTGTTTTTCTTTTTTAACTTGCATGCACTAAAAAACCAAGCAAGCACAAATTTGTTGCTGTAAAACCGAAGAGAAGGGACGCACACTACGGTAGGACAAGCTCATTGTAAACATGCTACTCTGTAGGAATTGCTGATAAGTGTTGTTACTCCACTGTGTCATAGATTTTAAACATTGTAGATATTATGGAATTAATGAGAATAATTTCACATGTTGTATCATAGCACAATATGCTGTCTGATGCTCTGAATCTGTGAATCATGCCGGCAGGGCACTATGTGTGCATACACATGAGTGCAAATGTTGACTAATGACAGTCATGAGCACAAGATTTTTATTTCTGAAGGCATAAGCACCTATAATTGGATGCATGTTAAAATTTAACAAAGAGCAATTTTTCTCTCTAGCATTTTACTGTACTAAGCCAAGCCAGCAGTTACCCTTCCACCACATTACTATTGAATCCGTTGAAAAAATTTCGGGAAGAATAGTCACGAATGTTAGGAGACTTCTGAAATGCCAGCATTGCTGATATTCTGCTTGTGTCCAGGTCCACATTTTTTTTTTTTTTGTATGAGCAATAAACCACCTTGCCTGACAGTCCACCTATACAACCAACCTTGCCACAGCAAATCTAGTACATGACAAGCATGGAAACCTAGAGGCTTTGATTAAGCCTAGAGTCCCAGATTTGGCAGTCCTTTTGCCAGTGGGGAGAATGTCTTTGTGCTCTAATTTGCTGAACTTCCAACAGTTCGTGCTTACAAGTCATTTGCTATCTGGTGCTAGCCTAAGATAGATTTGCTAGAACTTGCAAGCTGCCACAGCCCTGTCTGACCATTTGATGATGTCTCTCCTTTGCAGCATAGTGCTGGGTGGCTTTGGTGCTGACCGCTTCTATCTGGGCATGTGGCAGGAGGGCATCGGCAAGCTCTTCAGCTTTGGCGGCCTGGGCGTGTGGACACTGGTTGACGTTGTTCTCGTGGCTGCTGGTTACCTGGGCCCAGCTGACGGGTCCCTGTACATTTCCTGAATTCCCTGCAGTGGAGCTAGTATGTATGTCCTCTGGTCACAGCTATTGGCAAACGGTTCCAAGTGGCATTGGGGCTGTCATACCCCAAACATGAGCTTTGGGTCCACCTTGAATTAACAGCTCTTGTGAAACGCTACAAGCAGAGGTGCAGTATGCTTCTAACTTATGACTTTGTCTAGTTTGTATAAAGCAACTTCAGATTGGTCAGGTACAATAAAGATGCGAGATTAAGCAGGTATGCACATAAGAAATTTGGGTATTCACAGGGAATTGTATATCGGTCTTGGAAGTTTAGTGCAATTGTGTTAATATACTGTGCGATATAAAGTTTACATAGCATGAGAGGAATGACACAAGAGCGATACGGGACACCAGTCGCTCCATGTCCTTCTGTTGTGTCATATTTCTTGTGCTCTGCATGACCATTACTGTATATGTTCATTCACCAGCTATCCCAAACTGCTATCATAAGGAAGCAATTTTTGTCTCGTGGAACACAGCTCGGGTTGAATGACATTGCAGTTTTTTAGCGACTGTGTACAGGCTGCTCCTTTATTGTAAATTGGAAAAAAAAAAGATCTCTTTCCATCTTAAAAGCTGTCCGCTCTTTGGCAAATCAGCTTGCAAAAACAGCTTAAAAAATTGCTCGGCTTGCAATGAAATATTATAGTCAACATTGTTGTTTGCATTGGATAAGTTGGAATGAAATGCGGTTAGAAAAAAAAAAAAGAAATTACTGGAAAGTGAAACAGAATTTATTTGCCTTGCAAGCGTATGGGGGCAGGAAATGCATTGTCCAGGTGGAAAATTCAACTACATTACAAAAAAAAAAATAAATTAAAGGAATCTGGCTGTTCTCATGTACGAAACGTATTTAAGCACTTGACATTTACATAACTAAAGAGAACTGAAGCACTTGAAAACTCCAGGATGGGCTCTTATCTGAAACAGAAAAAGAAATAAAAAAATCCTCTAGTAAGCTTTTTTGAGCACAGACCCCACATCACATCCTGCATATTTTTTCACTCCTCTAAGACTGCCACTTGAGCATGAAATGGTACAAGGGCACCTACCCTGGTTGGTAGCAGCACTATGGCAGCATTGGTTAGAGGTGCTTATAATATCATGGCTGAAGCAACAGCACTTAGCTGCCTTGATCTAGCAGCTGTGGAGGAGTATCTGTATCACTAAGCATGTGCCGCATGTTCATCTTCACATATTGTGGCCATTGTTTTTGGTTTAATTCCACCTAGTTGGTCATGTTGTCGTAAGAAGAGCATTACATGTCTGCAGGTGCCACCCACGAGCTCTCCCATTGCAGTTGACATGGCCCAGTAGGTTGTAATGTCTGTTCTTGTGTTGACCAGTTGTGGTCACATCTCCCAGTACAACTCGTTCTGGTGATGCCTCAGTTTTGTACTAAATCATACAGAAATTGTTAAACCGAACTGTAGACAATAGTTTTTAACAGTAGCTTTTCATGTCTCTTTTAGATACTGCATCTACATTTGTACAAAACCTGAACAATGAAACAAGACATAAGAGCAGTGCAGGATGCATATTCATATTAGGAAGATGCGTACCCATATAGATGCACGCTACACTCACTGCTGGTCTGTTGCAAAACAGGATTGCTGAATATAAGAGCTACACTGTGCGTATACACACAGGATACAATAAGCCAAACATATTGTTATGAGTGGAAATCACGCACCAGTGGACAGCACCACTCTGGAATCGATGGGCACAGCTTAACCATACAACTTAACACTCAACGTCATCTGCTGAATGCCACCATGGTACACCACATAACATTACCCCTGCCGCAGAAGCACAGTACCGGTGCGTTCTAGGTAAACGAAGCAGGGCGTGAATAATACGGCTTGAGTCGTGTCACATGCACAATGTTGGAAGCTCGTAGTGCAGAAGACTTCGGGCTCGGAGGTTTGATTCCGTATGTGACATCAGTGACTCGGAGCAAGATACAGTAGGGGCCTGTGTAGCGTGGTAGAAGTTTTTCGCACAACTCCACCCGGCGGGATGGGAGCCAGAGCAGAACGAGAGAGCCTGGGGCATAGTGCACGTCGCGGTGGCAACTGTTATAACGGGATTGCTGGGAGCCTTGGGAGACAGAGAGCCTGCCGCGAGCAATGTAGTGAGCGTCATTAGCGCGGGAGATGGCATCACGAGCGTAAGTACTAGCGGCGGCGTCAGTAGTGTGTAGCGATGTATCAAAGGGGAGTAATGGGTGTTGGTCAAAGAGCAGATAAAAGGGAGAGTAGACAGTGGTATCATGACAAGAAGAGTTATAGGCGAATGTTACAAAAGGTAGATTAATGTCCCAGTCCCAGTGGTCGCCAGAGACATACATTGATAACATATCTGTGAGCGTACGGTTGAGTCGTTTTGTGAGGCCGTTGGTCTGAGGATGATAGGCAGTGGTAAATTTGTGGCGGACGGTGCGCTCACGAAGTAGCTCGTCAACCACACTGGAGAGGAAGCAACGACCATGATCCGTGAGTAGTTCACGAAGGGCACCGTGTTGTAGTATCATGTCGTGGAGGAGAAAATCAGCGACCTCTGTAGCGCAGCTAGTCGAGATCGCGCGGGTAATGGCGTAACGCGTAGCATAGTCGGTCGCTATGGCAATTCATTTGTTGCCCGAGGCAGAGACCGGAAAGGGTTCAAGCAAATCAACACCGACATGGAAAAAGCGGGTCGGTCGGGATGGAGATTGGCTGCAGGTATCCAGAAGGCAATACGGATGGTTTTTTCTGACGCTGGCATAGCTCACATGTGGCCATATGATGCTGAACTGAGCTATAAAGACCCGGTTAGTAAAAATGTCGACACACGCTGTCATACGTGCGGGACACGCCAAGATGTCCAGTGGTGAGAGCATCATGAGATTGTTCCAGGATGATGGAGCTCAGATGTTTCGGAAAACGACGAGCAAGAGCTCTGTGCTATCAGGTCGCATATTGCGGCGGTATAGTGCATCCCCTTGGAGTACGAACATGGCGAGGGCAGGATGAGACTGGCCAGTAGTCAGACGGTTAATGATAGACCGGAGAGCAGAGTCCAAGCGCTGTTCGTCGGCTATGTGGGGAAAGGCCGTAGAGCTGGGAGGATGGACAGGGTGGCGGGACAAGCAGTCTGCATCTTGGTGAAGCCGACCAGACTTGGAAAAGGTGTATTCTTGCAACCTTAACACCCAGCATCCCAAACGTCCAGTAGGGTCTTTGAGTGAAGAAAGTCAGCACAAGGCATGGTGGTCCGTGATAACAGTAAAGGGCCCAAATAAATAAGGGCGGAATTTGGCAATAGCCCAAACAAGACCTAGGCACTCCCTCTCTGTGATAGAGTAATTTTGTTCTGCCCTATATAGTAAGCGGCTGGCATGCGCAATTACTGTGGTGCGGCCTTGGTGTCGCTGAGCGAGGACAGCTCTAATTTCGTGACCACTTGCGTCAGTGCGGAGTTCGGTAGGGGCCGAAGGGTTGAAATGGGCCAAGAAGGGTGGATTGGTGAGAGCAGCGATAAGTTCGGAGAAAGCTGCAGCTTGGTCAGGGCCCCAAGAGAATGGTGCATCTTTTTTCAGTAGGGCGGTGAGAGTGCGAGCAAGGGCTGCGAAGTTCTGGACGAAACGACGGAAATACAAACACAAGCCGAGAAAACTTTGAACATCACTCGATGAACGTGGCGTGGGAAAAGTACAAACGGCGCGAATCTTATGGGGTCAGGCTGCACACCAGCAGCATCCAATAAGTGGCCAAGAACTTTGATTTCCCAACGGCTGAAACTGCATTTCTCGGAGTTGAGTTGAAGGCCGGCGCAGCGGAATAGCTCGAGAATGGTAGAGAGGCAAGAGAGGTGGCTGTCAAAAGTGGACGAGAAAACAATGACGTCATCTAAATAACACAGACAAGTCGTCCACTTGAAGCTGCGCAGCAACGAGTCGATCATACATTCGAAAGTTGCAGGGCAATACAGAGGCCAGAAGGTATGACTTAAATTTGGTAGAGGCCATCAGTAGTGATAAACGCCGTTTTTTCGCGGTCTCGTTCATCGACGGATGTTCGCCAGTAGCTAGAGCAATCAAGTGTATTGTTGGCGATAGTCGACACAGAATCTCCAGCTCCGATCTTTCTTCTGTACTAGCACAACAGGTGACGTCCAGGGACTGTTTGAAGGCTCAATGATGTCGTCGGCTAGCATCTTGTCGACTTCACGTTGAATCACCTGGTGCTCAAAAAGAGAGACACGTTATGGTCGCTTGTGAATAGGAGCAGCATCGGCGGTGTCGATGCGGTGGGCTACAACAGACGTTTGGCCAAGAGGTCGGGTCCTAAAATAAAAAATGTCACTATATGAAAACAACAGCTTGCAAAGCATGTCGACCGAATTGGGTTGCAGGTCGGCCGCAATCATGCTGGAAACAGGATCACGGTGGGGAGACGACGACATAGGAGCGGTAGGGGCTGTGCGGGGTGCAGAGGGAGGGTCGGGAGTTAGGGCTGAAACTTCACAGTCGGTCAGCGAGGAAAGTTCAGCTAAATGAAATTCCGTCGAGGAGGACTTGGGTCGACAAACTGAAGCTAAGGACTGGGAGAGTGGTGCAATTCTGAGATATGTGTACGATGATGTGTGGGAGGATAGTGTGACGCTGCAGGACGACGTCTGTAATGGGGCCGTCACGTAGTCTCCGTCGGGCAAGGGGCGGGAAATGGCACATAGGAATGTAAACAACTTCAGGAGGAAGGCGGGAATATTTTGCTGAGCAAAGGCGAGGTGGTGTGGAGAGATCTTTAGAGCAGAGGGGAAGGTCCAGGCATAGAATGCTGGTTGAGCAGTCAATAAGGGCGGAGTGAGCAGTCAAGAAGTCAAGTCCAAGGATCAAGTCATGAGGGCATTCTTGAAGCACGATGAATAAGACTGTTGTGTGACGACCAGCAATGGTTACGCGGGCTACATATGCCAAGCACAGCAGCAGGGCTGCCATTGGCGAACGGTGGGCGAAAGTGCTGGCGTCAGGACTTTCTTCAGGTGACTACGAAACTGAGAACAGAGAGTTTGTCGCCAGTGTCACTAAGGGCAGAGACAGGAACACCATCCATAAAGACTTCGATAAGGTTAGATTGTGGAGCAAAGGTCAACAGAGGTTTTTCAGTCCGGGTCACCTCCGAGAGCTGCATCGTCTAGTTTTCCGAGAAGCGGCCGGCATAGGACGATGAAGAATTACGACGAGGAAGAGGAGAGCGGGAACGTCGGGTTTGCGGGGAATGTGACCGGCTGGAAACACGAACAGGTGGAACAAAATTAGCACGGGGCGGGTCAGGTTGGGGTGAGGAACGGCGCGGTGCAGACTCCACTGCGATTGACATAGTGGAATGGGCGTGACGGCAAGTACCAGCGGTTATGGCAGTGATGGGAGATATGATCAACACGGGAACAAGTGAAGCAGATTGGGCGATCGTCAGCAATACGCCAGTCATTAGGATTGTGGTAGTGGTATGAAGGCATAAAGCCAGAGTTAGAGGCAGCAGCGATCACAGGAAGGTCTGAGTTGGAGTCGATGGTGTCCGGGACGTGGCCAGTAGAGATGCCCATATTAGCAACCTCCTGGCGAACAACAGCCTGGATGAAGGATACTGTAGGCAGGGTGTTGTCCGTCAGCTGCAATGAGGAAACAGCGGGAGCCATGGCCTCGAGTTCGCGGCGGAAGATACGGGTCAAGTTAGTCTGGTTGAAAGGCTGACGGAGAGTAGGCAGGTCAGTACAAAACGAGCTAACAGCTATGTTCGGCAGGCGGTGAAAACAGTGGCATATGTGTTTTTGTTTTGCCTGCTCGAAGCACCAGCACACCTAAAGAACATAGTCCACAGTAGAACAGTCCTTGCACAAGAGGAGGTAGAAAGCGTCGTCGGCTATACCCTTTAGTATGTGGCCCACTTTATCTTCCTCATTCATGGCCAAGTCGACTTTTCGGCACAGGGATAGGACGTCTTGTATGTAGAAAATGTAGGACTCGGATGAAGTTTGGGCGCGACATGCAAGGTCTTTCTTGGCAGCAGCAAGTGGCGTCCAATGGGTTTGCCGAAGAGGCCGTGAAGCTTTTGTTTGCATAAGTCCCAAGATGTAGGCTCATCTTCATGGGTTTTAAACCAGACACGCGCGGTTCCGGTAAAATAAAATATGACATTTGCCAGCATGAGTGTTGCATCCCAGCTGTTGTGCTTGCTTACTCGCTCGTAGAGGGCCAACAAGTCGTCCACATCAACGTCGTCAGTCGCCGCCTGTGGACATGGTGACGGTACCAACGTGGCGTCCACTGCGGAGATCCAGCCTGTTGTACGGGATCGATTATTTCACTCCACCAAAGATGTTACAAGTGGAAATCACGCACCAGTGGTCAACACCACTCTGGAATCAATGAGCACCGCTTAACTGCACAACTCAACACTCAACGTCGTCTTCGTCCACACACACACACACACTTCGTTCTTCACTTGCTGAATGCCAGCGTGGTACACCACATAACAATATAAAGTCATGTGCCAAGGGCAAACCTAGAGTCTGTGTGCACTGTAAGAAACATGCTGCCACTTGGCAGAGAAAATATTGTGTTCCAGTCTATACAAAACAACTGATGCATTGCTTACACATTCTTTGCCCCTTCCAGAGTCTTCCTAATGTGACTATGGTTCTTGCACTGCTGTTATGTCTAAGTCAGGGGTTCTCAAACGTTTTTGCTTGGAGGAACCCCAAAAGCCTTCAAATAGTTCCAGGGAACCCCCTCTCCCCTCCCCCCCTCCCCCTCAGAGCCAGTCACATATCAGCTGCCGGGTCAAGACGGCTCCTGTGCTTGTTCTTCAAATAGGCGAGGGCTGAAAATGCCTGTTCACATGCATATGTAGTTGCAAAGGGAAGCAAAATGTCCACTGCCCTTTCAAAGAGGCATGGAAACAGCGGAGCAGTCCCCATCCAAAATTTCACCAAGCCTTCACCTCTAAATTTTTCTTTGAGAGCAGTGCTTGCCCTGAGCTCTGAGGATTCTCGCGGAACACAAGAAGACAGCCCGCGGAACACCTGTGTTCCGCGGAACCCAGTTTGAGAACCCCTGGTCTGAGTATATAACAATCTCGCCCAAAAGCTTGTTTTAATGTGCCTGTACACTGTCAAAAAACGTAGTATGCAAGGTGTGATGTTCGCCAGTGTAGTCTATATAACAAAGTGCCCATAGGTTTAATATTTCGTAAAATACTTTTCAAGTCAGGTGCGTGATATTAATGCTGAAAATTGTTTGTAATATAGACGTATCAACACTTAAGAGTAGCTCTTGTATGTATCTGGTGATTGCATGATTTATTTATTTGTTGTGTAAGCATGGGTGATTTCAACTGCCCAAAATGTGCTGACACATTTCACAACTTCTCATGACAAGAGTCAATCAAAAGAAGTGCAACTGAGATTGCAAAACTGGGCCGATATTCTGAGTTTTCATTGTTTTACAAACGTCGTTTTTGCTCCTTCCTTGTTGGCAGAAACACTGAAAGCGGATGTGTGTTTGGGTGAAACAGCGGTGACATCCGGTTTTGGCGTTTCTACCAATCAAGTGAGGGCACTTTCAAAACGGCGCAGATTTGGAATACAAGCTCTGGATTTGGACGTATGAGGTCTCGAAAATTTTTTTTACTGCAGCCCTTGTGTATTCCCCGGAAAATATTGACAGTTTTAACATGTTCTCTCCATTACATAATTATTGCAGATCGAAAGTGGTATATGCACACGTGAAGAAATTCATTCATGAAGACTGAATCAGGCTTATAATGATAGCAAAAATGGAAGTAGTGGCATGTCCCATTTGAGTCCACAGCTGCAGGGTTGAACACTCGGGTATGGCATCCGCATTTCAGAGGAGTGAAATGCATAAATCCTTGTGCACCGTATGATGTTGGTGCATACTAAGGAACCACAGGCAGTTTGTTCTAGTCAGTGCATAGCTTTAGGACGTTCAGCGCCTCATACTACATTGTATGATACCACAGAATTCGTTCACATATTGGAAAGCACTTGGTGAGAATGCTTGCCTGTGGCTGTAGTACTATTGTGATATACTAAAAAGCTCGCATCGATGGGCTTGTTGGCTGATTATTTCAGAGAACAATGGTGGCAGCTTACACCAAAGGCAGTTGCGCAGCGAACACGTTGATGAAAACAGACAACAAAACATCTCACTGTCCCTTTTCTTTCTTTGAGCTGCCATACTTCTTCCAGATGCTACATGCTTGCCATATCTTGCAGGTGGATTGCTGAAGTTTCATATGGTCATTGCTTAGCAGGTTAGAAATCAGTTACTGTATATAATGTATATATACATATCGGGTCTTTGTACAACTTTCTTGAATAAAGCTTTTGAATAAGTGTGCCATCGTGTGGAACTCTTGTGAAATGAATGTTATCTGCATTCAGTGTCGTCTTATTCGATGTGTGACAACATTCTGTTTGTTGGTAATGACACAAACTACAAATGTTTATTCAATGCTCTGGCAGTGTTAAAAACATTGTGCTCAGCCAGTGTGCCAAATACATACATGTGCTAGTGGCCACATACTTCCTTAAAGCAATCTTTTTACTGTGTTGCTTCACGGACATGGTAATTCGTGCAAAAACATTTGAATGCAGAGGACAGCAGTTTAATCAAAAAGGCTTAATTTAATTTAAAAGACAAGATACAACGAAGTTCGAAAGTCTGGATAAGAATTCCTGCATCCTTGCTTACATTGTTAAATGCAATAATTTGATTTTGCTAGTTTTTTAATGTGAACGTGTAAACTTTAAAAGTCGACTTTCGGCTGTCAGGGGATAATGTAGTGCTGCCTACCAAAAAATGTATTATGACATGAATTCTGCCAGCACTTGATAAATCATTTAGAATCGCTATTTCTTCATTTATTAGTTACAGCTTGAGGTCCCAATGTCACAAGTACAAGATTGCGATTCATACGAATGCTGCTATATATAATCGCTGCTTTCTAGCTTTAATTCATGCAAACTGGAAGCTTGACTGACTACAACTGGACAAACAACTATTATTGTGGGTCTCGCATGACCTTATAGTACTCACTTTTGACATTGCAACTATTACTTGGCAACCTGAAACTGCGTGGCAGAGGAAATTCAACTATAAATTATTTGCCGAGCATAGACAACCTTCACACTGTGAATCACGTGTACTAATAACTTACACATAATTCTGAAGCAGAAATGCACGAAGAAAAATTTGATGTTCCTGCTCCTTTAATGAGCCGCTTCACAACAGGTCCTTTTAGCAGTGCATGAAGCAAGAATAAGAGACTCGCTGTTAAGTGGTGAAGGCATCATGTCTATGCATTCGATTTATTGTCCTTTGTTCAACCACTATCCACATACTGAATCCAATAGAAACTTATTTTCCAATACAAAAGTCTCTGAATATAACATCAAGTATTTCTTCTGTGAAAACACGGCCCGTGATTTTGCCAATGTGCATGATTGCAATCCTCAAGTGCTCGGCACCTATAACAGAGTCCTGCTGCACCTCAGTGCTGAATAGCTTGAGGTGCTTCAAGCACAGCTCAAGATTCCTTCTGTGCCTTTCCTGGGTCACGACAGGGCTACACTCTGTTGGCTTGCCACACCTGTAAAGCAAAGCACAAGCAACAACTTAGCTACCATCTTGCCTGCTGCTTTGAATTTTACCCTCGTTTATACTGTGTGTTGCATTTGATCCAGCGACTAGAATATCTTGCATGACTGCAAGATTAGCTCATTCCTTCACTAATGTGATCTGCAAGGTTTTTCTTGTTTCCCCTTGTAAAATACTCCACATCTCCTATAAAATGCTCTTTTTCTCGGCACGTGTTCAACGCATTCATTTTGTTTTCGATTATAGCCATTGGAAAATAGCAGTTCTTTACCTACTCTCATGCAAAGCTGTACCAAAGGATGATGATGGCAATGTAATAAATGAAGATTATGACATCAAAAACAATTTCTAGACTTTTTATGCTGTTATATGTGTCACAGTTTCAGCATCAAACAATGGAAAATCACTCACAAGCTTTCAAGCTTAGCGCTGAGGATCTTTACCAAGTCAGCAATGCCTTGCAGAGTGGTGCAGGATGTGAAGCAGCTCTCAACAGAGATGCTCTTTGCTTGTTTCTCGACCGCCACTTTCTCATCAGCAGACAAAAGGTCTTGCTTGTTGAAGATGACCAGGCGCTGCGTTGCACACGACACTAGACCCAGCTGTTTCAGGTAGTGTTCAATAAAATCTGTCGTGGGTTGAATGTGAAGAAATTCCTTTGCATCCACCACTATGAGTGCCAGATCCGCATCAGCTGCCCTGGAAGGAATCTTATGTTCCACTTAACTGATATAAGCAGAATTTTTGTCTTACATTTCCCTGAATAACTGTATATTATATTCAGGACATGAGGCGTATTTTAAATTATGTCTTCTTTTAAAATTGTTTCATGAAGAGTTGTGCTCCTGAGGGCATTTTATACTGTGCATCCTTCCCGCCACATTATGTTTCGTTTCACCAATGGTACACTGTACCAGATCCGTATGGCAGCAGCCCCTCATGCCCCATCTACTATCGCTTTGGACTATATTTTGAAGTCACTGTCCTATGCCTCTGATATCTGCTACCCAGCCCATGCCCTCTCTGCCCTCTTAATCTGAGTGAGATTAGAGACCTCTTTAATGACTACATATCTCTCTGTGCTAAAGGTTGGAGGATGGTGTTTTCCAGTAACTATTTCACAGAAAAAGCCCCCCACAGTTTTTCTGACAAATATTTCATTAACAGGAGTTAGATTTAGCTAAGAACTCTCAGCCACAGGGGAAAAAAAGATAACTTGCTGTTGTTACCAGCGCTGGGCACGCAGTATTCCTTCTTGTTCAACTGGGTCATCACTGTTGCGAAGGCCCGCAGTATCAGAAAACACAGCAGGGTAACCATCAATATCCAGCGTGCTCTCAACCACGTCTCTTGTTGTTCCTGCCACAGGTGACACTATGGCCGCATCCCTCTGACCTGTTTCACATAGAGACAAAACCAAGCAGACATTACTTTTGATACTCGTCTTAACTGTGCAAAAATGGTATTTGTTTTTATGTGCAGTGAGATACACGAGAGCAAACATCCAATTGAACATCCACTCATTCATTGGTTTGTTTTCATTTCCTACTGGTTGGGGTTAGATGAGTGTTACTGTCATTAATTTTAAAGATAACAACACAAATTGATTAGTTCACAAGCACCAAGAAAAGCATCAAAAAAAGCTGTTTTGAACACATTTTGGCACCTTAATAGTATTTGCAGATTCAACACAAAACAAATTAAAAGATGAATTAAGGCCTCGACGATGCTGGCTCAATGCAAAAGGTCTGGGAATAGCAACACCAACTATAAGTTTTTTTGTTTTTTAGCCCAAAGTTTCAAGACTGACTCATTCTCTTCTTCAAGGGGGCTGAAAAATAGGCGAGAAGCACCAGGGCAAAGACTCAGTTTTCCTTTCATTGACATGTGATGAAGGCTGCTCACGTATGTGGAGGGGAGAGCCCCCAGGACCCTCTTCACAGTTGTCTTTGTGTGCTGGATATGTCATAACTTGATATCACACCTCTTAAAGGGCTGCGTTTCACGGCCAACATGCTTGCTTCTTCGAAGGCAATTTTGTGGTTGGTGTGCAGTTAGGGGGCTGCGCTCAATGCTTTGCAGTGCGAAACTCGAGGCACTTTGTCGAATGCCTTTTGCCATACAAATAGAAGATGGTGAGTGCATGGTGTCTTTCGACGTGGTCTCGCTTTTTATAAATGGTTTTGAACCCATCGCTGTTGCAGCAGTGAGACAGGCTCTTGACACGGAAGATCACCTCAGGACAAGCCTGCACTCGGAGGAACTTTGCTGGCTCTTGGCGTTCTGCCTGAAGAGTACATCTTTCTTCTTCCAAGCAGTATTCTACAAAAAGACGACTGGCATGGCACTGCGATTTCGGTGAGTGCTGCCAACTTGACGATGGGAGTCAAAGAACAAAAAGCATCGCAGTCATTCCGGAAAGACAACTGTTTCATCCTCTACAGTCTACACTGACGACTGCTTCCACAATCCAAAGAAATATGAAGTGGAAACCTTCCTGGTGTATCTGAACTGTGTTGAGCCCTCTATCCAATTCACAATAAAACTAGGAAAGGACAATGCTTTGCCATTCCTTGGTTTTCTCATGAGACGAGGGAAAGTGCTAAAGTTCTGCATTTATGGGGCGCCTAGATATACTGAACGCTATTTAAACATTTACTATCAAACACCCCATCAGCTTCAAGGAGTCTCCTGATGGCCAAGTCCATTTATTCCTTTTGAAGCGGAAAGAAAATAGAGAAGCCACTGTGCTTGCCGGTCTGAAGATGAACAGCTATGAGTGTGGTTTTATTCAACATGTTTTCCACTGTCAGGCCTGAAAATTAAGAAGAACAGCCATCATCGAAACAATGAAACGCACCCACACTGCGCTCCTGTATTTGAAGAACACAAACAAGGTTCTGGCACTCATTCTATGGAAATGCAACATCACCATTGCCCATAAGCCTGTTTCAACATTCAGCTGTTTCCCAAGTCCCAAAGATTGCGCTGCCAAAGAAAAAGCAAGACCGGGTGCCATCTACAAAATACCATGCTCTAAATGCCTTGTATCACAGATTGGCGAAACAAAAGGCCTCAGTCACACAATCTGATAACACACGAATGACGTTCAGTTGATGTACACCAAGCTCAGCTTCCTCGCTGAAAATTGTGGCCGTGCCGACCATGAAATCGCCTTCCAAGTGAGCATGGGGAACAGCCATCACATCAAGTTGTGGCATATTCAGCACACAACAGCGACCATTAACAAGGTTCCAGGAATTGTCCCCTTCACATACGTGAATGGCCTGCGTCATGTGTAGGGGTGTGCAAATATTGAAATTTTCTAATACGAATTTAATATTGATAACTGCAAAAAAATGCCTCTGAATATCAAATGAAATAATGAATACCTTGTCAGTGGAAAAAAAAAAATTAAAAATTAAGAAATAGCAAATGCTGCTTGTCATGTTTATTTCAGAATTCACACAATATTTGCAAATAAAATAAACTAGAATTGCAGGGAAGTGTATATAACCTCCTGTAAAATCCAGTATAAATTTAAATTTATAATTATACAGGATTCCATATACTGGTTTTGTGTATAGGAAGTACCTACATGAAACTGGGTGGTGCTGTCATATTTCTGCTGAACAAAGTAAACTCTCGTTAATCCAGCCCTCAAGAAACCAGCAAAAGATGTATGAGTTAACCGAAAGTTTTAATAATTTGAATGGGCCTGAAAACTGCTGATAACTGTTTGCATCAAAGTAATTTTATCCAGTGAGCACATGCTGATAATTGGCTGCATTTGAGATGAAGTTAGACGATGATTTTCCCAGATTCATCAACTACTTCTCTATGCGCATACTGTCGGGAAGGTCCCTCTTCACAAAAAGGACCCGTCGTGTTTTGAGAATGCTTCACTGCACAGCCGATGTGGTGAAGCATTGCAGTGAAGCATGCAAAAGAAATTTCGAATATTCACACACTACTAGTAGTGGCGTCGCTAGGGTCACCCACACCCAGTGTGGAGGCGCGGCGTGGCACCCTCCCCACCTCCCGTGCCTGCATTTTAAGCACTGAATCGCAACTTCCTTTCTATTTCCTCTTTCCTGAAGGTTTACTTTGAAGTCAAATTTTCTTTGCACTCAACCACGCAGTGCGAGTGAAGTAGCATTTTTTTTTTTCTTTGTAACTCTAGGATGCAGCGATCGTGCCCAACGAGTGGTAATTCAGATATACACCACGTCAAAAGCACATATTTCCGAGAAATGCAGTGAGTGTCTCCAGGCTCATTTTTTTTTCAACCCTTTTTAATTTTAAAAATGACTGCCTTTTTCAGAGCAAAAAAAAAAAAATGGTAAGAACCGCATAATGTTCTGCGTGAACACCCTTGGGTACATTCACTCTCAATTCCCCTTTTAAAGCACCTGGCCTTGCTAAAGGTGTCCTTCTCATTATTATCATTTTTTTTTTCTAGTCGGCGCATGGTGTTCAGACCAATTGCCATTCCATTGAGCAACAGGCATCCCATGCCTTTCGGCGTTTTTGAAAGTGGGAGGCATGCGAGACTGGGCAGAGGAGCGAGAAAGGCACAGGAGATAAATGAACAAGACAAAAGACTGCCACAGATATACTGCAGCGATCATCGCTTGGGAAAGGCCCCTTCCTCCCTCTCACTGCCAAGCTGCACCCCTTTGAGTGCTGCACCCGGTGCGGACCGTACCCCCCCGCACCCCCCTCGCGACGCCACTGCTACTAGTCATGTGGCAATGCAAGGAAAACAGAGGATGGCTGCTGCTTGCCTGTTTCTCAGCCTCCGATGAAGAGACTGAATTGGTTTCGAAACACTGGACTGAAATAAAAAAATTTGGTTGATGTTGCTATATCCTGATTTTCAATTTTTATCCAACCAAAGGAACATCCACGAGGATGTTCTGATTTCAACATGTGTATTGTGCACTCCAAGAAGCAAATGGGGTATTCTGTATTCCAGGCACCGTGCTTTCTTTTTTTCTCTCAGTATTGTAGGTGAGTAAATTGTAGTGAACTCACTTTGCAGTTGCCTACATCATTTCATGGTTGCTTCAAGCCTTCATAAAGTGTTAAACAGGATGCGCTACTTGCGGAATATCAAGCACATGAAGTCAACTGGTTTTAACAAAGTTTCAGGGTTTTAAGCTTTTTAGGAAGTAAAATGGTTAGCACCACTAAAACAAACAAAATATTTTGGACTCTGGGGCAGTCAAAGCATACTTAAGGTTTTCAGTGGTCACATCAAACTGCCAAAATTATAGGAGAAATTCAAACATTATATGCTTGATTTTGAGGAGCAGTTGTAGGAGTGCAGCAATGACTGTATGTAACAAAGCCAAGTATAGTTGCGTAAAGCCACACTAGATTGCACTATTCAAAACATTTTGTGCTGCTACTCTTCGTGACAGAACAAACTATCATTTACATTTTTCATAAAGCAAGTGTCCACTTAACGGCGAGAGTGACGACGTTAATGTGCTCTACACGACTCAATGTCACTCACACAGAGCATTGAAGAGACTGCTTTTTCCCACATTTGTCCGTCCGATGATGGCAACTTTTACACCGCCTCGTAATCTTTCTCCACGTCGCCCATCCAACAAGTGAGCCTGGATCTCAGTGGCTAGCTTTTCAGCCTGGGCTGCAGCTGGAATGTCCTTCATTAGAAATTACTGCAGAGGACTGGTCAGTGGGGTGCAATACCAGAGCATAGTATGGCTTCTTCGATGCCCTGGTCCTCACTGAAGTCAATGAAGGCTTCAACCTTTGCCAGGCACTGAAAAATATGAAGATAAAATGAGAATAAGGTAACGTTTTGCAAACTTATTCATGCATAACACAGTTATATGAATGAATCTTTTAAGTACAACCTTGAGATAACTTGAGACATATATTTTGTGCATTTGTGTAACAAAATTCAGCGAGCACAGTGTTTGGCGCGATTTCTCTCACTCTGAAAGTACGGCCCCACAAAGTGCATGCAGTTCACATAATTACACAAAAGTCGGATTCATATCTCTTTCATTTATGGTGCATGTTCTAGGCTCATGGTGATAAAAAAATTATACTTATTTGCTAGTTAACCACTGCAAAGCTGAGAGAAGGCAAGCTAAGCAGTTAGAAGACATGTAAGAAGTGTGACGGTGCGTGGGAATGACGTGTCTTGAGAATGATCAACCAGAGGAACAAAATTACTGTGCATCACGCTGGTACAGCTGTGCATCTCGCCTTCATCTAAGCTCTAAATCATTAATAAAGCACAGGAGGAAAGCAAATGAAAGAGAGACATTCAAAAGTTAACTCGCGAATCTAACAATAACCCGTGCTTCTAAATAAGCCCTCCTTTGAGGATACTACCTATAGCTAGTATCCTTATAAAGGCTAAAGGTTGCCTTTATAAAGGCAACTTTTAGCACCCATTTTCAAAGCATCAAGCACATTATTTTTGTTAATCCTCAAGCAGATAGCACATACTCACTCGGGAGGATTCACCAAAAACTTTTCAGGTGCATATTTACATGACCAAAAAATAAATAAATAAATAAATATATATATATATATATATATATATATATATATATATATATATATATATATATATATATATATATATATATATATATATATATATATACGTTAAGAAGTGAAAAACAAAAAGTGAAAAATTAATGACACACAGATATGCAAACACACGCAAGCAGTCATATTGCAAGTGGAAGTGCAACATCATGAGGTCTGCAGTCAAGTAATATAGGATAATTAGCAAGGCAGTCAATTGAATTTCAGTAAGGAATTTTAGATGGCAGGACAAGCTGACCTATGGCTGTACCGAAGTATGGTGATGCCAAATGAAAATAAGAGGGAATTTCTCAAACGAAGGCCTAACTGTTGCTATGGCTCCTCCAATTGCCTTCTCAATGCCTTGAAGTGGAGCAAAAACTGCAAGAAATGATCTATTGGTTCCTGTTCACCACAGAAAGTGCAGAGAGGAGAAGTGTCAAACCAGAACTGCGCAAATAGAAATTTAGGCACGGGATACAGCAGCACAGCCTCATTAGTGAGACCTCAGTCTGCCATATCTGAAATAATTTCTTGCTCCATGAATATCTTGGTGATGATAAACTTGAGATCTTAAAAGATATCCAGCATACTTTATAAAGTATGTCTCTGAAACTTCACTGCAGTGATATACGCTGTAGTAATGAAGTTAGACCACTGAAGGACACCTTTGACAGGCTATTAGCAACTTCAATTAATGTCACACTCAAACGTGTAGAAAGCAGTGAAAAGGCATTTAAGGTGGGAGAGTCGACAGGTGAAGCAAGGAACGAGTACAAAGACAGAGTCAGTAATGACTGCCGCTGCCAAGATAGAAGGGTCTAGTTTGCATATAGTTGTCCTGTCACTGCTTCTCCTCTTTATGGAGGTGCCTGCTAGATGGCCTCCTTAAACAACTTGGCCATAGTTTGTCGACTGGGGCCATTGTTTCCTTTGAACCCACTACAATCCGCCACAGCAACAGAAATGTGCACTCGACTATTTAAAAGCTCCCTTTAGAAATGAAACGGCTCCTAATCTGAACTCTTCCTGAATTCCAACTTCATTCTGCTCATGCTCAAAATTCCTCTGTACACCAAGACACTCAAAATTTGGCACATATAGCTGGCATCACATATTCAGTCACATATGGTAGGAGCTGACCTGTTCACAGTTTTTCGGCCATTAACCTTCATTTTCTTCTTTTTTTTAAATAATGCTTCTGAGTATATTTCAGTCACCGCCTGTGTCTTGGCCAATTTCTCATAATGGGTAAGCACCATCTTTTCATTGAGGATAGCGATATTACAGACTAATAACGTCTACCATCTTGAGGTCGTGTGTCCACTGTTCATAGAGCTTGCTGAGGCTTCCTTCCATCTGTGCAAGCGCCTGGACCCTCTGTGCTTCAGTCTCAGCTCGTAATAGGTCTGCTAAGCCTTCAATCTTTGCTAAGTCCATTTTGCCATTCAAGAATGCCCTGAAAGAAAACAGATGTATGTGTATATATATATATATATATATATATATATATATATATATATATATATATATATATATATATATATATATATATATTGAAGGACTGACCATAGTTTATAAGTACAGGGAATGTGGAATGGTAAACCCTCACTGCATGAATTTTCTTTTTGTGCCCAAAAAAATTAGTGCGCTCCATTCAAGATGCAAATGCCTATATAAACCTCTTCACTTTGAGAAACCCTATGCAGTTGCAACTATTTTGTGAAATATTGCCGTTTATCATTTTTGATACACCATGAAGACAGACACTATCTAAAGAAATTATGGCTGTAGTGCTTGGCATCCATCTACAACTGTTGTATTTCCTGCAACGCTTTCACAACGCAAGGTGTTGGCGAATTTTTTTTTTTTTTCAATTATAAAACACCACAAAGCGCCGAAAATTACCCCCAACTGCATGGTGTATCGTACCTGATACACGAGTAAATACCGTTATCACAATGTAGTCTGAAGGATTATTGCGCAAACGTTGTTATAAACGAAGTAAATATCGAAGATGCCCTAATAATTTTTTTCGAAGCACTACTTGCAGTCAGAATGAAGAAAATGTTCCCTCTACCTACCGAATTTCCGCAATAAGTCCATTATGTGACCCTTTTCCCAAGCATTTCACCCCTGAAGAGCCAAGCCCCAGGCCGGAGGAAAGCTTGTACCCATTGAAAAACCGGTGGGTAACCGGCGGCACCAGGGATCGAACCCGGTACCTCCCGAATGCGAGGCGGATGCTCTACCACTGTGGCAAGAGCGCTCCTTACTGAACTACTTCCTTGCACATTTGCAATTAGAATAACTAAATAACTCATTCCAAGGATTCAGTTACTGCGCGCACATATATTTCGGAGAGTATACACTTAGTAGCAAATAGATCAAATTTCTTTTCTCGATGTTCATAACAATATAGCACGAATTAAATTTACTGTACCATATATGATACACTATGCAGTAAGTATTTATTAATCTAAAAGACAGTTCGCCAACAAATAGAGTACCTCTTAGTAAACTCGCCAGGCTCTGCCTGTCTCACGTTTTCGATGCGTGCCAAAGCACCCAGTACTGCGTTAACAACAGCGAGGCCTCCATGAATGTGCAATTCGCAGCAATCTTCACCGGTGTAACTGTGAGGTGCTGCACAGCAAAATAAATACAAAGCATGAACTAAGTGCGCATGCACCGGCACTTACGCGTTACGCGTCAAGTTATACATATCACAGTGATGCCAAGTTTTTCCCGCCGTCTCTCTTATCCTTCTATATAATTATGTTGTATCAGAAACCTACATTTGGGGTGAAAACTAGAAAATTGTTCATACAAGGAAACCACAAAACAATGGCAGTGTCGAGATGAATGCCCGAGCAAGGATGCACCAGCTTTCGCAGCAACGCTTTGCGCGGCGGCGGCTGCTTCAGGTTGGCTATGCGTCGTAGTACAGCTGTAGCTTGCGGTCCAGATACTCTTACTGTGGCAAGAGCGCTCCTTACTGAACCGGAAGAAACTGCAAAAATGGTCGATATCGACTTTGTTCTTACAAATGACGAGATATTTCGAACGCGAAGATACATCTTTGCCAAGCTTTGCTGCGGATAGCACGCACTTTTCAAACTTCGCCTGGCTTCGCTTCTTTTGGCTAGGTCGGCTAAGTGACTAGGTTTATTGGACATTTCGTGTAATCCGGCGAACATACATTCTGCTTTAAAAAACATTTACGTCGTTTTGTGTGTTAAACGTTTTCTTGTAGTAATACGTTAGGAATGATTTTTTTACATTTTGGGAAGTAATACATGCGCAACTACGCTTTTGTTTTACTTGCGTCTTGTGGCTACACCACGGCTACACCGCTGGCAGCGGCATTTCTAGATCGGAAGAATCACCTGTGGCGAAGCTCACTGCCACTTCGAAGTTTGTCTGATCTTTTGATCCGCGCTTCAACTTATTACACGGAAAGTTAACGCCATCGTGTGCACCATGAACCAAAACGGCGCCGGCGAAAATGGCAAGGGGTACGTATAATTGTGCTTGCTAGTTTGTAGTGTGCGCCACTTTTGGCGTATGCTAGGACGTAGAGGTCCAATCCGCGTTGCAAGCTAAGTAGTTCTTGCATCCAGAAATTATTCACAGTAGGATGGAGTGCGAACGTTTTGGTAGTCGGGTGCATTGTTTGCGTTAACGGTGCGTCTTCGGATGCACTAGGACTTTGTTGAAAGATGCCTTACGTGTATCCCACACCACACACCGTGATCCAACAACAGCATTTCGTAGTGGCAACGTACCGTACTTATGAATGAATCGCTTATTTTCGCACTATTTTTGACGCTCAGACGACGTGCGATCATAAAAAAATCGTGTAAACGCGAATCAACCGCTTCGTACCGATCTTGGCGCCGTTAGTGAACGTGCGACGCCTCGTGCGCACGCGCATTGGCGTTGCTATCATTAGTCCTACGCGTTCCATGCCGGCTCCCACAGAAGCTTCGTCGACTATGAATCGGTATTTTTATTCAATATCTAGCATTACTTCAATAATTGTTTTCGAAGCTAAAGACCTTTCTAAGTGTCCTGAGCCAATTCTTGTTTGAGATGTGCCCTTAGCAACTCGGATTTTTTTTTTTTTTTCGTTCGAACCGGTTCTGCCGGCTCTTATAAAGGTTTCCCCGAGGAACAATGGAAAGATGTGGCGCCATTTTAATGCCATCTGCGCACGTTGGCACCCTACTGTTTATCATCCGCTGACGCTGTGAATGTCAAAATTCAGGCGCTTAAGTAATCGGTTGATCGCAGCCGTCTTTAAGCAAGACGCTCGTAGCTGCGCTGACGTGTCGTATCCGCTGGCTTTCTTGAGAAATTGGGAAGGTGCTGCTGAAGCATTCGAGAAATCGCTCGCTTGGGGTGGATGCTTTATGTACTCAGGCCTGGAACACAATTCGCTTTTTTTCCGCATGATAGCGAGTTGAATAAAAATTATTGTTTCGCAGCGTTTTATGATTGCCAGTTTCCGAGAAAGAGCCGCGCTTTTGCATTCAAGGTCATGTTGCTCCTTTCTTTTAGCCGACGGATGCTGTAAGAGCCGAGGTGTAAAAACTCGCCAAAGCCTGTTTGCAAAGAAGGAAAATTGACGATGCGCTAAACCGGTTTCTTTTTCTTTTACTTGTACGCAAGGCGTTAAACCATTTCACTGGTTATTTAATGGCTTTTGCGCCACTAGAAAGTGCGTGCTTCACTAGCAAGTCTCCAGCCTGTACACTTTAGCCACGGATAGGCTAAGCTATGGTTGGTTGCTTTAGTTATCAATTTCATGAGAGGCTGCGGTTTCCTTCATCACAGTTGGTTTCCTGCAGCCATGCATCCCAGCCTGCTGTTGGGAGAAGATTCACTGGTCGAAGTTAAAAATGTTCTCCATTTCCTAAAGAATGCAAAGTTCCAGAACAAACTTTAAGAAAAAAATCCCCCCCCCCCCCCCCCCCCGCACACATATACACACCAGTCCTTACCCACAAAATAAAAAACCTTGTTCCTGGCACATGATAGCCTGAGTTGCTTATGCGCTAAAAAAAAACCTATACAATACAATACTTTTAATATTTCTTTTTTTTATAATTGTGACATGACATGTTAGATCTCCAAGTTAGTTTTGGTTCCGTTTCCAGTGGAACTGTCATGAGGAACCTAAAAGCCCATTTTAATTATGAATACCAGTATAATGTGACTGCACCTCATCTGTTAACAGTTGAGGAATTTAAATTCCTTGTTTATGAACACAGGGTTTGTGTTTTCAATGGTAATCAATCAAACATGTTACGGTTACCTGTTAGTCTGTCTCCTTTCTAGTGCTGAATCTTTTTAGTTGTTCCCTTTTCCTGCTGCTCCAACTGGCCCACCATGAAACATTTATTATTATTTTTTTTTGTCCAGGGGTTACTACAGGTCACGGTCTCGGTCTCCAGTTGACTACGACAGGGACCGGGATTCAAGCCGAACCCGCAGAAGGTCAGATGCACGCCCAGAAAGGAGGTCTCGTGCACCATCAGACCGACGTGTGTATGTCGCCAACGTGCCTTTTGATTGCAAGTGGACAGACATCAAGGACCTGTTTCGAGACAAAGGTGTGTGTTAAAATAAAATTGTAGAAAAGGGTCTTCAGTGCATTAATGCTAGCTGCATGCAGTTGGTATACTAATCTCCAAAAACAGTTTGTATACTAACGTTTGAGCAAACAATTTAGCTCGAGTTTAGTTTTCTCCAGAGGAATGCTGCTTTGCTAGTTGGTGGCCTGAGACTACTACCAGAGTCCTTCAATGCTTACTGGTCACGAAACTCCTCCGTAACGCTATAGGAGAGTTTCATATATCATCTGCAGCTGGCGCGGCACCGCTGGGCAGTGAAGGGCATTATTCCAGAAGCTGGGTGCTGTTGTGACCGAGGATGAAGCTCGTTAGCCGTTCATTTAATGATGAATTCTATGTTTACTGTACTTTTTTTGTATTCGGGTAATGTAATTTATGTGCGCAGGAGCATTTCGAGTACATTTTAAGAGTCTGCTTGCCATTCAGCTAAAGAGGCACGACCGAGAAAAATCTCGCTGGTTCCCTGCCCCCAATGAAACAGAGCTGATGAGGAAAACGAAGCGGGCATTGATGAGGCAAAAAATAGGTGGCTTAAAGCGACTGGCTAGAAAGAACATCGATAAACATTTTGAATGCTTCAAAGTATTCTCCCAAAGTACAGCTCCTTGGAACAAAGGCAGCGATTTGTTATTAATTTTTTTTAAGTGGCCTTTTTTAAAATTCTTGGGCTGCTCGAGCCTCGCGTGACGGGTGAGATTTGGAGCTATTCTGCAATGACTACATACACCACACTACAGAGAGCGACAGGCTGCCATTAGCTGCAGCCACGACGGCTACTATGTCATGGACACACTTCGGTAGCTGCGAAAGTCGTCTGCTCGAGTGCTGCATGCGCTGCACGCATGACCCCCTGAACTTAGCGCTTCGGTTCACGACGTTAACCGAGATGGTGGCGACATCTGACTGAAAGTGCGCGTCTGCGCCTGAGCGCGAAAAGCGCACGAGCTGATCAGATTCAACATCATACCAATTGTACACTTCTGCTTGAGATCATATTTCAGGAGCAGCACATAAAATAGGCGACGTCAACCTTCATGTACCGACTGACGGTGCAGCAATGCCCTCCGCGAGCACTCCGGCCATGTGCTGCTCCCTGGTTTTCGTGAGGCCTTGTTTGTTTTGCATCGAAGCCACGACAGACACCGTTCTGGAATCTGCTGCTTTGCTGCATCTCTAGCATAGCTGCTCGCATGCTCCCGTGCGCGATTTTTGCGTGTAGCTGCGAGAATCGGTGACAACCTGCGCTGTCGAACTGCATATGCCGAGCTGCTTTGCTATGTTTTGGCCGTTGATTTGGCTCGGACGATGCATACACACGAGATAAAACACGCGTGCACGTTACACACTGGCACTTCCTAAAAAATATACAAAATGACCTCTAAAAAAAAAAAAAAAAAAAAAAAAACCTACATTACTCTTTTGTTAATCTCGGTTCTTATGGTTGGCGTATGAGTAATTTGTGCTCACCTGTAATCTGATATCTAAACTTTGTAGCTATCTCTTGAAATGATCAGCCCGTGCTCATGCTGATGTGTACATTCCATTCGTTATGCAATGCAAGAGATGCCTCTCACCATCATGAAAGCGCTTGTTCTGGCTAAAATCGACGACTGCATGCTTGCACGCATGCAACTCTCACTCTGGTCTACCAGCATCCATGCAGAGTCATTGCTATTGCGTCAACTCCACAAGGAGACCGGCTGCCGTTGGTCAAACTGCAGAAGACGGTACCAAGGCTACAGAAAGGGGTCTTGTAGAAAGCTGTACTCGGCAGCAAGGCTACAGAAATGGGTCTTGCAGAAAGCTGTACTCGGCAGGAGTGCATGCTAATTTGCGTTCAATGGGACAGGGATATGAAGGGAAGTGCTTCTCCGCGGCGGCTGTCGGTGTGGACAGCGGTCTCCCTACCTGCGGGCATGCGCTCGTGTGCGACAGCCCAATGGCTACTGTCGAACGCAATTCCTTGAGGTCAGGAAACTGCAGAAGCGACGGCCGAGGAACACACGAGACAAGGTTGAAAGCTATGCAAGCGCAGCCTGGAAGGGAAAGGCAGAGTCCGGTGAGCGCGTGGGTGTGCCGGGAAGACTGGCGCGACAACCGCAAGTCTGCTGAGTGTCACTTGGTGACGTTTCATGGTCGGGGTGAAGTTCCCGAGCAGTTTTCTTAGTTTTTTTTTTTCTGGTGCCTCGAAGTGTTGAGTTGAGGGGAGAGAGGAGCAGCATTTTTAATCGCCTGTATCTCCAGCGTTGAGGAAGCTAGCTGAAAAATTCTTGCAATGATTTGACTTGTGAGGGAGTACCTATCACTCGACCGATTTACTTTACCTCATTTTAAGCATTAATAGTCTCTTTAACCTCTGCCTTTAAATATGTGTAATTGAGACCCAAATAACTTGCAACGGACAACTAGACAAAGAGGCTCTGCAGTATTCGAGAGTGTGATTTCGACGGACGGCAAAAATGCTGGAGTGATCCAATCTGGCAAGTTGCTGAAAGCAGCGGCAGCTGCAGTTCTTCGTCACTTGCGGAGCAACGGTTGCCGTACAAGCTCCTCCGCGAACCGATTTAAAATGAACTCTTGGTCACATTGTGTAAAGTAGATACGTTCAGCATCCAGGAAGTGCCAGTCGCACACGGCGCCAGTGCGTTTTGTTGAGATTACGCTCGCATTCATTGTGGCTGCCGGCAGATTTATCGTGCTGTGAACAGTCAGTGAAGCAACTATTGGCAAAGTGGGTGAACTATTAATTTTACACCACATAAACAGCAATATCTGCTTGTATACAGCTAGTAAACTGCTGCAGCTCCTTGTTGCAGTCATAGTCATCGGCGTGTTCTTGGGAAAATTCCGCACACTCTCGAGTAGTGCTGAACTGCATGTTATCCCGAAGCACTCGGTTTGTGAATTCTCGGGATATTTGCGAAACAGAAGGCAGAAAAAAAGCTTGCAGCCGAGATCAAAATCCGTGGCAGCCGTAGCAGACGGTCGCTGCGGCTATGGGTGGGCTCAAGAGAAAACGGACGCTGGTATTGGTTGACGTGTGACCAGCAGGGCACCTTGCTGGCATGCAGACTGCCCACCACGTGACTGCTCCGACCTCAATGACGTGTTGCCGACAACAACGTACGCTGTCATCGGCACGCCACGGACCATCACCGAAGTGTGACAAGGGCAAGGACAGCACAGAAAATGTGTTTGCTGACTATCTGCTAAACAATATTGGCTGATGAAGAACGGTTACCGTGCCTTCAGCATAGCAATCACACTTCAGGTGTTAAGCTATGGACTGCAGTGGTGTTTTCGCTCGCGCGCTGTAAGTTTCGAGGGTAAAGTTTGAGGTCGGAGAGAGCAGATTGTAGTTAGATAACAAAACTGCTTGTGCTTCATGTAATGAGCTTCAAGTGTGCTGTACAATGGTATAAATTTCGTTTACAGTGGAATTTATACTCCGTGGTTTGTTCCACACCCGACGTCTGCTGCGGTTAGGTATTTTTATATCATTAGTGTTTAGTCCTCTTCTCTCCTTCAATTGTCTGGTAGAGAGCACATCCTTATGTTACTTAATATGGCAGTCGCGAGAGAGTTCGAATGTTGTAAGTGCAAATGCAGCTCGAATTATAATAGTGGCCGGTAGCTTCGGTGCGGGCTCAGTGCCCATCAGTTCACAGCGGCCAGAGCTGACCCTACATCAAACTTCGGGTGGAGTTTCGTGACCAGAAAGGGCATTGAAGGACTCTGCTACAACCATAATGTTGGCTGCGGCTCTGGTTTGCCTTTTCAGAAAATGTGTTGAGGGCTGAACTCTGGCTGTTTGTGAATGACAGGGCAGTGCAGGGTTGATTACAGCACTAGCCACCTGGCATATTGAAGCTGTAAGTGCCTGTAGCCTTTGCCTCGTTTATGTTCACAATGATATGTCATCTTAATTGACTTGATTGTTTTTATGTAGGATGTTTCAATGAAGACTCGGGAATGAAAAATAAAAATAAAAATTTGTTGCATTTGCAAAATAGGCTTTGTGTTCTACACTAGATAAAGCATGATGTTCTGGTTGTTGCAAACAGGTCTGTGCCTTTCCTTTCTCTTACAGTTGGAGATGTGTCTTATGTTGAGCTGTTTGAAGATGAGAATGGAAAATTTCGGGGATGTGGGTGAGTACATTGGAGGAGGCATTTCTCATGTAGGTCTTCTTTGTTTCTAGCTGCGGAGTACCTATTACATGCCTGCCAACGCTTCCGAAACGCCCGGGAGGTTTCTGATTTCTTACTGTGCTCTCCGATTGTACTACCAGAGCCCTGTATCTCATGGAAAGTTGCCTCTGATGGTTTAAGAATGGTTTTTATGAAACCACACCATCAAGTCTGGGAGAGCATTGTAATGGTTATGGCATGACCATCAATGGCTGCACTAGCACCATCAGCATCATTGGCGAAGGAGCTGATCAAAGTCAAATCAAGGCAAAGCCAAAGTAGCAGTCGCTGATTGCATTTCATGTTTGCTGTTGCAGATGCTTATGCTTGTCGGTTAGCTAGGCTGTCTGTCTATGATGTACAGTGCAAGAATTCTGGTATGCTTGAAATGTTGCTTGAAAGCCCAAGAAGAGGAATTTGCAGAAAAGTTTGGGATCTCCTAAATTTTTCTATTTCGTTACTTCGAGGAAAGGTCAACCTTTTGCATTTTGCCCTACCTATGGATGCTGCCTCACATTGTGAAGAACGTAATTTGAAGCATACACTGAACCTAGAATTGAATTCCGCTCATCAGTATGCAACACAACCCTCCAGCATCTGCTGCTGATGGAAACACAACAAGGTGGTCAATCTGAACTATGCTTTGAGCAAAATTATTGGGCTGATTTTTCAAGTTAACAAAGTCTGCAAACACTGCCCAAAACTGTGGGCGACCTCCACTCCCCCCCACTGCCGTTATTGGCACAGGTATTCTGGCGAAAGCCTTTAATGGCTTATGACTCTCCAGCTTGTCCATGCGAGAAGCGTCCGCAGGATTCTAGACTGTCTGATCATTACATTACGACAGGTCATCATGTCTCACTGGGCAATTCACACATATACGAAGCTGACCCCACCAGGCGCCTTTCATTTGATACTTCCTCGAATGCTGCACCACACAGCATACAGATTCCGCGAGATAACTTGGAATTCCACTTGTTGATCATCCTGATGATGTCATTGGCAAAATAAAAATCTAGTCTCCACCGGGAATTGAACCTCCATCTCTCGGATCCCCAGCCGAGCGCTTTAGCCAACTTCACCATGCCTGGGATCGTAAAACGCACATAGTGTTGCTCCTTGTCTACTGTGAGAATTAAGTGGGATTCTGTGAGTGACAGATATTGTGCCTTTCCTTTTCAGTAAACCAATTTTAGTACGCCCGGGAGCTTTGATGCATTCAACGGAAGGCAGGTTGTGTTTGATGAGGGGTGCACGATGTACCGTGTGCCGCAGCAACACTCAGGGCAGCTTGCCAGGCTGCCTTGCCGTACATTTCGATGGGATGTTATGACATTTACGCAAATGTGCTGTGTGACGTTTTCTTTTTGCAGGATTGTGGAACTCAAGGACAAAGTCTCTGTGCCCAAGGCGATTGAGGTTCTCCATAGATACGAAATGAAGGGCCGCTTCCTGGTGGTTAAGGAGGTATGGTTTCATTGTTTTGAAAGCAAGTTGAACATTTCGCTTGGTCGTTACTGTGGGGTAGCATTGAGCATCAGTGCTTGTGCCCGCCAGGGGCTTTGTGGCAGTTCATAGTGCCAGGGCTGTGAACCTAGTTGGATATGTATTTTGTTGGAGGTGAAATGTCAGTGCCTGCTTGCCACTAAGATTATTTTGTAAGCTTTAAGGGCTGGAAAGCAAAGAAGAGATGTCCACTATGGCACTTCGTAGATAGATGCTTCTTTGGCTTTAATTTGCAGATATTCAGGGATGCCAGAACAGGAAAAGTGAGGAGGTGGCTTGTAGGGTACTCCACTTTCTGCCCCACTGATTTTTTTTTTTTTTTTCAAATCCACGTTTTTCCGAGCAACGGAAAACATCATTCCAATATCTGTACTACAGTAAAACCTCGGTGATAGGAATTCGGTTCATGCGAATTTCTGGACGATACGAATTGGCGAAATTCCCCGGCAAATTTCGGATGGTCCGAGCACTCTCCCAAATGCGTGAACTGCTACCGCAACCCTAAGCACTACGCACTGTTCGCACATCGTTGATTCTGCGATCGGCAGCCGCGCTGTATGTACGAATCACGAGCAGTTTGCGGTGACGCGTGGTGCGCACCTCACAGACGTCGCGATTTTCTGTCGGGCTCACTTTGCGAAAAGCTTTCAGCGGCGCATGGGTCACAAGCCGCAGACGTAGCAGCTGGCGGCGGCATACGCGGTGGCTGCGCACAGACCGGACATCGCTGCCTCCGCGATTGCGATCCGGGAGCAGTTTGCGGTGCCGCGTGGCCTGCATGTTGCCATCTCCAGTCATGCTGTACGTGCCGCGAAAAGTAAGCGGAGGCGGGCAGACCGCGCATTGCCGGCATTGCGATCGTTATCCACGCCGTGGCGCCGGGCGCGCACGGGTCGCACGTCGTGGACTTCGCGACCGCTAGTCACACTGTACGCATCGCGAGCAGTCTGCGGCGGCGCAAAAAGTCCGCGGAGGCACGCAGCCCGCGCGTCGCCGACGTAGCGATTGCCTGTTACGCTGTGTGCGCCGCGAGTGGCGAGCTGTGACCGCGCGACCGTAATAAACCTCGGACGTAAACAGATATGCTCGACTGCTTTTCCTATGCTTCTGCATTTTTATTTTAATTCGTTGTGATGATAAGAATTTTTTCGTGACCCCAGGAGATTAGTATCACCGGCGTTGTACTGTATATTGACCGTATACTGGTTCTACGTTGTACTTGAAATTGTAACACCGTACCAATATTGGGCAAATGGCTTGTGCTGCCTGGGTTTACACAAGCTGAAGCACCGCAGGACTGGCTCGTATCAAATTATTGAGGAATTCCTCTTCTCAATGGTATTAGTGACAATCAACATTTAGGGGGGTTTCACTGACGCCGTGCTTCCAGGCGGCGCTAGTGTCACGCGGTCTAGAGCGCCATTTTCGCGGTCGCTGGTCGCATGCCCAAAGCTCTTGCTCGCAGTCTCACATTCGCCATGGGATAGACATTGTCGGAACTGACCCACAAGGTAATTGCACAGTGTTAATTGTGCCCGCGACCACCTTTGTACGTGGAGCTTTCCGAAGAGCTCACAACAAGACTGAGAGCGGAATGACTTCGGCATATAAATTGCAAAGGCTTGGACAGTCTAGTTATAAAAAAAAATAAAAAAAAAAACGCTCGACTGCGGCAACACACTTTTGGTAGCTGTAGTGGACTAGCTGCACAAGCTTTACTGACACTGGTCCAGAGCATTAATAAAGCACTTTCGCTGCAGTATTCAAGCAGTAAAACAGTCCATAAAAATCTTTTTGCATTCACAACACGAATGGCATAGTGATAACGCTTTTTCGTTCTGCGTGCACTATGCTACAAGTGAACGCGACGAGAAAGTGTTCATCGATGAACCAATACGCAGCGATTCCGTTCTATCACTCTGTAGCTCGTCACTTAAAAGTAGATCAAAGTGGCAATATTTATAGGAACAGCCACGCCGCAAACCATTAGTCTTTCAGAGAACGACGCGTCGGCCGTTGGCAACCACCTGGACGCAGGGTTCTTGCACTCACCCGCTTGTCAGAAAATTGTGTGCTTCCATAGATTTATAAGCTTTTAACTTCTCTAGTCACAAAACTTGTTCCATGCACTAGCTAGTCTCTTATGTCAGTGAATTCAACTCTCGGCAGTAGTCCCACGTACCGCACCATCTCGTAATCACCGCATTCATAAGGGTAAATGCCGCAGCACAGCCAAACCGTTTCAAAATACTGCTGCTTCTCTGCTCCATGTAGATCACGCGCGTATCCACTGCGCCGCATATTAAGCCGACACATGCAAAACAATCGCACAGCACATCACGGTCGCTCTACCACGTGGCAACTACACCGTCTGCTACGACGACCATGGCAATGGCGGGCTGCCCAGTAGCCGCCAGCGCTTCTCGCGGATGACGTCAAGTGAAACCCCCGATTTATTGAGCAAGTGATGAAAAAAACAGCAAATAAGTTAAAAGAACAAAACGCTCAAAAGCATCAAAGTTTTATCACACAAATAAAAAATAAAAGTTTTCTTTACAACAAGGACCAATGCAGCATTACAGCAAATTCTAGCTTTCTATGTACAGTATTCGCTAAGTTGGGAATGAAAACAGTAGTCGAGGTCGACTATGCCGAGGTGCCCCTGACTGTCCTCAAGCGGGAAACAAGACTCCCTGTGTGCCGGCAGCAAGTAATACCGCCCACAAGACGTTGTCAGCCTGCAGATAACAGTTGTGACCTTCAAAAGAGTGATATCTTCCAATCAGTGCGCAGCAAAAGGGGAATTTTCGGGGGCAAAAAAGAAAGTTATCGGCGTATGGCTGCTGACGTTCCGGGTCGATTTGACGTAGTTTCGCTGTCAGTGCTAAAGTCTTAAGAACTGAATTCATCTTCCGAGCTATCACTGCTTATTTTTGCATATAAAAATGCGCTCTACGATGCATCAATTTCTGCAGAAACGCGCAGTTTCCGCGCTGCAGGAGTGCGCAACGTTGACGCCATGATGTAAACAAGGAGCGCCAATCACCTAACTCTGGAGACCATCTGGACGGGCGCAGAGCAGCGGCAAAAATAAAACCAAAAGCAAAATTAAAAGGAGGGTTCGTCTACTTCCCGCTGGATGACGCCACTTGTCAGGGAGTGCTTCGAAAGCCGGAAAATTCTCATTGTAAAACCATCGATAGCGGGCTATCGATAGGAATAGGCGTGGGCATGAAAGAGTTAAATACGCGAACATGGTTGCCTGCCTGCATTCAGTGGTTGACAGTGCTGCAGGAAATTGCACTGCTAGCATGAGTGGAATTGAAAATCGCTGCTCATTTCTGTAATCTAACTACACCAAGCTTGTGAACTGCTAAGAAAATATTGCGCTTGTCACGCTTGTTTTTCAGGATTTTGATGTGGAACGTGACCGCTATGGTCGTCCAATTCCCCGTGGCCGGTCGGGTGGCGATCGATCTATGATGGACGATCGGGGTGGGCGTGATGGTGACAGGGATGGCTACGGTCGTGGTGGCGGTGGCGGCGTCGGCTTCAACACATATGGCTTGAGTCCCCAGTTCCTTGATTCCCTTGGAATTGTGGGACCCCTCTCAAACAGAGTGTTTGTGGCAAACGTAAGTGTTTCTGCCTGTTTTTCTTCTGCATGTAATTTGGCAACCTACACAGTGGAATCTCTTTGATATATTCCTCATTCGTATGCTTAAAATTGTGGGATGTAAAAATTTTCTATAGAGTTGCACTCTTTTTCTTCCAGTCAGTAGCACAATTTCTCAGCGGGTACGTTTGAAATTTAAACATACCATCAGCCGCTTTTTCATCAGTGGAGACAAAGTCCTGAAAATTTGCATTCGGAAGAGTCGTCCCAAATGTTCAAAGTGCCTTTGGAGTGGAATGCCTTCAATCTTCTTCCTTGTGTTCAGGATTGTCGTTAGCTAAGTGCATAACTGAAGTCCACGGCGATCTCCTTTTTCTAAGCCCACTGCCGACTGCCCTAAGAGCCTTGATTTTCGTCTCAAGTGAAATTGCTTAGCATTTTTGTGTTGCCACCTTGCGCGATAGAGTTGACGAAGTCTACAAACCACCGAGTGCAGCATGCATGGGGGTGTCGACAGGAGTGGTTGCATGGGCAGCTGGCATGGTGAGACCAAGGCAATCGTTTGATGACACATTTGTCAACTGTTGATGCTAGTTTCTATTGCTGCCCCTTGTGGGCATTGAGCTCCTAGAGTGACATTAAACTCGTGGCCACTGCTGTTTTGCTGGCTAGAGACCCCTTGTGGGGTTACTGCAAGGGGAAGGGGACGGAAATCAGGCTGCTGACCCCCTCCGAAGGGAGCTTCTCCAAGAACTGCTGTCAGTCACCCCTTCCTGCATCGGTCTCGCACCCCCATTGGGCCACCTCTCCGTGGGCGGTGTTGCGACATGAGGCCACGTGCAGGAAGCGAACTAGGAAACCGCCATCGACTCGCGCAGCGGCAGGTGCATGCGTTTTTCTCTCCTTAGCCGGGGGACCGCTGGTTGTGAGCGCGCACATTGTATGCTTGCCCGAGCCCACGCCTAAAAGGAGTCTGGTGCTCGCCTGTGTGACGTCAACACTTCATAGTCGGGAGAGCCGATTTGGCACGGTTCTCTGTCACTGCCGGCCGGTGCTAGTGGCGACGCCCGTTGAGTCAGTGGCATGCGATCTGCGTACATTTGAGGACTTGTTTCAGGAAATGAGCGGCGATGTAAACCGAATAATGATAAACGCCGCAGACTTCTCAAGAAAAAAAAAGACGACAGCACAGGTGGCTACTTAACTTTTCTTTTCGGACCCGTCTCCAGCATATGGCCTTACTTCAAATTGTTTGTTGGCTTGGTCTATGCGTGTTAATTGGCCTTGCCCAGATTTGGGACGTTAAATACCATCACACTAACATTGAAAATTGAATGTTATGAAGGCGTTAATGTGCCACATAAGCAGGCACTGTGCTAGTGGTGGTATCGCATGGGGTGGAAGTGCTGCTCCAAACTGCTTTTGCTGCTCCGTCCTGCTTCAGAATGCAATATTACAATATATGCTCCAAAGAAGCTGCCTCAATGTTTTGCCATCAAATTTAGTTCAGCACAAATGTTTTGCTTTCCTCCGAAAATGTGTTTCGATGCAATTTGATTAAGTGACCGTGAGAAGCACACAGAGGTGGTGGCATGCTATGAGTTCTGTGTACACGCTCTAGGGCCCGCTTTAGTCGAAACTGAGGTGCACAACGGTGGCAGAGCTAAAATGCACCTTGTGCTGGGCTTAATATGTATAAAAGTTTCATAAACACGAAAAGCATAGAACATAACAAATTTGCAGGTAAATTAAGACAAGCCACAAGTGATCGGAGGGAAATAATTGCGAAAAAATGTTCAGTGCAGTTGGCATAGCACCTTCTAAGACCCTTTTAAATCGCAAGCGATGAGAGAATTGAGCGAAAGAGTCGCGTCGGATATGTCGAGCCGTTAGCAAAGTTTAAAGTTGTCTGACTACACAGAACAACTCGAGTTGTTCTGTGGGTTCAGTTAGCTGTGAAAACAAGCAGGCACTTAACCGTCACGCCTCTGTTAGTGACAGATGTGTCAAGGCTACGTCAGACATGAGCATACTTGAAGCTTAAAGGGAGATGCGGGTCGAAAAACGCGGGTTTTTTCGAAAATGATTGATTTTTTGTTTTTACTTGTTTTGTCAAGTTTAGTATCTCTACTTTCATGAAAATAAAAATCAAAGCTGAGTTTAAACAGGAAATGGGCTGAAATTAGGTTTAAAGAGCACACGGTGGCGGTTAAATGACCGAAAGTATGCTATCTTCGAGCGTCCCGTGGTCGGCATAGCGCAGTTGATCGCCGTTGCGGATCACATGAGAAGTTCAGCCAAGCCACATTCTCCCAATCACCACAGTTGCCCGGCGTCTAAAACGCAAGCAATAATAAAAAAAAAACGTGCCTACGTCGCGTTTTTCGAGCGCTGCGGCTGGTTTTTAAATCACGTGGTATGAATCGAGCCTCGCCATTGGCCGCCGCGCGCGCGCATGTGGCGAAGCCCACTTGCTGGCTCCATGCTACGTCGAGGTGCGTTTCCGAGTGACGATCGTTCGGCAACTTTATCTTAGTCATGGATGAAGCACAATTGAGCCAGTGCAGTCACAGAGGAGTGAAATACCGTTCTGTTCACAAATATAGAGGACATTGGCGAAAATCGAAAGAGAAGGCTCGTCCAGTGACAACTCGAACTGTGGCAGTTAGGCCTAGTGGAACCGACGCCGATCCCTCCAGCGTTTCAGATGCCTCCGAGGAATTTGAAGCGGCGTTAGATTGTGTGAGTGCCTCGGAAAAATGGGCATTTCTAAGGTGAGGAAATAGCCTGCGATGAGGCGTCATCTGTAGTTATTGACTTGGCAGCGGTGAACGTTCTTGTGGGCGGCGCGATTTGCCCAAGCCAGCGTTCAGGACTTCCAGTATTCGGGGCCGCAAAGCGCAGACTCGCTTCGTTTCTTGAACTACTCTGTGAGAACTCTGCCTGCCCGCAATGTGTGCTTTTCGCAACATACTGATTGCGGCGAATTATGGCGTGCAGGGATGCGAGCAGAGATTGACAGCGGGAGCTCGGATGAAAGCTTCGCCGTCAACGTCAAAGCTGCTGTGGCGGCCTGTTTTATAGGAATTGAATATGAGCAGCTAGTGCGATTTTCCTCAATTATTGGACTCCACAAGCCAATGCATCATAGCTTGGCACATCCAGAGAAATAACAATGCAGAAACAAATGTCCTTGAAGCTGACTGCAGAAGCGAACGCAAATCGCCGCACACTGAAAAAAAAAAAGTGCATGTCGGAGTCCACTCGCAAGGGTCCTGAGGGAGCGACATATGCTGCAGGAAGTTTCTAGTGCCAGTGGCTGCTTTATGAACAATTTTCTTCTTTTATTCCAAAGTTTGATTGGAATTGAAGCCCTCTTTTTTAAATAAACATACAATTTTAATTTCAAATGCATTTTTCTCAAAATGCAATGTTGGGCAATTTTCAGCGTTTGCCCTTCATGTTTTTGGTACTTCTGATGCTCATATCTGAATGAAATTTTGCCCACATTTTCTCTGAGGTATGAGGAGTGCCGTTATCTCTTTCAAGAATAAATACTGATCAAATATTTACAAAAGAAAAAGAAAAAAAAAACCACATGGTGGTGTCTTGACAATGTAGACTTGCCAGGTTCAAATTTCTCACGTCATTAGCATACTTTATATGTACTTTATTATTAGTTTTTGGCACTCTACAGTTTATATGGATCAAAATGAGCCATCTTCGATGTGTGTTTATGGAAGTTTAGTATGACAAAGAAGGGGGGCAAAAGAGTGTATATTTTACACACTGTCACTGAACAGAACAGGAACTATGCAACTTACAATAAAACTAATTGCAGATTTGAAATCAGCATAAAAAACTGAATTATTAACCAGAGTTTCATAGCTCTAAGTCAAATATTAAAGAAAAAGTGTCTTCGAGTAGCATCTCCCCTTAAGAGTTACCCTCTTGAGCTTCAAGTATGCTCATGTCTGACGTAGCCTTGACACATCTGTCACTAACAGAGGTGCCAAGGGTGCCATCACAAGGGTGCCATTCACTTGTCATGTTCTCAAGAGTGTTGGGAAGCCATACAGGGCCTACTGCCAAAGTGTTTAAATTAAGGAAGCGGCAGTTTTGCTCAGGTTTAACGAGGAGCCATCAGCAGAAGGCAATGAAGCAAAAAAATCTGAAGAATTTGGAAAAGGGTACCCTTGAGTGCAGTCTATCCTTCCTGAAGGCACTAGTGACCAGTGCCCTAGAATTTCTCAGCACAGGCGTCGTATCACGAAGGATATACGCAAGATAGCAGAAATATGCTACTTATTGATTGAACTCCAAACTATGTAGTCTGGGTGCTTGATTACATCAAGGTGGTATACTCTACGTTTGAATCTGTCATGTCAAAAGAGTCGCACTTGGTTCAGTTATAGAGTGTAGAAGCAAGCATTCTGGTTGCTGCTAGTCTTCTCCAAATTGTTGCACAGGCCAGTTTTGTTATTGTTAGGTGCATTTGTATGTCAGGAACAAAGCGCATGGCCCTAGAAACATGCTCCAAGGCCTAATTCGAATTCTCCAAGCTCTCCTTTTGTTGCTCCGAAGCTGCTCCAAATTGGCTTTATTACTGCTCGCTGAGCTGTTCCAAAATGCTCAAGCCTGCTTCCACCCTTGGTCACATGAAAATGAAAATGCAGCTTTTCAGAAACAAGCAGTAATGAAACAAAGTAAAAGAAGAAAGCGGCAGCCACATTGCGAATACAGTAAAATCTCATTAATTTGGCCTTCAGGAAACATGTACGGATTATTGAATGGCTCTGAAACACTGGCAAAAAACTGTTGGCATCACAGCAACTTCATCTGAGTTATATGTACAACATGGGTTTATACATCTTGTCAAGTGATTTGTTTTGTGTACACTTTTGGTAGTGTTGGAGAACTGTTGCAGCCCTTTTCACAGTGCGACACAGCAGTTGTGGTGCCTCTTTACAAATGGGCCTGTTGAGTATGGAGGGTGTGGGGAAGCATCCCTAAACCGCAAGAGTTCTGTTGATTTTGGCGTACTTGAAGAGTGGAGGAAGCATGTTGTTGCAGGAGAGAAAAATATGAGTGGGCATTAAACCTTCTCCCATCCTGAAGTAAAACTAGAAGGCCAGTGGCGCGCTGCAGTGTCTGAAACTGCTACTGGCCGCATCAGAGTCGCAGAAAATTGTCCCCATGTATAGCGAACTTGAAGCCTGAGAAAGGGACAATGGTAGGTGGATGTTTGGAGAGGTGAGTGGCAAAACCACTGCCCCTTACTGTCGGGAGAACCCTGGTAGTGAATATTCCAGGCAGTTTGGGCTTCATGAAACCGGTGGTTTTATGTGGGTGTACTGCTTGAAGTTAGGTTGGCAGTGATGTGCACTTGAGAGCATGGCTCTCAACAGTTTCAGTGCCAGATTTTGCAGACAGTAGTCTCTTTGATGAGCAATGACATTTTCTATCATGGAACTTTTGATTATATTCTGCTGCAAAGTATATTTTTCGGCATATCCAGGTTAGAATTGTGGTGTGGTGCAGTGCTTATGGCTGCTTTTTCATTGACTTGCTTCTATCCTTTTTCAAGTGAGCAAAATGACTTTGTCTTTTCTGCTTACAGCTTGACTACAAGGTTACTGCAAAGAAGCTGCAGGAAGTTTTCCGCATTGCTGGTCGTGTTTCAAATGTTGACCTCAGGACAGATAAGGAAGGGAACAGCAAAGGCCATGGAATTGTGGAATTTGAGCACCCCATTGAAGCAGTTCAAGCAATTTGTATCCTTTCTTTTTTTTGCCTGGGCGGGCATGTTTTGCTCGTAATTCTTCTTTGCAGAAAATCCATATCAATGTTAAGCATTCCTTGACTGTGCACTGCAGCGATGTTGAATGGCCAGAAGTTGTACAACCGGGCAATGAGCGTCCGCATGGACAAGTACAATGAAGATCTTGATGGGGGCCTTCCAGCCAAACTTCCCAGTATGTCTATCAAATTTATTGCCTTGGGGTGCCTTGCACTTATTTCCTGTTTGCATGATTGTGACTGGCATACTAGATACGCTGTTAGCCAATACAATTAAGCCTATGTGCAGCCAACCTCCATCTAGCAAATTCCTCGATATTACGAAGGTTTTCAATTTCCAAACGCCACCTCCATTTAAACGTTTGTATTTGAAAACTACATGTAATGAACGAGCTGCACTGGCTCACTTCAGTTTAACAAACTTACCATGGCCCACCATTGTTTAGTTGCTGCTGACATATTGTAAATTTGGCAGAATTGTACATGAAATTTGACAAGTGACATTGCCCTTGTACCAAATGTGCAAGCCAGAGGAGCCAAAAGACCACTTATAAAAAACATTACTATCTCTTGGGAGCACAGGCTTGCATGTAGTCTTTATATCAGTATGTGTGCTATCATCAGTCCAACGAAGTTTGGTGTGTGTTTCGAGCACAATGTAAGAATATATTTGGGGGCTGACACTGCATCCCGTGGTGCGACAAGGTTGTGTTCACCGCTTCATGCGCTTCTCTTGAACCTGGATAGATGGCGCCACGCCACGGGGTCTATAGAGCTTATTCACGGGATGTCATTGCAGCTCTACTGGCAACCATGGCACGCACGACGCGACATCAGAGAAAAGGAAAGTAAAAGAGATAGAGCTTACGGCGTTTATTGGACAGTGTTGCATAGCGTCTCGCGTGTCGGACAAACCAGCGGCATGCAGCAGGGAAGAGCCTACGCGTCAGGAACATTTTTTTGTGTTTCTAGTTTCGAACCGCGCTTTCTTAAATGTGACAAGGGCTCAGAAGGATTGCAGCTGCTATCAACATGTGTAATAATTTTCGGCTACTTCGTGTCTTCTTGCTGGGACTGCATGAATATTGGGCAGAACAGCAACGCAAATGCGGCCTTGTAATCCTTTCAAACTCTGTTATCGAAATGAATTCATGGCAGGTTTTCGTTCATCCACATGACCGCTAAAGCATAAGTAAACTATACTGCCTGCTAAATATAAAATGTACCGTATTTACTCGCATAATGATCGCACTCGCGTAATGATCGCACCCCTGAATTTTGAGGTCAAAATTCCATTTTTTAAATTCCCCGCGTAATGATCGCACCCCGAACATGGAGCCGCCTGGTGGTTGATCTGCAGTCATCCCGCAGCGAATGCATTCCGACGAGTTCCCAACCTAGTCTAGTAACGTTGGAGTTCCCATGATTCCATGCTTTGCGGCGGACGTCGTTGTGCCAGCGGCTCCCAGCCGCGTATGAAAGCAAAGTGATAGACTTTCATCACTTCGTCACTAGGCTTCGCGAAAAATGCGGTTCACTAGGCTTCGCGAAAAATGCGGTTACCTCATGTCGCAAGTGGGAAACGCCGATCAAACTCCACTGACGTTCGACATGCTCCGGAATACAACTGTGAACGAGAAGGGTGCTCGGAGCGTCCTCGTGAAGACGTCTGGCTCAGGAAAACAGCGATGCACAGTCATGCTTGCTGTGACGGGCGACGGACGGAAGCTACCACCATACGTGATCTTCAAACGGAAGACTATTCCGAAGGGAAACTTTCCCCGTGGCATCCATATACGTGCACAGATGAAAGGGTGGATGACTGCAGACCTGATGGTCGACTGGATCAAGACTGTTTGGGGAAGAAGACCAGGAGCATTTCTGCTTCCCTCGCTTCTGGTTTTGGACAGTTTTAGGGGTCACCTTGTGGACAGCGTGCGTGCCAAGCTGAAAGAGCTGCGCACGGACATTGCAGTCATTCCTGGCGGCCTGACTTCGCTGCTGCAGCCTCTCGACGTGTCTTTGAACAAACCGTTCAAGGACAACGTTTGACGACTTTATGCTGAGTGGATGGCGATGGGCCAGCATGATTTGACGCCGAGCGGAAAGATTAGAAGGCCATCCGTGGAGATGCTGTGCTTGTGGATCACAGAAGCGTGGAGCAGTATCCCCGACGAGGTAGTGGCTAAGAGTTTTAAGAAGACAGGCATATCTAACGCTTAGGATGGAACGGAAGATGACTTCCTGTGGGATTGTGAAGATGCTCCCAGCGACGACACTGCTGTTTCCGATGAGTCATGCAGCAGTGAAAGCAAGGATGGTGAGGATTCAGACTTTGATTAGAGTACTGACGAAAAAAAATAAATGGGCATTGTGCACTCCATGTGATGCTTAATGTGCGTGTTTATTGTGAAGGTAAGCCTTACTCAGCTTTTATTTTTGGTTGTAATCGAGATATATGTTCTAAGACGTCTGACCTGCAACTTGTTTGCGTTTTCGGTGCTCAAAACCTTTTTGTAGAAAATTTACCCCGCGTAATGATCGCACCCCGAAACTTGCGTCAGTATTTAAAAAAAAAAGTGCGATCATTATGTGAGTAAATACGGTAGGTCTCAACACGCATGTTCCCAAATTTGAGCCTAAGTGTGCATTCAAATATTGCTTGAGCAGTGTAATGCGCCGATGCTGCGAGATGATGTCCACTGTAAAGAGAATATGGTTAACTCTAGCCACCTGGGATCTATTAATGTGCAGAGAAACCTCAAGAGCGTTCTGCATTTTGCATGTACAGTGAAAGCTCGTTAATTCACAACTCGTTAATTCGAAATTTTGGATAATTCGAAATAGTCATCGTGGTCCGGTCCGCAGTGCATAGAAGTCTATGCGCGTAACAGCTCGTTAATTCACTCAAAAATTGGCGCCGCCACCCATAATTCGAACTGCGCGCCGCCAAGCGGCGCTGTTAAAAACCATCGTTGGAAGCTTTCACGGCAGAACGATAGATGGCACAACCATCGGGGCGCCGCTAGGGTGCTGGAACAAGTACTAAACAGTCTTTCCTGCCGCGACTCCTTCGAGGAACGACGTTTTAGTGTTATCGACCACGGTTTCGTGTTGCATTTCGTGAGCCCTCGTTTTGCACGCCGCTTGTTGTGAGCTTGTGTCCGCGAGATGTGTTCGCGTGGGAAATACTGTGCCAAGACGGTGAAGGAGAAAGTGGCTATTTTACGCGAGGTGGATGAACGGAAGGCCAGCAAAGTGGAAATCGCGAAAAAGCACGGGATTCCACCAAGCACGTTGTCGACGTACGTCCGAAATAGGAAGGCCATCGAGGATGCCTATGAAGCCGAAGATTTCGCCAGCAACAGAAAAAGGCTTCGGTTAGCCAAGTATCCGGAAATTGAGACCGCTGTGATCACGTGGGTGAAAGAAATGAGAAGCGCTGACATTCCACTGAGCGGCCCAATTATCATGGCGAAGGCGGCCGATTTCGCCCTGCGCTTGAATGTGGAAGATTTTGTCGCCTCCGAAGGATGGTTTCACCGCTTTAGAGACAGACATAATCTTGTCTTCCGGGTGTTGTCTGGAGAAGCCAAAGAAGTGGATGCAGAAACTTGTGCCACGTGGCGAAGCGGTGCTCTGCAGCAGTACTTGGAAAGCTACTCGGCACATGATATATTCAATGCTGAAGTTATGGGAGCGCTGAATGTCGCGCGCCTTTTCTTCATCTTTGAAGAGGGGGAAGAAGACTCCCTGCGTCGCATTCGCATGCTAGAAGACCGAGTGAGTACTGTAGCCCTCAGAGAGAAGAAGCATAAGATAACAGACTATTTTGCTAAATAAATGTTTTTCGTGCCCTCCGGGCATCAAACGCCTTCATTTTTGCTCACTTTCATTAGTTCGAATTTTGGTTAATTCGAACTGGCCTGGCCCCCGTGGAATTTGAATTAACGAGCTTTTACTGTATATTAGAAAAACTGCCTGCGCAGCCAGAAATAGGACTCTCGCTGTTGTACCTTGTTGTGGTATGCCTCCACTGCTATACGCGCGAGGGCTGGGACCGAAGGAAAACCAAGCTTGCATTTGGGATGTTGTAGTGGTTAGTGCAGTGCACTAATAGCTACGAGACTCGAAAAACACTGCTTGAATGCACCTGCGCTTCTCTTGCCAAGCCCATCGTTTATGAGAGCACTGATGACACTGAACGGTTGTCTACCTTAAGGGAAGACCAACATGCAGACGGAGAGGTAAAATGCACGGCTCTGAATTAGGATTACCGGATGTCAGTTGAGAATAATTTCAGTTGCGACTTGTTGACCTCAAAAATTTTGAGCCACAAAATTCTCCATTCATAGTTCTCGATTCCGCCAAATTATGCAGCTGCATATTGTTATAAAAGTTACCGGCAAGCCTTCTGTCTTCCATACCGCCACATTCTGTGGCACTAAAATGTATAGCAGGTGCAAACTGGTTGCGAGATTGCGGACCAAAATTAACTGATTCACTGCCATGGCATGTTGCACCTGGTGTGTCTATGCAGATGCTTCTTCGAAATGTAGTCTCATCTGTATAGAAATAGAGGACCCAGAGCTCCATTAGCAGCTTCAATAGTTTCATTTACTGACTTCTTGACCTCCAGACGTTTAAGCCCGATGATAGCTTAGAGATCAGGGAGCTTGACCGTTAAGTCAGGGAACACAGGTTTAGTACAGGCTGCGACTGCCACGAAACAACGTAAAGGTGCCTGCGTACAGGGCTCTTGCAGTAATCTCTGCAGGTTTGTTACAGGTTGTTCTTGAAAGGTCACTAGTTCAAAAAATATTTCAGGGGTAAGCTTTAAAGCATTGGATTAAGGTCGTGAAAATGTTGGTGATATAGCCTTTGTCTTGATTATTTTATTTCTTTCTGCAGCTGGCCTTCAAGGAATTGGCAAGGGTCTTGGAGCTGGTGGGAACCCTCTTCAAATGAGTGGTAAGAGGGTAACTTTGCTTAAGGGGGGACATGGGGCTTAAAATTAACTTTGTTATTTACCAACCAAATTTGATGAAACTTCACAGAATTTGTTTTCCCTGCTGATTCCAAATATGCAAACATTTTCCTTCTGTATTAGAAATGTGTTAGAAAACTGCTGTTGTCTGCCTGAACTATAGGGGTAAAAATGCTCGTCAGAAATTAATTCATAATATACAGAGGTATATTATAAAGTGTAAGGAATGCATTGTTGGAAGCAGTTTTCAAATTGAGCTAATATTAGAGATTTAGCAGTTTGTTGAGCTTTGCACTCGTAGCCATGGCTACTACATAAGAATTGCAAGGTAAAATAAAAATATTTTAAAAGTGAAAATAAAAAATGTGCTTGTAACATTGCATGCATAATACTTTCACCTTCACAATACAAAAAGAATTATAGCTCCAGCTGCTCTAGTTGCTCTGGGCAAACTTGCAGTTCAACTCACAACACAGTTTTGAGAAAAAAATCAAAAAGTGCACCAAAGTAATTTTAATGGTTGAAAGCGAGAAATATTAGCACAATTACATTGCAAAAGCCTAATAAGCCCTAGGCAAGGTCTCCCTCTCATAGGAAACTGCAGTATTTCCCGAATTGCTCATTCAGTTTGGCATACAAATTGTGAACTGACTGCGCACACGGCCTTTTTTTTTTTTTACATAAGCCTACCACGTTCGTTCATTTCGGAAAATGCATCATTCAAAGCCAATTGACGATTGGCAGCAGCCTGCATCGCACGCGTCGCGAAAACGTTCACAGCGAAATGGTTGTTAATGAGTGCCCTCGACGCGCGGTGAACTGATGACATTGCGCCGTAGCCTCCGCACACGAGATATCAACGAAAGGTTATATTCCAGCTTATCTCCAATTAATTTCAGAGCACCACAGTACAGTTTGCAGTCGACAAGCGACGAAAGTAAATAGTTCACGGACACTCCGTGTCGTGGCTTACGCAGCTGCCGCCGGAGATACTTCCGGCTACCGGCAACGTTAAGCCTAGCGCGGTGGGTTCGACGTCACAGCCACCGTACGCAAGTTCGTCATTTTGTGCGTCCCGTGAAAACTTAGTCGTGAAGTTTTCTGATCCGCGAGCAATTCGCTTTCTTGCCAAACTTGTTTCTTGGGTGAAATTTCACCGCTGGTCAATGCATCTCGTACTGCTTCGATCACAACACAGGATGCCTCTCGCGCTGGGTTGCGACTGAGCGCGTCATGCAGACGACGCAGGCCTAATCAGCCAATCGGGCAGTGCCCTCATGTCACATACCCCAAGTAACAAGTAGGAATGTGCATTGCGACGTTTTTTTTTTTTTCCGCATTTTTCTTTTCTCTGGCCAATAAACTGGTGAGAATGGCAGTCGCGGGAATTTGAAGAGGGAAAGCTGCTCTTTCAATCGAGACCAAGATGGCTTCAGTAGCATGCATGGAACCGGAGTTGCGCGCCGCGGGAAAATTGTCATTTTGGCATCGATTTCTGTTGAATTTGGTTAAAAGTGACAATATAAATTGTTCTTGTGGACAAAGTACAGAACTTAGAACAATGAGATTTTGCAGACAGGTACAGAACTGGCAGCAGACTTTGAAAATAATGTTTTCGAAAAAGCAATTTTTGGTTTCTAAGACCCGTGCACCCCTTAAGTGGGGCTTTATATCATACCCTTAGAGGCAGAGCTTAAACGTCCCTCATCATTTTTTGTGACCTGTTTGTGTTTGTTGTGCAGCGGCTGCAATGGCCCAGATGAACATGACAGGCCCAGTTGGTGGCATGCCCATGGGCGGTGGTGGCGTGAACCCAGTGGCGGCTGGTATGGGCCTTGGCGGTCTGGGTGGTGTCGGCGGAGTTGGAGCCATGGGCCTGGGCGGCGCTGGGGGCCTTGGGGCTGCCGGCGCTGGAGGCCTCGGAGCTGCAGGTGCTGGTCTTGGTGGCATGGGGTCTGCAGGGGGCCTGGGGGCCCTGTCAGAGCGCTCGATGCTCGGCTCGGGCGGCCTGATGGGAAATGCCATGGCCTCGCCCACGGGCCTGATGGGTGGCCTCTCGGGGGGTCTGGGCGGTGGATCCTCTGGCCTGGGTGCTGGCAATGGCGGAGGGCTGGATTATGATCGGCATCTTGGTGGTGGCGATGCTGGCTACAGGAGCCCTCGTTCGTCAGATGCCATCCTCGTCCAAAATGTGAGTAGTGGCTTTGGGCACGTTTCAAGGGACTATGAAATACCTAAAATGATTATAGCAAATTGGTCGAGAGATAGGTACTCCCTTAGAAGTCAATTCATCGCAAGAATTTTTAAGGTAGCTTCATTAACAGTAGAGATATTGGTGATTAAAAATGCCGCTCCTTTTCTCCCCCTCAACTCAACACGTGGAGGCACCTCGGGAACTTTGCCCGCCCATGAAACGCATTCAGTGCTGACAGACAGCAACCCTAGGGCCATCATGCAAATTGTGCCTGCGGAAGACTTAGCCGAATAATATATCTCTTGTCGCTGCTAAGAATCGTCAAACCTCAAGCCAGCAGCATGCCTAGAAATGAAAGGCAATTGAATTCCTGGGATTTAAATTAAAAAAAAAAAAAAAACTTCATTGTGTGGTTTTCTCGAGTTTTCTGTAGTTTTTTCTTTTTTTTTCTTTCTTTCTTTTTTTTTTTTTTTTTTTTTTTTTTTTTTTTTTTTTTTTTTTTTTTTTAATACCCTGCAAGATTAACTCGTCACCCCTTCCCTCCAAATTGCTGTTGTGAGTGACCCATGCCTTTCGTTATGTTATTTTTCAGCTCTGGGGGATATATACTATAAAAACCCGCATATAATACGAGGTTTTGTTCTGGATTTTTATAGTGTCGCATTTTTGCCTCGTAATATATGCGGCTTCGAAGAAATTTCGGTCTAAATTCGCAGTTCAGGTTATATTATTCAGTGTTGTCAGCATCAGGTTCTTAGCGAGAGGCATCATCTAGTGGTGGCGTTGGTTGAATGTTTACATTGTTTCCATTTCTCCACACTGACGCTGCGTCCCTCACAGCCACGGCATGACCACGGTGGTTGTGCCACGCACATGCTACCTGAAGCGAGTCAATCACACCTTGCATGGTGTAGGTAGGGCAAAAGCAGCGCTCAGCAGTTTGCACAGGGCCTTTCACAGGCCTCTCCAGCCATGCTGGCCACGCCCTACAGCTGAAACACGAACGCTTGACTAGCACAGCGAGACTGGCGCATTCGAGAAATGCAGGATAACGAACGCGTGTAGAGGTACCCGAGTCTACAGACTAGCAATGAACTCTCGCCACATAATACATCAGACGACTGCAATCTGAAAAACACTGAATCCAAAAACACTTACGGTGCGCACACGCTGTGCCCAGTGCTAACGCGACAAGCTCGAGGGCAACGCATGCTAACTGGTAACTCGTGCTGCTGTCCCGCGTCTGTGTTGGAAGCGGCCCAGTGCTTTACACTAACGGGAGACCATGTGGCTTCCACGATTGCTTGGGCAAATGTGAGCTGCTCTATTCCTCATGATGCATGAAATTCTTCGATGAAACGTGTCGGTGCGAGACTGAAAGCACTGGCACATAATGCGATGCCTGGCGCGGGGTGGCATTGGATGCGGAATCATATATGCCTCGTAAATACTTTACACATGCAAGTAAATACTTTGTTGATCTTTCCTCGCTCGCCTTATAAGTGCATGAAAACGTTTTTTCCATTTTCGATATCCTATAAGTACAGCTCGTATTACATGCGAGCCTGTGTTATACATGGGTTTTTACGGTACTTTTCTCAGTGTGACCCGCATAGGAATATGTGAAGCGTTTATTTTTTTGTTGAAATGAGTCAAGTTCCTGAAAACTCAAACAGAAAAACTCTGAAGATTGTTTTCAGCACAAGCTGTAGAAATATCGGAACTGTTTAACTTCGAGAACACATTTATTAGCGTGGAAATTTGGTTTCCCACAATGAACAGTTTTAAAATTGCGTTGCTTGGTGTAGTACAGTCGAATCCGGATATATTGAGCTCGAAGGGGATCTCGAAATAGTTTGATATATCGACAATTCGATATACAGAAATCGGTTTGGGACGGTACTTACGAGGCGAAAAAACGAAAAAACCGTATTTGTCGCGTAATCAACTCACTCGCATAATGAACCCACCCTCCACTTTTGCACCTGAGAATTTGGGGGGGGGGGGAAAAAAGCCTGAAGGCCAGCTTGCTCACATGCAAGCGATTAAGCGATCTCAGCGACGAACGGCAGCGACAGAGCAAAAAACTTGGAACTGCGTCACTCTCGCCCCTCGAGCCACCGCGGCAGCTCAAAACAAGGTTTCTGTGTCGCCGCGGCAGAAATCGCCAGCGTTTTCGCTTTCATGTTGCACTCGGTTTCGGTCGTCTCATCTGCAGCCCATTTCTTGGCAGCGTGCCAAGATGCTGTGCAAGGATAACTTCACGTCGCAGGGTGTTTATCTTTTGATAGCTCCTGCGGCAGCGGGGAGCGAACTTGGCAGACTGCCCGTGATGGCTTGATTGTACAAGCCTGTTTCGATTTTTCACGCCGCGCTTGGGGCGGGCGTAGTCCACTGCCACAAAATCATTGGAAAGCTTGATACAGCAGCTGCAAATGCTGTTTGAAGCAAAAAATGCTAAAAGCCGGTGTCATGATCACAGCTGACCGCATGCTTTCGTTGATTCATACATGCAAGGATAAACGACTCCCGCACAAAAAAAAAAAACAAAAAGAAAGCCGCTTCGTAACATTATATCTTACGCTGCGCCGCGCGTACAGCACAACAATAAAAATAGACGACTCAAAAAAAAAAAAAAGAAAGAAAAAGGTAGATCTGCCGCTTCTTAACTTCCGCAGGCGCCATAGCCACGTCAGCCGCCGCGCGCAGAGGGTTCGCAACACACGCTGGAGAAAGCCTCCGACGTTCTGTCTGAAAACGGGCTGAGCTGGCTTGGCACATGCGTAGCGCGTGCTACTGCGAACGAAGGCCGGGAGAGAAGGAGAGAGATAGCTCGGCAAAAGAATGGGCACACCCTTGCGCTTTGCTCTGCCGCGTTTTTCCCCTCTCGTTCCCACCGGTTCTCTCTGGTTCATTCACGCACATGGCTTGCAAACGTCACGTGTTGGCGCGCGGGAAACGATAACCGCAAATGCGCGCGCCTTTAGGGAATGGGCGCGGCGCTGTCCTAGCCGAACTGTCCCTTCTCATTACTTCCCAGTGTGGCTTGAAAACATCACGCGGCAGACGGCCGAGGGTGATGCGATCGTCTTCGGGAAAGGCACACTTTCCAGTGCGTGGTGCGGAGTTCGATATATGACACGGCTTTCCTATACTTTTACATAGGATTTTTAAGGGGATAATCCGTGAGTTCGATATAACCAAAATTCGATATATCCGGGTTCGATATAACCGGGTTCGACTGTATATTCACCGAGATCACGTTAACAGATTTTACACCATAAAATAGACAAACTGCTTCAATATTTGCTTTATTATCAATGCATTTCATACAATTTTGAGACTCTTACTTTACATGTTGCTTTGCCTCCTTGCCTTCGGTCATTGTGAAAAAGCTGAAGAAGGGGCTGCTGTTCCTTCATGACTGTGAGAAAACTGGCCTGCTCATAGTATGTTATCATCTTCGGATGCCTGGACATACAGTCAAACCCACTTATAACAATACCGGTTTTAACAATAAGATATAACAGTGGGTAGCCGCTTCACCGTGAGGTTTCTATGTGCTCTGTGGTAAAATAAACCGCTTATTCCAATGGTTTCGTATCACATTATCGGTTATAGCAATCAAATATCGTCACTGAAAGTCTAAAAGACTCTGAAATGCGGTGACCACAAAAGCGCACGTACGCAGAGATGCTGATAGTGCCGATGCAGCAACAACAACAAAAAAATCTGGACAGAGCGCATCGAGCTAAAGCATTGGTTGAGTGAACCAGGAAAACTTGCATGTCTAGGACACGTTGGGGAGGACAGAGCGCTGGCCATTCTGAGGGAGAGCTTTGAGCGCTCCCACTCGAGACCACCCTTGGCCTAGGCTGCCTCTTCACAATGGAACAGTCTACTATTCTGAGGGTGTGCTGCAGTATCCTCCCCTATTTGCTTTGTCCAAGCCCCCGCTTCCCGGTTGCACATAATTTATGGCTGTCGTGCAGCAGCGTTCGTGCATGTGTCCTTCTAGTGTGGCTCTCCTTGTGTGCCATCATCGTTGCCGCGATCTTGCTGGCCCTGGATCTTCTGTGGACAGCAGTGGAGGATCCTCCTTCAGGAAGCGCGGCACAACTGGCGCAGAAGAGGAAGCGAACGGTAATACCGCTAGAAGTTGAGCGGAACAGTGTACGTGAGCACAAGGACGGCGTAAAAGTGTGCAACTTGCGCAAGAACGGCCTGTTGCAGCGGACAGTATCGACAACCATTCGCAATGCGTTCAAGATTGAGAGCGAAAGCGATGTCAGTGCTGCCGATACAATGGATGCTGGCCGGAAAAAGGTTCCACACGGGCTTACGAAGACTTGGAACAGGCGCCCATCCAGCGAACCTGCTTATTATTGGCCCGATTTTAGCGTAGAAGACGAGACACTTTGCATACATCCTGTGCAACACCGATTTCCAGCCTGGTGGCGGTTGGATTCAATGGTTCAACCTCGACGTTTCTGTCCAAGAACACTGACCGGCGCAGTTTGATGCCCTGCAGAAAGATTTCACCCAGATTGCCGTGAAACAGACACCGCTTATGGATTATGTATGGGTTTCTTCCCGCTACGAAATAAAAAGTGTAAGCTACCTCGTCCCTATTAAATGTGTAGTTTGTTTTCCGTGTCTTTTTTTCGGCCAAACCTGGTTATTACAATGATATTTCCATGGCACTTCAATATTGTTATAAGTGAGTTTGACTGTAGTTGCCAGAAAATAGTGTTTTCTTGGAATGTGTTACTAGGCTGTATGAAAAAGAGCCTGTATGGAGTGTTTATACGGCCGATATATTGAGCTTATTGACCGGAAACATATCAGTGAGGTTCTACTACTCTTGCATTTGGCAAGTCCTTGTTTTATGAAAGTCTATATCTTCAAGCTTTCAAGCTACTGCAGTGCACATGGTATTTTCACATGACTTAGAGCCTATGCTGATGTAGTTGTGCAATGCTTCTACAGCTTCCCATGGGCTACAGCTGGCAGAACCTGCGTGATCGATTCAGGGACGTTGGTAAGTCGGCAGTCTGTTGCATTTTTTTTTTTTTTTTTTTTTTTTTCGAATTTGACTGGAGTGTCGGGTTGTACTGTTTTCAGTTCAGTGACTAGGTAATTGAATTTACATATCATGCTGAACACCTGATATCGCTGCAAAATAGCCATTTTTTGTCACAAAGTTGGCTTGAAATGTTTCGTGTGGTGCTACATATACGTGTAGTAAACAGAGCCTTGCTAATTATAGTTAATTCAATTTTTATTTTTAGCTTATCTCTGCAGTGTGCAAATAATTCAAAATTTTAACTAGCAATTCAAATTAGCCCCCATCTGATCTTTGAATGTAACAAATTTATTATTTTGTCAAGGCCCACTCACACTTGTGACTTGCCGAGGGTGTGTGACCATTTTGGTCGAAAAACAACTGTCGCAAATGGTCAAATTAATCGGTCAAAAGGTAAGTCGCAGGCCAGTCGCATGCTGCTCATTTTTCTAGCTTTGTGACTGAGAGTCTCGAACCACTAACAAATCACTGGCGCAGCTGAAGTTTTACATCCAACTTTTCGTTGCTGGTGAACAGTCAGTACTGACGTCTCATTCCGGACGAGAGCGATTCTGGAAAGTGGCCTGAAGGTCGCCTTAGTTGGCACTGTGTCTTATAGCAGCAATAGCATGAGTGATGATTTATAGTACCATATTGTATCATCACGACCCTGTTTTTAGCTGCAGCAGTCATATTCAGTATAGTTAAAGAAGTACTCTTTGCACCCTCATCTAATGTTTCCTGAGCATAAGGTTGCTGACCGTAAATCTTTACCAAATTTTTTGGACATGCTTGATTCTTCAAACTTTTTTCTTGGTTCCATTGCGACTGAGTGCTTGATTTTTTGGACCTATTTCGTATTCATCGCGGCACCACTACATTAGCCAAGCCTTCAAATAATATGTATTTTGAACCCCATTAATTCAGACTTGAAAATTGCCAAAAATATGATCAAATAGTGCAAAATTTAAGCTAGAAAGGAGCCTTTTAAAAGTAGAGCTAATACTCTCCTCGGGTTTAAGTGTACACGTGTGGTTGTGAGCTTGTACAGTTCTCGAGACAACGTCCGCAGCCAAAACTTAATTCAGTCTTCAGAGGGCGAGAAAGTGTTGAAACTATCAAATGGCCTTAAAAAAAAAAAAAACTTCTAAAAACTATTTGCATCACAGTAATTTTTTCTGTTGAACGCATGGAATAATTATAGATTTGAGATGAAAACCTTCACAAACAGCACTTCTTTGCAGTATTGTAGAGTGCTTCGCTTTGCACACACTCTCAGGAATGTCAAATAAGTGATCTGAAATTGTCAATGCCTACGTGGCCCCTTTCGCAGTGCGACACAGTAGCAGTCGTACCTCTCCACAGGCGGCCCCGTCGCATTTGGAAGATGCTTTACGGCACGAAATGCAAGGACTACACGGCTAAGCATCCTCAAAATGTGGTGGTTCAGGGAACGCGTAGTGTCGGGTTCACTTTCACATCTGAACTTCGTTTCTAAGCCCATGCATTCACCTGTGATGTGCCGACGGCAATACAGCCATGAACACCGGTAGCCGCCCGTCATCTGTGTAAACACCGCACAGCGAAACAGCCAAACATCAGAATGGGCACAAAACTGCTGACTCGCTTCCTCCACCACAGAGGTGATAGGGAGGATTTTTTTTCTATAAAATTTGGTTTTCTTGGGACTGCCTCATTTTATCAGAAGTTTTCCTGGTTCCTAGAGAGCCAAAAATATTAGTCATGGAGGGTGGAATTTATGGGGGTTATTCTCGCAAAAATGCGCCACGGGGAGGTGGCTAGACGCTACAGCAGTGTGCCCTCTCCTCCGCCAACCTCTCTACCAGCGCGCATAATCACGCGTGTTAACTACGCGCGGTCGTTATATGTACGATGCAAGGAATTGTGAATTCCCACAAATTTGGAACCTTGAGTATGTTTCATATAAGAATTTCCAATTCATATTAATTAGTCTAGGCTCAGTCAGGATCGAAATTGACTGTATGGCATCTGTGCAAAGTGTGGAGTTGAGTTTGATTGTGCCTGTAAATGCTAGCAAGTACAGTTCTAATTTTGAGTGTTAATGTTTGTTACATATTTAGTGTCTGAAACGAAAGTTGGGCTTTTTTCATTTTGAGATGCACTTGCTGCAGGCACACCTCATGGTGAACAAGGAAAGTGTTTGAAAAATAATATAGACAAAATTTTAAAGGGGTGATGACAGCAATTTCGGAATATAAACTGTTTATTTCATCTTATTTCTGACGTGTCAAGCAGCTGCATTGGAGCTGCAGATATTTTTTAACGCTAGTATTTTTGTTTCTTTGTGTACAGCTTGATAATCTGGCAACCGGCGCAGCCGGTGATGACATAGGCCGACTTCGCGTTGTTTGCTGCATGTTTTGTGCATAAGCAGCATCAAGCGCTGTTATGCGAAGCAGTGTTAATGTAGGCCAAACCGCAGTCTTGCTGCTTACTGTCACATAGTAGCCCACCGTCAACAAGGTTGTGCCAAGGAGATGGTTGCGTAGCGCTTGTCACCAGTTTCGTGAACGAGGGCTGTCAGCTCCCTGGGCGGTCGGCGCTGGTGAGATGAAGAAAAAGCTTTATACACTATTTACGGGCATTTAAACAACGAATTCGGCTCTGGGGCCGAAAGCTAACATAGCCATACGCGACTGTTCTCGCGCAGCGACGGCCGGGGAGATTCCGCCACGTCCGCACTGTCAGGGGGCGAACTGCTCCCGATGGACGCTAGTGATGAACTCACACTCGGAGTCTCGAACGGAAGCACTTGAGTCTCCGTAAACCGAGAAGCCGTTGACGCTCAAATGGTACAATCCGACGGCAGCACTTTCGCAGGGCCAATGGGAGAGCTTACTGTGCTCTCGCTTCAAATATGCCGCGGGGCGAGAAGGGGTCCACCCCCAGGGCCACGGCGCCATGCTGTCTGGATGCTCAGCTCATGTTGAAACACGTCTCTTTTCTCCCTTTGGCACGGCTCGCCTCCAGTGCACTGATGCTTTGCAGAGAAGTATCCGGATTTTGTGAAGGAGGCGTTCGCCGAAGAAGCTTGGCGTCCGGCTGAATTTCTGGGCGGCTTTGGCCGGGCACAACATTACCGAGGTTACCACAAACTGAGGTTTTCCTTGATCTCTTTTACTGCTCTTAATCTGGATAATAGTGGCATCTGTGCACGGAATTCAGGTGCACGTCGGTGCCTGAGTATGAAAGGTACACGAGCTGACCGCTCAGACAGCGTACGCATTGCACATTTAAAAGTGCCTCAAAAGCAACACATAAAATGTTGAAGGTGTATAGACCCTTTACAGCGCGAGCGCATGGGCGCTGCCATATTTGATCATGTGACCCTTCCGCCATCGCTGGCCTTCGGGCCTTCTGGTTTGACGGCTTTCGGCGCGCTAGTACTCGGCTGCACGGTGCGGCGTACCCGCTATCGCTGGGGGCAACGAGCTGGTAGACAGGCAATAAACTTCATGTGAATGGCTGTAGTATGTGTAAGTGCTAAAAGATGTTTAATTTAACCACGTAGTTCATTTATTGCGTCCTCCTAAATGTCTGCATTGGCTAGAACGTTTCGACAAACCCATCAGCCGTCGACTCTTTCTTTTTTTTTTTTTTTGCTTTTTTTATCAATTCCCTCTCTAGTGCCCTTTGTGGAAAACGTGACTTTCTGTAAAACTGAATAGATTACAAACTGATTATTCCCTCAAACTTAATTTTTTTTTTATTTTCTTGCGCAAAGGGCGAACGCATGCTCAGACTGTGCTGGCTGAGACGCATTATGAATGTTCATTTAACATTGTGCACAATACTTACTGCTCGATATGGACGCGCGTGTAATCCCCGACAATTGATAAGATATAATTTTATCTCCTGTAAACGTCCTGGCTTCAAAAAGCTATTACGCTGCTTGAAGGCCGCATCAGGCGCTCAGCGGCGTTTACCTGCGCTCGGGCGAAGGCGACTGGAAACTGCACCGGAATTCAGAACGCACGGTACGCAGCCCAAGCAAGCGGGGATATAAAAAAATCTTATGGTAAATTTCATCATTGGCCCGTGCATTAGTTTCATAAAAGCAGCAGTTATTACATGTATTTCAGCAGTACTTGTCTAATTAAAGTTTGGTTTTGTTTGTGCGGTGTTCCGTCCCAAAGCGACTCAGACTATGAGTGGAGGACTGCGGAAATTCCCATCCCCTTGGGGTTCTTTAATGTGCACTGATATCGCACAAAACACGGGCGCCTGGGTTTTTGGCTCCAGCGAAAAGCAGCCGCCGAGGCCGAGATTCGATCCCGCATATCCTAGGAAATAGTACCTAATTAAAGTAAACAGATTCACTTACATGCCCACACTAACTTTCCTTCTCTGCGCAATCAATTCGTATAACTGCATAGACATTAATAGCAACGTCAAGGTACCTCGCCCTGCGAAAAAAACTCGGCAGCAGTGCAAAGACTCAATATCCAATTCCTGAGAAAACGCACGTCAGGGTCGTTCTCGCATTGCCATGGCTACTGCCGGTGCTAGAACGAGCTGGGGCGTGAGGTATAGCCATTCTCTTCAATTCACAGGCGCTTTCTTGTCCCAGAAAGGAACATGAACTCGTGATACATCTCCCAGAAAAACGGTTGCCTAGGCCATAATGTGCACCTTATCGTCTTCTGTTATTCCGCCAATAAACAATAGGGCCATTAGCTCTACTTCCTCGCAGAATACTTCGATAATACAGATGACACCTGCATCAAAGCAGCGCTGTTTAAAAGTCAGCTGGTATTCTTACACAAGATACACAGCAGCAGTTTAGCACTGCGCGCCGATGCGTTCCGAAGGCCAGCAATGACGGCCGTCCTAGTGGCGCCACCTGTTAGGGAAGAGTTGAACTACTCGCTGTAAACGGTCTATAGTGCTGTCTGCCAGCGCTTTTGTACATTCTTCGGGTACTGCCTGACAGCGCAGCAGCGTAATGTAGGCTGTGGTGCACTACATCGAAGCACCCAATACCCCTCTTAGCAGCATCGTTTATGCTGCTCATTGTTAGGCCTAAGTCTGGCCCTAGCGGCACTATGAAAGTATACGATATGCTCATGAGACTTACAGCACCAAATGCCGCAAGCTTACAGCGACGTCATCTACAAGTGCGAAGGATGATGGCGCTCTGGCTTTCTGCTTCAACCTAATCGTCACTGGGCCTAAATTACTTAACATCGAAGCCACAGCGGACGGCACTTTGTGATAGATCAGCGAGGCGCATTAGTAAATGGACCACTCGATCATGAAACTTCTCAACCCCACTGTTTCATAGTAAAGAAAATGATTATTTTCGATAATGCTTTAGCAGGGGAACTAGTGTACAAGATGGGCACTGCACCAGCTGTGTGCAAAAACTCCCACCGTATGGGTCGGCAAGACGCATTCATTTTGAAATTTCTTTTTCGGGGGCTTATTACGAGAAAAACAAATGCTTTTCTGATACTGCCGTGAGGTTTGCGCCGTATCTCTGGCACTGATAGCTTGCGCCAGAAGGCATGGCTGGCGCAGCGGCGTTTACAACGGTGGGGGCAGTGCTGCCATTGGTCGATTGCGGTGCTAGCTTATCGGCGTCGGCACAGCAGCAGATGATGCGGTGGCCGGTGTGGCTCTGTAATGTCACTAAGTATCTCAACATGGCAATCGCTGTCGGTGGGAGGAGCTTCGCTGTGTCAGCTTCAGCCACTTATTTTGAAATAAAGAATGTATCTACGGTGCTCAAATTTCAGAAATAGAATAATGATGTTCCGTATTATCTGTCAAGACTACAAAACTTATCCCTTTAATAATAAATTTCATCGGTTCCATCTAGTTAGTGAAGAGATGGCAACTCAGATTACTATAATGGAGAAGCTTTTTCTAGAGCTGGCATAAGTACAGTAGGGATATGCAAGCCCACAACCAAGCATCACTGTTGGTGGGTATGGGATAAAAGCGTGAATTGGCGCAAGTGCGTGCTGCATTGTTACTGGTCACCTGCTTAGAATGGTGAAGATGCCTTGCCATAAGGAGTTTGATGTATTCTTTTTATGGCCAACTGAGCTTTGTTTGCAAAGGTTTATTCTTAATATCTGTTCATCACATTAGTCATCTCTAGTTGATAATGTAGCACTTTGGAAGATTTTAGACCTTTTCACCCTCACACACTTGTGCAGTTGCGCTACTTATAGCACAATGAAAGCTACAAGTATTTTCTGGAAGGCAGTCGCAAGCAAAATGACATTACTTCAAAGTGGTGCTGTGAAAGCCAAACACGTGACCTTGCTGGCTGTAGGCAGGTCTGCATTGGGTGAACTTCTCTTCAGCCCGTACGAATGTGTGCTGTCAGCTGTGTAATATTGGGCGGCACTATGGAAGCTTGTTCTTTTTCTTCCTCATGCTGCAGCTTGTCATGGCATGCTCTGTAAGCGGTCGTGATGTTTAATTGAAGACTTCTTTTTTTTACACCTGGAAGTGCAACATCAGTGGTAATTATGCGCTCCTCATATACCCTATCCATGAGTGGTTATAGCTTGTCAGGAAATTCTATCTTCTTGGGAATGTACACTGGTGGACTTGTTAATAAAGTATAAAGCCCTGGGGTGATGGTAAGTGAAACCTTAATTCAGACTTAGATGCGAGTGAAAAAACATCCAAATTGCCCAAATGTTGAATTATCGGATGGCGTTCTTCGATAGGGCCAAAAGCCACTCATGTGAATGTAAATTTATTTAGTGAAAACCTGGGCAATGGTTCTCCCATTTTAATGCGAAAACTTCGTAAGGATGATTTTTGCATTTGTATAAAATGCTTCAATTAGTGCACATTATTGGAAATATAAGCAGGACCATAAAGACAATCTCCGCAGCTTCTGTTAGTGGGTCATGTGGCAAAGCTGAGCTTGTTTGCACGCGAGGAGGCTTCCTTGCACAAACGGTGAAAAGCATGTGACGAACATGCGGTTTCAAAGCACTCTAGAAGAGCAGAAATGGAAGCAAAGGAAGCTTTTATTGGTGCCACTGTGGTATGTCTTCGAAAAGAATCGCAAGGCAGTTAGCGTTCTAAATGGCATGTGGCAATGCGTCAATTTGCAGGCAGATCGGTACTGATAGCCGCCTGCAGCGGTGCTAGCTGAAAGTCGTAAACGAAACTGTATGGCTCCTTCCATCTCTTGAAGGGACTATATGCACTTCAGGCATGAGGATAAGTATTTGAACAATCACTTGTCGAGTAGCTTGTGACCTGAACGTGGCATCGCTTCACCTTGGCCAAGTTACCTGATACTAATCGTGGGACATACAAATAAATTAGCTTTCCCAGTTACCTAGTTGCACTGCCCTTATTAGCTCCTTTTCTGAATCAATGAGGTTTTACAGCAAAAAAGCTGGATAGTTGCATCCAGATCTGTACTGTATAGGGGTTGGATAAAGGTTCCTCCTGGCAATTTCTTGTCCATTAGGAGTTCTCTGCTTAGACCAGAGCTGTAATTAGGTTACTTGTTTTATACATATACAGTCTAAACTCATTATGAAGCCTGATTTTGCATGTAAATTCGTTTGTTATATTCCATATTCATCTTCAAAAGTGCACACTCAAATGGCCACAGGAAAATCTGCTAAAAATTCCAAGTGAAGAGCACTCATAGGTAGAAAGCACAAAACTGCAAAAATCCACAAGTGCGTCTTAACATGTGAAGTGGTGCCCTTCATTTAGTGTCAGAGTAAAACGAACAATTATATAGGCATGCTGGACAGGTGCATACACAGATGTTTAACAAATCATGACTTTTGACAGTGTAAATTCCTAGACTTAGAGTGCAGTGATTTCTTGATGTCATGTATGGTCTGGCCACAGGCAAACCCTCTCAATATGCACGTGCTGCAGCGTGCACGTCAGAAATGATCTTCTCGGCATTCAATTCAGGTCTTGCCACCCCAATCATACATGATGCTCAAATTTACCTATACAAGATGCACAGTGTCCAGATTAGCCCATAGACTTATTGGGTGTTGGCTGGTCAAGCATGCAAAATGAATAGTCTGCATATCTGGATTAACAGAGGTTACTACCGTTGCATTTGTGTTGTTTTTCATGGCAGTGTCCACTGGGTAGGACACTATGAGATAAGCAAGTGGTCTTGTAGCATGAGGTATGGATGCAAAGTGATGGTGGAGCTTGGTCAAGTGCCGCTAAGGCTTAATTTGGTGATGCTAGGCGCTTTTGGGACTCTACATATTTGGGGCGCTCATACAGTGCTCACCCAGTTTAAGCAGCCTTGTCGCTAGTGTTTAGGAGTGAGAGGTTGGCAGGCTTTGCATAGAGTTTGCATACGCACCCACCATGGCGACCTGCCTAGAACGGGCTGTAAAAACTCCCCATGCTGAGGCAGTGCCTTGGTCTTTTTTTCTTCAAGCCCCTCGCAGCAAGCAGCCAGGTTCGAGGTCCTCCTTTGGTTTTTGATGCAGGGAGCGTGCGGTACACTGACATGAAAGGACGTGGTACCGCAATTGTGCGTTTCAACTCCGAGCGGGATGCCCAGCGTGCTGTTGGTATCCTTTTTTGTTGAGTGCTCTGCTGCTGCTCCAGCAGTGGCATTGCAAGTTTTGGTTTTCATATTCTTTGCTGAAACCATCAGGTCCAAGGCAAGGTAAACTCGAGTTTATAGGTGTGCTGATGTATTTCATCTGTACACCTCCCTGGCCACCTCATAAAAGCCTTATTCCTGCATTAGCATCTGTGATTGCAGTGAATCACATAATATATAGTTGATTCTAAGTAGTTTGAAGGGGATTGTTTAATGTTTTGATAACTCGATATATAGTGCACAGCAGTACATTCCTTAGCTCATCTGTACCTTTAGATGATATTCTGGGGCGTCCTAAAACTGAAATCTCTGAATAAGACTTTTAGATCTAGGACATGTGTCTCTGTATAGTTCACTGTTCAGGAATACGCCCCAGCGTACGGTATGATGTTGGCGCAAATTAAAGAAGCTTAGGTGGTTGAATTTTCCGAGCTTTCTGGTGTGGTATCTATGTTTACCTGACTTGTTTCGGACAGTGTCCAAGTTGCAACTACGACCATTGCCATTGGGTAAGTTACTGTCAAAGTGTGTAGGCATGTCTTGCAAAAACTTTATACGTGATGCAGTTTTCTGACATCGATTTTGGACTTGTTTGGTGCGGTGGTGGTTTAGGGCGGTGCAATGCAGTGTTTATTGGCAGCTGTGTCTATATGTGTGTGAGGTGGAGAAATGAGAGCTATTCTGGTGAAATTAAGAAACTTAACTATAGTGCAGTCCCATGGAAAGTATCCGACTTTGCGTCATAATGCAGTATTTTTATTCGTGTGTCTATTGTGTGGTAATTTACAGAAAGAATGAACATTGCATGATTGCTTTGGTGTGCTCTTTTTGTTTGCCTTGACTTCATTTTCAGACATGATGAATGGCATCCGCATCGAGAACCGCCAGATCGACGTACGCCTCTACTGAGCATCGTGGTTGCGTCCTTTTTCATCGTCAGTCCTCCTGGTTTTCTCCCGTCTTCCTTTCCATGGGCTCCAGTCTTTTTTCTTTTTTTTTTTCCCCCTGTTTTCTTCCACTGTCAACTGAGCGTCCACATCCTGTGTGCTGTCATCCTTCCACGTAAACCTCCTGCTCACGGATGGCTCCATCTCCTCCGTTCCACAGCAGTCCTCCATTGAAACAAGATGGCTGGTTCCGGTGGTGGGCGAGCTATTGGCACTACATCCGGCCGCACATGCTGTGAGGAGGGGGAATGGTTCCATCTTCTTTTTATCTACACCATCTCTTGTTTGTACTCTAAGCACATCATCATTTTCAGTCCAGGGCGCGAAAGTACAGAACTCGTTACTGGTTTTTAGACCTGTCACTTTTTTTCTTTTTTTGCTAACATCATCACAGCAGTCTTTACATAAAGCAGGAAACTCAACTTATGGTGTGCTTGTTAAATTTCGTATTCTTTTTCCTCCTAGTGGTTGCAACTTCCACTTATTTCAATAATGAGCACTTGTTTACCGGGTTCCGCAGAAGGATGCAAAGGAAATGTCTGGTGGCTCATTAAATCTACAGGTCTGTGACATTGCGCTGCTACATCATTGAACTCGTCCATTGTGCACTTTTTTTTCTCTGTGAGAGTGGCATGCATGGGGCATTCTTTCTATTTTTCTTCATTCCCACACAATTCCCACAGTGCAGTAATTGCAGATAAGAGTCCCATAGTCACAGTACAGTTTTACCCTTGCTCGTGATCCTTTTTTCTTTTTCTTTTGTTTAGCATTAGGGCAGCAGCGTTGAAGGAAGCATCCTCATTTGTACATTTGCATGGGCACCTGGCTGCAGCATTGGTCAGGGGAACCTCTGATTTATGCCACAGCTGTTGCTGTGAAGCCACCTGGCCGTTCCTCTTGATTGTGTGGTCTACAACGTGGGCTCTGCAGAATATGCTAGGCAGGTGGCTGCACTTGCCTCTGAACCAAGCTTGTTGCTTCTAGAATAAAGCTTCCTTTGTCTCCGTGTGCAACTCTTGTTTTCAGACGTGTCTTGCCTGTGGTGTGGCGGTGGGATCCACTGTTCACGACATATCAATCGTTGGACTAACCCTGCTGGTCATCTCATGCGCTTTCAAATAGCGTGGCAGCTGTTGGAACTAGCATGCGGACAACGCTAGCGACTCCTGCCTGCGGGCTGTAGCTTCCTGCTGTCATCTTTGTGGACAGCTGCTAGTGCGCAGATATTCAACTATGCTTGGTGCAGCTTGAAAACAGTGTGCTCTCGCTATAACCCTACCGTTAATAATTCATTTAGGCCTAGCTCCATTGACCTGGCTTTATTTTATGAGGCTCTTGATCAATTTTTTTTCCCTCCAGTAGATCGGAAGAAATTTTTTTATCACTTCTGCAAGAGAACTTTATCTTCTCTAATTCAGTCTTTTGCTGCAATTTGTTCAGTCAGGCCTGGAATGGCATGGCACTTGTACGTAAAATGCACCAGCAAGTAAGGAACACCTGTCTAGTGTCTGGTTGGCTAAGAGTCTATATGATACTAAGTGTCTATATTGTATCTTTTTGCACAAATTGCTCCATTTAGTATGCACATGTAGAACATAAGAGACGTCCACGGGCACCGTTTTGTTCGTCTCTTCACTACATTTTTTTTTTTCATCAATTTTTTTTGTGTGCGTATGCGTGCGCGGCTGGCGCATTCAGTGCTGTGCATTGCGATGATGGAGAGTTGTCTTCTATAGTAAGATCAACACTGCTGCTGTGCACACATCCATCGATTCATGAAGGCTTTGTTCAGATGAGTACAGTGTATGGGTCTGGCACTGCTGAGTTCGTCGCTCAATGTAGTTCCACAGCCGATTTTGTCTGGCCTGTCTGGATTGTGGTGCTTGGTCCAAAGCAGCATTTTAGTAATATGGGACTGAGAAGTTTCCTTCCAGAGAAGGAAAGTTCCTATCACGTGGAAATTGGATAGCTCTACAAATGCGTGGTCAGCAGCGTTAAGCTGCGATCATTTTCTGCAGTTAGCGGTTGCCTGCAACGTGGCTTGCGAGACATTTGTATCCATGTAGGTCTGCTGCCATGTGGGTGGCATCTTTGCTGCCTTGGTCGGATTTCTCGTTAGCTAAGTAACTTGAAAATTGTCAAGACTTTTTTGGGGATCACCGTGTGCTCATGTCATGTGGACAAGGACGTTGCAAAAGGAGATAGTCCTTCCACTGTTCCAATGCCTTGTTGAAACATTGGTCCACACTCTTGGTAATTCCACGGGCTATTGCCTGGATGCAATGAACTCTATATGGCAAATGGTTTGTGGATTAGCAGTTCTAAAGAGTCTATGCATTGCTCAAGAGCCATGAATTCCAACTCTCGAACTTTGCTGTCCAAATGAGAAGTCTCCTGCTTGACGTTTGGTCTGAAAGCCTGGATGTGGTGGGGTAAGTATGTGGTAAGTTTTTATGAAAACATGTTTTTCTTTTGAGTTCAAGGCATAACATAGACCAGCTACCTTTTTGGTTTGCAAGTGTTAAAAGTTGTACTATGAATAGAATTTGTCTGCTTGTAATATGTTGGTGTGCAGGAAAGCAGGAAGTGCTGAACACATGTAGCCAATAAATTTCTTTGCATGCATATGTGGCCTTGTTTTTATTCGTGATATTTAAAATTGATGATTAAGCTGAACTATTGCTGCCAATTATTTTGGCCACATGTAAGCAGTGGTGGTTATTGTTGCCCGCCTGAACAGACACCTGAAGTTTTGGCAAGTGGAGTGACTGGAGGTGGCATTTTCACACTTCATAGTTTCATAATGTGCACACCCACATGTTTTGTTGGGGAACAAGGAAGTTTAATGGTTTTTAATGTTCATGTCCGTATGCTGGTTTCACTTTGAAAGGGAAGGAGGATCTAAGGAACAGTGGGCAGTGATCGTACTCCAGTATGTTGATTGAGCACGGAATGTAAGCAATCGTTGAGCTAGTGACCATTGCAAAATGTTTAATGGGCAATAAGGATGAGCGCGATTTATGTGGGCAGAGGACCAGGTGTCCAAATTGTTCCCCCAGGACGTTTTATAACATCTGTATGCTGATAGAAGGGCAAACTAAGCATTGGTGGAGAATGCAGAGATTTTGGAACTACAAAATGGTATTTGTATAATTGGAGGTTGACTTCCTGTTAATTTATTGTCATTACCATTAATTAGCAATTACCAGCACTTGTATGTGGAGTTATAGTGCCGGTAAGACATGCCTTTTTATGGCAATGTGACTGGTACTAGACAGGAAAGGGAAAAGTGGCCTTTGTACCATTGTCATGGGGAGGAGCTTAAATCTGTGCTAGAAACTGCACAATCTGAAATTTACCCTGAAATTATCTGCTAAGAAAAATGTTAATGAAATGGAGAAGGGTCAACTTTCCGCTGGAAACGAACACACGAGCAGGACGTGGCGGGAGAATATGATATCCAATGACACAATGGAATTCCCACTGTCATCGCACCGGACAAGAGGGGCGATGACGCTGCTCATCCACGCGCTTGGTTTACGGTACAGCAGGGTAACGACGCCAAGGAATTCGGAGTAAAGGGATTGGTTACATGTAGGCATTTTGCACTTCATCCACACTAGAATTTACTCATTAGCACAGTTCACTATTCCTTAGCAAAAATAATTTGGATGTAACTCATATTTACACACCACATAAGCTAATTCTGCACTAGGCAAATGGAAAAAGCCAGTTGTAGCCATATATTTTATGGTACTGCTCAAGATCACCATACCCATAGCTCCCTTGTAAAAAAGCATTCGAAGTCCAGAGGACCAGGCCGTGCATGCCATCGCCACCGGCCTGGCTGGTAGTGTTGAGAGCCTGAACATAGGGACAGACGAGAGTTAGTGGTGTGCAGGGACTTGAGCACCCTGAATGCCTACGTAGTAATCAGTCTCGCGGTTGCTTATCCTGCACATTGAAGGCCATAGACGCGCTAAAGGGGAAAGATTGCTCCTCATCCTGAAAATAGCAGCAACCTAGGCTGGGTAGTATGAGCCATTGTAAGGTTCAACTTTCCCTTCTTCGCCTGTCAGCACTTGCTAACTACAGAATTAACAGCAAATGAGATTCTAATGAGCTAGCTACCAGTCATATCCATGCACATGCTGCATATTTTAGACCAATACTTGCACTGGAGGCAAATCTGCAAGTCTCTGGCTGATGGCTTGTGTGGAGACTTGCACCAAAGGCCTTCACTGCAGAAGTGTGTATCCTTGCAGTACACATCAGCAAAAAGAAGGAATCCAGATCCCTGTCAAGTGTTAGTGACAAGCCATTTTGTACAATTTTATTTCAGGACTGATGTGACAAACAGACAAAAAAAAAAAAAATCTCCCAGCAGCTGGTTCCCATCTGGAAATGCTTGGAGGCGTCAATCTGGTGCTGAATCTTGGTGGAAGTTGTCCACAAGCAGGAGGTACATTGTGTGGCGCTCAGAAGCCGTGCACCTTGAGCTGCTCGGGCTTGGCAATGCCAATGCGTGTCAGGAACTGACAGATGTTATTGCGCTGGTCTCCCTGCAGCTGCATAACCTCACCATACTCCGGGTGCTCCACCACAGTGCCATTGCAGGCAAACTCCTGTACATTGGAAAACCAGATCGGGCATTGGTAAAGTGCCACATGTCTACAGTCAAAGTGCAAACTATGAATACATGCTTGACACTAACTGGACAGCGCCTGGGCAAAGGCACCAGTTTCCACACAAAGCTAGGTGTGTGGAAACCTAGTGGCCTACCTTTACACGTCCTTATACACACCTTCTTGCAAGCCCTCACGATTTTCTTCTTGTCATAGTCGTCTGATATGCCCTGCACAGTTGTGAGGGTCTTTCGACCGTTGCGCTGCTGGATACGAACGTGAATTAGACCGTCCTGGACACCTTGCTCATCACCCCTGATGGCATCAGCAAAGGGGTCTGCGGTAAAAATGTAGGAGGAAGGTGGCAATGGGGCACATTACAGCGTGCACAAGAGCAGTCGATCTTGTTTGTTCATTAGCAAAGAACTTTCCTAGAGCGAAATAAGGTGGAAGAAGGAGAATAAGTATCTCAACACAGAAATGAGCAGTCACATGTGTACACAGCTTAAACAATGAATGTATGGCGTGAAAAATACAGTGAGCAAATTTAAAATTTTAAAATATTACAATATGCACTGCTTTGATATAGTGGATCATGAGTATAAGATGTCCAGCTCATCCATCTGACCTGCCTTCCGAACACATTGCCCACTCATGGAAAGGAAGAGGAACGAAAATTCTTGGGCCGTATCCGGTACTTCTGCACAATCTGTTTCCATAGCATTCCTCTTAAAATGCACTGCTGCCCCTCCTGACTTGATCTGTTAAAAGACAACGCCCTGCGCAACCGTCAACTCTTCCGTTAACTCCAGCTGCGCCGCTAATTGGTTATCGAAAAATCGAGCAGTGCGCGATCGGCCTGCGACTGACTGTTCGACGAGTGGCAAGTGTGAACGGGCCTTAAGTATGGAAAAGGAAAATGTGACGCCGCACGGGTGAAACACGGGACCATTAAAAAAAAAAGTACGATCACATGAAGCGCACACAACACACGCTTGACGCCAGACAACAAGGAGCGTCCTCACTACGTCACCATTTTGGTTGGTTTTTTGGTAAGGGAATTCCATGACGCACATCTAGGCAATACGCCTAGTCATAGTCTTACTTTACGAATGTCAGGTGTTATACTACCAGCGAATTATTTGTTTCAAACCACAAACACCAGACATCCGCTTTTCAGCAGTCAAAAAATTCCTTGGTTGATTTCTCCTCCTCCCCATATGACATGCGGGAAATCTGCGCAGCCGGTGGTGCAACCCATACTGTAGTTCAAGATTTTATCATTTGCTGTTCACGGCCTCATTGCGGACACAAGCCACCTTCACTGAGGTCGGCGGTTGCCCTTAATATCGCGGATAACTTTTAACTAAAGACAGCCGGCCTTGGGGCGGACAAAACGTTAGGCCTATCTTCCCGCCTGCGCGTTCGTCGGTCACCACTCGTCAGATGAGTACCACATAGAACCTCGCGTATGTTATTTCGGATGAACAATCATGTCCGTCATGATTCCCTGTCATGATGTCCATCCTAAAAAGACGAAGCATAACAGTTACATGCATAATTCAGAGAACACAACGTTGCTAGTGACACTGCAGAATGCCTTAGCACACTTCCCGGAAAAACCCCGCGACTATATGGCGTCCAAATCTACTGGATATGAAGCTTGCCACACGTAATTCATGTTTCGTTCAGTAAACACAACCAAGAAGAAACAAGCAAACAAACTGGGCTCTACGACGCAAATACGCTGGCCTGACCTTGTGTCAACAATGCGCATGCCAAGGCCTACTCACCAAAAGTTTTGAGGTTTTGAATGCCGGCAGACATACAGCAATCCTTTGAAACCTTGTAATAAAGGTAAGGGGTTCCTCCTGCACGAATTTTCAGATGCTCCTAACAAGTTGGAACACTGCACTAAACGAGCACGCCTGGAAGTCCGAGAGACGATCTCAAAAGGTGGTGACGAAACACGTTGAGATTTGGGAGCGAGACTTGCCCGGATGTGGAATGGACCAGCCCAGTTAGAGGGTAGGTCGGCAGAAAACTAGAAAAGTTAAAAAGGAAAAACAAAGTAAAGAAAATTGCCGTCTTGATTTTATTTATATAGCTTATTCTTTGCACAAAATATGGATTTATTATTAATGTCCAAAATAATTTTGTGCGCCAAAATAACTTATTTTTATTAGAACAAGTTCATTTCTGTTCGCACAGTGTACGGAATCAAGTTAGTAGGCTAGTTTCGATTTTGTGATAGAAGTTGTGAAACATAACGATAAAACGCTATGCTCCGCGTTGAATGGTTGAATCACGGGTTGAATGATTCTGGTTCAGCGTGCACGTGACCGGAGAGAAAATTCTCATACAAAGTTCTGGCGTGCATTTTTTTTTTATTTTCTTTTTTTTTTTTTAGCTAATTCAGGCCTGTGTCATTTTTGTGGAAATGGGACGCAATCGGCTTGATCCTTTGATCCGTGGCGAGGTACTACACGGACTGGACTGTTTTGTGTGGTAGTGAAGAGCTCAGCGCGCCCGAATCGGCAAAGGCGCTGGTGAATACCGTTGTTTCAAAGTTGAAATTTACCTGTGGGCAACGCTTCAACGTTCCGGAGGCCTGTCGTGTCATCATCGATAGTTTTGAACGTGTGACAGTAGTACAGTTTTCGAACTGCACGATCTGAACGCCGCCGGGCCAACTCGGCGCCCGCGTCGTGCTGGTGTCGAGGCTATGCCAGCGGTCTGCATAGGCGGACTGTCGACGTGAACTAGGAAGTTGAGAAGAAACTCACTTATTTTTTGGCATCCTACTCTGCTAGGATTCGGATTCATCTACAAATTCGTAAGTACTCGATGCCATTTCTCATTGATCATTGTTGTGCAAATGGTTGGGAGCTTGCTTTTGACGTGACATTGGCGCGGGGTAGTGAGACATACTTCTACCAGTAGGCCTAAGACCACGAGGTCCTTTAAAATTGACTGGCTTTCAATTACTTTAATTAAAAATGGCCCTGGTTAATCAGCTGTGTGTGTCCCGCGGTTACCGCAGCATGTGACAGAATGCTATCGGTCCTGACATGGTGAAAGGAACGCCCAGACGAAGCTTGTTTGTGACGGCAGAGCAGTTGAGAATGAATAGTTGGGCTGAGGGGGACATGGAGGGAAGCCAGCCATTCTGTACTCTCTGTCACTGACATTTGGTTACAGGCCGATAGCACATTTGTACCGCGTCTGCTTTTGTCAGTTGTGCGAAACAATGCGTGGCTGTGCAAGGAACGCAGTATGGAACGCTGCGATCCGTGTTCGCGTCGGCGGGTCGCCCTTCGCCCCTCCTCTCTCCTTCCCCATATCGTTTGAGGCATGTTTCTCGGCGCCTGCAGGTTGCGTTATATTATAAATTGGCCTCGGCTGCTGCACTTGCTAAGCATACGCGCCTCTACCGCTGATAGTGAGAACAAGCGGCCGTCGTGAGCACAAGTTGTATTTTAGGGTTGCTCTGCCGATGGTTGAGATGTCAAAAACATGGCACTCGCCGGTGGGGTGGACTGCTGTGGCCGGGCGTCCCCGGTATGTCTTGCATTGGTTTCTGCGTCTGAATTTATGCGCGTGGCGTCACCTTCTTGCTCTCACCAGCGGTGTTTTGTTGTTGGTGCCACAGACGGAAAGAATTCGAAGAATTAGCTGCGGGGAGAGCAAAAACAAAAAAAAACTGGCCTTTACCCTGCGGCCACTCAGCATACCGACCTTGCATATGATCACGTGCGCGGTATTTTCCGGCAGAAGTGCGGATCCGACCTCTTTGATGGTCTGGGTTCAGTTTAAAGACGCTCTTTTCTTTTCTTTTTTTTTTTTTTTTTGTTCTCTTCATTGCATTGCGGCCGCGCAGTGTGGTCGCGTCGGGTTTCCGGCGGGAAGCGTTATCAGTCGGACGCACTTGAGCCTTAGCGGCTTCATAAAGTGTGACCTGTTCGGGGACTATATGCAAACGTATCTATACTGACTGCAGTTCTCCCGGCGGATAGGTTGCAAGTATGAGCCGAATGTCGCGTACTACATACAAGTAGCACGCGCGTCATTTTTTTGTTTTCGGCTTCTGCGTGGATATATTTAGACCGGATCGGAAGCATTGTCGCGCAATGCATTCTTGTGCCGTAGCCGCTTTTTTACATCAGTATTTTTGTTGGCATCACCCAGCTCGCGCGGCTTAAACTGAGATAATTTATCTTTGGTTAGGTCACTTTACGAAGTTCCGAATTATTTTACCCGTCTTTAGATGACTCATATTTTTGTCACAGCCGTTACCAGTGCTGACATTTTTTTTTTTTTTTAGAGCATATTTCGTGCCAGATATGTGGCCAGCACATCGAAAGGCTTTTCTTACACTTTCCTCGGCTGCTGCCTTAGCAGACTCCTACTTAAGGGTTCGATCTTTTCACGAATGTGTTTTAACTGGCACTAGCTAGTCACGCACACAGGTCTGGCAGCTATTGTGCACATAGCTTGTCACTAAGCTTGGGTTAAAAGTAGAGGTCAGTTTGTTGCACTGTGTGAAGGACATACACACATGGACGAGGCAAAGGCAGCATGCTGTTTCTGTATGAGTGATAAAACGGTGCCACTTTCACATTGGAAATTTATACCCCTGTCACACTCGCAGTTTCGATCCTCATTGAACTCGATCTGCATTCAACTCAATGCAGATCGAGGTTGTCACACGCCACACGAAATTTTCTCTATGCTCATTGAAAGCGCCCGTATAGCACAGGGTGCTTCAATCCTTCTTGAAAACCTCAACGCAGATCGAGTTCAACTAAGATCGAAAGTGACTGTGTGACAGAGGTACCCACATGTGACAGTATCCTGCACATTTTTCAAATTTGTTAATGGTATGGGAGTGGGCAGTTGTGTGATATTCTTGTCGCTGTTTTTTAATGTTGGGTAAATATGAATAGATTCCTAAAAGCTGATGCCTGAACAGCATTTTAGCTCACATAGCAGAAAATATTCTTCATGGCACTTAAAATGTATGTACTGTTGGGGGCAAAAAGTGTGAAGGACATGGCTCCACCAGCTGAAACAGGTAAAACTGCACCTGGTTCAAGGTCAAGGGCGAATACATTCCTTTTCTCGCTTGCATGCAAGTACGCGCTGGCTGGCACCTTCATTTTAGTTGCTCTTCGCCCAGGAACCTTCTGTGAAATGCTGCTATGTGGGCGGCTGATGTAGCGGTGTGGACAAAAGTAAATGGAACACGTAATTTCCTTCTAAAATTTTTTACGCCTTGTGTAATTGAAATTGTTAGTTGTGGTATGTTCATACCAGCGGTAGTAGACACTAGTGCCCTGTCACCTGGACAAATATTGTTTTATCTCCAGTGCAGACGGCGTTATTTTAATTTGAACAGAAAAGCATGCTCCGTTTACTTATGTTCACACCTGTACTTGCTTTCAGTCCGGTTACACACGCCATCTTAAAAAACCAGCGTCTCTTTTTGCTCATGAAATACAGGAGGTATTCACTCCGGCCATTTCACTAGATGGCGCGAGCATCGTCACGCCTCGTCCGCTGTGTCGGTGGTCGCCGGTGGTATCGGCGCGCGTCGCCTCGCATAGTATCAGGTTCACTGTTAGGTGCCCGTCATATATTGGAAGTGACCCGTAAAGTTTTATCAAGTTGTTAAATACTTCCACATCCACTTCTCGTTGTGAAGCCCTTTATGCACATGGAGCCAGCAGCGGTATTTTCATGCTCCGGGACATAACACTGCCAGTTCGATGTAGCTACGCGTTTCACCTGTGCAACAGCTCGACTGCAAAGTAAATCCTTTGTTAGCTACCACTGAGGCAGAACACGTCTTGAAGAGGGAGCGCATTAAGTTGCCCCAATTCCAAAGCTAGCATGGCCGTGAAACGCACATTTCGAGTGGTGGTAGCCGGCAAACCACCAATCGAAGCTTTCACGGGCGTTGCTCCAGCAGTAAAGCAAAACAATGCAGTTGCTTAATTTGGGGGACAGAAGGTTGAGCAAATGCTGTCATGCACTCTCGGCATACGGCACACTTGGCAAGCATGGTTTGCAAATTTAGTGTCTGCAATGTAGCTCTGCTTGAAATGCACATCCTATGGAACCTAGGTTCGCAACAATGCGATGTGTAACAATAACCCTTCATACAGTTGTAGCACGTCACTTGCAAGTCTGCAGAGGTGACAGCTCTAGCTAAAACAACAGACACATTGCAATTAACTCATCTCGTTGTCTTTGGCAGAGCAAATTCCCTTGGTTTTAATTATCCACTATGAAATGCAGATAATGATAACCAAGAGGAGGTGCACCACTTTCCCATTTTGCGCTAACAAAGTTTAGGTGATTACAAAAACAAAGATGCTGGTAAAAACAGTGATGGAGAAGCATAAATTTGATCAGAAGTTCTGTGTCACTGCTGTGCAGCAGTACATGTAGCAGACACTTTTCACAGGGGCCTATATAACGCCACCTTGTGGCAGATTTCTGAGCCAAGGGCAACTTTTGCTAAGGAAACTCTGTGCTTCAATTCGAGCTTGGACCAGGTGAACCACCACTTAACACAACAATGCAGTGATCCCGCTAGTGACACAGTGTCCTGGGCACTTCCTTTCTAAATAATACATATTAAAGGTCTCTGACGTAGGCCGTTCTCATAGCGTATCAGCACTGCGTGATCTCTGCCTCTAAGTTTTCAGTTTAGTTTGTGTAACTGTGCATGCAGTATGGTGGCATTTGGTTTAAAACTTATCTTTGATGGAGTTCTACTCGCACATCTTGCATTTGAAATTTCTCTAGCCTAAAGTGTAAAAGAAGCTGCTTAGCACTAGCTGTGTCACGCTGAGTAAGAGGTTATTGCTAATCCGCATGGTGTTGTGCACGTAAAAATTTGAGTTGAAAAAAGAAAAAAAAATATCTACAGATGCTTTGAATGAACTTGGTATATCAGATAATAGTCCTCAAGTACATTCACTTTAATGCTTCAGGTATGAATGCAATGACCATTTGCAATGGCTTTTAACATTTAGATTTTAATGAAGCAGAGCAAATGCCCTTGCACTGACTACCTAGCTTCATTAACCTACGAGTGAAAACAGTTTTAACACATCACTCATTGTTCAGTGTCCGATGTATAGCATCATGCCAAATAAGCTAGCCAAAGCCAAACCATGTGTTTGTGCTATAATTTCAGTGGTATGGCCAGCTGCTGTAAATAGTTTTCCATATCCAAAGCCAGTGAAGTTTGCCATTTGGAAAATGCAAATAGTGAAAAGTGCACTTGTGGCTATTGGGCACTTTTATTTAGTCAATATTTTCTGCGTGGTGGTCTCGTTTTTCTCAGTGGTAGACCACATCTGCAAACACTGTGCCACCGTGGATGCTGCATGCAGTTAGTATAGTAACTCTATGCAGCTCTATGAACACGACTGCTGTGCTAAGTCTTGTGCCGAACTTTTCATTAACTGAGGTGCTCAGATTTTGTTAAAGCAATAATTGAGATAACTAAAATAGCTTGAAATAGAATGTCAAGTGAAATAAGAATTTGAATGTTCTGATTTAGAAATTAACACATACCAATTTTCAAGGTTTTAGTATGTGTTGGGGCTCATGGTTTCTATATTATCGGTAAACAAAAAGCATATAATATTGACTATTAATGGTCTCTACAACACCAGACAGCTGAAAGTGCTCCATGTGGGAACTCCATGGTTAATATTTTTGCAGAAGGATGCATTGACAAGGTTTTTTTGTTGGACTATATTAAAGTGTGCCTGCCGGAAAATGTTGACAAAAACATTAAAAACAACTAACTACTGGATTATTTCTGTCTCTGCACACAAAAATAATTCTATGTTTTTGTTTGCGGCTTTACTTTTTAATTCCTGCAAACATATCTAAAATTTGCAAGTCCTCACTGTTATTGCAGTTTTCACTTTCCAAGGTCACTTTGAAGAAGACTGGGTTTGTTCCTTTTTAATCCTTATAAAGATGGAGATAAACAGTCTTCTTTGTTCTACCACCACCCAAACGCTCTCGTCACTCGTCAGCACTTCTCTGCTGGGTAGAACAGGCGTCGCCTTGGCCAAGGATTCGTCAAGCAGCACCCTAACCCCACAACTAACACAGCGTAGCATGCACATGCGAGACATATCTTGTATCCGCTTGTATCAGCATCCTTTGTATCAGTTACTGCTGCTAATACCACACGTGTATGTGGTACTTTGAGGTTTTTCTGGTGAAGTGCATCGGGTGCGTTTTTCTGCGTTTGTGCTGGCATGTGAGTGCGGAGTTCTTTGTAATTGTGGAGGTGTTTGTTAGGTGACAAGCGGAGTGTGCCCAAGACTTGAGCGGCGTGCTGCATTTCATGAGTGTCGTTAAGTGTGTGCATGGTCTCCTCGATAGCTCCGACCACAAGTGAAACCTCACTGTACTATGACATCTTCACCTTTCATTCACACCCTACCTCTCTTTTACTTCCTCTTCTCCCCTCCCTTAGTGTGTAGTACAAATGGCAGTCAAATGGTTAAAACAAAAGCTTCACTTTGCGTGGCACTAAATTTGACCTTCAAGTGACCTTGACAGATATTGCGCTTTTCCTTCTTTATAAACCAATTTATAAGGAAAAATATGAAAACATGATGACCTTGCCCTTGTTAGATCCATTCCCTGGTGTCCAACCAAAAGTATGAGTCACTTTCCTTTCCCCTGAACCTAACTTAAAGAAAAATTATGGAAAAGGAATATAGGTTGAAAAGGTGGTGTTACAGAGGCTATCACTGCACCATTCGCAGCTTTCGCTCCATCACAAAGTTTAAACCATGCTTAAACACCCACAGTTTTTTAGCTTACAAAGGGGTTACAGAGGCTATCACTGCCTCTGTAACACCTAAGGGAAAAGCTTATGGTACAATATGAGCTTCACATACTTGGCAGAGAAAGCTATAAGAAATAACCTATTCGCTTGCTGGACTTTTATCAGAGGGACATGCAGAATGAGTTGTAAGTCGTCTGGCAGTCTTCATCTCTGCAAGAGCCATGAGGAGTGTTGCTGTCATTTGAAGGGCCCACTGGAGAGAACATATAACTTGGAAGCACTCGGGAAAGTAAAAAGCACACTATGGGTTTAAGGAAATCAGTATTATTTTAGGAATGTTGTCTTAAAATACACTGATATAGCAGGATTTCATTGCATGATGGCACTTCACTTTCATTCTGTGATGTTTAATGCTAAATCTGCCATCATAAACTGACCGCAGGTTTTGGCTGGGCCCTTTCAGGTGCACCTTTACTGTGTCACAAGACAGTACTTTGCTAAACTTGATCGTGGATATACAGTCTAGCCCTGTTATAGCGAAGACACTTGTAGAGAAATAGCAGTTATAATGAAGGAAGTTCAATTTCCCAATCCCATTTTTGCATTTTCAATACAATTTGGGTCCAATTTTAGTGAAGTAAATAAGTGCACGTCAGCGGATATAGTGAAGTGATTTTGTACCAAATAAAAAATAATCTGTCAATTGGGAGATCTTTACGCCCTCAGGCAAATTTTTGTGCGAAAATAAGGACAAAATTTGTCTGACGGCCGCATTCGCGGCATCGTCTGCTCTCCCGCAAAGCGAAAGGTTGCTTCACTGCATCGCTTGACTTAGCGTCTTCGTGATGTGGCGTCCCGTCGTGCCATTGAGTCAGTTGCGCGGGAGGTAAAAAAAAGTAAGGAAATAAAAGTCAATTGTCGGTGACGTCATGGAGTAGCGGTCGACTTAGCCAATTGTGGTTCTTGAATTTCTCTCTCTGGGGCTTCTCTCCTGTTGGTTCTGGGCCCGGGAGAAAGCATCGCGGGAGTGGAAGGGAGAGAGAAGCGAGAGCGTTTCCTCCGCTTTCGTGGATCTTCGTATGCGCTTCTCTCGCTGACGCCATTACGCCTTCCTGCCTTGTTCCACTTCTCACCTTTGATATCTCGTGACCCCGGACTTTGCCTGGGTAATTTTTAGACAACGGACCTACTAAGTTATCCCATTTCTCGGACCCGACCTTTCGATTTCTTGGCAATGTTGAATCTCGCGAGCCCCAGCACTTCAACGGGAAATAGAAAAGTGTTGTCATTGAAGACGAAGTATGCCAAAACGGGAAGAAGAGTGATATCATATGGAAGTATGAAATTGCACAGTTCACACACACTACGATAATCAAGAATGGCAGCAAGATCGACGCTGTTCTCAATGACGACGGCAGCGGGGACGAAAGAGGATCTAGTGCGCCACATACGCCGACGTAAAAGCCTCACTTCACAGGTGATTCTTGGATGCCCGATCAAAGAACATCCCTCTCAGTAGACCCATCATGCTAATGAAAGCTAAGGATCAAAGAAAAGAGGCTTTACAATTTTATTTTGCCATTGAAAATCGCATAAAAACAACCGAGGCGGTATCTAGCGGGGAAACCCTAGTACTTTCAGTGTAGCCCCCCACGTGACTACATGTCAGCAAAATATTGCTGATTTTTGAAACTGCACACTATTCTTTTTTCTTCTAAGAGTGCTGGCCATAATTTATTATATTTTGCGCTCTCTCCAGTGCGCCTTTATTGAAAACCACCCGTGACCGCGAGAGGTATGCTTTCAGGTTTTGGCACTAGATGGCGCAACTGTTTGTAATTTCGTGAATGAATCAATGACAGTGCCCACTAAAACTTTTGTCGACGAGGGCGTGTGTTATTGTGCCGTAACAGCATTGAATGTGAAACTGAAAAGGACGTTACTCTACGCAAAAAATCTCTGATTACTATTTGGCGAGTGAAAGATATAATTGTTTTCGGTACGTCTTTGTCGACCACCAGTCGTCATCGTGGTCGCTGCTCATGGTTTCCAGCATCGGACTACATAAAAACGGGCGCACGCATTGATCGAAAAATTCCCAGTAAAAATTTTCTACAGTGTTTCTAACAAACCCGTTATGGAATTGAACATTTTAGACATCAATCTTTCCACTGCGGCGAAAAAAAACCAAGATCTAAATTCCAGTGTTCTGTCCCTTTAAGATGATAGTGTCGCAAACTACTTTACTTTGTGTCAGGCACTGATGGGGCCAAAACAATTTTCATGGTCGTATTCAATACATTGAATTATTTGACGAGGTCATTGTGCGCCAGTGCGCGCAGCCGTTTTGGTTTTCCCTTTCCTGTCACGGAGCTTCTGGTCCTCCCAAATTTCGCGCGCAAACGAGCTAGTAGGCGACATCATCCAATGCTCCTACACTGCTGCAGTGTCTCGGCTCGCCGTTGTTATTGGTGTTGTGTCAGTGATTGTGTCTGCCCGCAGCTTGATCATGTACAGTGCGGAATCTTCTTTGATACGGAATTATGAGCCTCTCGTAAAAAAGGTTTGGGCCTGCTCTCTACTACCAATAGCTAAAATCGCACAGAGAGAAGTGCAAAACGATGCCTGGCTGCAAATTGCCAGTGCACTGAGTTAAAGCAGTAAGTGGTTTCTTAATCCCTTTTTCATGTGCGAACAAATTCTCAACAAGAAAGTGCTCCCTCTAGTTTAGAAAAGTGAAGTTAGGGAGGCGGGGGATGCCCGTTTCATCCCATTGCATTCTCGCAGCCCATTGCTCCGTTGACAATAGAGAGAACAGTTGGCCTGCAGCGAAAGGCCGATGCGGTGCGACGTTGCGGTCGGGCCGCAGAATGGAGCTGGCGCGGACCCATCGAAGTTTGAAAGAAGCTCACCATAAAAGAGAAAAGGAAAACAGTATCTTCTGAGGAGGGACGACATTCCGCGGACGTTTCAGTGTCTGTCATGTGCGCCTCGGCTCATTGTTTGAAATCAGTAGTACGAACTTTTGAGTCGCCGCCCCGAACAGTCTCCAAGATTGCTCCGGGGCACTGGTAAACTGGATATCGCAAGCAGGGATGTAGGCAGACTGCACACCGGAACTATGTTCAAAAAGGGGGTGGGGCTGCCCCGTTTTTCTTGATCGAGTGTTGCGGTGTGGCGACATCAACGTAGGACGGAAACTGGCCTGCAAGACCACTGTTGGACGATGCGGACAGGCATGCGCTGTCGAAGAAGATTTGACAAACCGAAATTCTTCTATTATTCCTTTATCTGCGTAGGTTGAGTGCACACACGATGCTAAGCTCATTTTGAGCTTCAAGAGTCCAGATCTCCACTATCAGCTGTTTGCTAACCGGCGCCATGTTGAGAAATGCAAGACCCACTTGGCCCAAAGCGGTGACTTGGTCGTTGTAAAGAATGTATCCTACCGAACGGTCCAGTGTGAACATGCGCGGTTGCAAGCTACGTAAATGGGAGTCCTAGCTGCTATGAGCACTGCGATAAATACAATACTTACGGCGGATACGACTGTAGTCTGAATACGGCTTAAGGAACACCAGCATACTGATAAATGTTGAACCACCTAATGTAACTTGCGTAGCAACCGATATATCGGGTGCTTGAAAATGATTCTCCCCCTTTTTCCTCTCAGTCTATACGACGAAGGGAGGCCAAGTGTGCTGCAGTGATAAAGATCTGTTTTAATGCAGAAATGCATTTAACGGCTTTATTTTCACCTCTATTGTCCGACACAGTTCCGTCCACCAAGGAAAATATGTTGCCAAGAAGTGCACAAGCATCTATCACAGGAGATTTTATGCTGTATTAAGTGACTTGAAAGCAACGTCAGATGAAGAGATGCTCACTGTGAACAGTATTCATTTACTACATCCAATAGCAACATTGTGAAGACTACGGTTGTTAGTTTGGGACAGGCTCTAGCTAGTACGCCCTGACGCCATGATCAGCAACTTATTGGATAAGTGGCTGCACCTAGCATCACTTGTCTGTACACTATATGTTTGAATTGCGAGAATGTGGCTGTATATTCAGCGAATGTTTGAACGACCATTTCCTCCTTATGGATATACCGCTCATCAGTTGCCATCTGCTATGACCTCACATAATGGCATCGTCTTCGGCGGAACCTTTCGTGGGTGTGGTTGCCACTCGCTGAGAATACAGTCGCCTTCATAAGCGACAGGCGCAAGCTTTGAGGACAGAAGAGGAACAAGGGCAATAACGCGTTTGAAAACGACAAAAGAGAGCTTTGAACCTCAAAAGGTAACACGAAGTTCGGAAGCAACGAGCATGGGTGTCTACCTCGGATGTCTATGGTCAGCGAGAACAAGGACGCCTTTGCAAGGTGCGGGTGAGAGCTCTTGACAGACAGCTAAGAGAGTGTGCACACAAGCATTGCTCAGGCACTTGACGCTCCCCTCGTCATTTGTGATGATAAAGCCGACGCTAAAAATATACATTGGTTGCCAGTGTTCGTGTGCGAGCTAGTTGGGGTCACAGTTGTTAATAAGCCACTTTAAGTCACTACCAGAAATGTATTGTGCATTGATTACATAGCTGCACGACTTGTGGGGTTTATGAGGGGGACGGTATTCCGCCCCGCTCCTACTCCCCACAATGGGGCCCCACGTTGGGCGCCAGTTGTGGGGGTTCTTACTAAGCCGTCGAGCCTCTTCTGAGGTCTAGGCCGCAAACACAGAGCTCCCGCGATCACACGCCACGGGCAACCGTTCTCACGGTCGCAAAGTGGTAATGCGAAGTACGACACAACACAGAACAGGACTTTGCCCGGAACCAGATGTTTATTGGGTTTTCCCAAAAAGAACGCTGGTGAAGGTCTTGCTGGCGACCCTATCCTTTTTGGATGGGGCCTGACACTTCGAAGGGCAAGATGGCGACAACAAAGAAGTATAGCGGGGAGGTATTTACCTTGCGTCCTTCCGTTGTCGCGGCTCGCTGCTGTCTCCCTCCGGCGGCAGCCGGCTCCCGCCGATCTCGGCGCATCTTGCCCTTTGTCCCTTTTCGGCCAATGAGCGTCGCGTCTGCGACGCCTAGCGGTGCGCTCCTGCGCCAGGCGAGGGAAGAGGGAAACGCGGCATATCGAGCAACCTGTTTGGGTTACTCAACCTCGAAAGAGAAGGAATACTTTTGTCTCCTTCATCCTCCGCGGCGCGCGGTGCTTCGGAGGGATGCGCGGTTCTCCGCGATCGCTACAGACTTGTCGATGTAACCAGCACTAATTATTTTACCACATGCCGTTACTCGTTGTCCTACCCACAACAGCGCAGAGCACACATGTCTTTAAACTATGTTCCCTCAAAATCTGCACTTTGTTTGTGGCAACAAAACATAGGAACATATGTCAACACGCATGCATTCCTTCCTGCAGTGAAATAATCTAGGTGTAGCATGGATTAGACCGCCAATTCAATTTTTGTATTCCATGTTGTAACTCGTCCTGCTTAAATGCTATTAGGCAAAGAGGTAACTGAAGAAAGGGTCAACATGCTACCAGAGTGCTTTTCCAGTTGCCATAATATTGTGCTCTTGCTGGCAGTGCTCACTCAGTTGTCTCATTTTCTAGTGTTTGCCTACACATCTGTTGCTAACTTCTTGCACTGCATACATAGAAACTATGTCAACATGTATACAAATACTACTTTATCTGCTTGGATAGCAAATGTTTCCAGTATCTAGTGTTTTTAATTTGGTAAATATTGTGTGTCATGTTGACATGGTGAATCAATAATAAGGTATCTCTTTCTTCCCTGCTGGTGTCAGTACCTGATGCGATCAGTGCAGAATGGAGCACTAGCCTGGCGCACAGATTGCCTCGATGCATGCGATGGGAAATTATGGGCTCATTTTTGAAGTCTTGTACGAGGCACGAAATAGTGGCCTGTACAGTGCGCAGTGCATGCATTTGGTAGCTACTTTCTGAGCTCCTTTTGGGGGACCCCTTAAGCCTGCTTAAGGCAAAAGCACAACTCATTATTAGGTTTCCTTTTTTTTTTTTGGTATGGTTTTTAGCATTTTTATGTATTTACTTATTTCTCTTTTTTTTTTTATGGCAGAAAAGTGTTCTTTGTGATGCTACCATATTATTTGAGGTGTTCATTATATATATATATATTTTTCTTTCATTATGCATGCTGATTGTTACCTGCAGTGAAACAAGTCAAATACTATAAACTATTTATAGGTGCACCTGTATTGAGCCTTTGTGTGTGGCCTCTTAGTACTATGCCTGTCTTGCAATCCGAAGGACCTAGGCTGTTTCAAATATATCTAGAATAATAGCATTTGCTTCTTGTAAAACCTTGGAGATTTGGAGCCAATCCGAATATATTTTTTTACCTCTGGCCTTACTTGTTTTGAATTTAACTGGTCGCTGATTGTTCTCTGGTGTGGTGGTATCAGAGTCTTTCCTGATCAATTTGAGGTATTGGTACCATTCCCTGCATCGATAACAGTGGGTTCCGTTGCTCACGAGCTGTATAAGACACTAAAGTAAAACTTGTTGCTTGGCTAGCTGGGTCATATTGATTGGAAATAAGTTAGCCCAAAACAAAACACGCTTTTCAGTTACAGCCTTATAAGGCATATGCCTGACAAGAGTTTTCTCAAAAGCTGCGCAAGCAGCCTCTCTTTCATTGTGAGAGCGTCAGTGAAAGGAGATGCTGTGCAAAGAAATGCGCTCCCTGTTCCTGTAATCCTGCAACACTGTAAATTCAAATAAATCAATCATCGTTTTAGTGTCTCACAGTGTGCCTCTTCTTGTTAGTGATGCCTGCTAGCTGTAGTAGAAAAAATATTGTCCGGTCAAGGCTGGTAAACATACAAAATGAAAAGGGGGTGTGCTGTGTTGAATTAGGCCTGTGGCAGTCAGCCTTATTTTGCAGTTTAAGTGCAGTTGTCATGTAATACAGGTTTTATACGACACATTTTCTTTTCCAGTTACAACATCTGACCTGTCCCATGACCTCTGACCTTGGAGACGGGCAGGAAATTTGTTCCGACCTTCAACAGACAGTAAGTCGCCATTTATCTAGTTTTGAATAGCATAACTAGGCTGATTGTGCTACAGCAAGTCTGTGCTAGGTAATTAAGAATAACACTGTTGACTTGGCTAGTCATTGCTACTTTTGAGAAAAAAAAATTACAGCTGAATTTAATTCTATAAGGCCATTTACAATATGTCTGGTAAATATGCTTTAATTGGTTTATTTTGTCCACTTGTTCATTCACACAATTCCATCAAGACTGAATGTGGCGTCATAAGGTGTAAAAAAATGGAGCCCATGATTGGGCATACACTGTTTTTATTTAACTTTTTGTTGACTTAATGGGCCCTCAGCAAAACTCTGGAAGTCGGCTTCACTACACAGCGCAGGACCAAACCTGTTGTTGGGGCAGAAATTTTGTGCAGTGCAAGGGACGTCTGTTGTGATGATAACGGCTGCGTCCATCTCCCTTGTGTTGCTGTCGCAATTCTGGGAAGTGCCTGGCAGGTGCCATTCATGCCCTCTTTCCCCACACCACCTGCTCTTGTTTTTTTTTGTTGGGGAGGGAAGCTGTTCGCCAGGTTTGCACATGACATCAGGCTTAATATAGAAGTACTCTGTGCTCCTATTTTCTGCCCAACAGCGAGCGGCTGTGCCACCATGGTAAAGGAGATTTTGCTGTGCAGCAAAGCTGACTTGCAAAATTTTGCAAAGGGTTTATAGAGGCATATTCTATTGGCCTGACTTGTTGTTCGCAGATAATATTAGTGTGTGATTGGTGCACCAAACTTGAAAAGCCAGTCTTGTTTCTTTCAAAAACATTTTGCACTCATTTTGTAATAATGTACTTTGTGATGTAACTCAACACACGTTTTACATGTAAGAAAGAAATGTAAGCAGAATGATTGGGTGCTCATGCGTGTGTAAACACATTGGCGATACGTCTTGTCCCGTCTGCTGCATTACTTGCAAACATAATGAATGATGCAATGGACATGAATTGCAAGAAAAAAAAAAATCACATGTTAAGATTTCAATATCCTTCAATAAGCACCATATAGAGTCTTAATTCACAGCCTTCCACTATAATGTGCTGTTTAATACTTTCAGTGTTGAACAGTTTAAAAAACAAATGTCTTTTTGGTGATCTTAAACAATGAATTCAAGAATTTTCACGCATTTATATGTAAGAAGCAGCTCCACTTCAGAAGTGCGTTCTGGCTTAAAATCAAGCTTGGGAACCAGCTATGGAAAACACTTCCAGTTTCCTGATTAGCTGTAATAAACATGTCAGCCCGGAAAAAACATGTAGAGAGAGTAGATTCATCGCATCAGACTGAACGGAAGAGTAATGACACCCCGTGAGTGTCGATAAGCTGAGAGCATCAGCAAAGATAAAAAGAAACTTAGCTTTCATGGACCTCCGCTAGCATTCTATCAAAGATAGAGATCAACTTTCGCGTGTCCGTTGCAATCACATGGAGAAACCGCAATCTCAGAGTGCGCCACCACAAACAGTGCAACGGAACGGCCACGGTCAGTTTTTTTTTCGTCCACAACACAATATTTAATACTTCTTGTGGGTTCTAGAAGATGGCAGTGTCAGAAGAGCGAGAAAATTTCAAACGCACACTGAGCGCAGTACTCGTATGACAAAAGCCCTGCTTGACAGAATATGTGGCAAAAGCACTTAAAAGGGTTTTTAAAAGTCCTCGCTGCATATTGGGCATCAGTACAATTTTTGATGTGCCCTATTGTTTATCAATCTCATTTTATCTGAAACGGACTTGACAGTTGTAGAGATTTTTAACACCTTGGCCTGTAAACTTTTTTGTACCATTGTTTGCTTTCTGTGAATGTTTTTAAACATGGCATATGTCTGCATGCAAAAAAGGGGAACATAGAATATTTTTTTTTGAAGATGTTGTCACATTTAAATGATAAGTGTTTAACTCCTACAGATTAAAATTTGTCAGAACTCAGATTATGTGTAGTGAGCATTCTATTGCCTTTGCTGCGGTTAAATAGTTCGTGTTTGGAGTTGGTTTCATGCATCTTTTCCAGGCTTGTTTAAATTTTTCATACCTTCCGCAGTCAAAATGGCTGAAATATACTTTCAACAAGTATGCAACCTTCAGTGGGCCTATATTTTTTGCATCTCGAGTACAGTTACTACAGTCTTTCTTGGCATCATTGTAAAATATGTTGTGGGTAGGTCATTCGGTTGTGTTTGAACGAGTGGGTAGATTATGTTGACATGGAGAAGGCTTGCTTGGCAGACATACGATAGTGTTCAGAACTGGCAGTATGATGCAAGGCACTACTATGTATTGTATCTATGAAAGACAGTGGTGTAGTGAGAATTTTAACTTGATACTCTTGAAGGAGGAGCATAAGGGTCCCCCAATTTTCTTTTTTTCCTTTACTGCATTTTCCAAACAAGTGAAGGCTGTGCACCATAGCCAAGCAGTTTGAAAGCATTTTGGAAAATTATTCTACAATTTTGCTCCCTTCCTAAAATCTATTTCAGTGTTCTTTTGGTAGATTAGGGTCACGTGCTGTACAAAGTATTAATATGGCCATTGTTGGCAACATGCTGCCGTTACTGCCTTGAACAAGTTCAGTACGTATGCATATTGAGAGTGGTTCAGACTTGACATTATGATGGGATCAAAGGCAGCATCTGTGAGGCGGGACCATGTACTCAGTTTCATAAGCTGTTTGCAGCACTGTGGTTGGTAAAGCTATTTCGTGTAGCAAGATTGCATGAAACATAGAACAGGGAAAGTATTTTTCAAACAAAGCACAGTAGTTGACAACATGGTTCTGATGGATATTTTAAAGCACACAGAGCACTCCGGCCGCTGGCGAAATTAAGACAACCCACCCGCTTGGGCTTAAGCACTGGGGGTCTGCTGTGAGGCAGTGATGCGCCACCATTTGTCAGCGTGTCGCTGACCGAGTTGGTTGTGTTGCTTATGCGCCTATCGTCGAATCAAGCAGGTGAAGCATTTAGCTTTAAATGTTCTTGAAACAGTTTGCCAGGAGTGTGGGGCAGCTCAAGCTTTAATTTTCTGAAGTACGAAGGACACACAGGCTTGGCTGGTCGGGAAAGGGGTTGCTTGGAACAACGACGAACTGATTGATGTTAGAGTTCATGAAGCTTATTGACAACGTAAGTACAGGCCTGGAGCAATACCAGCTTATACTGCATCGCTGAAGCTGCTGGCCACTGTTCTCCGGCTTCTACCTTACCACTCTTTTGAACCTGATGTAGCTTGTTTGGAGCATTGTGAAGGTTTCTGGCAAGGCATTCACTAATTGACTTCCGAGGCAACACATTCTTAATCATGCAGATCATTCTTAATCATGCAGATGAGATGAGAAAAATCGACCACATTGTTGGTTTCATACCTGCCAGGTCTCCCGAATTATCCGGGAAACTCCCGAATCTTGATGCTTTTGTACGATTGTACGACCAAAACAGAAATCTCCCGGAAACGCTCCCACGTTTGGCCAAATCCTTTTTTTAGTGTGGCCACATAGCGATTGACATCGTGATCAGTGAAACGTCTAAAAAGCATAGTCGGCCAAGCGCAGTAGTTAAAACTGCCGGAACTGCTTTCACTTTGCTGTTTGAGACTGTAGCACCGCCACCGCTTGGGGCAGTTCAGGCGTGGAGCTAAGGTCAGGTTTTGTCTAAAGTTCCAGTGGCTTAATTTCTGCCTATAATGTTCCTACACTAACACCGGTTCTTGCTTAGGCAACTTCCACGTTTACTTGTGTTCTTTGTTACCTTCGGCAGCTCAGTTGCATTGTCTAGTGCAGTTTTCAAAAGGCGTGCGTTGTGTGTTTTTTAGTGCCGCGTTAATGTAGTCTTCGGCCATAGCGCTAAGCAAAGAGTGCGAGAAATATCTTCAGGTCTTCTTAAGGCAGTATACTGCAGAGTTTGGATGTATTCTGCCGTCTCGGAAAGGCGAGCATCATTTGTTTTGCACAGTTTGCAATTCGCACGGCGGCAGAACTGACTTGGCACGCACATTTCGCCGAAGAAGCACTCAAGCGACCTTCAGTGCCAAGACAAGCAACAGCGTCTCCAAGATTACTTTGGTGCACAAGACGACAGCGATGTTCTGTGTGGAGTGCTTGTTTTCCGATTTCTTGTTGGAGCATAATGTCCCGCTAAGCGCCTCTGAGCACGTGGGACCTCTATTGCGCAAAATGTTCCTAAAGTCTGACGTTGCAAAGCGCTACGCATGTCCTAGAACCAAGACAACAGCTAGTGTCGGTGAAATGGCGCGCCACGCACAAGAGAGCACGGTGAGTGCCCTGAAAAAGTGTGTTTTCAGTTGCCGTGGATAGCAGTAACGACAGCCAAGCGCAGCTGTACCCGATCGTGGTTACATATTTTGTTGAAGAATTGGGCGTGATCGATAACAAACTTCTTGCGCTGAGCACCCTAGAGGGCCAGTCAACTGGGTGCAATATCGCCAGATTGCTGATAGGTACTCTGAATTCCTTGGGCATACCATTGTCTAACTGCATAGCTTTTGACTCTGGCAACGGCAACATCATGCTGGGAAAGAAAAATGGCGTAGCGGCAGATCGAAGCCCATGAAAACATTATTATAATTGGCTGTCTGTGCCATTTAATCAACATTGCAGCAGAAAAAGTGGCATGTTGTCTCCCAGCGAAGGTGGACGAAGTCCTCGTAGATATTTTTTTTATTTGGAAAAAAGTGCAAGAAGAAAAGCTGCCCTTAAGCATTTCCAAGAAATGCATAACGTTGAGTACAGAAAAATTCTGAAGCATGCACCAACCCGATGGCTGTCACTTGGGAAATGCCTGGAAAGGTTAATGAATCAATGGGGACCTCTGTTGAGTTTTTTCCTTCATGAGGTGAAAAAAGAAGCCGCAAGTGCGTAATTTCTGTCATACTACCAAATTCCAAAAACTCCATTGGGGTCAGCACAAAGTACAGAACTGGAACACATGCTGTGATAATTGAAGAGAAAGAAGGCAGCAGCTGCTATACCAGTGGCAGTGAAAAAGGCTAAGGCCACTGATATGGTGGACCAGAGTAGGCCAACATGTATAACACGTGAAGAGAGGCTGTTTCAGTTTTTGAGCTCTGACCTCAACAAAGCGTGCTGTCTTTTTTTGAATAACACCATTCCTGTCTTTGAGGCATTGAACTGTCGGCTATAGTCTCAAGCTCCTCAAATACACTCATTGTAATCTATACTTTTTGGGCTTCTTGAAAACCTCTTTTCAAGGTTTGTGCAGCCACACCTTCTAAAGGAACACAAGGATCTAACTACAGTTGATTACCATGACAAAGATGGACAGAAGGATAATGAAGACATTGTGGTGGGACTGGAAGACAAACGCATTGTTAAGAAACTCAAGCTAAGTGGGCAAGAACAATTTTATGAAGCTGTTCGGAAGTACATGATCGCTGCCTGCGATTATATTCGCCTCAAATTCCCTTTGGCTGACAATGCAGTAATTAATTCTAGAGTCGCAATCGGAAATCCGTCGACACTGTCCTTTCAGAATGTGCTTTTCTTTGTGGAGCGGTTTCCGGTCCTACTGCCACTTAGGCAGCAAGAGTCGAAAGACCAAGCTTTGAATTCTCTGGAAGTGGAATTTGTCAAACTTCAGGCATTTGACATTCCCCAAGATGTGCTGCAAGAGGAACACGCTGACGGGCAGTGGAGTGCAGTTTCTCAGCTGAAAGGCACAGATGGGCAAAGGAAATTTAACTGCATCTCAGCAGTAATGCTTGGAATCCTCTGTATACCACACAGTGATGCTGAATATGAGAGGCAGTTCAGTATTGTAAAAAAAAAAAAAATTGCACCCAGTTCAGATCATTTATGTCCGACACAATCCTCGGTCACATTCTTTTGGCTAAATGTCGCAGGGGCGAACACTGTTACTCTCGGCAGTACTCAAAGGAATTTCTGAAAAGGGCAGCATCTGTCACATCGAAGATTCCCCAACAGTGAGCAGTGATGTGACATGTCAGTGGTTTTCAAACAAAAACCATCCAATTCCTGCCCTTTTGAACCAAATAAAAACAACTCATTCAATATAAATGCCAGTAACTCCCCTCCCCCCTCTTCAGTCCGATGAGATCTCCCTAATGCCTTTTCTGTGAACCTGGCAGGCATGTGTTTTTGACCGGTGACCAGCTATTGTCAACCTGGAGGATGACACAGCCAGCGGTGCTGCTGTGAGTTGTCATGAGAACTAAATTGGACAATATGTGGACCCCTTTGATGGGTACATGTGTGGCATCACAACTAGGCATCATTCAGTTCACCCACATTGAGAGCAGCGCAAATAAGAATGGCAGCGTCTCTGGTGAGCAATAGGCAGACACCATAGTGGAGGGCTCCACATCAATTTCGACCACATGTGCATTCATGATTGGGGACAGCATGCTTGTCTTGCCTTTCTCCTCCATTGACATACAGCTGCCAAAGGCCTATATTCAGTCCATCTTCCTCAGAGCATGACTACACTTGAGTAAATCTATGTATATGCACGCTGCGGCAGCATCGAAAACAACTGTGATGTAGCAACAAATGAGCTGATACGGAAAGGTGTTAGCAAAGAAAATAATGTTGGGCTAGTCCACTTAGAATGTCCCTCCTTCAAAAAAAAAAAACAAAAATCAAACGCCAAGCACTGCCTGTTGCAAAGATAAAGAAGCTGTTACTAGTACACCTTTACTGGCATCGTTGGGACAATTGATGGAAGCAATGTGTATAGGAAGACTATTATGAAGTGTGTGTGCCATCTTGATTGGCTCAGGTCGCTGATAACTTCCAAAATGCTGCAAGTAGTACAGGCTGATGAGGTTAGCAGGAAGTCTATAGTCCTTGTACCTGGCAGCAAATAAGCCACACTGCTACTCTACACTCAGGACTGAAGGTTGGGTACAGTGTTAGAAACGAGTGGAGAAATATTGGTCAGTCATGGTATGATTTCAGGACATTATTTATGTCATAAGAAGGATATAAAAAGTTGCTTTGTGACAAAATAGTGCAATAAATTTCCTTGTTCGGTTTTGACGATAAACAAGTTCTAGCATGGCTCATGCCTCCTGACTGATCATTCGAGAGTGGAACTGCACTTGCTTTCAACCTGTTGCATTTATTTTTGTGTTTTAGATTTGATAAAGCAGGCATAAATAAATGGTATTTACTGAGTACTTAGAGAACGAAAAATGTTTTGTTTCTGCACAGTAGAGGTAGCCAGTTGTGAGAGATGCTTTATACTCCAATCTTCTACGTGGGAATTGTGGTGCTAGCATCCATGCTCTTGTGACACGTTTATAGTCTGGATGTCGAACCCGAAATTTTTCAGTCATCTTGGAACTGCACCCGAGCTGGAACAAATTGGAGGCACCATTTTTGTACTGGTTCGCGGTACAGTTCGACCCACTTTTGCTCGCACCTTACCTTGATTATTTTCTCTTTTATCGCTGTTTTGAAACGCTCTTCTACATGGCGGAAGGGACTCAGCGTCTTTTGGGCGACAACACACGGGTGCCTCTGCATTTGCACTGAAACACTAAATCTAAAAGCGTCCACGTGTTGTGCAGTATATATAGTCACACATATACTATGTACCGTCTTTTCCAAAAGTAAGCAGGCTGCTCAGAAGGCTGCCGTAGTAGGCGCGCGTCCGTGTGGCAACGTTGCGCTCGCTGGCGCCTGCCAGTGCTTGTCAGCTCCGAGGGTGCAGCAGCTGATGTAACTTTGCACCCTCACTCTCATTCTTGCGATGATAAAGATGTATGATATCTGTGCTGCATTCTCACATCTGTATAGCCCGGTTGTGCTGAGCGATGGCGCTCACTATAGCGACGGTGCTATTTGCGGAAAACAGAAAAGCAGAGGATAGTAGACATGATGAGCTCTGGTTGTTCATTTCGAGGACGAATGTACTTGGCTTTCAAGACAGTGTTGCCCTGAAATAAAGGGTTCTGTGAATGAGAAAGTAATCGTATCGTTATGGGCGAGCAAAGAAGAAGCGGGCAGGAGTGCTCGCGCTAGGCCCGCTAACATTTTCATAAAACGTCATCAACCATCGCCATCGGTCATGTTCTGTCTTTTTTTTATCGGCTTGCCGCATCGTAACATTTGGTTGGAGGTGCGAGGTACTTCACCCCCTCATCCTGGTCCGGATTTTCGGTGCCCTGCGACTTCTTGCTCCATCGGCTGAAGGCTAGAGGCATCGCATGGCTGTTCTCCAGCCTGCCGGACCCAGCAAGACCTTGCCATTCCTCCGCCCCGTCACCCCGCCCCGACCACAAGACACAAGAAGAGACCCGAACGACCATATCTGACCCCACTGACCAGATGTACCGACCAAAGACCCCATGACCCAAGACACCGCTACACTTCAAGACATCCTCCCCTGCCTATGCCTTGCGGTGCTTGCCTTGGCCTCCGCCATCGAGTCGTGGTAATGTGTGGCCTGAGAGTGTCCTGGGCCAAGGCTCATCGGGAATCATCGCTCCGGCAAGCCATTCTATTCTTCCTTCATCCTGTTCAAGCATCCAGACGCTCCATCATCATGCCGTGGAATCATCAATATCGGTAAACTTCCTAGGTGGTCCTGGGTCATGTTTTGGACGAGCAAAGAAGAAGTGGGCAGGGTGCGGGCAGGAGCGCTCGCGATAGGCCCGCTAACATTTTCATAAAACGTCATCAACCATCGCCATCGGTCATGTTCTGTTGTCTTTCTTCATCGGCTTGCTGCATCGTAACAATATGTATCACATGGCTAAGCGGGAGGAAGGTTTCTATGTAGTTATCTCAAACCAAAACTTACCCTCAAGTGAATGCAAGAATTTGTAAAATCACTCATTGTACTTATTTATACACAGCTTACCCAAGGGACTAACACATGCTTCCAAGCCTAAAAGAGAGATAGGTGGGCTTGAAAGGGTTCAGAAGCTTTCCCATATCTTTGTACCGGAGCCGTGGTGCGTAAAGTGGCAGTACGCAAGGCACTTCGGAGAAAACATATTGAAATTTCAAAAGTTTGTTATCATCCTTTAATTTACAAGTGTATCAAACACACAGAAAAGTACAATTGTGCTGATGTGTTTCAGCAGTGGAGTACAGAACACAAGCACATATAATTATGTAGCGAGAAATGTAGCTTATAATATCTGCTTTAGGGCATTTGCTAAAAAGGGCGAATAGCACTGTTGCTGTACTGAGCGCCGTTGCTGGGCACAACCAGGCTCCACACACATGAAAACGCAGCCTGCACAGCATATGCGCCTGGTTCTTATCATCCAAAGAGCAAGAGTGAGGGTGCGACGCTACATCACCTGCTGTACCCTCAGAGTTGATGAAAACCTGCAGGCGCCAGCGAGTGCAATGCCATCACATGGCAGTGCGCCTGCTCCGGCAGCCTTCGAAGCACCCCATATATTTTTGGCAATGTCAGTACATTATTAGTCCTGGGTTGACTTTGATCTGATTTCAAAGTCCTTTAGTGGGAGTCGACGAAACATTGTACTTGTAATAGTGGTTTCACTCTAAAATAAAATTCATGTGAAATTGTGTACCTGAAAAGCGCAGGAGGAAATTAGTGCATGACAGCTTTAGTTGGTTATATGCTAACAAAAATAGTCATTATTTTTTCCCCATCGTGCTCTAATCATCGGTCACTCGTTATAACATTTTGCTGAGGTCTGTACAGCTAAGCGGAGCTCGTCACATCTGACGACAAAAACAATGTACAGGCTACTATATCAATATATCACCTTTTGTTATATACTGAAACAGGAAAGAAAACTGCATTAAAAAAAGTAGAGTAAAAAATACACCCAAACTTCTTCCTTTCTTTTTCTGAACCCGTCTGAACCGGTTTGGGCAGAGCTAAACCGGTTCGAATTGAAACGAAATGTCTCCGGAGCCGAAACCGAACCTGAAAAGCGTGAACCCGAACCGAACCCGAAAAAATTGTGGTTTGACACCTTGTTAATAGTATACAAAAATGATAGTTCTGTTCATCACTGTGTCTTAAAGTTAGTGTAGTGGAGCACCCACTATTCTGGATAAAGAAATATGTTGAAACCATTCTTTCGCTCCATTCCTGATGAATTGTAAAAGAACTTGGTCACGGGTTAGATTTAGATGAGGTAGCCATCCTTAGTAAATAATGTAATTTCTGCCATGCTGATCTTTTTTTCATGTAACTAAATCCATCTTTTCATCTCTGCTTCTTGCTTTCTTGAAGTGGCATAGCTGAATATTTCCAGCCCTAAAAAGGCTGCAGATGCATTCAAGCAGCTCTTAGGAGCCTCCTCAAATAGAAGTGCTTCCTCATTGACATGGCTCCCTGAGAAGGCACGCTCCTTTTCTGGTTCCAAGTGCAGTCTGTGAGAGGTGCCTTAATTACTCTTCTCAGACATGATAGGTTGACTTAAATATGTTTTGTACCACCCTGCGCAAAGTGATCAGCGTGTATTCCTTTTGTTGTTCCAACAGCATTATAGCCATGACAGCCATGGTGTACCTGTTGAGCCGTGTTGAAGATTGCAGTTTCTTTTCACCTTGTTCAGCACTACCAAAAACAGGTCGCTCAGCTTTTCAGCGATTGCCTTTTATTTTTATTTTTTTAATCTGCGTCCCTAATGGCTGGGAATGTTTAGCTTCACCTACCCAAATTAACATCAATGCGGATGTGGTTCTGATTTCATTGGACAATTTCAGCCAAGGTTGAAATAACTGATTCATGTACACATGGAAATTAATTTGTTTACCAGCAGCTGAGGTTTTTCCTGCATGTGTGTCCAGTGAGACATTGAGGAGAGGAAAAATTTGAAATTTCATAATCCAAAGTTTTTCATCTTTATTGTGATTAAGAATGCAAAAAATTTATTAGCATTGATTTTATGACTACATTGTGAGTTATTTGTGCAGTTTTGCCAACAACAGAAAAATCTCATTGAGAAAAGAGACATTGTTGGTGTGTTTTTCATATGCCTATCGGTTATGTGCCTGTTTGTATTAACAGGCTTTAATGATAATGCAGTGCAGAAAAGTGTACAACAAAATGTAGATATAATAAAAAGCTATTCTATTATGATGTTACAGTCAGGCTTTGAGCATGGCATGATTAGCGCACTGCATTAAGCATTGCAGTTTTCTTCCACAGCGTTAGTTCATTGGCCTTGTTCTTTGATTCTGCATTGTGGTTGCCAGTACTCTGCATGCCCCCCCCCCCCCCCCCCCTCCTCCTCCTCCTACTACTCCTCTTCCTACACGAGTGTAGGAATACAGGGATGTAGGATGACTTCAAGCAGAAAGATAGGCAGATACTGTCCTGGGGCACGACCTCTCTACTTTGTTCTCCAACCGTCTGCAGAGGCCAGTTTGAGCAACAAAATTTGAGAGGGTGGTCCTAAATTGAACAATGATGCAGACTATATATCACCAGTGGTAATAATTTATTATATCAAGTGTAATAAAAAAGAAACAAAATAGACAAACCCTGCACATATATTTGTCGGAAAGCCTACCCAAATAATCAGGTAATAATAATGGTAGGTCTGAACACGCATTGAGGGGAAGGCAAAAACGGTAGCTGCCACCTTATGGAATGTTGTGTCCAATGCTTGCACCACCACAATGAATGTCAGTGAGCGCTCTCAAGTTGACAGATGTGCGTCGAAGCGGAAAAAATAGTGGAAATGTGAAAACCGGTGTCACTCTTATCAGAAGCTACGTAACACAGAAATGTGGAAAAATTGCTTGTTTTCCGAGTGATGGTTTTTCTTCACCCTTGGCAACTGTATAACGTTCTTCATACGTATTGTAAGATGATCAGCTTTTTCAGAGATAGTCCCGGTAGAGAGCGCACCTAGCAATGCAAGGTCCGATGAGATGAGCAGATAACCACAAAAGTTCATTTTAGGGTAATGTACGGTACCCCTTAACCTCCCTGCTGCCCCGCTAGAGTCGTAGTCGGTGCAATTATTAGCCGTCTTGCGTTGCACCCCTCCACAGTGGCTCAGGAATGCTAACTCTAAGGACGCGGGTTCGATTCCGGCCGCATTTTGATAGAGGCGAAAAGCGAGGTGCTCATGTAACAACTGCGTTGCGGTGCAGGTTACCCAGGTGGTCGAAATTTTCGGATCGAGTCGTTTTGTCGGGAAGTTAAACTTCGTAAATCAAACCATCTTGCGTTGGCTTTGGCTGGAATTGGGGGGAGGAAAGTGCGCCTGCACGCACTAAAACGTGCTGTCAGCATACGTCTGGCAAGACTTCACAGGTGTCCGTGCTGACATCGTGGTCCGAATTCGCACCTTTCACCCCCCCCCCCCCCCCCCCCCCTCCGCATCGATTGTGTGGCGAGGAGGAAGGGCTCGTGTCCCCTGTGAGTCAGCACGGGGGAGTTTTCACGACTATAAATACTACTTGCACATGTGTTTCCGCTCTTCTCTGGCAGTGTTACCGGGGCATACCGATAATGACCTTGAAGGTCGTCGTCGCCATCCCTCTAGCAGGAGGCAAGGTATGTCGTTCGCTTCCTTCTTGAGGGAGGAATACGGTGCACCGCGTGGGCTTCGCTTTCGAGGCAGCAGATCTCTCCAGACGAAAAGGGTACGCGACGCTGCTGTTCCTCCGTCCTAGATTTCCGCCTCGGCCGCGGTGGTGCCGCCTCCGGAACACCTTCGATTCTCACCGACACTGCTGGCCGGCGATGTGTCCTGCACACAGTAGCATAGGGTGCTGCGGGACAAATAAATGCGTCTGTGTGGCGTGAGCGGCTTGTGACGGCGACCCTGTTGCGCCTACCTCGTGGCTGCGTCTGGGAAGCCCCCTCGCGTTTTGTCGGTCAGCCGTTTGTTGCGGAAGTGCGCCGGAGCCTTCGTCCCGCGGAGTGGGCGCTGCAGAGAGATGGGAGAAGGAAGGGCAGGAGGCGTTGCCAGGGGCGACGTCAGCGCCGCGGTCCGTCCGTGCCGCAGCGGCGGCGGCGGCCGTGTCGGAGAGCCGTGGGGCTGGCCGGAGTCCGCACCGGGCCATGGTCGAGCCCTTCGTCGGAGGCGCCCTGCACCCCGCAGCCTGGGACTGGCCGTCGGGGGCTCCGCTCTGCTGTGCCGCCTTCAGCCCGCGCTGCTTCATCATACAGAAGGTGCGCAGCGAGACCCGCTTTCGCGGCGCGGCCTCTGCGGCCGCCGGCTCGCGCTACCAGATGGTTCACCCGCCGACGTGGATATGGCGTGGAAACGCGGTCGCCGCCGTCCGACCGCCTCGCGTCAACGCAGGCTGCCGTCTCTGGCGCTGGGGGATCGCCGGGGGCCGCCACCCGCCGCCCCCTTTTTCCCCCGCGCGTGTGGCTAACCGCCGTATGTGTGCTTCCACCCCCCCCCCCCCCCCCCCCCCCCCCCATCCCCGCTCCACTCCGCCGATCAACAGGTGTTGCCGCGAACCGCTGCTGGGTCGCGACGTGTGGTCCTGTGCGCGTCATTTTCCCCGGGCGCTTTATGTCGGTGCCTGCACGCTCGGTCACCCGCACGCAGCTCGTCAGACCCGTACGTCTATGTGTTTGTGTCTTCGGCGGCAGTATTTTCATCATCGTGGTCGCCGCCGGCTGCAGATGGTCATCGTGCCTTCTGGACGGGGAGCGATGTTGTTTTCGTCGCCTGTCGGTCGTACTTGTGTGTTGTCCGTACTTAATTTAATGCTCGTCCTTCCCCCAAAGCGTGAACGTGTTATTCTGTTCGTTCCCTGACGCCTTAGCGTCATCTCAAGACGCGACCGTGTGTGAGCAGCGGAGAGCTTTCTCCTCCCTTTCTATCTTGCCCTCGGAATGTATTCTTTCTTTTCTCTAAGCGGCGCGAAAAACGCAGACGTGGCGGCGAGCGTGTCGCCAAAGTAGCCCGCAGCGTTTTCGCGCACGTTTCCCTTGGTGTCGTTTCTGGTCTCGCTGATGACACGAATAGTGCAGCTTATGTGAAATCGTTTGATTGCGTTTCGCAACCGCGTTGTCTCCTGCGGACATTGACGCCCACCCCGTCATTTCCTTTGACACCTGCGATGCCCGCTTTAGGGTTTGTTTCATTTTCTGTTTTAGGCCCCCGACTAAACTCGAGGAGGCTTTTGATACACCGGGCTTACATTCTTTATCCTCTCGGCCTAAATTATTTCTTACGTGCTCGTGTAGTTTTTCTTTGCCTTTTTTTCTTTTCCGCCTTTTTCCAGAATTCCGGCAGTGCCGCATCGGAGCGCATGTATTTGGACAAGTACTTCGACGTAAGTTTGTAAGCAGTCGATAGTGACGATAGTTCATTGGCGCCTCGACCGGTCGCCCAGTCTTGAGGCGCGCCCCCGTTGCCTACCTCCGCCCCTTTCGCTCGCGATTTGAAAATTTGGACGGCATTCATTTCAATTTCCCGGCTTGCTATGAGCGCAGAACGACATCGCTGGCGGCGTAGTGGCCGCCGCGCCCGAACCGGGACCACTTCCTCGTCGTAGTGTTTGTCCGCGCAGTGTACCGCTTTTTTTTTTTTTTTTTCGTAAAAATGTCGCCGGTCTCTTTTTTTTTTTTTTTTTTTTTTTCATACGGTTTCGCGTCACCTATTCGCTTTTTTAGACGGTGCGACGCCGCCTTGGATAATGGAAGGCAATCTTTCTGCCGACTTACTCTCCTCACCCCCTTTTTACTATACCCCATCATTGGGTGCCCCCTCAGGAATGCGTTATTCGGAGACGTTAATTTCGCACTGGCCTGTCGCCCGTGACAGCTTGATTCGTCATCGTTCAGGGCTAAAGCAGTCGGCGCATGTTAACCCCGTGTTGCCCCCCCCCCCCCCCCCCACCCCCCCACTGTTTACTGTGCTTCCCAAGGCGCGTGTAGCTTCAGGATGTCGATCCCTCAAATTGGCTTTTTGGTTTTGTCTTCAGAGGGACGAGCGACTCCTTCGTTTTCGTGTGGTTTTCGAGAAATGCCGGCGGGTGAGTATTTCGCAGATGCCGCAGCAGGTTCCTCGCATTGTCGACCTCGAATGCGAGATTTTGGGTCTCTAGTGGGCCGGCCTCATTTCCCGCCGCGGTTGCTGTTTAGCGAGTGTTAATTTTCTGATACCATCCACCTCCTCCTCCGCTGTTGACCAAATGGGACAGGAATAGCTGACCGCGTCGTTTTCCCGTTTCTTCGTTATAAGGGAGGAACATGGCGAAAGCGGGAGGTTGGGCGAAAAAAAAGAATAACCCCGAATGCACGTGTGCCGCAACCGCTATCGATTGCACGATGTTGGCAATCGCTCGTTTGCGTCTTGTTACCACGTTTCTTGCCGAAAGGTCGTCAGTAGGGAGAATGGTTGTTAGCTGCGCTGTCTTTGTGCAACTAGTCAGACTATTCGCCGCGAGATCGACCTAGATGTAACGCCACCGTTGCTACGATAGTGTGGATCGGCAGCCGGCGGCGCTCGCAGAAACGCACGCGGCGTAGGTCCGCTTCCGAGTTTACGGCAGGTTTGTTGGCGATGAAAACGTGCCTTCTGCAGCGCATTAGCGATTTACTGTTTAGGGTGCTCCATTACTGCAGAAAAAAAAAGTGGATTTCGCCAACGCAGCGAAATCTGCGTGGATTTTAGGAAAACAAGGCACGCAACCACCCGTATTTTAGATTTACCGGCACCGCTCTGTACGCTTTTTGCGTTGTACCGCGCTCACGGGCTTCAATACTCGAGCCTGAGGTGTACTGTCTTTCTTTACCGCCTTTTCAACAGTGTGCGCGTGTCTTATACGAGTGTTGGACTGGCAAATTTAGTGTCAAGCCCACGCAGATACAAGCTAAGTTCGTGCTCTGACCTGCTGTACTTTAGAATGAATCGAGGCAGCCTGGGTCATTATATCGTACTTGACTCGAGGATTAAGCTGGTTAAATGTAGCACTGGCAGCGTACTGCCCGGCCGGTTGCCGTAGGCTGAGTGCACATCAACTCTGGCTAGACAACCAGCCACAAGTATTCCCCAAACTGATATAACGAATAAACAGCGCTGAAGACGAGGACGAAGAGCAGAGAAGCAAGCAGGGCGAATCTGATAGTGCAGCACCGCATCAATAACTCTACAAGATTTCCTGAAGCAGAGGAAAGTATAAAGGATTTCTGATGTGTGTGATATTTAGAAAAATGATAAATTAGTGTAATTTTTTTTTACAATGACAGTAAATTTCACCGTGTGAAAGAGCTTTTACGTACTTGACAAAATTTATGACCATCAGAGTTCTCAGTAACGTGAAGTGCAAACTACGAATCAGTTGCTGCGTAGTCATTGTAATAAGCTGCACATGTGTGCTGTCACGTTCTGGCAAGGAATTTCGAAGGCTGAAGGTATTTTTAAACAGTATTATTATTGAGCAGAGACTCAATCTTATGCGAAGGAAAATATTAGGGTTACTTCCGAAGGTGCCGGATATGAAACTACCCCGAAAGAAATGGAGTTCATCTTATCATGCGGCTATAAAGATGTATTTATTCCCGAACTAAACGCCGATAGTTAAGTCCGTAGGAAGCTTCTTAACTCCCCTTGTCAGAAACGACGTGTTTCACTTAGACGATAAGAGATTCTAATGATTGTAATGGGCTACCAGTGGAGTACATAGATTGAGGTATATTATATATAATATTTAGCGCAACAATTAGGCGATGTTGCTCAAACGTTCGAGCATTTCTCTAAAGCAAAATGTGCTCACTACCACTGTTACGGATGCGCATAAGCTAATGGTCGGGGGTTTAACGTACCACAAAGTGGCATTGGCTATGACGGATGATGTAGTGGCGGGCTTCGGTGTCATTAACCACGTGGGATCGTTTAACGTCTAGAAATCAGCAGACGAGCGCGCCCTACCACTGAGACACTGCGGCGGAGGTTTAACAGAAAAAAAAAAACGGCAACTCGATCGTGCACACAGACGGCAGAGTTGCCTGTTCAGATTGCAGTCTGCTATGCATGCAGCAGTCTGCGGTCGCAGGTTCAGTAGCTGAGGTATTCCAAATAGGAACGGAAATGTACGATTTCTGAGCGTTTGCAATAAGTGGTATTGATGGCAGGCGACCTGTTTTACTTTGATACGGCGCATAACAACAGCATCACTTCGTTTGAGACACCGCGTGTCAAAGAATCTCAAGCGCCGAAGGCCACGACTGATGTCCTTATCCAGCATGACGTACTCGTTATGGACAAGTATTTTTTCTTTTGATGGAGCGTAGGATGGGGGGGGGGGGGGAATGACCTGTTCACATTTCTTTTGCAAGATATAGATAGGTAAGCAAAAACGTGCAGGAACCGCGCGCACAGTGCGGGCTGGCACGCAACGCGAACACACATCCACACTGAGTAGGGTTCGCCGCTGCGTCGCAAGGTGGCGAATCTGCTCGATCTTGAGGTCTATAGCCTGCCTCGGAATACGTAAAGGGGCGAGGAAATTATAGAAATATGAGTCGCAGCTCTAACATTTCAGAGGCAAGTGAAGGGACAAGGCATAGTATTCTGGGAAAGTCACGCGGTGAGCTCTACTGTTTTCCTTTCTATCGTTTTGTCGCGCGTCGTGGTTCTGCACAAACTTCATCGATTGTGGCTGAGGCGTCGGCGTCGATGTAGCTGTTGGCAGTCCTTCCCCTGATGATTTGTTGCGGAGCGGCTGCACGCTGTTCTGTACTGGTGGAGCTTTTCGTCGCTATGGTAAATGCTAAAGTGGACATACGTTTGTGTGAAAAGTTTTAAATAGCTCAGGGAGGTTTGCCCCGCCGCGGTGGTGCAGTGGTTAAGGCACTCGACTGCAGCGTCCAGGGATGCGGGATTGAATCCCTGCCGCAGCGGCCGCTTTTCGATGGAGGCGAAATGCAAGGCCGCCCGTATGCTGTGCGATAGCAGTTGCAGTTGCAATATTTAAAAACGGCCATTTCGAGATAAATGGCGTCGTCGGCGTTGCAATAGTAGTGTCGGCTATCGTCATCAGAACAGAGGCGAATATGCTAACTAGCTTAACTTTGGGTGCTAGAGTGCAACTGGAAACTTGTAGCCGGTTCTTAGTGGTAGTCATATAACTTCCTGGTGGAATTTAGAAAACGCGCACCTCCTTTACGAAAAGGCCCAGCCGCCCACGGCGGTGCAGTGGTTAGGGCGCTCGAATACTGTGCCCAAGGATGCGGAGTCGAATCCCGGCCGCGGCGGCGAAAAGTAGGCGCCCGTGTGCTGTGCCATCATGTCAGTGCACGTTAAACCCGGGTGGCCGAAATTTATGGCGTCTCCCAGCCGTAGTCGCTTTGGCACGTTAGACCCCCGCAAACCAAACCAGACCTTTTGGAAAAGTGCTTGCTGACGTCAGTCATTATTGACATCGGAGAGAGGCTACGTTGCACGCATATTACACAGTCACGTGTAACGATTGACGTCGCTTCACGGCCCTCCGAATTCCTAGGAGCACGCCGTAGACGAAATTCTTTGCGCCACAGCGCAAAGGGAACTTCGTGTGCTGCTAACTTTTACGAAGCGGCTATCACTAACAGCCGGCTAAATCCCCGATTACATTCAAGCACCTGAGTGTAATAGTTAAAATAAAGTATTAGAATTTAGTTAACCAGCTGGTACCAGTTAGCGTGACTCCTTTTTGCGATATCAGTCAACACTTGCATTGCAACGTCAGTGAGATGCTCTCGGTATCTCAAGGCACATATTTAAAGATCCTGGTTGACCTTCGAAATGAAATACAGTAAAAACAAACTTTTTTTACGTTGCGATTATTTTGAAATTGAAGATCGTCATCACCAAATGTGAAAGCTGTTTTTAATCTTAAATCGTCACTGTGGTTTGCATTATGTTAAATGACTCTTAAATGCCGTGATATCGGTTTTGGCTTCCTCTTTCAGGATTTTTCATTCACCAAAGGAGGCTGTGTGTGTGTGTGTGTGTGTGTGTGTGTGTGTGTGTGTGTGTGTGTGTGTGTGTGTGTGTGTGTGTGTGTGTGTGTGTGTGTGTGTGTGTGTGTGTGTGTGTGTGTGTGTGTGTGTGTGTGTGTGTGTGTGTGTGTGTGTGTGTGTGTGTGTGTGTGTGTGTGTGTGTGTGTGTGTGTGTTCCCCACCTCCACCGTGTTTCTAGGCCTTACTGCGAGCCATTTCTGGCGTCGTAGTCTGGTCGGAAGACTAAATGTGTTGAGCCTAATCGACAGGAAGTGGTGGTGTGAGTTTGAGTGAATTGCGGCGCTGTAGATGATGAATTTGTCAAATTCATTTAGTGTTCGCCTCCGCGTTACGCGGATTTACCCCATTTGGGGTAAGCGCCGGTTGCAAGCTTGATGTCCAGTGCCGAGCGCTCGTGGGCAGTCCTTGCCCGCAACTGGCAGCGGACGTGCCCTATCCTCCGAAGTGCCACGCTCGATTTCATGGCACAGAAGAGTCGCCTCGGGAACTCCATTTGTTTTCTGCACCGTTGTCGCTGCTCTGCTATTCCGGGGCAGCTGCGTACGCTGTACCCTGCACTGCCACGCGTCGCTTGGTCTTGCCCGAGAATAAAATGCGCATATTCAAACTTGTCTGATCAGCTGACCCGTCTGCGCTTTCTCACCCGCTTCGTGCTCCGTTCACGGCGCACAGGAGCGTTCGTGTGGGTGCGTTCAAGGGTGGCAGTCCGATGGCTAATCCTGCACTGCGCAGCATTTTGAGGCAGAGTTCGCGCTTAGTGTTTCCGTTTGCCGGTCACTGTGGTCGGGTTCGAAGCGTGAAAGAGAGAATGGGCAGCGTTGCGGGGGCGGAAGGGTTAGTTTCGGCGAAAATGAGGGGACCTGGGCGCGGGGTGGGGAGATAAAAGACCAAACCAAACGGCGACCAAACGGCATCGTCCCCGACAAAGGTTGGTGCCAATGGCCGGCAGGCTGTCTCCCTGCGCCTCTGCTGGGATGCGAGGCCGCTCAAGGAAGGAGCAGAGATTTGGTTTCTCGGTGAGATGAGTCGCTTACTGTTGTTGGCCCCAGGCGGGACGCTCCTGTTGCTAGTGGAGAATTTTTGTACCGTCTTGCGGTAAAGTCGCCCCAACTCTGGTAACTGCGATCGTACTACGGAATATGCGGTCTAGGCAAGTAAAGCTATGGCACCGCGATACCTTGACTGTACAGAATGTCCTAATTGACCCCCTACCGTCGCCACAGAGTTTCTATCTGGGGGAGAGCCCTGCTTGGCCTAATTGATGACCTCTCTCCTTTTTTCCCATCCATGTTCTGCGTTCCTCCCGGTGCGTGCCCCGTCGGATGTGTGCGCGGCAGACGAAACCAGCGGCCACCACGCAAAGCCTGAACCCCAACGCTGACATATTCTACTGCAAGAATGCGCTGGCCAAGTCCGAGGATGACGACGGTAAGTGTGCCCTGTTTCTGCGGCTCCCCAGCAAAACGTTTATGTTTTGCGAACGTTCCTTCGACTGGAAGGGAAATACTTATACTTTATGGTTATGCTTTGGGGGCGCTTATGAGGCATGTCAAAGTTGAGGGGATCTTTTGACCGCGCTGCACTGTGCTGCGAGCATGATGGGGTTGGGCAAGCTGTTAGCTTCGCGGCCAACACAGCGATGACCTTGTGCGTATTATTATTATTATTATTTTACGAAGAGTTTGCGGACCTCTCGGAACGCGCGCGTGACTTTCTCAGCATCGCTGTACCGGTCGTCCGTTGGCGAAAGTTCTCGTCCAGCGAGAGGTGGGCTACCACCTGCCCGCCCCTATGCATATCCTTCGTCCCTCTCCCCGCACGCTGTCACCGCGTCTCGGCACCTGACCAAATCGCGCTCCGTCCACGCGTGGCGGCAAGGGGGCTTTTCGGCGGAGGCAGTTTGTCGGTTTGCAGCAAGCCTGTTCGCCCCCGCCTGGTTTTCCAGTGGCCATCCTCCCGCAGGGCTACGAAGGTCGCGTGACGCGCGGCGAAGGCGAGGGCTCTTTGCCCCCCCCTCCCTCTGTTTAATTTCTGCGCATGGCACCTCCATCCGTTTCTCGATGGACTTGCATTGCGTGGGTTCTTTTCGGTGGGGTTTTATGGCGTGCCGTTTCACTTTTGGCCCTGGATCCCCGCGGCCAGGTGACTTTATCTGTGCGATTACATCGCACCCCTTCGTTTTGTTTTATTTCATGCTGTGATTTTATTTCATTTTCTTGCATCGCTACGCAATTCCTGCGATGGGTATGTATTCTGGTGAAATATTTGTGACGTAATGTGACGTATGAATTCATAACTTGTAAGGGTGCAGCAACATGGATGAAGACAGATGGCACACGACGGGCGCTCACTTAAACTTCTTTACTCCAGGAAATAACGTAAGCATTACAAAAACAAAATAATGCATGTTGTATTTGTGTTTTTATTTTTTCTTCCTGTAGTGAAGATCGACGTTGGAGTGAGCGTTCGTTGTGTCCCATATCTGTGTTTGTCCGCGTGTCAGTAGTGGCAGCGACATTATTCTTCTCAGCTCGCGAGATTGATTCATCCCCGAAGGCCTCGGATGAGCTGATATGCCGGAGCTGCCGTGTGCCTGCATTTCTGTCCGCTTTATAAAAGCCCTCGGGTGGTTGAAATTACTGCGCTGACCTCCAATGGGGCGTGCGAGGCTTCAGGTTCGGGACCGCGCTAAGAGAGTTGAAACCTTAGGACTTTTGATACAATTTAGCCGTTGGCGCCTGTGTGTGGTGTTGGTCACGCTTGGCTAAACGTGTGCTGTATGTGGGTCGAAAGCGGAACCCTCATCGCAGACTTAACAATCGAGGCTGGAAGCGAGCGCGCCGTAACTTGTAAACAAGTAGCGCTTTCCTGGTTAAAAGTGCTTTTTTGAATAAGGTTGGTTCGCAAATTTTTGTCCTGCCCAGGCTGTGAAGAAAAAGGCTGTAGGTCAGTCCTTTTGGGGAGTAACCGATTTGCCACGACCGCAGTCTTTCTCTGGACTGTGTGTGGTCAACTGTTTGTATCCCAGGAAAAAAGGGGCAGCAAATCGAATGCCTACAAAAATTCCGGGATTCGAACCCACGACCTTTGGATTGAAGCCGAACGGTGATATGACTGCCACCACAGCGGACGGACCTCAGTGGCGGAGCACACAAATTACTTTTGTCTACCTCTCGCGTATTTCTGAAAGTGCTGCTGTTAAATCAAGTTGTGATGGCTGGGCTGTCACAATTTTTGCAGCAAGCTGCGGTAAGCCTTGCAGCATAAGAGCAGCACTCTGGGCCTCGTTTTTAGCAAGAGAGATATCTCACTGGGTGTTTTGCGCTCGGTACACTTCGCATTTAGGACTAATTGCTCCATTATTGCAAATCTACTTCACCGTGGAGAATTTCCCTAACTATTCGACCAGCACCATTCTCACTTCGAGATATTGATCTATTCGCTCTCGCCCTAACATCTGTTCTGCTGACCGTTCTAGTTAGCTCAGTCGGTAGAGAGATCGATGAGTAGTTAACGAAATCGTTGTAATTGATTTACATAGATGAATTAATGGAACGAAAAAAAAAAAGAGGGGCGGGGGGGATGTCAAAATGCTGAGAATGAAAAGCCCAGTGCTTGACGACACTAAGAAAATCTAATTTAGAGAGTGCAATCTACAGTCCTTGTCAAAAGTGTAAAGCCCAGAGGGTCTGCTTCTGAGCCACTTCGTGCGGCTCGCAATGCATTGCCAGTGTTGCGAATCCCTTGATGGTAAGATTTTTCGTCCTGCCCTCTCCATTAGGAATGACTTCTACTAATGCCAAATCAGCGCCACTACACGGCTGAGAAGCAGACCCCCTGGACTCTACACTTTTGACAAAGATTGTACATTCGAAATAGATGGGGAAAAAAAAAAAAATGGAAAGGAGGGTGGTTCATGATAGGTGTCAGATTCTCGGAATGGAATTGAAATTCAATGTTTGCTGATCGAAAGTATCGGTGAATAAAAAATAAAAATAAAAATGTGGTGTGTGAAACGCTGTCGCGTCGTACCCTTAACGTGCGAAGGCTAAGTGTCCCCCTATTTTTTCCCCATCTGGTATGTAAAAATAAGCTTGGCTGCGGTGGCCGCGGATGCTGATGGAGCAGTGAAAAGTAGCTGAAATCACTAACAGTACATAACTCCTCAATTTGCTCCAAAGCACCGCGCCTACTGGGCCAAAATAAATGGACACGAATATAAAAAGCTAGAATTAAAGCGTAGCGTAAATGCGAACTCTAGACGCATTATTATTCGCAGTTACCGAAATCGATGAAATCGGGTACATAATGAACTTTGCTGGCAGTGGTAGAGTGGTTCGCCGAAACTTGCGAGATTGGTCTTAATACTGCCAATTATAGAGCTAGGGAATGAACTAAGAATATTTCACCAGTGTGGGGCTAGTTGAAACGGCAGCTTAATAAGCTCTAGCAACCATTGAAACGTGGTTTGTTCAAAGCTTTCGTAAGAGGGAGGAGATTGTGACCTTCACTTTTTTTGCCTTTGATATGCTTTTCCGTTGTTGCTTTCGTTAGCACTTACTCATCCGCCTTGTAATGTTTTGTTGCTGTTCCTTTTTTCTCAATTTTGTTTTCATTGCGCCTTTCCTCACCTGTTTTTATTTTTCATTCGCCCGAACGGTTGTCGTTCGTCGTGTCGTAAATTTTTTTTTATTTAGGTTGTGTCTGCCTTTCGGCCCTTTGCTCAACTTGCTCCAAAGTTTAGGGGAACGAATTCCCCCGCAGTTGAGAAGCCCTGTGGCTTCGTAGCCGACTGGCTGCGCATGGGTGAATGTCAATGCGCAGTCATTCGCATCAAATTGCGAGCTATCATGCTTCGCACGGTTGCAATTTGCAGAGAGCTCGATTCTCGTTCAGAGCAGATTAGGTTTGCTTGAAAACTGTCTCGGCTCAAGTGTTTGCAACAATTCACCGTTTGCGTGGCTTTCTTTAGGAGCCACAAAAGAAAGCAAGCGGAATTCCAAATCTGCTGCTTGATAGTGGTGGGCTGCTTCGGGGGCCCCAGATAAAAAAAAAAAATGCTTATTTTTTCCCCTTATCTTTGTCTCGACACCTCTCACAACGGTTCGGATTTGGGACACGCTTTCACCTTGTCTTCAGTAACTGCACTGACCTCTGCACGTCATTGAAAAATACCGCGCATGAGAAATGCGCCCCGCACTTACATTATTCTTGACAATCAGCGAAATCGAGGGAGCCTGGAGCCGTAAATGGCCTCCATTATCAATAACGGAATGATTCACCAGAAATTTGGTACCGCCATTAAAAAAAAGATGTTGAGCGAACTGAGCCGATATTTCACGCAAAGCTTTGTCGCAGATCGCGTTTAGCGGGAATACCCTGTATGTTGCAAAATAGCCTCGTGGGAACGGGCGTTTTTTTTTTTTTTTTTTTTTTTTTTTTCGGAAAGAATTTTTTTCTTCTTCTCTCTCTTACCGCGCGTCTTCGCCGTTAGCCGCTGGCAGAGTGGGATACAACACATGAAAAAGGGGTTGCGAGCCCCTCAAATTAGTGTTGCTAAGTGAGCTGTAGGGCCAAGATCTGCCTTTTTTTTCTTGAGTTATATGACAGTATCCGCCTAAGCAGTCCAGCTTCAACTCCAGAAGGATTCGAAGCGCGGAATGCAGTCTCGTAGTAAGGGGAGCGGGCTGGCAAGATGTGAAAATACTTCATGAAATGTGGTCGGCACAACTTCGTCCTCGTTCAGTGACCACCCTTTGGTCTTCGTCATAGTGGAAGTGGCCACTACGGCGTACCTGTGAGGATTAGCGACTACTTTGACAGGCCCCACTTGCTAGGAGCACCGTCCTCGGCCTTGCGAATTCTGGTCGCCGATGTAGGGGCCGTCTTGATGGCGCCGTCTTCGGCGGCGCCATTAAAGTTAACAGGTATGATGGGGTCGACAGCGCGGTCGAGGCTTCGTTTCATTAGACGAGCTTTAGGAACTGGGAGTGTTTCTTTGAAATTGGTGGGCTGTAGGTGGTTATTTTATATTTTTAATGAGCGCGCAAGAAATGTTGAGGGTCAATTGTCCGGCATATAATACTGCAAAAATGCTGACATTGAATATTTTTAAGTCGCATCCTGCTTATACAGGGTGCTCTTTTCGTTCACTGGAGGCTAATGGGACGCGAAAATCGGCTACACGAGAGGTGTCTCACTCTGAAGCGTTCATTCTCACTCATCGCGAATTTTGCAATGAGTGCTTGCTCGCGTACGGACAGCGTCATTTAGTTATTTTTCCATTTCTGAATGAAAGCAGAGTGGTGGAGGGAACGAGATCTTTGCTGCCGTCGCCACTTGTTCCAGTCTCTGACAGGTCGCGCAGAGCAATGATGAACCGTGCGAGAGTTTGCTAGGCGCTTTGACCACTTCGGCTGTTTGAAGTGAGGGGTCGATTACACTATTTGTCGTTGCGGTAGTGTAAAAGCGAAACTGAATATGGAAAATATGTTAAGCCGTCCTTCCGTTTGCGCGTATCTTCGGGTTTTTCCATTTGGTTCCAAATAGCTTGTCTAATTTAGGGACAGTGAAAGCAAAATTGATGTACCAGTGTCGGTGACGGATTATATGTTCTTGGGGTTCTGAATACCCGGATCCGAAACCAACCGCGTCTGCCGCGTTTCTATGGAGGTGAAACGCAAAAGGCGCCCCTGTGTTTTTACGATGTCAGTAGACTTTAAAGGTCTACGAGTGGTGGAAAAAATTCCACAGCCCTCCGCTACGGCACGTCTTTCTCAATAGAGAGTTTTAGAATAGGGGGCCCCAAGCTTTGGGGCCCCCAAGGAGCTTGGGGCGTCGAAATGCGCATGCGCAGAACGTAAGGCGCGCTTGGGGTCGTGGGTTAACGCTAGGAGCGGCCCCTATTTTTCGGAAATAGCGTTCGCCCCAAGCCGCCGTTGGGTCGCTTGGGTTACGGCAACATGGCGGCGACCGGCCAAGCGGCGGCCGCTAGCCTCGGCACACATTCGTCGTCACCGCTCCATGGTGTCACGCGTTCATGGCAAACGAAAGGCCAATGAAGCTTATGCTATGTCTCATGATGCCCGCACCACCAAATTTTAGCAATAAAACGCCCTAAATTTTCTGATTGCTTCCGGATTTACCGAGCTGCTAGGCCTAGCGAGTTCGCCTCGTTCGGTTGCCATGGGGACCAGACGGCGGAAAGCGCGGAAGGTTCAAATGAGTTTTCCCGGCCTCGGCCTGGATTGACAATTGGCCGATTTCGTCTTGTATGACAAAAACAGTTTATATAACTGGTAGTTTTAATATAGTTTTGTGCAATAGTAGCACTTTTTGATGAACAGAATAGCGTTGTTGGCTCTTATATATTGAAATGCGTTTTCTTGGTTTACCGTCGTGGCGCTGCAATCGACGAACGCAAACCCGGCTCCGCTGCGTCGGGAAAACCCGTATTCTAAAACTCGCCGCTCGGCTAGCACGTTGCGCCGCCGCACGCTATTTCCTTGGGGGCCCCAAGCCTTGGGTCCCCCTATTCTAAAACTCCCTAATAGGGAGCTTTAGAATAGGGGGACCCTATCGGTTAGGGGGATAGGGTAATAGCGGGGCGCGAGTGCGCATGCGCAGAACGCAAGCGGGCCTTGGGTTTTTGGGTCAGCGGACGACGGTCACCCTATCTCTGCGAAATAGCGTGTACCCTATCGCCGGATAGGGTCGGGGAAAATGGCGGCGTCCGGCGAAGCGGCGGCCGCTCGCCTCGGCACACATTCGTCGTTACCGCTCCTAGGTGTCACGCGTTCAGCGCAAACGAAAGGCCAGCGAAGCTTGGGCTGTGTCTCATGATGCCCGCACCAGCAAATTTAAGCGATAGAACGCCCCATATTTTCTGATTGCTTCCGGATTTACCGAGCCGCTAGGCTTAGCGAGTTCGCCTCGTTTGGTTGCCATGGGGACCAGGCGTCGGAAAGCGCGGAAGGTTCAAATCAAGACAGACTGAAATACAGACCTGCACAGATAGCACTGCTCCAGCGCGCACCGTCTAGTTCATAGCCTTCGCCGCTAGGAAACGAACACTACGGGTAGCCTAGCGCTACTGTACACCTGTTAATAAGAAGGGTCTATTAGTTTTGTCATTTTTCTTCGTCGTTATAGTTTAATTATCTGTCCAAGCTGTAATGCGCCAACATCTGTTCTGCGCATGTGCAGCGAGTAACTGCAGTGCCGTCGCACAAAGCGGAATCGCGGTATGTCTTCTGGCGAGAGAAAAACGTTGTAAAAATAAACACTCTTTGCTAAAATACAAAAAGACAAAATTTTCGAAGTATAACTCGGGCAAAGATTTTTTTTTTTTTTCAATTTGGATACAGTTTGTTTATATTAATTTGTGATTTGATGATGATGAAAATGACAGACGAACAGGTCAACCGAGCGTCCGCAACAGCGAGAAAGGTAACGAAAGTTGGCGCACGAGGTCCCATAGGACCCCGTTTTCTGTGCAGGTCTGTATTTCAGTCGGTCGTGGTTCAAATGAGGTTTTCCGGCTCAGCCTGGATTGGTTAAGATTGGCCGATTTCGTCTTGTCTGAAGAAAAGAGTTTATATAACTGGTAGTTTTAAGATAGCTATGTACAATGACAGCAGTTTCTTTTTAATAAAATAGCATTGTTGGCTTTTATATATTTATATGCTTTTCACGGTTTACCGTTTGGGCGCTGCAATCGACAAACGCAAGCCCCGCTGCGCTCCTTTGGGAAAACCCTATTCTAAATTTCGCCGGTCGGCTCGAACGTTGAGCCGCGGCACGCTATTCCAAGCCTTGGATTCCCCTATTTTAAAGCTCTCTTATTTCTTCTTTCACCCCTCCCCCTTGTGTTGTGTTCGTTCTGTCCAGCCAGGGGTATTTGGCGCAAGGCTTGGGCGGTCCTTGCCTCGCGCTGTCGCCGCCCGCGCGCTCTATCGGGATGCGATCGTATCGGGGGCGAACGCGGCAAAAATGTAGGTTTTTTAGCTGCCGGTATCGAAACCGGCGACGCCGAGCAGGGTTGACCGCAAGGCGATTTGTTCACTGCCCCTGTCACAAAACTGGTTTTCTCGCATTTCGCTTTGCGTAGAGCGCGCATGCGGTGCAAAAAAAGTGTTGTTGCGAGGTGGTGCTCATCATAGCGTCCCTGCTAAAGGGGACCGCGTCGACGCTCCGTTCGAGGCACCGAGCTCGCACGAAGGGCTTTCAGACCTGAAGCCGACACCTTCGGGCGGCGTGGCTTCTCCCGTTGTAACCTGGTCACTGCATTCGTGTCCCCCTCAGCAACTCGAGTGATTTATGTGTTAGCTTTTACCGTCTTCGATGTCCACGGGGGTCGGTTGCCTAGCGCACCGCATCTGATGGCCGCTTATAATACGCTTGGGAATACGCTTGGTTGTCGATTTCGTTCGGTTCGTCAAATAAGTTACGAAATTACCTAGCTTGATGGGAGGCAACAGCCGACATCGCTTATGTCCTTGGATGTCCGTTTTCTCTCTCCGGATCATTGCTCTCATGTTGCTCTCCCTCTGTCTCGGCCTGCTACTATTATTTCAAGCGGACTCTGGCAGATGGCGCCACGAATCCGAGGAAGGCGGCCGGTGCGTCTCTCCTTTTTCTGTTTTGTTTTGGCTTCTGGTCGATCCGGCAGGCATTATTTTTTTTTTCTTCCCGCGTGTTTCCTTCTCGCTGGGCGTTTGTGCCTATCGTCGTCGATCAGTTTGGAGCCGTGTGCCACGTCGGACGGCCTGGGCACCGGCTGCACTTCCTTCCTTCGCCGGACGCCGGCGGCGGGCACGGTAGCAGCGGAACGCGTGGGTCCCAGTAGCGGTGCGGGCGATGCTGCTGCCACGTCCAGGTCCCGCGACGGCGACGTGCCCCCTCCGAGAAGCAGAGGTCGATCCCCGGTCGCCGTCGGTCGCCACAATACGCCCGACCATGTCGGCCGGGTGCCGCCGTTGATCGTCGGTGTGGTGCGACCGTGCTGTCTTCCACGGGAGCATCGGGCGCCGTAGCAGCGTCCGTGCGCTATCGCAGCAGGCCGTCGACGTGGAGGCGCTCGGTGGCAGCGCGCCGCCGCCCCGTCGTGAAGGTGATTTGCTGCCGGGCAGCCTGCTCTTGTTTTCCCGGTTTATTGGCGCCGATGGGGTTCTCATTGGGGTGACTGTTCTTGATCGCCCCCTCTCGCGTGTGCCCGCCGCTGCTGTTTTGTCGGCGTGAGGCTGCTCGCGAAACCAACGGGCGGACATTTCGGCTGATTACTGCGTGTAGAGAGCGAGCGGCATGGCCGCTATAATCCCCCTTCTTCAGACGTCCGTCGCTTTCCGCCGAGCGATAGGCCGCTCGTCCTTGAGTTTTCACATTCCTTTTCCTCGTTGCAGTGTGGCATATTCGGATTTTTGTTTGTTTGTTGCTGTCGGGTGGTCTCGCCGGTGTCGTTGGCCTCCTTGTAAAGCATCTGTTGTGCGCCCACATGCGCCGATCACCTCGTTTAGTTCGTTGTGGAGAGAAAAAAAAAGGGGAGGGGGGGGGGGTAGCGCAACTTAGCTTGCGTATTACGTAACACGCGGAAACTCCAGCTCCTGCCCATTTTTCGGTGGCGGTGGAAACGCCGTACTTTTGTCTGCTCTCCGGCTGTCGTCTTTTTAACTGTCTGTATAAATCGAGGCAGCTTGCTTCGTCCTGTCGTCCTTGTTCATGTGCTCCGTTCTTGCACTCTTGCACTGGGTCCTGCAAAGATATGAAAGCGCCGGTGTGACCAAACCTACCGTACGTGTGTGGACACGTGGGCGCCTTGCTCTAGTGTCAGCACCACAAGGCCATTTTTTTTTTAACCCACACCAGCTACACTAGTGTAGCAAAAAACCATTGGAGGTATAGGAGATTTGTTACACTAGTGTACATGGTGTAGTTTAATAATTGTAACCTCTGCAGAATTGTGAAAAATTTTCCGCCATGGCAGTTTGCGTTGTGATTCATTGCAGCTTTTAATTTAGCTGTCTGTACTGAACGTCTGCTTGACTGTTGCCTCAAGGTCATTGAAAGGTACTCTCAATACGAGATATCTTTCGCAGTTTATAGCGTTCAGTATGGGAAGGGACATTGGTAGACCACAGCTTACCATATTTATTGCAGCATATGCCTGCCACTCTTCCTCAAGTAAAATCTCTGGTTTGATTCCTGCTGTCTTGTTTGCATTTCATATTTATTTAAAAACGAATGAATTCAAAAGCGTTATCACAAACCATTTACTTCAGTTTGGATGGAACTCTATGGAAAAGGGACTTTTTTTTGCTGCTAATACGTTGCAGCAAAAACTCATCAAAAAAACTCGTGTGATTCAATAATGCGATGCAAGCTCAAATAATGACACCACATCATCTGCTTGTGGCAAAACTGAAAAAAGAAAAAAAAACCTCACCTTTTTGTTTGTGCACCTCTGCTCTCTCACATGAAATGAACTTATGCCAGTTAGTCCGAATGGCCATCTTAAATTGTTTTATTTGGAGTACTGTCTCTGGGTATGTATTGAGCCGCTGGAGAAAAGGAAATGTGCAGCTCCCAATGCATTGGTGCCTTACACAAAAGCAAATAATATAACATTGCATCAGTGACATTCTCAGCAAATTTCAAAAATTGCATATCTTAAAGAACATCAGTAAGTCTACTTGTTTGTGATAGCATAAAGTTCCACTCTGCATTTGATAGCGAAATAGCCCTGCACTGATGTGAATTGTGCATGGCTTATCGTGGGCTATTTTACTGCAACCATCAGTTAATCTTTTTTTTTTTAACCTCAGCCACCTGTCAAGGCCAGCAGTCAATAATTGGGGAGGTGGAAATGCCCTTCCCACATTAAGGGACATAGGAAGAGTGTGAGATCCATAAGGTGGAGTAGTAGCTTAGGTTGTGTGGTGAGACTGAAGGAGTGTGCAGACTGAGCCTGGCTGCCAGGGAGAGAGTCCACAGGGTGCTTGTCATGAAAAGAGGTTATGACAAGGGAAGCTGGCACTGCAAAAAGCAGGAGGTTATGGTAAGACTGCATGCACGCACCTCTAGAGAAAGGCGAGAATGAGAGGTAGAGGAGAAGGAGTGTATGATGGTGGTGGTGGGCGTTAGTGTCTGTGCTGCTTAATGCTCTGGCAGGAGGTGTTCGCATGACTGATTGGAGCGGAATGTGTCTCTTTCTGTGCTGCTCATATTTGACGCTGAAATGAATTCGGGGCACTTCTCGAGTAGTCACCATGTGATTGCTGTGGAGTAAAGATAAGGATAGGAAAAATGGCACCTGGTTTTTAGAGGCTTTGTTTGGTTTGATTTGTTGTGCATTATCTTGAGCTATTGTAATGTTTTAGTGAAGGCAGCCAACTTCTTGCCTGGCCTCAACTCGACTAGAGGATCGGAACCTTTTAAAATTTGGAAGGATTCATGCATATTTAGATTGTGAAAGCAGACGGGATTTCATAAATATTGTTTACATTTTTCACTTTGTTGCAGAACTATAATCGCTTGTCAAAAGCCTACCATAAGAAAGGGGTAAAAGTGGCAACATGCTGTGCTTGACATTTTTATATTGTTCCTTCTTGGGCAGCAGCATTGTTAGTCATGCTGAGATAAATCCTCTTTGTATATGAGTTTCTGTTTTTATCATGTACTTGCAAATTAATGCCTTTTAAAAGGCAAGTTTCATTATTGAAGTAATGCTGCATTACAAGAGAAGGCTTTACAACAGAATGTGCAGCTCAATAATATCCTTTCTCCTGCTCCCCGCTCCCTTTTCACTATGCCTGATGTCAAACCTCTCGAATAAAAAAAAAAGTTTGTGCAGCAGTGCCGTGATGCTCTGGCTTGAGGCCAGTCTCTTGCACTCCACACAAGCACTGATAGCTTATTCAACTACACACTCATTCTCCAGCCGTCAGTGCCAGTTCCTCCCTGAGAGTTTGTACAGATAAATGAAGTGAAAACAAGCCTACAGGTAATCATAGCCAACATCTCTCAAGTCAGCATCGTCACTTTGGCAGAGAGTGGAAGAGCAAGAGGCTCACCTGTCTCAAGCGTCCATCGTTGTATACGTGGATACATGTGCCCAAGGTTGTGAAGCAAGAACTGCAGCCTATTGTCCAAGCAGACCTGGCCTTAGTCAGACCTCCACGTTTAAACTTATGGAACCATCTACATCATTTTGCACTGAGCTCATTGCAGTTCAAGGGGCGCTCTGCTACATGACCGCCACAACTCTGTCTCCTGCGGCCCACATTCTCATTTGTAATGATGCCCTGCAAGTAGTTCGGTTGCTGCAACATGTCAGAGAGAGACGTGCCCAGGAATATCTCTGGACATCCACCAGCTTGCAGCAACCATCCCACAGCGTATACATATTGAGTGGGTTCCACGGGACCTATTTATTGCCTTCTCAAAGCTGCTCAGATTTAGCGACCCGCTTTGTGACCCCAGGGTAATCATTGCCTTGGCTCCTTAATTTGGGCAACACTACTCTCCTTTCATCAAGAAAGGAATACCTCCGACGCCGCACACATGCTCTTGTCCCTCTGGGTTGGGGTTGGGCTCACTCCTGTCACTGAGATGTGACACCTCAATTCCAACATTTATATCCCCGCTCAGGGAAGGTCCTGCATTGAGATAACAAGAATGTTTTGGGTGCTTACTGGATTTGGTCAGAACAATTTTAATGTTCATATTGTGCACAGTGATGGTGAAGCAGGACAGGCCACTGTCTAAGCAATGCCACTGGTGGTGCCACCTCGTTGCATTCCAAGCTGAGAAAGGTTTATTGTGACGCACGAGCAAAACTTCTTGAACTTGGAGTAGTTTTGGCCGAACTAAGTTTTGGTGACTGTTATTGATAAAGCAGTTAGTAGCACTCCCATACCTTCCACTAAGCAACTCCGCCTATCTACCTTCCTTTGCCGAATCTTTGTGGCAGTGTTGCTGCAAACAAGACGAGATGGCGCATTGCTGAGCAGTGGCCTGTTTTGATTTGCTGTTGCTGCAGACGATGTGAATATGAAGACTGGTTCTGATCGAACCAGGGAAGTGCCCCAAACAAATTTGGCATAAAGCAATACTGCTGCCCAAATGCTATTTATGAGCAAGATCTAAAGATTCAATGGTTGGGCTTCGTGGTGAAGCTTTGTACCGGGTGCACATAATTGCACAAAACTCAGTATCAGTGCTTCCCAAAATAATTACCTACAGAAGGCTGGTCTTGGCTCTTAACACAGGTCAATTATCAAGAGTTTGTCCTGCAGTATTGGTGGGTTATGAGATGATTTGGAGGTTTGCTCTTGAATTATTGCATGTGAGCGAGCATTACGGAATGCTGTCTTGTTTCAAGGTGTTCAGAAATAAAGTTACTTTTCTGAGCTACTTTTGATCATCTATTGAGAAGTCTACACGTTATGACATTTCTGCAGTATAAAGGAAACTAACCGTGAAATATTTAAACTAATAATTTTGTTTTCATATGTATGAGGGTTACTGGGTTAAATATCAGCTCTAGGTGTTTGTATTTTATTTAAACTATAGGACAATACTGTTGAATGTAAAATGTACGTCTTTGGAAAATTGTGGTCTTGTCAAGCTCTGGTGGTATACCACTCAACATCAGTGCTATGCCACCACATGTATTTTTCTAATCCTGTGCAATTTGTATAAGCTGTCATATATCTTAATGGCAGTTGAAATCTGTCATTTAAAAACTGAGTACGGTGCGCGCTACTACGTTCTGGGATTTATTATTTTTATGGCAATTGGTGGGAGGTCTGTTAAATGATTTCTTCTTTCCTGCTGTTTGTTTCAGCAGCCATGTGATGAGTGGGTTGTCAGTTCATTATATCTCATATGAAGTGCAAAAGCATGAAATAATTTCTGCTGCTTCTTCAGTCATCATTCTGGAATCCGGGGCAGACTGTCTTGAATAGTGTACTGAAATAAAACACTGGAACATCATTTACAGTGGACTGCATTGTGATGCATGCCTTCATATGACCTATACTGAACCTAATTGGTTTCAACTATTGAAACCAATGCAGCATAAGAAAAGGAGTTCAGTTATAAGTTACTGGTCAAAGGCGAGTGCATTGGAAATGAAATGCAGACAGGATATCTGTAATTTGAATACAAACAAAAATATTTATTGCTGGAGGACAAAAACTGCCATAAACAATTTTTTGCAGAGCGATATTCACGCGATCAAAGTATTCAATCTGCATCATGTGATAATTCTTTGGCTGTTTGTTTCATTTGTGATAGGTAGTGCAATAATATCTTGTGCATCACTGCGAATAAGAAAATATGCTCTGAAAATTTATTAATTTAGTAATGCCCCCAAAATAAAACTGAGCACGGGCCTGTGGAAAAGTGCTTTCCTTCGTCTGGCCTGCTGATGATGCGATCACCATGAATGTCAAACTGAACGTCCGGGTGACCCACACGCACCCGAGCTATGCACATGCACATCCGCTTGAAGGGTGCTCTGGAAGTGAAATTTTGTTTGTTTGTCTGCTGTGCTTTATTTTGGAGGCACTAGTACTTGTATGCATTGTAGTGGAGGACCTGAAGTTTTTATAGCTTGCAAACAACTAACCAAGGCTAGCTTAGCATAGCCCTGTTTGGCATTCCATAGCACATCTGGACCTACTGTTCCTACTGGTCTTAGTTAATTAGTACCAATACAATTAAGGGGAAATGAGTGTTAAAAATTGTTTACTTAAAAAAATTAGTTTTTCATTTCTTTACTCTTTGAGTACCTTTGATCCTATTTTGCATATAACAAAAAAAAATTGAGACAGAAATGATTGCCAAATTAGCTCAAAAACTGTTAGGCACTCCCAACAACTGTGAAACATGTCTAGTGGTCAAAACACTTTTTTCATGCACATTTTATATACTTAAGTTGGTCATGTCATAACCACGTTTGGCATGCATAGTTTATTATTTTTGTGCAATGCAGATTCTTAGGTTTTTAATGCAATTCATATCATTTTTAAGGATGACATTGCTTAAATATTTAGGTACCAGCCACTGAAAATGATGCATGCATATCTATTGCAATTGCTGCTTTTTTGCACCTTGAAGCTGCACATGGTGGGATAAGTATCTCTGGGAGTCTTGGTAGCTTGATTGCAGCTCAACTGCCTTCACTAAGAAGCAACCCTGCAGCCTGGAAGCTTTTGACCAACCCCGTACATCGCATGTACACGAGAGTGTAAAATGGTGCTGCTTGAGGACCGGCTTAGTGACTGCAGAGAAGTCTCATTTCTTGTACTTTGGCGTCTATTTGCAGGTGGTTCTTTTTCTCCTGAACCTTCTTGCTGTTTACATGATTCCATTTTATCTAGCTTCACAAAGGCAGTTGCCCAAATCAAAGCAGCTACAGGTCATTGCTGGTGTTATCTGACTTGCCTGTTTTGTTGTGCTGTTCTGTTACTGGATCAGCTGGCCTGACTGATGTATGCACTCGTGTATGCTCAGGAGGAGGAGGAGGAGCAGTGTGCTGCGATGGCTCGGCAGCTGTGGCCACGGAGGTAGCACAGGAGGGGGGCACGGCCATGGCGCCCCCTCCGCCTCACGGCCTGGGGCCCCCCCACTTTGCCCCCGACGAGCTGCCCCTGGCTGATCTGCGGCGTATGTTGATGCAGCAGCTCGAGTACTACTTCTCCAGGTACAGCCACTGCAACTATATTGAGACTACATGAAGTTCATGTACTTCTTGTCTTCTTGCAGGAAGTTTGCCTAATTTTGATGTACTCTTACTGGAGGGGCGATTAATGGCTAGGTGAACAGTCCCATGAGAACATGTGCTCCTGCTTTTGCTCCTAAGCTTAGCTTGGTACACCTGAATAAGAATGAGATCATCACAGACATGAGAACGAGGGGACCATCATGATGACCTAAAAGTGGCTCCGCATTGTTTTATAATTTGATTTCATATAGGTACACACAATGCAGAATTTAGCGAAATCATGCATCATATCATAGTGAAAAAAAAAAAACAAAATGCTGAAGTGAATGAAAAATGCACACCACCCACTTGCTTTTGACCAAACGTTGCAGATTTTTTTGTCTGGTGTTGGAAACGAGCCATTGAGGTCAATTCTGCTTGATAGAAAATTACTGTCTCAAGTTGAATGAAACTTACTGTTATGCCGTGTTTTGGTACAGGGAAAATCTTGCCAATGATACATACCTACTGTCTCAAATGGATAGCGATCAGTATGTGCCCATTGGCACAGTGGCCAACTTCAACCAGATCAAAAAGCTAACCAAGGATCTTAGTCTCATCGTCGACGTCCTGCGAGGTGAGAGGGCGTTTCAGCCTATTTGCACGCAATATTGAGTTTCTTTTTCTTTTCTTTCCTGTAAATCAGCCATTGTTTTTACGGTGTAGAACTGTGGGGCATCCCTACAGGCCTTCCATTGGTGCTAGTAGTGCAGACTTCATGGAGCTAAATGAGCATGAGCATGAAAAGAACGCAGGCTATGGGCTCGGGTTTTGCTCACATTATCAATTAAATGTGCATTTCTGATGGAGGCAGGAATGCTTGGTCCAAAATGCAATTTGTAGCTTTGCTAATAATTACTTCATTATGATGGTGTTGCAGCTTGCCCCAAAAATGGGCAGTCTACACTTATTCCTACTGCAAAAATTTTATCTCCCTTTTACTATTGTGTTTTCACTCTATGAAATCAGCTCGAAGGTTTCAAGCCTATGTGTTGACGGTTCCTCTCTCTGATTCCCTGCCTAGAATCCCCCAATGTGCAGGTAGATGAGGCTGGTGAAAAAGTGCGTCCTAACCACAAACGCTGTGTCCTCATCCTTAGAGAAATACCTGAGAGCACCCCTGTCAAGGTAAGGGCAGTCGCCTTTTTTGCGTTGGGCGATGCCTGCATGCTGTGGTGTGAAAGTACATATAGCAGTTGTTGCTGGTTTTTGTCTGCAGGACATTGAGGCACTGTTCAAAGCCGGTGACAAGTGCCCTCAGTTTCTGAGCTGTGAGTTTGCCCACAACAGCAGTTGGTATGTCACCTTCGAGTCTGATGAGGATGCACAGCAGGCATACAGGTACCTCCGTGAGGAGGTGCGCTCCTTCCAGGGAAAACCCATTATGGTGAGCTTTCATTTGCTCTGTTGTTTTTGTGTGCTGTGGGGCATTAGCCAGGAGCTGAAGGTGTAATTGTCGGTATTCTTTCTAGCCATTGCGCTATGTTTGAGGTGGAATTTTCATTCAACTGCAGTCCATCTGTGTCACTGTGTATTAAAGGCAGCTGCTAGATTCCGTATGAATGTTTTGTTGTTGCACCTTTGGGCATTGTTTCTTAGCCCTGTTCCAGTTTTTGCTGGCATTTCTAGCTCTCACAAGTACAGTGTGGCTTAGTGGGCTGTCCACATTTTTTTGTCAGGTTTGTGACAGTTTTGGCTGCCGTGCCTAATCTAGTGTGGACTGCAGGCACGCATCAAGGCAAAGCCCATCTCCCGAGCCTCGTTCCTGCCCCCGTACAAAAACGGCCTGCGGCATCAACCCCCCCACCTAATGGCTGCTGGGGAAGGTCTGAGTGGAGGCTCTGTGGCAGCCCCCACAGCTGCTGGGCCTGCTCCGGGGGGAGTCTCGACGCAGCCGCTGAGCTCCAGCCAGCCAGCAGCCACCACTCCAGTGGCACCACAGCAGACCACACAGGCAGCATCCACCTTCTACCAGGGGCCGCTACAGGTGGGCCTTGCTTTTCGGTGGCACCTCTGCTGTGCAGGCACATTCACAGCCATTGACCAGACTGAGTGAACATTTTAGTTGGGGGGGCTATCTTAGAAAAAAAACCTGTTTCTATACCAAATTTAATCAAATTGCACACCCTTGACTAGTTTTTTTGTGCCGATATCAGAATACAGCTCTACAGTCGACGACCGATTTTTCGGACTGTCAACGGACCGTGAAAATGTCCGAAATATCGGGCAGTCCGAAAAAACAAATGTGCACCGCTGAAGTGCCGCAGTGGTTACGGCGCTCGACTACTGTTCCCAAGGACGCGGGATCGAATCCCGGCCTCTGCGGCCGCTTTTTGATAGAGGCGAAAAGCAAGGCGCCCATGTGCTGTGCGATGTCAGTGCACGTTAAAGAACCCCAGGTGGTTGAAATTTCCGGAGTCCTCCGCTACAGCGTCCCTCATAGCCTGAGTTGCTTTGGGACGTTAAGGGGGGACACCCCTCTTAAAACTTTTTTCCTTATTTATGGGTGGATCTGACTGAAACTTGCACCATTAATGTACTTTTGCATGCTGATTTCAAATATCTGATTAGTTTTCTTGTAGATGAAATAGCTTTCAAAATAATCCCTAATTCATGTTCTTCGTTTGGAGGTGAGTTAATTACTAAACACTTTATGGCATGAGGAGAATAGCCCTGCCAGAGTGATCTAGAAGGATCATAGAGTGCCGCTAGTCATGAATTAACGTGGTAGAAGAATTTGAACCAAAGTTACAATAAGTCAAACTTTTATGAATAAAAGCCCAGGTTGGCACCTAAGATTGATAATTAATTCGGTAAATGTTGCCGCATAATAACTGTACATATTTTTGTCCTACGGCACTGTCGAAGGTTTTCTCTTTCTAACAAGACAAGAATGAGAGCTATAGCACAAATAGACTAAGAGATATCTCTCCTCCAAAATTGCAGCACCCTCAAAATTGCAGTTTTGAGAAAACGAGGAAAAACACTTCACAGCATGTAGGTGTAAATTATGTCAATGATTGATATGTCAACAAGATCAGAAACAGGTGGAAAGTGATCTGAAGCGAAAATTAATGGCCTATGCCAATTTGAGCCAAAGTTACGCAATAGGAAACGCTTGAAAGGAAAATTCCATTTGGGTACCAAAGACAACATAACCTTCTCAGCAAATTTTCTTTTGTCGTCACTGCATTTACCTTGGTTTCATGAGACTCGCAGGATTCCCTTTCTAGAAAAAAAATTTTTAAAGCAATAGCAAGAACAGGACCAGAGATATTGATCTTTAAAAAATGCAACACTACCAAAATTGGGGGATTGTCGGAAGCACTCAAGCCTCACGGCATTTAATCAGGAAGGGCAACCCCAAAGACCTCATGCTATTAAAATGCACCAGGAGCATAGTCGGGGTGCATGCTGTCGCGGTGTTTTCTTTTTTTCTGTTTTAGCAACGCCAAGCGAAGCCGCCCGCTTCTTTGCAGAACGTACGCTACGGTGCAAGTCCTTTTCTTCAGCTCTCCTGGACCCAGTTGCTGTCACATTTGTACTGCATTCTTGCAGAATTGCTGCTGCTGTATGCTTGCAGCCGGCATTGAAGCGCAGCACAGCTTCTGCTGTGGCTGCTTCCACAGCAAACAGTGATGAGTGCCGCTCTTTGTGGATCAAGGTCCAGATGACCGAGTGGAAGCTTTCGTTCGAGTTCTGGGTCTTCCCCCGAATGCACCTCTGCAGCAGGCTCTTCTCTGATAAACGACTATAAACAGGCAAAAGAGCATCAGCCACATCTCTTGGCAGACTGTAATTGTGCTTTGGTGCAGGCTCCTCTTTTGCCTTTGCAGCGTTGTGGCGGCACCATGACTTCTCACCGGTAGGACACAAACTGTGTTTGGGGCAGTCATCAGTAGATGTGATGTGGTAATATGTCGCCATCACAGCTCGCTGCATGGCATCCACATCACCTGCATTTGATCGAAGCGCTCGGCCATAATATATTGCCAGCTTGTCAACTAGATCAGCTGTCAGCCTTCCTCTGCCGCCAAGACTTTGCTTCCCTGCACCCTTGTGTCTCTGCAAGAGGTTGCGCAAAGCTGCTCCCATACGCTTGTGCACGTGATTTATGCAGTCCTCTTTGACTATTTCAATGTAGCCATAGATTGCAGCATCTTTAAGAGCACTGAACGTGCGACTGTCCCCATCGCATAGCATGGTTGTGTAGCGCATGTTGTGGCGCTGCAGAGATCTTTCAAACAGAATTTTGCCAGCCTCTACTTCCATTTGACCAGCCTTGGAGTTGGTGTTTTTTTGGCACTGGTGGCGTGATTTCCAAAGTTCGTAGCCGTCAGTGTTTGGCTTGGGACCAATTTCGCAGCCCAGACAAAAGTTTGACAACACCACATAATCAAGCACGTAACCAGTGAAGAGTTCCACCACGGCACCGACGCCTATATGTGATGAGTGTCCGCGCGTCATCCATGTGCCGTCGTAGCACACGGCAATGTTCCCCCTATGCCCAAAACACAAGTCATCGTAGACCTTCGCCACTGCCTGCGCGGCTTGTGCCATAGCGGTCGTGGCGGCTCGGGTAGCAGCGGGTTGCAGTGTGTTCTTCAGATGCCGTTGAAACGTCTTGTTGTGCATCCCGCGCCGCGACAACCCCATCGCCGAAAAGATATCGTTCATTGCTGTCTGGCCGTTACCGGTCGACAGCATTGCTCGACTAGCCAGAATATTCAGCTCAAAAGGATTGCACCTTTTCTCGCCGTCAACCCTCCGCGAGTTCCACTCGGCCGCATTCTCACCGCAGTTGTCGCACAGCACGATCAGTTTTACGGCGAGGCCATAGCTCCGGTCGCTGGTAATTAAACGCACGCATCCACGACACGTTTTGCACCGCACGGCATCCAGAAGGATATTCACAATGCTGAGGTCAATTACCGCATAGGAGGCTGTTCCGTCCGCATCTGACTCTGCGGACGCACCACTTGCATCGGCGAACAGCGCGGTCTTTCGTGCCGTCGCCGGCGTCGATACCAGTCTATCAAGCGTAGCCTGCTCACGGGCACTCACTTGAGTTATGTCACTGTTAGTGACAGGCGCGGTATCAATACGTACACGACTGCAGTCGGCACGAAGAACGGCGCCGTTGTCCAGCGGAATCGGAGAAGCGTCGCCGCCCGCAACGTGATCGTCACACAATCCCGCAGCACTGGCACTTGCTTCTTGCACAGTATGCAACGAAGTCGCATTCTTAACGCGTTTCTTTGGTTGCTTTCGCCCGAACTTGTGCAAAGAGCGGTACTTCTTCGCGCCTGGCATGACTCTCGCGTTGCACTAGCGTGGTCGGCAGAAAGACAAAATGGCGTCACTGGGAGTCCGCATTTCAGGGCTAGCTTGCCGGAACCAACCAAACGACGCCATTTTGATCACGTGCCTTAACCGGCCAATAGTAGCGCGCGCTGCATGCTATCTTTTTGTTTGTTTTTTATGGGGAAGGCGGAGCGCACAGGGTTGCTTTCCGAAAGAAAAAATAAGCCGAAAACGCGCGCTTTCGAACGAGACCAAAATCGCCGCGGTGGAGCGCGTAGTTCTCATGCGCCGGGCGATCGAAATTGGGTGTCGTTTGTCCACAATTTAAAGGGCAGTGGGTGTGGTACTGCATTTTTTAATCGCTATAACTTCATAAATACGCGGGGTATAAGGATGAAAATTTGCGTGCAGATGCGGAATAGTGCGAGGAATACGAAAATGAAAAAAGAAAATCCGATTTTCAGGCCGATTTTCGGTGCCAAAGAGCCGTGTCCCCCCTTAAACCCTATTAACCAACCAACCAAAAGAGCTCAATTTATTGCCTGTTATTGACTTTGAGGCCGGAAAAAGTCGTGAATGCTTTTCTGCATCACGCTCCACTTCCGTGCTAACAGGTTCGCCTGAATTTCGGCGAGAGTCGTCACAGTCGAAGCGATCAAGTCAAAGGAAGAAAAAGAAGCACTCCGGCAGCGAGCAGCGGCATTGTTCCTGAAGCAGAAGCTGCTAGGCAAATAATATAGCCTTGATCCAGCATCAGTTTTGCTGAGGAGCGGCACACAAGTCCGGCACCGGTTTCAAGGCTTATCGAAGGAAAAAGTAAACAAGATGGCGGCGACACCGCTCAAAATGTGTGGCTGTTGGCCCGACTGATGCTTGGAATGTCCGAAAAATCGAATAGACCTTCCTAGAACGTCCAAAATTTTGAGCTGCGCAATACATTGATTTTATAAGGTATGTCCTGGGGTCGGGAAAGAGTCCGAATAATCAAGCTTGTCCGAAAAATCAGTTGCCGACTGTAGACTTAAATACAGTTGAACCTGCTTATAACGAACCTCCATTTTACGAATTCCTCGATTTTACCTTCCTAGAACGTCCGAAATTTTGAGCTGTGCAATACATTGATTTTATAAGGTATGTCCTGGGGCCGGGAAAGAGTCCGAATAATCAAGCTTGTCCGAAAAATCAGTTGCCGACTGTGGACTTAAATACAGTTGAACCTGCTTATAACGAACCTCCATTTTACGAATTCCTCGATTTTACGAAGTTTTTCTATTCCCCGTCGCCAGTCCCATAGAAACCCGTGTATTTTTGACCTCAATGTAACAAAGTGGCTAGGGGAGAGAACCTTGAAATAACGAATTCGGGCCGTCAACCGCCTAGTCTTTTTGCCGCATATTTTAAGAACATAGAGCGAATTGTGCCAGACTTTTTTCGTTAAATGATCAAGAATGATGACCGCCTAAAAAAAACATTCGCAGCCGCAGAGAGCGAGCATATTACTCGCCCACGCGGTGGTGGTGATAATAATGCGCAGGCGCCCCGTTAGCAGCGCCACCCTTTGACTGATGCAGAAATCACCACTTCGTATGCGTGACACTAGGTGGCGCGACAGGGATTTCTCGAACTTTGTTGTTTGTTTTCATTCGGTGCTTTTCGAGTCCATCTCTTTGTTGCCCTACGTCGTTCCGGCAAGCTTGCTTCCGAAGTGTGCATTTCGTTTTTGTCTTCGTGTATCTGTGCGCCGGGTCGTGTTGGTGCTTTAAGACATCGAGAATGAATACGTCCACGAAAAAACGGAAAATATTGTCTCTTGAGGACAAAATTGCTATTCTGGACGCCGTTGCTGGAGGCAAAAAAAAGGATATAGCTGCCAGGTTTGGAATCCCAGCTAGCTCTCTCTCTACCATACTCAACGCGAAAGATGCGATTCGTGGTGCAATGGAGTCTAGTGCTGACGGCAAAAAAAAGAAGCTGAAGCCATCAACATATGCCGACGTGGACAAAGCGGTGTTCGCATGGTTCATGGACATGAAAGCTAGAAATCTTCCGATCAGCGGCGCTCTCTTGCAACAAAAGGCACGTGATTATGCTTGCATCTTGGGCTTTGATGACCTGAAAGCGAGCAACAGATGGCTGCAAGGCTTCAAAAAGAGGCATGGCATCGCTGGAAAGATGATAAGCGGTGAGTCCTCATCTGCGGACAGTGATGCTGCCAATTCTTGGGTTGAAGAGAAACTTCCAGCAGTTTTGGAGCGCTACGACGCGTCCGAAATCTACAACTGTGACGAGACGGCTCTTTTTTATCAGTTGCTTCCAAACCGCACCCTCAGCCTAAAAGGTGACGTCTGCCACGGCGGCAAGCAGAGCAAACTTCGCATAACTGTGTTGCTGTGTGTAAACTCAGACGGGACTGACAAGCGCGTCCCACTGATTATCGGCAAGAGTGCCCGCCCCAGGTGCTTCAAAGGAACGCACCGGATGCCCGTTAAATACGTAGCCAATTCGAAAGCGTGGATGACACGGGCTATATTTGGTGACTGGTTGAAGGCATTTAATGAAGATGTCAAGAAGCAGAAGCGCACCATTTGCTTATTCCTAGATAACTGTGCTGCGCACCATGTTGAAGGCCTCGACCTTTCAAATATTGAACTGCAGTATTTGCCCGCTAACTGCACTTCACTCATTCAGCCCCTCGACAAAGGAATTATTAATAGAGTGAAGTGCAGCTACCGGCTTAGACTGATTCAAAGGCTGCTTCTGAACATTCGTCTTCAGCGGGAAATGAGAGTGGACATTTTTCAAGCAGTTGAGGTGCTTGAAGCATCGTGGCGAGAAACGGGTGCGGACATAATCGCTAACTGTTTTAGAAAAGCCCGCATCACAAAAGAAGTTCAGACTGCGCAAGCTGACGATAAAGAGGAGCGCTTGGAGCCTTCATCGCCGCCCGATCTCGCCGAAGCTTGGGGTTTATTGCGCGTGAATGGAGCAGCCCCGGATGACGTGCAGCTCTGCGACTTTTTGCATGCGGATGACTGTGCCGTGACTTCTGAAGAGATGTCGGATGAGGCGCTGGTGGAAAGTATCCGATGTCAGACCGACTGTGATGGATTCCCAGAGGTCGAGCCACCATGTGCTATGCCTTCAACGAATGAAGTGTTGGACGCCATCGACGTTTTGCGCCGCGTCGCCGGCTCGCTGGACGATGGTGGTTCAGCTTTAAGTGCTTTAATGACCTACGAGCGATCAGTGGTGCCGACCCTCGTCAACAAACAGCAAAGCAAAATCACTCGTTACTTCTCAGCGCAATAAAAGCGGTCTGGGCGAGTTCACTAGCCTTGATTTTCAGCTTAGTTTCGTTTCTGTATTTATTTTTCGAACTTTCTCGCGGAAACTGCATATAACGAAAACCTCCCTATAACGAATATTTCACGGGCTTTTTCAATTTCGTTATATCCAGGTTCAACTGTAGCACTCTATAGTTACCAGAAACAATGCAAAAAAAAAGGGCATCATGAAGGGTTTCAAATTTCACATGGTTAGATTCTAGAAAGAAAAAGTAATACAATGTTGGAAACAGTTCTTTTTTTTTTTTTTTTTTCCATTTTATTATTATAAGTGATTTTAAAAGTCGTTGAAACTCAACATACAAGTTGTGCTCAACATACATTCAAAACTAGAGCATTTAAAGAAATTTCTGAAACCTAATTAAAAATTTGACTTCCAACATTGCATAGCCTACACAAAAAAAAATTTGTGGTTCTATCTGCCATGGGTGTCGAGATATGCTAGTTTGTAATCTGCTGAGTGTCCAAAAGTTTTATTTTGTGAAAAACAATAAAGACAAAGAAAGTGTTGTTTATGCAAAATACATCAGATTTATTCACATACTGGTATTACCAGATGCCTAATAACCCCCTGGGATGTAGTCAGTCAGACCAGAGTCATTGAAATGGCGCTTTTTCAGTGCGCGCTGCAGATTTTTCACTGATTTGCACTTTTGTATAAATGCAGTTTTCCTCTGATTATCTTTCTCTTGCCCCCGCAGGGGGCACCTGTTAAAGCAGGTGTTTGTGTGTTTTGTGCGACACCACGGACCCCGAGCACCCACGCTTAGCCGTGCGTGGCATCGCCGTGTCTGGGGAAAAGGGGATCCTGGTGGTTGAGCCGATGCCGAGTGTTTGGACCTTTAAGGCCCCTCGGCGGAGGCAACACACCACTTTGGCCCACGCTTCCCACAGACGGCACCTCCGGGCTGACCCACCCGGGGGAAATCGGCAGTCGCCTTTTCCTGTCCTCCACTTCATCTTTCACTTTCCTATCTCTTTTCTCAGCACTGTCCTGTCTCCTCCTCACTTCTTGTTTTTCCTTTTTTCTTGGCGGCGAGGGTTAACCTTGTGTGGAGTAGCTACCCTGAGTTGCCCATATTTGGTTATAGTAGCGGTGTACTGCTGGCGTGGGCAGGACTTCTTGCAAGTTCCTGTCCCGTCCCCTCGTTGGGCTCCATGGTGGGTGGCAGGCACAACTACCGAAAACACAAACCCTTTCATGGATTCTTTCTCCCAAACAAATGATCGCCCTCCAAACAAACGAGGGCGGACCGATGCTACAAGCCATTTCTTTGTGAAAACAAAAGAGACTTTCCCAAAGTTCCATGTCATACATAGCGAGGAGCTTGAAAAACCCGCTCGAAAAATCTCCCCTTTCATAGTGTCAAAGTGTCTCACTAAAGACCTGGGCCCTGGATATAAAGTATCAAAACTTGCAAATGGTGACCTCTTGCTAGAAGTACAAACCAAGTGCCAGTCCTCCAACCTGAAAAACATTGTGTCGCTTGGGGACATCCCTGTCGTCATCACTCCCCACCGATCCTTGAACATTGTAAAAGGAGTAATATCTGAGATAGACTTAATTGCTCTCACTGAAGATGAAATGGCAGAAGGACTAGCAGACCAAAACGTCATAGCAGTTCACAGAATAAAAATCCGAAAGGATAACAAGGAGATCCCTACAAAACATCTGGTTCTGACTTTCAATAGCTGCACCCTCCCAGAGTCAATTGAAGTCGGATACATCAAAATAAACGTCCGACCGTACATCCCAAATCCGAGGAGATGCTTCAACTGCCAGAAATACGGCCATGGTTCGCAAAGTTGCCGTGGCCGCAGAACTTGTGCGAAATGTGCTGCGAACGACCACAACTCTGATAACTGCACCGCAAACCCACGCTGTGCAAACTGTGAGGGGGATCACCCCGCATACTCTCGATCCTGCCAAAAATGGAAAGAAGAAAAGCAGATCATTACACTAAAAACAACAAAGAACATCACATACAAAGAGGCACGTACTCAGTACAACAAAACCAAGAACGCATTTCAGTTCACAGCGAAACCAAATCTCGCCGATGTGGTGCGACAGGGCGGGGCACCACAACGGCCTTCGGCACCTACCCAGACCTCAAACGAGGCTGAGGTAGTGCCATCCCCTGCCCCGGTGGAAGCAGCTCCCGCTCCTCCACCACCCCCAAAACAGGCTACGCGTCCCTCAGGGTCGGCGGGCCACAAGACCTCCGCCCACGAGGCAAGGTCTAAAAAGAAAGAACACGTGCCTCTGGCACGTTCGTCCAGCACCTCAGACGAGGTAATGGACATAGGCCAGGACAGCTCTTTGCCGTCTTCGTCACAGAGACGGCAGAGCTCCTTGGAAAGAACCAAAACAGACAAGGCCCGAATCACGGGCCCTGGAAAAAACCTAACTTAATTTCTAAGCTTTCAACAAAATAAGATGGCATTCCTGGTACAGTGGAACTGTAGAGGACTTCTAAAGAATATTAATGACATAAAAGACATTCTAGATACAGTCTCGCCAGTTGCACTGTGCGTACAGGAAACAAATTTAGGTTGCATGCACTCGAATATACTGAAAAAATATCAAGTCTTCCGCCGAGATCGAGAGCAAGCAAGCAGGCTTTCGGGTGGTGCGGCCATCATATTGCAAAGTGGAGTTCCAGCTCAAGAACTGAAATTAAACACTCCCTTAGAAGCTGTAGCAGCCACAATAATTGCCTTTAAAACTCTTACTGTGTGTTCTGTCTATCTTGAACCAAATCTTAAAATAACACTCCATGATCTAGAAAACCTTTTTTGCCAACTACCAGAGCCCTACCTAGTAGTAGGAGATTTTAATGCACACTCCCCTTTGTGGGGAAGTGAAAAAAGTGATACACGTGGACAGCTTATCGAGGATTTTATTCTTAGTTCAGACATTTGCTTATTGAACTCCTGTAAGCCCACGTACTGTTCACCAAGGTCAGGAAAAATGAGTTTTTTAGATTTGGCTTTTAGTTCACCTTCCCTTTTTAATGATTTTAAATGGGATGTTCTGAACAACCCGTATAGTAGCGACCACCTGCCAGCAATAATCAGCTTATCATCCTCACCATCAGTCATGCCGACCAAACCAAAACGGTGGAAACTTCACTTAGCAGATTGGGAGCTTTTTAAAGTAGAGGCGAATCTAGGAGCAGTTTTCTCAGATGCCCTTAGTGTCGACAGACTAAATGAGTTGTTCACGACTTGCATTATCACTGCCGCTCATCTCACCATTCCACAGTCCTTAGGTGTGGTGCGACAAAAACACAAGACGTGGTGGTCTCGGGAATGTAAGGAGGCCAAAAAGCGACAAAATAAAGCATGGGGTGTTTTCCGAAGGTACCCTACACACGAAAATCTTACAGCTTTTAAAAAGGCCAAAGCTAAAGCTCGATACGTCCGTCGCAACTCTGAAAAAGAATCCTGGCAGAAGTATGTCACGTCAATAAATAGCTCAATGACGTCTAAGAAAATGTGGGAACAAGTTCGTAAACTCAGTGGAAACTTTTCCCCGTTTACAATTCCCATCCTCACAGCCCCTGGTATTCAGACTAGCATAGAAGAACAGGCCAATGTACTAGGCGAACATTTCACACACGTTTCAAGTTCGTCACACTACACAGAAACATTCTTAAAATACAAAAACATAGCTGAGAAACAAAAACTCCCAACAAGTGGTGGCAGAAATGAATCATATAATAGTTTTATTACACTCCAAGAAGTAAAGAACGTCCTTGCTGCTGGAAAACAGACTGCGCCTGGCCCTGACGAAATTCATTACGAAATGCTGGCTCATTTATCTGAATCCTCTGTAGAGGCACTTGTGAAATTCTTTAACAGAATTTGGACTCTGGGTAAACTCCCAGAGGCTTGGAAACAAGCTGTTATTGTTCCGTTTCTGAAACCAGGAAAGCCGCCGACCTCAGTGGGCAGTTACAGACCCATAGCTCTGACCAGCTGTTTAGCAAAATGTTTTGAAAGTGTTTTAAACATCAGACTAACTTTCATCCTAGAATCTCACAAACTTCTTAATGTTCATCAGTGTGGTTTTAAAAAAGGGTGCGCAACGACCGACCACTTAGTGCGTCTTGAAAATACTGTCAGGGAAGCGTTCATACATAAACAAAATTGCCTGGCCGTTTTCTTTGACATGGAAAAGGCATACGACACGACTTGGAGGTTCGGGATCCTACGCGATATAGCAGATTTGGGCATCCGAGGCCGGATGCTAAATGTTCTGAAGGACTTTCTATCAGGTCGTTCATTTCAAGTACGTCTCGGTACCACCTTCTCGAGGAACTTTATTCAAGAGAATGGGGTACCTCAGGGGTGCATTTTAAGTACAACTTTGTTTATTGTAAAAATGAATTCTATTAGCAAGGTAATCCCAAAATCCATTATGTTCTCGCTGTATGTCGACGACCTTCAAATAGCCTGCACATCCTCAAACATATCAATTTGTGAAAGACAAGTACAATTAACACTAAATAAACTAGACTCATGGGCTTTTAAAAATGGGTTCAAATTTTCCCCACAGAAAACAGTGGCAGTAATGTTCTCGCTGAAACGAGGTATACAGATCAATCCCAAGCTACACCTAAATGGGATTGAGTTGCCAGTAAAGAGCGAACATAAATTTTTGGGTGTAACGTTCGACAGAAAACTAACATTCCTGCCTCACATAAACATCCTAAAGAGGAAAGCCATAAAATCTCTAAACATACTGAAGGTTCTCTCTCGGAAACATTGGGGGTCTGATAGGGCGTGTCTTCTACATATATATCGATCTGTTGTGCGGTCTAGCTTGGACTACGGGTCCATAGTCTACGGGTCAGCTAGACCATCATATTTAAGGAAATTGGACCCGGTACATAACCTAGGTTTACGCCTTTCTTGTGGCGCTTACAGAACATCCCCTGTTGATAGTCTGTATGCAGAGACGAACGAGCCTCCGCTGAAAGATAGAAGGGCTTCACTCACATGTGCTTATGTCCTTAGAATAAGATCACAGAAAAAACACCTCTGCTATCCAATAGTCTCAACATGCCGCTCACGAGTAATTTTCACAAATAAACCACAAGCAACGAGGCCACTGATAATGCGTTTCGAAGACATTTGCAGTGAGCTAGAAATTCTGGACACCTTGCCCGACACTGCACCAAAAAACAGGCCCCTACCCCCATGGTACAAACTTCCAAATGTCTGTGATCTCACTCTAACACGCTTCAACAAAAGCCAAACTCCTAAAGAACATATAATACAAGAATTTCGCACAATAAAAGAAAAGTACAGTAATTATACAGAGTTTTATACAGATGGATCAAAAACTTCTACTTATGTTGGCTGTGCCGTAGTTGAAGAGAACTGGGAACAAATAATTAGGCTTCCTCAGTGTGCATCAATTTTTACAGCTGAATCTTATGCTATCCTGACAGCTGTAGGAAAAATAGTGAATGAAGGCATTGGGAACAGTGTCATCTACACCGATTCGTTGAGTGTACTGACGGCTTTAAATCACAGAAATGCTGCCATGCCTCTAATCGGTGACATAATACATAATGTAAAAATGATCACAACACAAGGACATAACATAGTGTTCTGTTGGGTCCCTAGTCACGTAGGCATTGACGGCAATGAAAGAGCAGACAAATGTGCTGCACTTGCCCACAACAAATTGATTCAGAAAGCAAACATACCACATAGTGATTGCTTGAAATTAATAAAACATAAACAGATGAATAAATGGCAGTCCAGATGGCACAACCAAGAAAATAATAAGTTGCGTCTCATAAAGCCTGTACTAGGAGAATGGAAATCGAGCACACATCAACAACGTTTTATGGAAGTGATAGTATGCCGTCTTCGTATTGGACATACTCATCTTACACATAACTTTCTGCTAATGAAACATAACAAACCGACCTGTGAAGAATGCGACGAGATACTCACTGTAAACCACATTCTAATTACATGCTCAAAACTTGAGGCACTACGGAGAAAACATTTTACTATATTTTACAATCATACCATCCCATTTCATCCCACCTTGCTTTTAGGAGAAAGAGCACTTGTAAACCTAGCATCTGTTCTCAGTTTCCTAGAAGAAGGAAACTTTTTAAATAAACTATAGATTTAACATTAACCTTGCTCTTGGCGCATGATAGCCTTAGTTGCTTCTGCGCCATAAAACCCAACACAACACAACACAACACTCTTTCTCTTGCAACCACTGTTTTAACTGGGCGCTAGGCGTTAGGCTGAGCTCTTTCAGTATACAAGCAGCAGTCCTCTTGCTCCCTATGTTGAATTTCATCATGGCTTCAGCTGTAGAAGTCTGAATGGTAAAGAGAGAAGCATGCCGTTCCTTTTGGGCTGGTACCCATATCATTGAATGCAAGCTCTCGTTGCTGTTTTGAGTCTTCCCCCGTTGCAGTTTTCAAGCAGCCTCCTGGAAGTCAGCTTATGGACCGTTGTAAGTCAGCTTAAGGGCCGCGCGGTCCACCGCTGGCACTAACTTTGTTTTGACATACTTTTGCCAAATTCTTGCATGCAGACCGCTATGAGATATATCCATCATCGCAAATAATATTATTGAATGTAGCATGCCGATTTCCGATCGATTGCATCATGCACACTGCAAGAATGTTCGCCAGAAATGGGCTCACTTTCTGGTCATTCTTCACGTGCAGCAGGTATTCATCACGATGAAATATTGCCACAGTTTGTACACGCCAGATTTAGTTTGGTGGTAAGGCCGTGTTCTGTATCGGATTTGTCAATGCTTACGTCGTCGTCGCACATTTTGCATTTCTTAGACGCCAGCATCTAATTCTTTAACTGCAAACTAACAACAGTGAAGATTGTGTCTCTAAGCAGGGTGGTTGTGGCAGTTTCAATTATGCCAAAAACCTCCGCCTTTTGCTCCATTGCTGGAGTTGTTACTATCTGCTGAATCTTAGATTGTGAGTGCTGTCCGGAGAGGTTCCCGCGGTCGGTGCTGCCGTTAGACCTAGCCTGGTCGGCAGCTCCCGATCAGCTGGTGGAAGCATATCCATGGTAGAAGAACAAATGGTAGCGTAACTCCCATAGAAGCCTGCGTGTCTACTCCGAGCGAGGCTTTAGTTTCCCGGCGCCCCCTGCAAACTGTGAGGCACAACAAAAACGTGACGTTGCTTGTGACGTCACAGTGACATACTTTTGGCGGGCAACTCGATTGTCCTTTTACTTATGAACGAAAAACAAGGCCAACAACGACGGAGGCAGAATGATGCTCGGATAAGGCAGAAAAATGGACACCGTAACTGTTCAGCCAACTTTACTTGACATGGATTTCTACTGTCAAGTTTTGCGTTAACTGAAATGTTACGGCACCTTTAACCACCTTATCATAGCATCGTTCTGCCTCCGTCATCGTTAGCCTAGTCTTTCGTCGCGCGTCATGTAAATGCATTCTGGGGCTTATTTCTTCGGGCACGTTTGTGAACAAGGGCCTTCAAGTGAATTCGGCAAGCGCATGGATAGAATCACATGGCTTGAGGCATTTCACTAAGGGCATAAATGAGTGAAGCTGTGCTGCATAGAAAGCCAGGCTTTATTAATTCACGATTACTTACATAGACGCTTCACGACAATGAAATCTTTTAAGTGTAGGAAAGCGACCACCGCTCATTCGTCACGGTCTTCATGAAATCCTCGTGATAACAAAATTACCTGGGCGTAGGTCTCCAAATGAGACGCGGTGAGATTATAAAACGGTAAAAAATCTAGCTAACAAACAAAGTACATATCAGTGTCAAAGAACAACAAAAACAAACGAACGGAATAACTAACGCCAGCGCTCGAACGCCAACCTGTAAGAGCTTAGGTAAGCAATTCAAATTGGGATTGCTAGTATTTAGAAGTTAATGCGTCTGAGAAGTGAAAATATAGCTTCGCTCCAATAAATCTCGCCCTGTTCACGATTCCCATATCTTACTCGCGCTTCATTTGCCACTGAAAGGAGTCAATGTGAGGTTACAAATTTACAACTTAAGCATTTAACATGTTCATGAGAAAGATCCCATTGACAATAGGAACATCACTGTAATAACAGCTAAAGCACGTTCAGCGAACGTTGGTGCGGTAATACGACGCAGTAAGCAAAACATGCAGCAAAGGGAGCGGAACGGAAGGCTTTGAGCAATGCGACACGCATCTTGGGGGCAATAAAATCTCACCTTCACCGCTCAATTAAAACATGCAGCAACACGTCGCTCATGCAGACGTGTATCCGTAAAACAAGCCACCACTTTTACGACGTGCCTGGGAGGCCGAGCCGAGCCGCCGAGCTGTGACGCAGCATTGTCCCATCGTCCGGAAATGTGCACATGCAGCGGCAATCAGTTTCTCGTCGAGCACAGACAGTCTTCGCCTTGCTGTAAAGCTCTACCACAACCAGCAGAATGAAATACCGACTGTTTGTTACAGATAACCCACTCTGTACGCAGCACGCAACGATGAACGTTGAACCGGGGCTGATGACACAACCATTCCGCGGATGAAAAAAGCTTTGGTCTGAGCCATATCTCATTCTCAGCTTGGGCAACTACGCAGCTGATAATAAGTGGCCGAAAGAGGCCGTTAGAAACAAGTTAAAATATCATTATAATTGTGACACGTTTTTTCTTACGCAAGAAACAAAAACTGCATTCATTCCTGAGCGCGAATATTATGTTTACTTTCTAGTTATTTGGAGTTCTGGCAGATCTTATTTTCTGTGCGCTAGTAATTTGCCTCACAGTTCGTAGGAGCCCTCATCATCGAGTTGATGCCGCTGGCAGTAGGCAGCTGCACGCGTTTTCTTCCAAGTTGCGCGACCAGTTGTACATTGACCTTGGCATATCCACGCCAACTGAGGTTTCTGCTGCACTTGACGTGTGACGGTGATGGTGATGGTGGCTGTACCCTTTGCAACGGGTCGCCGGCGCCTCGCGACACGGCGGAGCCAAACAATTCTATGATGATGCCCACGATGCTCTTCTTCATGTTGCTAATGAGCGATTTTTTTTTTCCACTTCTTTCCACGCTTGTGCCTAACACGAAACTTCAGCACTGGTGTCGGCATCGTTACAGGGCTCTCCGGCGAATGCACTTTGGCAAGATGGCTACTGCTTGTGCGCCACTGACGCTGGCAGCAGACGACGTGGGCGCGTCAGCTAATGAGATAGCAGGCTTCAGTCATGTGCACTGACTAGCGAATAGCATCACATGTTTTGGCTGCTTTTTGATGACGGGAAACTGAAAAAAGCAGCTCTTTCAAATGACACAAAGATGATACCAATTGCTGCAGTATAACAATGATAGCATGCCGCACAAAAAGCACTGTCCTTGCACTAAAATTTCATCAGTGTGGGCGTAGATCAAAGTTTTGTACTTTTATAGCGCAAATGCTGGACTCTGGAGGTTGGAAAATTCACAGCTTGGTAGAAAAATGACTACAGATTTTGAAGTCTATTTCGCAATGTTTTTCAGAACTGTCAACATTTGCTCTGCTCTTGTTTTGTTAGATGGGCAGTGTTTTTGAATGTCACAGGAATAGGGGAGGGAGGTTTTAAGGCACATTTCAGAAGATGGGGGAAGCAATGAGTGTCAGACTTCCTTGGCTGTTGAGCAGACTGAGTGATTGCAGTAGATTGTTCTTCATATATAGCCCTTTGAATTGCTCCCACCTGCTGCAGGTGAACTATGGTCCAGCCAATGCAGGTGGTAGCAGTGCGGGGCCAAGCACGGCCCAATTGTACCCTCCCTTCTACCCTCCTGCCATGCTGCAGACTTGGACACCAGCCACACCCACTTGTTTTGACCTGGGAACGGTGAGCCTCTGGTTATGATTGTTGCTGCCAGATCTCGGTTGTTTTTGCGTTGCCTTTGTAGGGGCATTCTTCAAGGTTGCACTTCACCTCTTTGCCGTTAAAACCATGAATATGCATCCCTCATTAGTGTGTTAAGCTGCATTTCACCATGAATTAATGCAAGCCCATTTGAGCTGCATTAAAAGCATGGAATATACAAACTAAAATTATGCTGCAAAATTTCGACACTACAAATTTTTTTGGACACCATGAAAATGTTAGTATCGCATGAATTCGTATGATCCAAAATAAGCGAAGTTAAATATGAAAATGTAACAGTTTGTTTGGCTTAATCTTTTCAAGTGAACAAGTTGATAATACATGGTCTGCATTTTCCTGTTTGATTTCACTAATGGGCCTGGGTTGAAAAAACAAATACACATTTTCATCACTCACTTGGCTGGTGCTAATGATTGCTGTGCGAAACACAAGGATGTTAATCTGGTGTATAATCTGTGAACCTTGGATCTGCATGTGATGTACTTCAACAGCATACGCAGTGTGAAGAAGGGAGAGGAAATCCTGCTTCCTACCTTCTTCGTGGTTCTGCCAGATTGATAAAATGGAGCTCTTGATTCAGGCTGCTGAGTTCCTCTGTTCTAATTTTTTACACAGACTAAAAATTTGAGCTTTCAATGCTGCATTGTGTGTGCTACTTTGGGGTGTTATAAGATGTGGTGCAAGTTAGTCGTGCATATTTGCATGGGCGTAGATAGCATCGATGGGGTGTCGCACATTTTTCTGGCACTTTCATTTTCATAGCCGCTTGCGGTCACAAAACACTTGCCTGCCAGGATATGCTCTGGGGACAAAGCACATGAGGCAGGCCTGTTGCAATATCCTGCTGAATGCACCCATGGTATCTGCAGAGTGTGCCCTTGCACTCGCTGCTCGTTTTGTGGTGCAACAGTAAGAGCCACGGTTAAGCATCGTTGGTGTTCCATCAGGCCATCTTTGTCTGGAACACCTGGTTTACCCCTTGGAACACTTGTTGTGGATTGTGCTTTTCTTTTTTTCTTTTTTCTATTTGATGAGCTTGGTTGATAGCACTGCTGGTATTTTAATGGGAAAGCTGTAGAATGTCCCAGTAGCACAGAAGGTGCAAAAGCAAATTTCGTCCCTTGGAGGCCTCTTCTCTGCTGTCGCCTCTGGCATTTGGCAGGTGGTAGCTGTTCAGTGATGGGGTTGGGTGACATGAGACCAGGTGGCATGGTTGGTTTGGAGGGCGCTCGGACAGGTCATTTGGGGTTGGGAAGGAGGAATCAACTTTCCCCGACTTTGAGATTCTGATTCGGGCGTGCTACTCCTAGGCCTTCAATGCTCATTGGTCATTGAAGGCCATTCTCCATAACACTATGGGAGACCTTCATATACTACTGAGTGCTGTCGTAACTGAGAAGTAAACCCTTTAGAATTTCATTTGAAAGCCAATTCGGCACTAGCTGCACTTTCGAGGGCTAGAGTGACGTAAATTTTGTGTGTGGAACCCTGTTGAGCACTCGACTTGTCTGCATGCTGTGCTGGCTATAACGGCTCGATCGATAAATGTCTTGCTGGTTGTGTACACAAATGAAACTGAGCTGTGGAGGAAAACGAAGTGGGCAAAGTTTCATGTTTATACCAAGCTTCTAATTAAATATTTTTGTTTTTACACCTTTATGCTGTCCATATTAGTGCCTATTTTGTTTAGATTTATTAGTGTTTGGAGATTTACTTGCACGAATTATGGCTTGTACTTTTAAAACGAATATAGGGTATAAGAAACAAATTTTCATGCCCCATATTATTTCGTTATAACGAGGTTCGACTTTAGCAACTTACAATTGTACTTAAATGCTTATGTGCGAGATATAAGGCTCCTAAGGGGTTTAGCGATTAATCTGAGTTGTAAAGAGCATTTTTGTGAACTTGTAGAATCCTGAGGCGTAACACTATGACCTTAGATAGTCATAGTCATTATGCAATGCGGCTTGACTGAGCACTTCACAAAGTAGCATACTGTATAGTGTAGTGTGTACCAGCATTGTAGCATGACTTCGGCACTGCACAAATTAAGCTAGTGTGCAATTAATGTAAACTCTTTTGACTGAAAGCCTTTTCTGATTGCCTGCTGCTTTGTCGCTTCCCAGGTGTTCTCAATGAACGGCCTGGCACCCCAAGCAACATACAAACATGTGAATGGGACAGGCAGTACAGGTCGTCACGGCTTCCCTGTCCTATGGCCTAGTGGAGGCGGCCGTTCATCAAAGTCGTACATGCGGACAAGCGGTAGCTCATACGACGGCAGCGATTCACGGGGCTTTTATGAGCGGCATGGCAGCAGCCTTCTGGGGCCAGGCTACCCATCTACATACCTTACTGGCCCGCCTGCCTTCCCTCTGCGTGGTGGTGCTGGTAGTGGCCCCCCGCCAGCATACATCCAGGACTTCCTGCCTGCGACCAGCGGCAGCTCCAAGCGAGATTCGGGCACCTCATTGTATTCTCTCTACTCCAGGGGCAGCCCCAAGGGGGACACAGGAAAGGACTCTGGGGGAGGAGGTTCTTCGCAAAAATACCAAGAGTAAGTTGGGGTCTCTATGAACATTTCGGGCTTTAGATGTGCATTAGTCGGGACTTATAAATTTAGAAATATTCAAAGATCATGAAACTAGCATACTCAGAAGCTTGTTGAATAGTTAGGAAGGTGAAAAAAAGAAAAGTGTTCGTCACAGCCATTAAGAAATATGAGATGATTGTCATGTCCTTAATTCATTGCTGAATGTCATTTAAATTTTCTCGTGCACTTTTTCAGATTGCTGCTTGACAATTCATTTTCTTTTTTGACATAGTCACACATAGGTACAGCACCGTCGTGGTTTGGGGATGCTTCACCGCACGGGTCGGAATACGTGCGGAGAAGCATCTTCGAACAACAGTTTATTGCACTCTAGCGGAGGAAGCACGTGGATGTGGAGCAAGTATGTGGACCGAAACCATGCAAAGGCCGTGCTGCAGACCGGGCCACAAGCTGCAGCTAGAAATCAGTTCTGTTTTTCCCCTGCACGGAAGTGCCCATAAATATAGAAATCAAGTTTCACGCCTCCATTGCGATCACATCGCGAAACCGCGATAGGGCGGCGTTGCGTTGCTGCAGACCAGGCTGCAGCTAGGAATTACTTCTGTTTATCTTCGCAAGAAGGCAGCGCCATAAATTTCAAGCGCTTCTTGTAAGCCTTATTAGATGGCAGCACTTCCCAGTGAGCATGCATCGTCATTAGGGCGAGAATTTTCTAACAGGATTGAAATCGTACCGGTACGGCAAAAACATTGCGGGACGGAAAACCGCCACCGTACATGTACGACAAAAACCCTCAAAGGTTTAAACCAAAAGACATTTGACACTCACAGCAATGTCTGACATGGCGGGACTGGCCTTATAGCTCGGAGAACATTGTCCTCGGGTATAGGGGCGGTCTGCCTGAGAGGTGAGCGGGAAAACTGCTGCCGCTCACCGTGGAGAGAAACCTGAGTATGCTGTGGATTGACTGAGAAATGCTGGTCTCAGTAAAAGCCGCATTCTTTCACAATCGTGGACAAAAGGACTGTTGTGCATATATTATTGCTTAGACTGAAGAATTTTTACTGTTGAGCATTGTGAAGGTGGTTTCACTTGGATTAATTTTGGTTTCTATTGTGCATTGTCCCTTCTTTTATTAGCGTGAAAACCGCATATGATAATGCTTGGACATAAATAGAAGTGACTTTATTTTATTTTATGAAAATTGGCCATTGTCACCCCTATGTTACTAGGAGTTATTGCTTCAGTAAAGGCAGCATTACAGACTTGATGAAAATTTGCAACATTGAGGAATTTGCTATATGTAACTTCATCATATCCAGGTTTATCTACTGCCATTTGTCACTTGGAGAGGAAAGTGCGTTGGACGAGCCCTACAGTGTGTCACAAAACTCTTGACGCATTGGGTGACTCATCATAGGCCAGAAATGACTTTTTTTTATACTTCAGAATTAGACCAAGTGTACTTTCACCGTCGGTTGCTCATGGCACCCATGGTATCTGCAGAGAGCACCCTTGTGCCCGCTGCTCGTCAAGTGGTGCAACATTAAACGCCGCGGTCAAGCATCGTTGGTGTTCCATCGGGCCACCTTTGCTCGGAACACCTGGTTTACCCCTACGGGACAGTTTTCGTTTTTTATTATTATTATTATTATTATTATTATTATTATTATTATTATTATTATTATTATTATTATTATTATTATTATTATTATTATTCGGTGTTCTGGAAAGCTGGGCCCGTATTCCCAGTTTGCGTTGTTATCGAAGTGTCGCTATCTCACGTCAACTCGAGTCATCTGATTGGTCGAAACGCCGGAACCGGGTGTTGCCACTGCGGACTGGAAGAGGCGGCAACATTAAGTTTCGGCGTTTCCACCAATCAGATGACTCGAGGTCAGGGAAATAGCGACACTTTCAATAATGACACAAACTCTGAATACGGGCCCTGTTTGTGGCTTGCCTTGTGCCTTTTGGAAAATTCATATTGTGAGCTGTGGTAATGTTGCCGAAGAATACTTATCGCATGCTAGTCATTCCCATGAGGCCCATATGCACTTCGCAGCCATTTTATTCTAGTGTTCGTGATACTCCTGCTGAGTATCTTATACGCTTGGGAGCGGGTCTATGCGTTTCGAGTCTTACTGGAAACTTGCCTTCATTCATTACAGCAGCAGAATTCGGCGAAGAAAAAAGGAAGAAAATGGTTCCAACAAGCCAGTAAGCACCGTTTTTGTCTCAGAAAAATTTGGGCAGGTGTCATTGGAAAACTGCTCATTGCATTGTTTTTTCCTGCACAGGATGGGAACAATGCAGATAATAGTAAATCAAGGGAAGAAACTGAAGCTCCAAAATTTGATCTGGAAGAGGCTGCTTTTCCACCACTGCCTGGCTTTCTGGTGAGTTCCTCCTGCACGATGTGTGTATGTCGAAGGGCTCTGTTTGTGCTCTGTCAATGTGTAGTTAGCCAGCAAGCATGACAAAACCGCTGCAGTTATGCTTTCATGCTATGTGTAGAGACATATACTAGCAGCCAGGTGAAGTTGTGAGCACTGTATACAGGATGTCCCAGCTAAGATAGACCAAGATTTGAAGTAAAATTTAACCATTGTTCCAAATTGAAATCAAGTGAATGCTCGGATATAAAGTATCTTTCTTGTTTATTTTGTTCTGCCTGCTAATTAGTTGACACTAACTAAATTAACATTTTAAATATGGATAAGCTCTCAGGTTAGGTCAGGGTATAGGAATGTTGTTGAACTTGGTCAGACACTGGTGCTTCCAGTGAGGTAGGGTAGCCCTTTTTGTTGGGCGGGAAAAAAAAAAAAGTTAAAGCCTGCAAAGTTTAAGGGGGGGACACTTTTTAGAAAATGTGATTTTCGGAATTAATAGTTCCTTACTATCTGATAAGTTTTTCATCTCTAGGATCAGTATTACTATCTGATAAGTTATTCATCTCTAGGATCAGTATTTTCGCCGCAATGCCAATTTAATACAGCGAACCCGGATATATTGAATTTTGGTTATATCGAACTCACGGAATATCCCCTTGAAAATCCCATGTAAAAGTACAGGAAAGCCGCGTCATATACCGAACTTAATTTCACCGGTCGTTCAATGTATCGAACTCCGCACCACGCACTGGACAGTGTGCCTTCCCCAAAGACGATCGCATCACCCTTGGCCGTTTGCAGTGTGACGTTTTCAAGCCACACACGGAAGGAATGAGAGGGGGCAGTTCGGTGACGGCTAGTCTGGGCAGCGCCGCGCCGATTCCCCAAAGGCGCTGGCATATCGTTTCCCGCGCGCCAACACATGACGTTTACAAGCCATGTGCGTGTGTGTGCCCATCCTCTTTCCGAGCTATCTCTCTCCTTCAGCACGCGCCACGCATGCGCCAAGCCAGCTCAGTCCGTTTTCAGACAGACTGCTGATGTGGCTATGACGCCTGCGGGCATTAAGAAGTGGCAGCTCTCTCTGTTTTTTTTTGGGGGGGGGGGGGGGGGGGGGGGGGTCATCCTTTCTTATCGTAGTGCTTTTCGGACATTAAAAAGCGGCAGATTCTTTTTTTTTGCAGGAGTCGTTTATCCTGCATATATGAATCAACGAAAGCATGCGGTCAGCTGCTGTGATCATGACGCCCGCCCCAAGCGCAGCGTGATAAATCGAACCAGGCTTGTGCAATCAAGCAGAGTTTATGATCGTCAGATGTAAACAGTGTGCCGAGAGTGGCAAAGTGTAAAACATACGGCGGCGATATTCGCGTTGAAAAAGGTCAGCGTGAATAAGAAATCGCAATCAAACTTATTCTCCAGTGTGTAAACTGTGGGGACACGTTTTCATAAAGCTCGCCACGCGTTTAAGCTGATCGGATCGCGTTCAGTCCATAGTGAACGCGCTTGCTTACCGGGAAATGCAGAGCACTGGGAAACAGCAAACGGCTTCAAATAAATTTTTTTGCAATGAACGCTTCTCATTGCTGTCTTGATGCAAAAACCTGGCAAAACGTCGTACGTGAAAAAAAAAATTTTTTTGCTTCTTGCATGTGACTTGGGCAGCTGAAAAAGCGACAACTAAATATTCTGCAACTGCAAATAAAAACGAAAGAGGCAACACTGACACTTGGATGTTGGAAAGCAATGGGACTATATCCCTAGAGGTTTCTAGCCATTTTAAATTATGTGTGTAGCACTACTAAACGTCCGTTAAATAATCCCCTCTATCTTAATTGCTCTTTACTCGAAACATGCATTGTCGACCACTTGCAGTTTTGCTGCCTCAATATCCCGGCACCCAAAGCACATAGTGACATAGTGCTGAATTGTTTTTTGCAATGGGAAGCTGAATATATGCTGTGTGCAATGTTGGAAGTAGATTTTTTTGTTTTTGAAAGGTAAAATTATTTTGATGTTTACTCCCACTTGGCGCACACGCTTCGTATACTGAAATTAATAAGGCTGCAAAATTGTACTAATTAAGGGGAGACACTGGTCTTAAAATGAAAATTTTTATTTTTAGAGATATAATAACGAAATTGGGTGTGTATATGTATTTCTTCCTCCTGTTTTCAAAAATGTAATTAGTTTTACTCTATCTCAATTAGTTCTAATGTTATTGGGAAATAACCAAAGCCTAATTTGATAATTTCTTACGGGTCGTTAGGACAGTTTCCCTCAATATTTTTTCGTTCCGATTAAAATGTAGTTGTAGCCAAAGACCTGCCATGTGGAGCTATGCTATTTATATTATCATTGATGTACATCACAGTATAAAAATAGTCAATTATGTAGATGCCCCACAATTCGAAAATATAATTAGCTGACATTATTGTTCAATAAATTTGATATGTTCAACTTAGCAATATAAAAATAGCATAGCTCCACAGTTCAAACCTTTCTGAATTCAACGGTATAAGATTTATTAAAATTGCACCACAAAAACCCAATGAAAAGTTCCGTAAGGCTAGTCATGTCACCAAAAAACATGAAGTTGAGAAAAACTCATTTGAAGTTTTGACACTGAGTGCAGAAAATATTGGGAAGAATCTTCGACAACGGATGTTACTGAGATGTTCCCTATCAGTTTCCCTACAAAACAAAACAAAAAGTTTCTTATTCCATCCAAGGAAACATTTAAAAAAAAATGTCGAATGTGTAAGTGTGATGAAATTATAGAGGTTACTTTCGAGAAGTTAGGGGTTGACTTTTTTTTCTTTTTTTTGAGGTGAAAGTGAGGACCGGAGCCAAGGAGACGAGAGCTCCGCCAGGCAAACAGTTGGGGAAGAGAACTGCTTCGCTTATTCTTGGGGAAGAGAACTGCTTCTGTTCGAAATCGCAGTTTTCGCAGACAAGCAGAAGCTTTACAGCAAGGCCGTACTCCTTATCTGTTGCCTTGCTCAAACGCAGACTTCCTGCGCCGCAGGTTCCGCACTTCGCTTGCGCGAAAAAATTGTTCAAAACCTTCAAGTCCACAATCACGAACTGGGTACCGGCATCAGCTGTCTGGTAATCCGCACTGACGCCAAGAAGGTCAAACTTGCGCTGGGTTGCCGACTTTTCCGACACAGAACGGACTTTGCTCGCGCCGATCGCTCAACACGCTGCGCCTGCTCGGTCGACGAATAGTACACAGCATCAACACGAAGTGTACCACGATCCGAGATACGATTCGTGCTGCAACTTGGTCCCGCGGTGTCGTCATCGGGCAGCGTGCTTGTTGTACCCGGCGGATCCAACGAGTCCGGCACTGCAGGCCCCGGCGACGCATTGGTGGCCGCTGCCTGCTGTTTTTTGTTCCACGGACGTTTCTTCCGGCTTCCAAAAGCTCGTTGCGTGCTCGGTTTCAATCGACTGCCTCCCGGCATCTCGATCGCAAAGAGAAACTCCCGGCACAAGGCGGAAACACGGCGTGTAGAGAAACACGAGCGCAAAAACAGACGCGCACGAAGCGACAGCCACAGCGGCGAACGCAAGAGAAAGAAAAAAAAAATGACGTAGACGGTCACACCAGCCAATGGGAGGCGCAGAACGAAGCGCGCCGCGTGCGAGCCAATCAGCGACCCGAAAACGGCCTTCGGGAAACCGGCCCGAACCGCCGCTCGGCTTGAGCGACGCCATTTTGAGATAGCTCAAATTGCGCACAAAGAAACCAGCTTCAAAACAAGCCCAAGATGGCGGCGATCGGCCGGCTGCAACGCCGGCGGCGCGCGCGGGAAGTTCGAACAAAGTCTCTCTTTTCGGGGCCATTTCGTCGCTGCCGTGGTGTTTTGAAAGCCGATTTTATCTCATTTCCCGACCGAATTCAGCGTTAATAATTTTACTGTAGATGCTCGAAAGGATAAACCTTCCGAAAATGAGTTTTTCCCAAAATCGACTTTTTGACCATTTTCGACCGTTTTAAGACCCGCGTCTCCCCTTAACATATCGGGAAACTGCTCCCAACATTTCATTCTTTACTCTTCTGGCTATCTAACCATGCCTTAATTTTAAGTATCTAACAACCCATTGTGCCAGAATTTAGGTCTTAAATAATGGAAGTTGATGATTATCTTGCAAGCTAGTGGGGCGACAGGAAAAAGGTTTTATATTTGAAATTAGCATGAGAAATTCGCAAGAATGCGGGATCGAATCCCGGCCTCGGTGCCCATGTGCTGTGCGATGTCAGTGCACGTTAAAGAACCCCAGGTGGTCGAAATTTCCGGAGTCCTCCACTACGGCGTCTCTCATAGCCTGAGTTGTTTTGGGACGTTAAACCCCAGAAACCACAACCACCACCAGTAAGGCTGTGAATTTTTATTGTAATTGGCCAAAAAAATAACAAATAGCTCTAAGACCCATGTCTCCCCCGTCAAAATATACTACAGGCAACATGCTCTCCGCGCCCTAATGCGCTAAAGTTATACAGCTCTGTCATCTGAGACTTGCTAAAAGGGCCAAATTCGTGCCGATCATGATGCCCACTGCAGAGCTTCACTTCACTACTGGCTGACAGCATATTTTTCTGGCACGTTAAGTGCTACTGCTGGCACTTATTTATGAGCCAGGAGCAGTGCAAAGCCTTGTTTGGGCATCATAGAAGTTGCATATCTGGCAGCACTTCAACCAGTCACAGATGACAGTTATAATCGCACATTCAGATGCAGGGAGCAAGGTGTCGCGTGGTGTTTTTAAATTATGCAGGTTTTCATTTTTGCCCAGTTAAAGGGTCCATGCTAAGGCTTCCTCTTTGGAAGCACCTGGGTAAGACCACATTTTATGGCACTTAAATGTCATGTACACACCTGAGCAATTGGGTACAGTTGACTAGGTAGGTCGAATAAAGAAAAAAACTAAATAAATCCTAGGGACATTCTCGATTCATTTCGGAGGAACGCTTCTTTCTTGTTAACTAAATTTTATAAAACACCACAGAAATGTTCAGTTTCGGCTGTTTGAGGGGTGGGCGGCTCGCGTGCTCTGAGGCTGCCATCGGTGCCGTTTTAATCTTCTGTAAACTTTTGACATTCATCATGGCCATTAACACTAATGACAGCCTTTTTCACTATTGTAAATTGCAGAATGTGATTAAAAAATTGCTTTTTGTTGTGAATTTTTTTTTCCGTCCGAGAATTTGAACTGAAATAATCGGGTAAAAACCTGAAAAATGTCAGGGATTTTGAAAATAGTAATTTACTAGATTCCCCTGAAAAAAAAAAAGAAAGAAATGTACAGGCTTTAAATTTACTTTCGGGTATTACATGCAGGAAGAGGAATCGTTGGGCCAAGGAGCTGTACCGGCTGATGATGGCTCTTCGGCTCTAACGACACCCACTCTAGCGGCAGCCAACAGCAGGCTTTCCGACATTGTCCGGGGTGCCACTTCGGGTCGTACACTAAGTAACAGCACAGTCAGTTCAAGCTCCACAGCTGCGTCGCCTGCTTCAGCACCACCTACAAATACAGCTGGCTCTGTTAAGCCTCCAACACGGGACTGCAAGACACAGACAGCCGAATCTGCTCTGAGTCCCGCTGCAGCCACTGGCAACACCAACCCGACGTCAACGCTTGTCACCAAGGACAGTGCCACCCTGACCAATGGCAGCGACTTTCCGGCGACAATGCTGACTCCACCTGCGTCTCCTGTGTCCCCCAACACTGCCACGTGAGTACCTTTGCTTGTGTCCAACATCACACTAGGGCTGCTTCTGACAGGCAACATATTTTGTTTGCCTAGCTGCAATGACTCACCTTGGCCTTTTGTGTCTCATCTGAACCGCAAAATGCAATTTTTTCAAACGACAACGCAAATCCTCGTCAGGAAACAACAGCTGAGCATGGAAGGTGCGCGGCTATTGGATTCTGAAGAAGTACAGTCGAACATGGATGCATCAAACTCTAAGGGTTTCGTGGAATACAGTCAAACCCACTTAAAACAATACCGGTTTTAACAATATATCTAATATAACAATGGGCAGCCGCTGCATCGTCAGATTTGCCACATGTTCTGTGGTATAATAAACCGCTTATTACAGTGGTGTCACATTATCAGTTATAACAAAGTATGGTCACTGAAAGTCAACAAAAACTCGGAAATTCGGCGACCACAAGAGCGTGCGCCTATGCCGATGTGGCAGACAAAAAAGAAAATGGGGACAGAGCACATCGAGCAAATGAGCAAAAACGTGGGGAGGACGGAACACCTCCTCATGCAGAGGAGGAAGGAACGCGTAAGGCTCTGCTAAACACTGCCGTTGTGAGGGAGGGCTTTGAGTGCTCCCCCTCTGCCTCTGCGCGGTGGAGCAGTCCATCCTGAGGGTGCGCTGAACTATCCTCTCCTGTTTGCTTTGTCCAGGCCCCCGTTTTGCGGTTGCACATATTTTGTGGCAGGCGTGCAGCAGCGTTCGTGCACATGCAGGGTGTCTAGCAACTGGGAAAACCGAGAATCGTTAGGGTAATTTTATGCACCTAGAAAAATCGTGGCAATGTCAGGAAAGCCATCAAAAATTTTGCCAAGTCAGGGAAAATGGCACGATATTGTCACGAAGACAGGGATTTATGGGTATCGGCAACAGGGGCAGATACACACAGTCAATACAGAGGTTCCCGGGAAACGGTAACACGAAGACACAAGCTCAAGAGTTCACAGTCCTAGCTAGCCGAAGCGCGCGAGAGTCTCCAACTTCTTCGTCGTTCAAGCGCTACCTCGAACCCTCAGGTGGCATTATTCCCCCCCTCGAAAAAAAAAAACCACAAGCTCGCAGCAACAAAAACTGATCCGGATGGCAAATACGGCTTTCAGCGGGTAAAATACGGCTTCATGCGAAGCACATGCACCAGGTCAGACGAGCACTGACGACTAGAACTCGGTACAGTTCAGTCTGGAATAACCTCGTACGTAACTTCTGAGAGGCGACGCAACACTCTGTAGGGTCCGAAGTAACGATTGAGAAGTTTTTCTGACAGGCCTGGGCGCCGGACAGGTGTCCACACCCAGACTTTGTCACCAGGCTGGAACACGACATAGCGATGGCGGTCGTTATATCGGCGTGCATCTGTTGCTTGCTGTTTTGTAATGTGATTACGGGCGAGTTGACGAGCTTCCTCAGCGTAGTTGGTGAATTCTTCTGCGTCAGCGGTAAGCAGCTGGTCGTCAGCTACACATGGAAGCATAGCGTCGAGCATGGTCTGTACATCGCGTCCGTATACTAGGCGAAACGGAGTGAATCGAGTTGCTTCTTGGACGGCCGTGTTATATGCAAATGTGACATAAGGCAATATCTCGTCCCATGTTTTATGCCGGACATCGACATACATGGCGAGCATGTCCGCTATTGTTTTGTTTAGTCGCTCAGTAAGGCCATTAGACTGGGGATGGTAAGCAGTAGTCTTTCGGTGATGTGTCTGGCTTAGTTGGAAAACTTCTTCAAGAAGACGCGCTGTAAATGCCTTGCCACGGTCAGTGATGACGTATGGGGGCGCCATGGCGAAGGACAATCTGCGTCATGAAAAATTGTGCCACTTCGGAGGATGTTGCACGTGGCACCGCCATAGTTTCCGCGTAACGTGTCAGATAATCTGTAGCCACGATAATCCACTTATTGCCAGCTGACGATAGAGGAAAAGGGCCAAGAAAGTCCATACCAATTTGGTCGAATGGTACTAGCGGTGGGGGAATAGGCTGCAGGAAACCCGCTGGCTTCAATGGCGGTGTCTTGCGTCGCTGGCACTCGCGGCAACCTCTAACGTATCGATGAACGCTGGCGGCAAGTTTGGGCCAGTAGTAGGCCTGGCGCACTCTGGTAAGAGTGCGTGCAAAGCCCAAGTGTCCAGCGGTGGGTTCATCATGGCAAGCATGAAGGATTTCATCGCGGAGATCTGCAGGGATGGCTAGAAGATAGGCTCGGTCACTGTTGCCGGCGCTTTTCTTGTAGAGGATTCCGTCGCGCGTACAGAAGGATGACAAGTTCTTAGAAAACAGTCGAGATACTGTAGAATCGAAACCCTCCAGATGATCGATCACAGTTTTGAGGTCTGGATCAGCCCGTTGCCTGGCCTTTAAATCAGAGGAACTGATAATGCCAAGAAAATGGGCGTCTTCATCCGTACTGTCATGGGCCAACTCCACGGGTGATCGAGACAGTGTGTCAGCATCTTCGTGTTTACGTCCGGATTTATAAACGATAGAATAATCAAACTCCTGCATACGAAGGCTCCACCGTGCAAGACGTCCTGATGGATCTCGAAGACTAGCTAGCCAACACAAAGCATGATGGTCCGTCACAACTTTAAATTTACGGCCGTAGAGGTAAGGTCGGAATTTCATTGTGGCCCAAACGACGGCGAGACACTCCTTTTCAGAAATTGAATAGTTTGATTCTGTCCGAGAAAGGGTGCAGCTGGCATAAGCGATCACTTTTTCCTCGCCTTGCTGGAGCTGGATCAGAACAGCACCCAGACCGACATTGCTGGCGTCGGTGTGAATTTCGGTCGCAGCGTCCTCATCGAAGTGTGCAAGAACGGGAGGGTTGTGCAGCCGTTGGCGCAGCTCGGTGAATGCCTCCTGCTGCTCGGAAGACCAGACATACGGGACGTCATCACGTGTCAGGCGCGTCAAAGGTTCTGCAATCTTGGCAAAATCGGCAATGAAACGGCGATAGTACGCGCACAGGCCCAAGAAACGTCGGACTGCTTTCTTCGTGGTAGGGATGGGAAAATTGGCTACAGCGGCTGTTTTATCAGGATCAGGCCGGACACCGTCAGCGCTAACCACATGACCGAGAAATTTTAGCTGCTGATATCCAAAGTGACATTTTTCCGGTTTGAGTGTCAAATCGGCCGAGCGAAGAGCGTCCAATACCGTTCGCAGCCGCTGAAGATGTTGGTCAAATGTTTCTGAAAACACGATGACGTCGTCCAAATAAACCAAACAGGTTTGCCATTTAAGACCAGCAAGTACGGTGTCCATCATTCTCTGGAACGTCGCTGGCGCTGAACACAGACCGAAAGGCAATACTTTAAATTCATATAAGCCACCGGGTGTCACAAAGGCAGTCTTTTCTCGATCGCGCTCATCCACTTCTATCTGCCAATAACCACTTTTTAAATCAATGGAGGAAAAGAACTTGGCGTTGCGAAGTCGATCGAGTGAATCGTCGATACGGGGCAACGGATATACATCTTTTTTTGTGATGTCATTCAGTTTCCTGTAATCAACGCAAAAGCGCAGCGTGCCATCCTTTTTCTTAACCAACACGACTGGCGACGACCACGGACTTTTAGACGGCTGAATAACATCATCATTAAGCATTTCCTGGACTTGTGTCCGAATTGCCTCACGTTCTTTGGCCGAAATACGCTACGGCTGCTGTCGAATAGGTCGGGCATCATCAGACGTTAAGATGCGATGCTTGGTGATAGAAGTTTGCCGGACTTTCGATGATGAGGCAAAGCACGGGGCGTACTCCAGCAGTAAGGCACGTAGGGCGCGTTGTTGACAGAAAGAAAGGTCACTGCTAACATCGATGTGGTCTAGAACACTGGGAGTATCAATAATGTCAGATGCAAAACATTCAGAAACTTCCTTTAACAGTTCGCCGAAAGCGATGGCAGTAGAGTGATAGAGGTGGCGAGGTTCATTCGTGAAGTTCGTGACGAGAAGCTCAGAGTGACCATTGCTGAGAATAATTAAGCTTCGAGCTGAGCAGATGCCATGAGAAAATAAAAGCGAACGGTTGCCTTCAGCTATTATCAGCCCGTCGCACACAACACTCACAAACACGCTGGAGTGGGGAGGCACTGAAACACACTCGGCTGAAACCCGAAGGGCGCACGTACGTTGGCCATCGGTGGGGCTGGCAGCCGCTTTCTCCGTTGGGAACGAGACCGTTCGCTGTCGGAGATTGATGATGGCGCCATATTCCCGCAGGAAATCCACACCGAGAATCAAATCACGAGAACATTCCCGGAGAACGACGCAGCTGACAACAAACGTTGACGTACGAATCTGGATTCTAGCCGTGCACTGTCCAATAGGAGTAATTACATGCCCCCCAGCCGTGCGTATTTGCGTGCTACACCATGGTGTCATAACCTTCCTAAGGCTCGCTGCCAGTTTCCCACTCAAAATCGAAAAGTCTGCTCCGGTATCGACTAAAGCGCTGACATTATGACCATCGATGCACACAGGGATGTCCAGCGATAGCCGGTCTCGTGAACCAAACGCTGTCGTTTCTGCTCCAAAATCCATATCTGTTCTCATTGGGGGAATTCTTTGTGCTGACATTTAGCGGCCCCGCCCCCTGAGGTCGCTCTACTCAGTTTTCCCGGTGGGGGCTTGGCGAGCGACCAGGCGGTGCTCGCGGGAAGTCACCAGTTGCTGAAGGGGTTTGCCGACGTGGGGATGGAGACCTGGATTGTCGGCGCGCCATCCGGAGGCTCTCTTGTGCGAGGTTGTCTCCAATGTCACGAGGTAGTTGTCCGAACGTGCGTCTAGGTGCGTTAGTGTAAAAACCTTCCGGTCCGAGTTCCCGATAAGGGCACCACCGGAAAATGTGACCAGGTTCCCCACAGTGGTAGCAAAGGCGGCGGCTCCGAGGGGCCCGCCAGACGTCCGTTCGTTGAATGTTTGACCGCGGTGGCCGCACGTACCGCGTTGGCTGCTGTACAGGAATGTATTGCGTTGGCTGCTGGACGGGCATGCACTGGGTTGGTGGTAACGTAGACAACGGAGCTTGGACGGGAACTGGGCGTCGGAGAATGTCAGCGTAAGTCGGACGAGAATAATCAGGCACAGGGGTACTTTGAGCTTCAGCAACATGCAGAGATGGCTGCGTGACTTGCTGAATCTCTTCGCGGATCATATGTGCGAGAGAATCGCCCCTGGGTTGGAACGTGCCGCAAACCTTCTGCAGTTCCTCGCGTACAATTGCACGAATAAGATCGCGGAGGTGTTCAGTATTGCTTACAGCAGCTGTAATAGGCTCGGCAGCAGTCGTAGCGAGGATTGGGCTGTCGTAGACCGCCGAGCGGCGCTGGTGTAGGATCTTTTCCATGATGACAGCCTCTGTTAAAAATGAGGTAACTGTAGTTGGTGGGCTACGTACAAGACCAGCAAAAAGCTGTTCTTTAACCCCATGCATCAGGTGGCGCAGCTTTCTCTCTTCAGACATGTTGGGATCCGCACGTCGAAATAGTTTCGTCATGTCCTCAACATACATCATGACAGACTCGTTTGGCATCTGTTTCCGAGATTGTAGAGCACGTTCTGCTCGTTCGCGCCTATCCAGGCTGACATACGCCTCTACGATAAGACGGCGGAACTGAGGCCATGATGTTATTGTGCCTTCTCGGTTCTCATACCATGTCAAGGCATGGTCTTCCAGGCAGAAAATGGCGTTCCGTAGCTTTAAGTTGTCGTCCCACTGATTAAAGGATGCGACTCGTTCGAACTGAGTTAGCCAATCCTCAACGTCTTCATGCGCAGTGCCATGGAACGATTTCGGCACTCGGGGGTTTTGAAGGTAAACAGGAGTACCTTGCATGACCGACGTAGTGTTTTGCGTGGCTGGCCGGAGGTTCGTTGTTGAAGTGGACTCCAAGGGCCCGTGTTCGGGAGGAAGGCCCAGGTTCCTCCGGCTGACGCGATGAACTGGCGTGTCCACAGGCAAAAGCTCGGTGTCGTTGGTTCGCGGAGGGGTGTGAGACATTGAGAGGACAATTACCCAGCGGCTCCACCAAAACTGTCACGAAGACAGGGATTTATGGGTATCGGCAACAGGGGCAGATACACACAGTCAATACAGAGGTTCCCGGGAAACGGTAACACGAAGACACAAGCTCAAGAGTTCACAGTCCTAGCTAGCCGAAGTGCGCGAGAGTCTCCAACTTCGTCGTTCAAGCGCTACCTCGAACCGTCAGGTGGCAATATATTCTGCAGTGCATTTTCTTTTTAAGCTGGCACACAGCAAGTATGTTACTCATGCTGTTTTTTGTGCTCAGCGCGCGGGCCCCACCGCTGCTGCGCCGCAAGGCGAGGCGCGAGCTGCCACGAAAGCAGAACCAATACGCACGTGAGTTGGGTACTCAATTATTATATGCCGAAGCGCTGCATGAAAGTAGTATGCGATAACAAGCAGGAATAATTGTGCCGGCAGCAGCCAGCATGACCGAGGTCGGCGAGCTGAGCTAGAGCTGAGGTTCGTTGTGACACTCCAGCGGTTGACCGCTCACGTCTGCACGATCTCGCCCCGGGTTCCACACTTCGTGTGCGCGATACAATTGCTTAACACTTTCATGTCGACAATCGCAAACTAGGGTACTGGCATTGCATTCTGCGCTAACGCTGAGGTGAAACTCGTTGTATGGCAGGCTTTCCCGACAGAACGAACTTCCATCATAAAGTAGTATGCGGCGGCGGCGTCAACTCAGTGTACTGTGATTCGCACTGTAATTTGAACCCGCGGTGTCGTCATCGGGCAATGTGGTTGATGTTCCCTGCACAGCTAACAAGTCTGACACCGGCTGTAACTCGGGTCCAGACTGCGCGCTTGTGGCCGGTTCTGGTGTTTGTTCCACGCTGGTTTCTTACGGCTTCCAAAGGCTCGTTGCGTGCATGGTTATAATCTGTTTTCTGGCATATCGATCGCAAGGGAAAACTCTGCACAAAGCTGTGTATCGAGAAACTAGCGCAAACGTAGATGCGCATGAAGCGGCGGCCACGGTGGCGAACGCAAAACAGCAAGAAAAAAAAAAGACGCGCCGATCACGCCAGCCAATGGGAGACGTGGAACAGCGCGCTTGAGAGCTGATCAGAGACCATAAACGGCCTTAGGAAAACTCGCGCCGCCAGTCTGCTTGAGTGAAGTCATTTTTCGTGGCTGCCATTACGTTTTGAACGCCGATTTTATCTCATTTTCTGAATGAATTCAGAGTTAATAATTTGAGTGCAGGTGCTCGAAAGGATAAACGTTCCGGAAGTATGTTTTTCTCAAAATCGATTTTTGACCATTTTCAACAGTTCTAAGACTTTTGTCTGCCCTTAAATTAACTCTACAGCTGTTATCTTTAAGAATTTTCACTACTGCAAGTCTTCAACTAATTTAATTTCCAGCTGATTGTGCATTTATCAACAATCTGAAAGTTTGCAACTTTAATGGTCGTGGGCGCCGCCACGAGGGAGAGTGTGCGCTCTCCCTCGAGATCGGCTGTGACCTAGGGTGCTTCGCATTGAGGCATCCTATATACACCCGAATTTTGACTAATAAAAACTGCTGTTTTTTGATACATGGGGCCTATAGGAAATTTTGCAACGGTTTGTACCAAAAAGATCTGCTGAGGCTGGCATCAGTGCGCTTTTAATTTTCAGTAAACATGTGATGTTTTTACCCGCCATTAACACTAATAGCAGCCTTTCAGTATTTTAAAATGGAGATTATGAATAGTAAATAGCTTTTTGTTAGGAATTATTTTTTTTTAGCCTATTCACTCGTCAGGGATTTTGAAAATAGTGGTTTGCTAGACACCATGGCATGTCTTTCTAGCGTGGTTCTCCTAGTGTGCCATCGTCATTGCCACGATCTTGGTAGCCCTGAATTTTCCGTGAACATGAGCAATGGAGGCTTCTCCTTCAGGAAGCGCGAACAACTGACAGTATTGACAATCATACGCAACACGCTCAAGCTATAGAACGAAAGCGATGCCAGTGCTGCCCATGCAATGGACAACGGCCAGGAAAGGGTTCGACACGGGGCCTCTATCTCTCTCCTTCAGCACGCGCTACGCATGCGCCAAGCCAGCTCAGCCCGTTTTCAGACAGGCGTCAACGCTTTCTCCAGCGTGTGTTGCGAACCCTCTGTGCGCAGCGGCTGAGGTGGCTATGGTGCCTGCGGACGTTAAGAAACGGCAGCTCTCTCTTTGTTTTTCTTTTTGCGAGTCTCGGACGTTAAAAAGCAAAGCGGCAGGTTTTTTTTTTTTTTTTTTTTTTTTTTTGCGGGAGTCGTTTATCCTTCCATGTATGAATCAACGAAAGCACGCGGTCAGCTGCTGCGATCATGACGCCTGCCCCAAGCGCGGCGTGATAAATCGAACTAGGCTTGTACGTGCAATCATGCCATCACGGGCACTCTGCCAAGTTCGCTCCCCGCCACCGCAGGAGTTATCAAAAGATAAACGCGCCGGATGTTATCGCTGCGCAGCATCTTGGCACGCTGCGAAAAAATGAGCTGTGGATGAGATGACCGAAACGGAGTGACGTGCGCCATCGACATGCAAGCGAAAACGCTTGCGATTTTTGCCGTGGCAACACAGAAACCTTGTTTAGAGCTGCCGCGGTGGCTCGAGCAGCGAGAGGGACGCAGTTCCAACAAGTTTGAAATTTTTCGCTCTGTCGCTGCCGCTCGTCGCTGAGATCGCTCAATCGCTTGCATGTGAGCGAGCTGGCCTTAACGCTTTTTTATTTTTCAAATTCTCCGTGCAAAACTGCAGGGTGGGTTCATTATGCGAGTGGGTTGATTACGCGACAAATACGGTATCGTTTTTTCGCATCGTAAGTGCCATCACAAGCCGATTTTTGTATATTAAGTTATCGATATATCGAACTATTTCGCGATCCCCTTTGAGTTCGGTATATCCGGGTTCGACTGTATTGCGAAAAAAAAAAAAAAAAAAAAATCTGTGCAGGAGCACATCCAACACACTACGAAACGAGCTAAGCACGGGAGCAATTAGCATTTCAGTCCAGAAAGCACACGTGCATATCTAACATAATTATTGCAGTATTGACACTTAATAAGCACAGTTTTGGGTGCTGTCACTATTTTTCACAAGCCTCAAAGCAGATGCTATGCAGTGATCGCCAGAAGGATAAAGCAAAGTTGGCACTTACCGGATGGTGAAATGCTGTATTTCTGCAGCACCTGAAGACTGATAAAAGTAGAAGCATGACCTTTCACACTGCAAAACAGTCCATGAAACAGCGAGAAAGCGACAGCGCGTGGCTATCCAGACCGCTTTGCAACACGGCGCACCCGGCACTCGCCTGGCGAGGGTGACCCTACGTCGCTGTCGCCTCTCTCGGCAGCCAGCGGTGTAACCTCTCAGCGGAGGAGGAGCGGCGACGATGGCCGCGGAGCGCGGAGTTGCCAGGCGCAGAGGGTATAAAGGAGGCTATGATCTGAATCGCACCACATTCTCTAGCTATGACCTCTCTTAATGCTTACCTTCATTCGCACATCACTCTTTTCGTATAAGAGGAAGCGGAAACGCTCGATATGGCTTGTGCCGTTTGTTTTTCCGCGGGACACCGCGGTGACAATACAGGCGCTTGGTTAGTTTCCTGTGCATGTGCACTGAACGTTCTGCACTAGGCTGCATTTCGCGGTGACAGAAGCGGTCCTGCCGATTCGAAACGGTGCGATCTTGTGGACTGTTACAATAGTCAGCCTGTCCTTGAAGCTTGTTTTCCATTCAAAACTTGGATTAGGTAATGCTGAAACATCAGGTAACCAATACGCATTAGCATCATAGTCTCAAGCTCTTGCCACACGATTCTTTACATGCTGCTGATTTTTATTACGAGTTTTTCAAATATGATTTTTAATCCAAACTTTGCAGGATTAAGTCACTCATTCTACAGAACTGTGTATATACAGTAGACACAATTTTCAGATGTGCTGCATCTTGTGGCACAATTCCTCTGACTGATTCGCATTGGACATTGCATACAGTCACATAGTCATGACATCTGCTTGCCAGGTCAGACCTAACTTTTCTATTGAACATAATCGTTTGCATTTGTGCAAGTGCTGCCACAAGGTATGTTTTACAGCCCCTGTGCTCTAGCTGCGCAGTGTGTGTAAAAGAGTCTGGGCACCTGTTGTTTGCAGGCGCGAAGGTGCTTCTCAGGAGGCAGAGGCCCCCGCCAGGGTGCATAGCCCAGCACCAGCTGAAGAGGCAGCTGTTGCTGCTCTTGCTGCAAATTCAACTGTGGCTGCTGCTGCTGGTCCAGCTGCTACGATGGCATCTACAGCAACACCACAGCCTGCCACAAATTCTGTGAGTTCCCTTGGCATTCATTAGAGGTTGCGCTTGACATACGCTGTCGCATACTCATTCTATTAATTTGGCCTACTTTAATCTGGAGTGTTCAAACTGGGGGCGTGGTCTTTGCTGACCCCCATGTAAATGTATATAGCTTTGGTGCTCATAAATTAGGACGTGGGCAGACTCGCACCCAATAATTCAGGTGGGGGTATTCCGATCGAGTTCTGACCTCCAAAACCAATGGTCGCCTAAAGAGAGATCCCTGAACCTGAATTGCAGGAAACTGATGCACACGCACCTCAGACATGCACGCTATGTCAGGCGCGAGGACGATGCGAAGTCCCCTATTGCCGAAATACAGCCCAGCAGCATAGTTTCGGTCTCTTTTTTTCTTGGTACGCGTCATCCTACTGCTGCCATTGGATGTGCACATATCAGTGATGCCATTTTTGACACCGAGTTCTGCTTCACTGGCCTTTTGGTGTGGCATCATGCCATTATAGCATGTGTGCACATTTCTCTCACTTGCATGCACATGCTTCCTCTGCTCGTTGAGTGCGCTGAACCATTTCCTTTTTGGTGAAGCATCCTCCAAGTGCGACTTGAGTGTCTGGTCAGAAGCACTCGCTTGCTTACTCTGCGTCTCATTTTGATCTGCCCAAGTGTCATTTTTCTTGGAAGGGGACTTCGTCCTTGCCTAGCTTCGCTGCCAGGAAGGTGCGTGCATGTGGGTGCACTGGCATGTGGGTGCACTGGCTAGAACCGCCTGATGTTCTTAGTGGCGCAAAGCTGAGGTAAGAGGCATATTGAAATTCAGTGCGTGAGCGCAGAAATTGGTGGCACTGGTTTTTAGAGCAGTTAAGGGGGGAGGCTACCCTTGAACACCGTTTTTTTTTTTTTTCTCTTGAGATATTTGAATGAAATTTTCAGGGTATGCTCATAGTACACGCATTTTAAGAATTACCAAGTTTCATGAAGCTGGGCTCATCGGTTCTTAAGGTAGAGGAGTATATCAAGATAGTTTACATGGGTCCCTAGGGGCAGGCCTGGAGAATTTGCAAAATGTGCTAGCAGTGTGAAATTTGTTATGGTCGTTCCTGGATAGTTTCCCCAGGACAAGACAATTCCCTTTTTCAAAATTTCCTCTGAAAAATTTTAGTACAGCCCCAAATTTAGTGTTAAAATTTACACTTAACGATATTTTAATTGACTGCCCCTAATTACACATGAAATATTTTGAAAAAAATAAACCTCATGAAAATCCAATAAGCGGTTCTTAACTCTTTCGGGACCGCGCCATAGGCCATCGTGTAAAAATGCACGATCAAATCGCGCGCGCTCTCAAGCTCAAATATCCGCTCATTGGAACACGTGTCGCCATCTAGTGAGTAGTCTAGTATCTAAACTTTCGGTTTTGGTGTAGTTTGCCTTTTTCACGGCAGGCGGCGACGCGGGAGAGATTTTAATCTTTGGCGCGGCGGCGGCGCAGATTGAGAACCATGGCGTCAACCTCGCGTCAGGCCGCGCAAGTGGTGCAAGAAAGCACACACAAAAAAAATGTTGTACATAAGCCTCCCACTTTTTTTTTTGTCTTGAAGTTAGAAAAGAGGCATTGTATCACATTTTGTATATTCTGAAATATTTTTATCACTCTTTTTTATTTCCGTATTCAAGAATTTCCTTCTTTTTTATATTTTTTTAAGAAGAAAAGTTATATTTTGAGATTTTTTTGTGATATCATGTATATTTTTAAGGCATCTCAATTTTTTTCTCGTGAAAGTGCGTTCATTTAGCTGCATAACAATATATGTTACAACAAGCTAGAAGAAAATGTCATTGAATAAAAAAATATTTTCCAAGTTGTATCACAATTGCCTTCTTTTCGGGCGGTCCCGAAAGAGTTAAAATATGACTTTCCCTAGCAGCCACACCGTGCAAAAAATTGATTCTGAGAAAACTGCTCTCTAAGGTTGAGAGAAGAACGTTTTTGTTTCTCAAGTTATCATGATGAAATTTTCAGGACAGGCTCATCACATTAACAAATGAAAACCCACCAAGTTTCATAGAATTGTGCTTGCTAGTTCTCAAGTTACAGAAGCCTATCAAATTGGTTCGAATAGGTCCTTTATATCAGGCCTGGAGAAATTGTGGAAGGCACTGGCATTGTGCAATTTGTCATGCTGATTCCTAGATAGGTTCCTCAGGGCAAGACAAAGCACTTTTTCTAAATTTTCTTGCTGTAAAATATCATAACACTGGATTTTTTGTTATCAGTTAGACCTATGTTGATTAATCAAATTAATTGTGACAAATCCCAGACGTATTTTGAATACATGGGCTTGCCTTGCCCTCAAAATTTTATTCAGGTACAGTCGCACCCACTTATAACGGCCCCGCTTAAGGCGAGCACTCGCTTATCACAAACAAGTCCAGTGCGACTGTCAAAATACAGTCGAACCCGGTTATATCGAACCCGGATATATCGAATTTTGATTATATCAAACTCTCGAAATATCCCCCTGAAAATCCCATGTAAAAGTATAGGAAAGCCGCGTCATATATCGAACTCAATTTCACCGGTCGTTCGATATATCGAACTCTGCACCACGCACTGGAAAGTGTACCTTCCCCAAAGACGATCGCATCACCCTTGGCCGTTTGCCGCGTGACGTTTTCAAGCCACACGCGGAAGGAATGAGAGGGGACAGTTCGGCGACGGCTGGTCTGGGCAGCGCTGCGCCCATTTCCCAAAGGTGCGCGCATCTGCAGTTGTCGTTTCCCGCGCGCCAACACATGACGTTTGCAAGCCATGTGCGTGGGTGTGCCCATTCTTTTGTTGAGCTATCTCTCACCTTCAGCACGCGCTACGTATGCGCCAAGCCAGCTCAGCCCGTTTTCAGACAGACGTCGGACACGGCGGTGCGGCGGCGGACGTGGCTATGGCGCCTGCGGATGTTAAGAAGCGGCAGCTCTCTCTCTCTCTCGCTTTTTTTTTTTTTTTGCACGAGTCATTCTTTCTTATCGTCGTGCTGTACGCTCGGCGTAGCGTAAGATCTGGCGGCTGCGGACGTTAAGAAGTGGCAGGTTTTTTTTTTTTTTTTTTTTTTTTTTTTTTTTTTTCGCGGGGATGTTGATTGTATTTATTTTTTATCGTTTATCCTTGCAAGTATGAATCAGCGAAAGCACACGGTCAGCTGCTGCGATCATGACGCCCGCCCCAAGCGCGGCGTGATAAATCGAACCAGGCTTGTTCAATCAAGCCATCACGGGCACTCTGCCAAGTTCGCTCCCCGCCACAGCAGGAGCGATCAAAAGATAAACGCGCCCTGACATTATCGCTGCGCAGCATCTTGGCACGCTGCCAATGAGCTGTGGATGAGACCACCGAAACGGACTGACGCGCGCCATCCACATGCAAGCGAAAATGCTCGCGATTTCTGCCGCCGTGGCGACACAGAAACTTTGTTTTGAACTGCCGCGGTGGCTCGAGCGGCGAGAGGGACGCAGTTCCAACAAGTTTTAAAATTTTCGCTCTGTCGCTGCCGCTCGTCCCTGAGATTGCTCAGTCGCTTGCATGTGAGCGAGCTGGCCTTAACGCATTTTTTATTTTATTTTTTCAAATTCTCGGGTGCAAAAGTGGAGGGTGGGTTCATTATGTGAGTGGGTTGATTACGCGACAAATACGGTATCATTTTTTTCGCATCGTAAGTGCCGTCACAAGCCTATTTCTGTATATCGAATTATCGATATATCGAACTATTTCGCGATCCCCTTCGAGTTCGGTATATCCGGGTTCAACTGTATACATTAGGGCTATGACGCTCAGTCTCGGCTAGAACGAACATCTGTGCGACTAGCCGATCGGCTACAGCGAACGCTTTGGTGCCGCGGACCACTTACCACATGTTGAGATCCGTCGATCCTGTGCTCTGCAAGCCACGACAATCGGCATTCCCGATTCCCCCGCGGCATTTCGCCCGAGGCATGATGGGCGGCATAGACGCAGCAAGCAGCTTCCCAGTTTTTCTCTCGGAGCATCTCGCCGGAGGAACGAGGAGCGGCCCAAACGCGGCAAGCGACTTCCCGGGTTATCTTCGCGGCATAAGTGCCAAAACGAAATAAAAAAAAAAAGCTAGCCAAGCTTGCACTGAATGCGTGTCGCATCTCGAGGCATCGTGAGCGACCACGCAACGTTTAAAGGCTGAAACGCATGTACGTGAAAACTTATGCGAACGCAGCGACGGCAAGCGTCTTCACGCGAACAGAAATGCATGTGTCGCTTGCTCGTCGCTCGGATGTGCCGAAATAGAAAATTTCGCTAGTTCGCCCGGAAGTAAGCGGACGTCACTGCCGCTCACTTCACACGCTTTCTTTATTTTGCTGCGTTGCATTGTGATTACTACCGCATAAATATTTCGCTTTGTATGAACAGTGGTGAATAAACAAAAAAAAAAAGGTTGGGGGGGTCACGTGACTTCTCGTACTGTGCGAGTTAACGCAAATTCAATACAGTTTATTATAAATTTATTTTACTTTGCCATGTTGTCGCAAAACAACTTTAATTCTTGCAATCATTATGACTGTTGTTGCATTTGGCAGGAGTTTTGCGGTGTACCAAGCCACTATGCCAGCCACACAACCTACACAGAGCGTTGTCGCCGTTTCTCTCGGTTCGTGTTGTCGCATGCATGCGTCTTCCCCAGTAGGCGACGGAGCAAACCATGATCGCTTTCGCCGCGCCGCCTTGTCGCGTCGCTCACTTTTTCGCTCACATGTGATTCCCGCTTAACACGTTGCACGAAACCGTTCAGAGGGCAGGACGAGAGGGAGAGATCGTAAATCCGGCGATCGCAAAAATGGCGAAAGTCGAACAGAATGCATGAAGTACAAAGGACAGCCAACAACGACAGCACAGCAAAGAGCCGAAGCAGACGACACAGGCAGGTAGCTGGCGCGTCAGCAGCCGCAGCAGCCAGTAGTAGTCGCCCGATCCCCCGCATTCTCGTGGAGCGCGCACTTTGCCCGGTCGCAGCCTTGAATGCGAGCGCGGACGCTTCCGGAGGCTCCCAATCGGAAGCAAGCTACGCGAGGGTGGCAGAAGAAAGCGCAGTAATTCACAAACAAAACAAGACCAAGCTGACGGCGCTCAGTTCAGCGAGAGAGAGAGAGGCATGGCGCGCGCGCAAAGTTTGGGAATTTTCGGCGCTTGCTCGCTGCTCTGCGGCTTGTTATATAATTAATTTCGAGTATTTCTACGGGGAGTTGGGCATTGATTATTACAGAAATGGTAGTTTATAAGACATACTACCGCAATATATAATTTTCCAAAAATCGACTGTTTTGCGATTTTTTGGTTTTCAAAGGTCGCGTCCCCCCTTAAAGGGTGACACGAGTTTTTAACCCCGAAAAGTTGTTTTTATGAAATATTTTTGAAAGCTTTCTTTCATGTCCGCTATCTGCCACAAGCAATCTTTTTTGGGGGGACTTTGAAGCGCTCTTTGAGTGAGCAATGAAAAAGAAAATAAGGGAAAGGCTTTGATTGCAATTATATGCCTGGAGGCTTCTGATTAGATCCATTGAAATCTAAGCTTTAATTTACACTATTATATAAACTCTGATTAGATGGCATCCTCGAGGTGCTGCAGATGAAGTTATGGGATGTTAGGAAGATAGAGACCGGAAAGTGTGGCGTTGTATGGTCCATAGGGGCACGAAGAGTCGGACACGACTGAACTGAACTGATAAACTCTGAGCGTGTTTTGAAGCTTACTTCATTGTTTTCTCAAAATGGCCTTTTTAACTGTTGCACATACTGTTGCCCACGATATCTCCTGATATTGCTCTCATATATCAACAATTATTGTTATATTTAGAGCTGATAAATTGTTCTTTGCAATAAGATTTCCTCTTGCAAATTTAAATGATTAGAATTGGTCATTGAAATATTTCAAACTTTAATAGGTGTATTTGACATGTGTATAGCTTCAATGCCAGGAAAGCAAAAATTGAAGGAATGGTATAGCTGCATTTGCTGGCTCTTGTAGAATGCATAGACATCAAATTTTAACAATATAAGTAAGTTATTAAAAACTTGGGCTCAGTAATTATTCATAAACAAATGAATATTTAAAAAAAAATTGGCAGTAGTTTAGCTCTGGTTAGCTCTGGTTAAGCCTGGCAACCAATATTGCAATATTGCGCTTAAGGTTCAGCACGTAGTGTAGCTTCGCCGATGCTTCTCCTTGTAAGACTGCATAGCATCTGATTTACCTCGACGCGAACTCCTATTTCTCTCTTTCCACTTTCACTCCTGTTAGCGATCGTCTTATTTTATTAGTGCTCAATTTCTTACCCTGGGCGGCGACCGTCCGACCCTTGGACCCTGAGTGGTGCGTCCCGACCGCGCACATGCCTGGATTTCGACGCCCGCATGCAACATCGGACATTGCTTGCATCACATGCGGTGAGACAGTGCGATCTGGGGAACGCCAGAAGTGCGAGAGGATGAGAGAGAGCGGTGCGTCAGCTTTCGTTTTAATGCTAACACTCCCCCCTTCCCTTACGGCGCGGTTCGGATGTCTGTAGCTGCGGCTCAAAGTCGAGCATGGCATCCGCCGGGTATACGCGACGGCTCAAAGGCGGAATACGCGACGGCTCAAAACCTGGCACAGTATTGCTTACGCAATAAAAATTGGTAAAAATAGCTTGCATATTTGTGTTCAACTCACAAAAATACATTCGGAATGCTGTTTTCATCTATGTACAATAAAATTGGGTATCTCCCCTGAAGTTAGAATTACGAATAGCACATTTTCACGCACTAGATTTTCATACGTCGAACTTTTCGAGCAAAATGGTGATTGATGCACAGCTGTCTATTAGTGGCTTATTGTGTGGCACAAAACTTTGCTGTTTAGCGATAGTGCTGCTACAAAATGATCTGAAACTTGTTTTAGCTGTCTCACTCCTGTTTTGCCCCAAATTCTACCTTGGCAACCTTGAACCGATATGCACACAGTTGGGCCGTGCTGTTAGGCAGAGTGCTGATGCACGGCTCTCCTTGGCAGGTACCGCAGAAGGCGGGGCTTGTTTCAGAAGAAGGTGGCCGCAAGCTCACATACTCGGAGGTAGCAGCCATGGCCAAGAGCCGGGCAGCTGTGCAGGCCACACCTGAGCAGCCCAAGGAGGTCGCAAAGCCGGGCGTCCGAAACTCAGGTAGGCATACTGTGTCTGTGTGTGCTGGCAGATGGGCTCTGTTTCACGCAGAAGCAGGGGCAGCTTCGTATAAAACTTTTGAAGGTATGTGTGGCACTGAAGTTGACCAGCCAGCACACCACTTGGTGGAAGTTCTTGCTTTGTAATTGGCACACTTGCAGATGTGCTTATTCTTTTGCATCGTGTTTCACTACACAATCAAGCCTCATTTCAGAGTACAGGTAAAAACCATATGACCTCCATGTAGCGAATTTCTCGATGTTAAGTTTTCCAGTTCCTCATTGAAGCACGCTTATTTGAGAACTCCATGTAAAGAATGTATCACTGCGTTTGACCTTGATATAACGAACCCGCGGTGCCATCTCTTGGCTAGTGCTGAATTACTGAAAGTTTAGCAGAACCTCTCAAGTTTCAGGACAATAAAACTCGAACTGATGTGAGAGGAATGTCTACGATAACAACAAGCAACCGCTGTTGTTGCAATTACTGCACAGTGTTTCTTGGCGCATCTACATGGCAAATGGAGCACTCTCCGCTGCTTTCGCTTTTGGAACGTGGCGCTACAATAGTCCACGCTTGAAAGCAGGAAAAATTTACAGAACAAAGAATAAGAAGAAACGGGTCCGCGAGCAGTATTCGTCTGTTGCTGGCGGGCTGCCGCATGTCGGTAGCATAAACAGTGGGGCACGCCGGCGACACAAGGTAGAGTTGGTTTCTCAGGACAGCGGTGGTGAGCGAGTGGAAACATGCGTGAAGACACAGGTTGCTACTCGCTCGGTGGAAGTGTGAACCCGCAAACGCTAACCCCCAGACTGATTCCTCTCCACTTCCATCTCCACTACCTCGTAGACTTGTGCAAGCTGCAGTCATGCCGTGTCCTTAGCGCGATCGGAACTTATAACTTCAAATAATTTTGATTTACTGTAAACACTTTCAAGGTGGCTTCCCTTATAATCGATTAATCAAATTTTCATTCTGCATTGTCCTTTTGAGTCTTCACACGAAAACTGCGTATAATAAAAACCTGGATGTAAGGAAAAATCGCAGATATTTTACAATTTTGTTATAACCAGGTTTAACTAGCTTTATGTACTATAGGATCTCAGTACAGTTAAACTTGATTAATTTGGTCTTAAGGAACCAAAAATCATAATGCTCAAAATTTTATTGAATAGCCTTAAAGGGTGAGAATATAATTTAATCAAAATGCACATTTTTGGCCAATTTTTGTTAGAAGCAGTTTTTAATTTTGTCATCGCGAGAGTGCCATCAAACCTAAGCATTCAAATCTTTTTAAAGCGTAATATAAATTTCTTCGTTACGTTGAACGTCCTGCACGTCTAGCTACATGATGAAAAATAATAAATCTAAATGCATTTTTGAAATCGGCATTCTAATCAGCACTTGTATGGTGAGTTTCATTTCAGCAAGATATGTTGAAAACTAGAAAGGGTTTTCAAGACGCACATACCTCCTTAACTATACTTGAATTCGCTTAGGAGACTTCTAAATTTTTAGTGTACCTCCAGACTTTTGAGCACAGTCTACATCTCCTGAAAAATTGTCTCTGCACATCAGAGTAGCATTCGCTGTCGAAAGGCCCTGCTGCCAATGAAGTGTTTACGTGTGAAGAGCCATAACATCCCTCTGTGTACAGGTCACAGCCAGCGGGCCGAGCAGGCACCAGCGGGGCAGCCGCAGAGGGTCCATCCCAGCAGGCGGATGGAGCCACGTGCACACTCGCGCGACCGCCGCTCTGTGGCAGCTGGCTCCCACAGGCACCGCAGTCCTCCCAGTGAAGATGCCCACTAGAAAGCTCTTTGCAAGATGTGGCCGCGACAACATTCGTCTTCACCGCGAGGTGCCGAGGACATCTTCTTTTGCCAAAACGGCCGCAGAGGGAGGTGGCCCCAGAGGGGTTGTGTGGTGTGTTTGTGACAACAGTATTTGTTGATTTTGATGACTTCCTTCGTTTGCATCGCATGCACGCCCCTTCTCCTGTCCACCTTCCTGGTTGGCCTGATGCCAGAACATTGCTCCTCATTGTGAGACCTGGTATTTCCGGAAAGGAGACACACCTTGTTCCTGTTGCAAGCATTGCCAGTGATGTGCTGAAGCCATGCGCACCACCGGGCGTTTTTCCTCCCGAGAGAATGGGGAGCGGCCTTGCTTGCCGGCCAATATGCAAGGGTGGCAGGTGACAAACCACCACTTTCCACCCACCTGACAGGCTCTGCGACCGCCTCCACCACCACGAAAACATGTGTTACTACAAGACTTGACGTGCTCGGTGAGAGCCAATCAGCAGAGAACTGCGCTGTTTGGGGCCGGCTGATTCTCATGGGGGGAGGGGGGGGGGGGGGATGCCCAGGGCAGGGCTACTGCAGTGACAGCATGACACTGGCGCTTTCTAAAAGCCTGCCTGCCCTTTGGAAGCACTTTTTTTTTCTTTTATATATATATATATATATGTGTGTGTGTGCGAGTTTTTTTTTTTTTTTCCCTGGGTGTTTGGAGAAGAGACCTGCAATGCTGGCAAGTAGGCCATTGGTATCTCCAGCGCTGTTATCGTAGGAATGTTACTACATTCAAAACAATGGAGTGGATAGCTTTTTCATGATTTTTTTTTCTTTATATATATTGATTGTCTGTGTTATATCTTTAAAAGCCAATTGTTACGAACAACATCCAGAGGCACCTAGATGTTTGAAACTGGTGGTGCACACTCAGCCAGTGGCTGTGCGACACTCTTTGCGGCAGACTGCCCACCAAATGTGCATCTCACATGCTTCCCATTTGTTTTTTCGACAGTTTTCTGTCTCTGTGTGAGCTTGTCCATGAGAGATGATCATCTTTGTCGGCTGTGTTTCCTGATGCAGGATGCCCCTGTTTTGACCCTTGTTTTTTTTTGTAAAACTTTTGGCTCCCAACTTCTCTGTAACATGGTGTTGCTACAGTTGGTGTCGCAGTGCATATTGTCTCTCGCATCAGTACCCCTGGTTTCGGAGCTTCACATGTGTAAGCTTGTGGCTGTTGCCAGTGTCGCAGGAGTCTTGCTTTTGCAGGCATCAGTGCACACAAACCAGCTGTTCAAAGGAGGGGGAAAAAATATGCCTGCTATGTAGGTTTCTCGTTTTGCTACAGCTTTCTGTGGTAAATTGCACAAGTAACAAGCGTCTCGAGACCAGGGTTTGAACATGGCTGATGTTGAAAGAAAGTGTGCAGTGCAATTCTAAGAATGACTGTTCTTTGCTATGTCTGCAGTGTGTTTAGGGAGACATTGTTGGACTGGATGTGAGGTGTGTTCCAATATTCTGGGTCTGCCCTTACCTGTTCTCCTGGTATGATGGGTGGGACTCCCTTTTTTTCTTCCAATTATTCGTTTGCTTGCCTTTGCGCTACAAATGCTTTCTCTCTCTCCGCCCGTAATGTTGCAGAGAGGTCCACAAAACAAGTTTATGCAAATGCACTGCAATTCATTCTAAATTTCGGCGAACTTTGGCATACGAAGTGTAACAGCAGGTGCTGTGTTGCAGCCCACAATTCTTTGAGCAGGTTTTGTTTTCCTTCCCTCTCTCCCATTTTCACAGCAATGTATTTCGTGCCCTTTGAATTTTGGATGGTCTTTCTGTAATGCAGTTTCTTTTCTTTTTTTCCTATCCTAAACTGGGAGAAAGGTGTTTTTGAAGTTTGAAAGGGCCTAGTCAGGACAGAGTTTGGGAAAGGCAGAAGACAGCCATTAGGGCCTTTATCCAGCTTTATATTGTGCCCCCCACCCCCTTCTTTTCTTTTTTTTTTTTTTTTTCCTGTGACACAAAGGCAAGAATACATCTTGTGGCTAATGGCTGTAAAGGCAAGTGTTTGTTTGGTTCGAATGGCCTCCTTTGAAGCCTGAACAGGAGGATGGCAAATCACGAACAGGATGTTGAGAGTTTGTACATAGCGGATTTTTCTTTTCTCCCCCTATCTGACATTAAGTGAAAGAGGGGAGGGTAAGCGTGTAGGGCAGTATGCTCGCTGCTTGAAAGGGGGGCTCACTGCGAGTGTAGCTGCACCAGTGCAGTGTAGGCGTGCTGCAAGGGAGGCCGAGATTTTCAGGCGCTTAACTACTTCTGTTGTCTGCAGAGGGATTGAGGGAGAGAGCTTGGCAGCATGTTATAAGGATATATTTTTGCGAAGACCGCACTGGACGTGCAAGAGACCTCTCTCTCTCTCGGCGCATTTTTTTGTCAGTCCAAGTGCCTTAAGTTTATTTCTCGGAACCTCCCCAAGCCGTCTCCTGCCCCTGTGTTGGTGATTTCATTGCTGCTTCCATGTCAATTCATGCCTGTGCATCATGGAAGCTTTTTGTGCGTGCCTCCCCTTCTGTGGCTCCCAATTTTTGTTACACAGTTTATTGTGCCCAAAACTGTGTTTTTGCAGCAGCATATACTCTGCCTTTCCCTTATTATCCAATATTTTTGGTAACCTGCAAAGTATGATTTGGATTGCTGGGTGTATAAATTAATAAATGCAAGCACTAGGTCTACTTGGGTCTACTGTTTTAAAGAGCCAGTCTTTGAAACTGTAGGGTTCTATGCACTATGCGGTACAACAGTGCAGAAGCTGCCTTTTTTTGTCCAAGTTGCACTGACAGAAGGGCACTGAGGACGAATTTGAGTCTGCCTATTCAAGTCGATTACTACTTTCTGATAACAAGGCTGTTTTACCAGAGAGCAAAGAAAATTGAGCAAGGAAGCAAAAAAAAAAGAAAAGGAAGACTGTTGTCATCACCACTGGGTCTTTCCACAAGTATACTGCAATGAATTCAGGTGAGAGCTTTCATTCAATAGGACAGAAAAAGGAAGGTTGCAAATACAAGTGTCATGGTTACTTTTATATCACTACCACTGGTACACTTTGTTGCATAAGTAGCACGGAAACTCGAAAACTGAAGTAGAAAATAGGATGCAAACACACACACATAACACCATTGTTTTGAATTGGGGTAACAAGCAATTACAATGAACTATATTTTTTTCGCACTGAAAGTGTTCTTTGTCCAAAAGAAAAAAAAACTTAGTAGTTCTCGCAGAAGGCCCAAATGTTTGATTTTGCTAATAGAAACCGAGTGAGGTTATCCTTTGTGCCCTTTCGAAGGTTCGCCTTATAAAATTGTGTATCTAGCATGGTAGCCAAGATTACACATGCCATTTGCATTAGCAATCCACTGCGCATGAAAGCACAAATGTTCCAATAGCATACACTGCTACTTGTACGTTCAAACTCCAGTCAATAAAGTAGAGTTACAACGAAAGGGCATCCCTTTCAGTGTAGGAATGTGTCCACAACCTCTTAGTGCATGCATTGGGGGCAGTTCTTATAACTGCAGGCCTCGGAGTCTTTTCTGGAGCACCAGTTATTAATGATGGGTGTGGTTTATACAGCCTTTATTCATGTGGGACACTAGCTCTTGAATCACGATTATAGTGCTGTGGCCGCTTGGTGATTACAGCTCGTCTTTACACTGCTACATGATCAATGGTATATGGATTGGAAGAACTGACACGAGTTCATGCAGCTTGTGGAAATGAATGTGTGTTCTGTAAGCTTGTATAATAAATGCAGGCATTAATATGACAGTGCTCCTCATAAAGCACATATATACTCCAATTTTTCATGAACTTTTTGAGAAGGCATTTATTTGAGTAAATTATTTGTAAATGTGGCGCTACGGATGATGCATCATTATACCTAGAATAAATATCAGCAGAAAATAGAATCACCCTGGCTGAATTTGAGGGTTGATAAGTCTACTTTGGATCGGATGAGCATTGAATTGTCCCAAGCCCTAGTTTGAGTTAGTGTGTTACCGTCATTTCCCTGCCTTCTTCCAAAAAAGAGTTTGCTCCAACCTCGAAAATTTAGCAGCCCACCTTAAAAATTTGCCCAAGAACGCAAAATGAAAAGGTCAACAGGCAAGAAGTGAAATTCCTGCTAATACTCGACAGCACCAGAATGCAAATGCATGTAACACCGTTATTTGAGGTTTGAGTAGAGTAACAAGAAATTTTATTGAGCAATTTTTCTTGGCACTGAAATTGTCTTTTTTTGAAGAAAAAGACTTTGTAGCTGTCGCAGAAGGACCAACTCTGCGATTTTCCTAATAAAAACTTAGTGAAGTTGTTTGTGGTGTATCATCAAAGGTTCGCCTTATATAATGTGAATTTAGCATGGTAGCCAAGATGCAGCGTCCACTTTAAAACTCCGCTGTGCATGAAGGCACAAATGTTCCAGTAGTGGATACTGCTACTTGTGCGTTCAAACTCCAATAAACAAAGGAGTTCCAATGAAACTGCATCCCTTTTAATGAGCGCCCATTTCTGTAAGCTACCATTATGTGCCGAGTAAATCTTGGCAACCCCCAAACTTTGAGGTTGGAAGTCTACTACTGCACTCTACGCAGTAGAGGTTATTCACAGCTTCAATAAGCTTGAAACAAAGATGCTTGGCTCAATAGTTAGGGCACTCAGCTACTCAACCAGAGGCCAGGTTTCAAATTGCAATGGCAGCTACGTCAGTGGATGTCGGTGCACGTTAAAGAATGTCAGGTGGTCGAAATTATTATAGTTCTCCACTGCAGCTTCTCTCAGAATCAGTTGGTTCAGGATATTAATTTTCTTAAGTTCAACTGTCTGCTGTTGCGGCTTGCACAACCTCTCGTACCCTTCAAGTATGCTGGAAAAGACTGGCAAGCGATTAGATAGGATCTGTCGGGAAGTTAGATATCTAAGATATGAAGCATGGCCAACTGTCGGCTGGTGGAAGCCGCAGTTCCAGTCTCTTTCCTCGCTCTGCAGAATTGTGCTGTGGTCACCTCTGCTGCATTGTAGCAAGTCTGGTCAGATGTTTTCAGAGAGAGCAGTGCTGCCATGAGAGCGTTTGCATTGACAATGTGAAAAACGTGCTGCTTCTCTGTAAGCGTAGCGTGTTGTTTAATTAGGGCAACAAAGCATACCAGTCATAGTAAACTTCACCAAATGCATTGGCATAGCACTGCAAGTTGTGATGTCTGTTAATTAGAAGTTCCCTGTTGATACTAATGCTCCTGGGATAAATGCCTGAAGTGTGCTGACGCTAAAATTTGTGTGTTCTTAACGTTACAAGCAGGTGTGGATCGTGGAAAGGCCTCCTCCTCAAAAAAAAAGTTTGGCATTATGGACATGGCTTTGCAAGTGACATGGCCATGCACAGACTGGTCTTAGGGTTCTGTGGCATCACAGGGCCACATGATATGTAGGCAAACTTGCAGGAGCTGCCAACTATGGCTCACTTTTGAGATGTGAGGGTGAGATCAGAATAGACAGCCTGAAGTGTGCACCGACAATGCGCAGCACAGCACAGCACATAGGATTCATAGGATTTTTTGTATATGACCTATATCAGAACTACTGCCACAGCCAGGATCAAACCTGGGACCTCGGGAGCAGGAGCAACACGAGCCACTGAGGCACTACAGCAGAATGAAGAGATCGTGATATTGGATGCTGTGGGTATGGTCACTAGGGCTAAAATATTGAATGTACACATTTCGTTTGCCTATAGCGTTTCTTCAAAAGTTGTATAGACCTTTTCATCGGGTGAGGAGGATATCGAACCGGTTCCGCTGACGTTTCCACCGTGCTGACTTCAGGCGCACGCAACAGCCGATATTGGATATAAAAAAGATACAATGGCACAGTTGGATTTGTTATGTTTTCTATGATAAAATAAACATATCACAATTAAACCTGGTCATCAAGATCCAATGTACACACAGATGCACCTGCCAAACCCTCGCAATGTGAAAGTATGCACATGGGGAACCAACCCACAGACTGACCAGAAGCTGTGAGAACTGCCTGTGAACCTTCACACGATGTATTGTATGCTAGGGGTATCATGGAGTCTTCAGTGAAACAGTCCGTTAAACATTTGGGAGAATATGCCTCTTGTAGAAAATGTGTCCAGATGCTAGCACCAATGCATTGTTGCATAGGCCACATGCCCCACTTGTAGGTCTGTCAGCCACTAAAGTGCACACACAGTTTTTTTGTTTTTACCTTTCCGCCGTCAGTGTTCCCTCTGTCCTGCAAGCTCCCAGGATCTCCAGCCAAGAATTGCTTCTAGAAAGCAGACTCCACAGTACCATACCTAGCGACTAAAGACAAAGGAACATGAAGGGCACAGCCATTACTGTTCTTGTTCAATGAGCCAACAAAAATGTATTCGAAGTGTGCTCATATAGAAAAATTCAAGTGGGTTTTATTTGTCCTGAATGTTGGACATGGTAATGAGTAGACAATTCGAAGAGGGAACTAACCGAACTTCACAGCAGCCAAGGACTACTACACAATGATTTATTTACTAGCTTTTTTTTTCTTGCAATTAGTGATCGGCCTGCCCATGGTGATGATCATCCTTTGCAAATGCATAATCGTATGCCTTCTCCAAGACAACTGTGCCAACAGCCAGCAAAAAGCCAGGCTTCATTCCACGTGTAACAAGATTCTTGAAAAGCACCTTCGAGGGTGTCTTGTTGTATTCGCTGTAACGCCACACTTCATTCCTGAAATGTATTTAAAGAAAAAAAAGTATTGAAGATTACTCTCGGAACCAGACTGTTCTTATTGTTGCTCGGCAAACTACTCAAAACAAAGGTAGCAATCAAATTATTCAATTTAGCACGATAAACACCAGCAAATTGAGGGACTTCAGAATCGACTGTTGGCCTAATTGGTACATGATAGGAGTAGATACACTGCACAAAATGAACAGAACGCAACACAGAAATACACACGGACAAGGATTTCTGTGTTGCGTCCTGATCATTTTGCATCGTGTATCTAAAATTAAGGGACGTTACTCCGTGTGACGCATCATCACTTAGTCGACCGTACGAAAACATGAATGCAAGTGTAAGATGCCAGGCTAGCTGGTACTGCATAACGAAATATAACAGCGCAAAGAACGGCATGAAACATGGAAGAAACACGAACACGGGCGCTGACATCAGCCTACGAAAACTCAAGGCGTCGAGGGAGAGACTACAGAAGGTAGCAGTGGTGATGGTGACGAGGGAGACCAGTCCGTGAAAGCGGAAGCCGAGGATGAGGCCTCCTCATCGAGCAAGGAGGGTGAAGAGGACAATGAAGCCGGTGGTATGGGAGTGACTTTCTGTCTCTATGTCACAAGTGTCATCCTATCCTGTAACAGTATGCACAGCACAGCATGCAGGGTAGAAGTCGTAAGAGACATGCTGTGATCACATTTGTCTAAAGCACTTAAACTGTGTGATGCAGAGCAAATAAAGTCAAATCATAATGCAGCTGCTTTGTTAGGGGTGACGTGCTTGTACCTTGTATTATCAGTAAAAGTCAGTACTTTCATTATTTCACTTACTCCGCACAGCACTACTCGTGCACTCTAGCCAAGTGTGAATGACTGTACAGTCGGCGGTAGTCAATGAAGGCATGGGACACTACACTGAAACTTTGTGACTGTCTATTGCTGCCAATGCCACGGAAAACGCAATCCAAACCTTCATATCAGATCCTCGCAATAGCGGTGATAAATATTTCGACAGCAACCTTTCAAGCAGTCTCTACCAAGAGCCCCTGCTTTTGCATAAAAGACCAATTTTCGTGCCTCAAGTATTGGTTGCTCACTGCTCTGTGTGATTTTGTTATGTGAAGGTAAAAATCAATCTTTTACTTTTACATCCAAGAAATGCCCCAAAAAGGGCACTGTTTTGAAATGTCAAAAATGGCTCAGCAATTCAGCGCAGCTGCAAACTGTTGCGAACCAATAACTTTTCGAGGTGCTAAGTGCCACATTAACAGTTGGGCAACAGCAACATGACTGCAGTCTCAATACAGAAAATGGAAAGTGCTCTGCGCGTTACAGTGCACCTACTTATAAACTTATGTGTCATGCCTTGACAAAAAAACTAACATCTTTTTCAAACCTAGTTTTCGGCAATGCGTGAACCTGGAGGGACGTTTTCAGTTAGATCCCGCAGACTACCGCGAAACCTCATTCATTACTAGTTAACATTTCATGCTGTTTTTATCCAGCTGCCACGTCCATGCGGCTGTCCCGTTCTCGTCAAAGGGGATTCCAGTGCCGTGTGTAGCTATTTCATTGTACGTCAGATGTTACAGAGGTTCGTGTAAAAGCAATGCGAAGTCATGATCGATTCGGCAGGCTACATAATTAGGGGAGCCTCGACACAAAGCAATCTCACTGTAAATGTCTTGCCAACCAAGTCGTTCTCTGTGTGGTGCAGAAAACCAAGCGCTCTAACAAGAACCAAAGTACTGTACATGAAACCTCTATAGATATTGACTCAAATGAATCGTCTTATGTAAAAAATGGAAGTTTACCTTATCCAGGGGTCCCTAAGGCCCTGCAATGCCAATGTGTCTCTCACTTTCATGAGCCTTGGCACATCCTCGACTTTGTAGATTCTGTAATCTGGCACGGGCGGAGGTTTCGGGGCATGATGTCCGTGATGACCATGCTCGACGACATCACTACCCATAACTGTTAAGCAGTCCTCCGAGGTAGACAACTAGAGCAACAACTTCGATCTAACCAACGTTTTCTATAAACGTTGGATCTAACCGTGCTTGCCGTGCCCTTACGCCCTTTGCTTTCTTGGCTTCCTGGCCGGTTTGGCTAGGTCTGGCTATAGTCTGGCTATAAATTATTTCATTCGGCATTTTTTCTTTCTGCAATTTTAATTTCGTTCTGTTATTTAAAAAAAATGAAGATTTAAAAATTTTATTCACACGGTTTCTGGAACTATATATTACGCATCTCTTTGAGATAAAGAAAATGGCGAAAATGCGGCGATGTAAGCGTTGATAACTCAGTGACAGCTGTTAGTCTGCTGGAAAGTGGTAAAAGCTGTAGTAGTGGGAAAGCAAAGGCAAACCGCCCAAAATTTGGGGCAGTGCGTGGTTACGCGAGGTCTTGGTGGCATTTGTGGAATTTATGGTCGTTTTCGTACAGGTTTCCTACGATTACAGCCAAAGGATATCAACTGTGTATTAATGCTGCGTGATTACTATGAGCACTGAAAGAGTGTAAGTGTCATCATATGATACGTTGTGCGGCACTGAATCAGCCCCCCGCCTCAACCTCGACGCCGAAGATAAGCAGATTGATAGTTTATTGAACATAGTCTTGGAAAAGGTCTCTCCGTCTAACATTAACGTTCGTTGTTGTGAATGTCTGCATTCATTCTGTCATTTCAGTCTTGTCAACGCTCAAATACGGGTTCATATGACAGACGTTGTTCGCGACTGGTGCATGTGTTTGACTGTGTTGACAACCGTGCTGAGTGGTGATAAGTTGACGCTCCTGATTCTATTTTTCTTTTGTTTTTCTTTTTTTTTTTTTTTCTTTTTTTTTTCCCCAGGTTCAACTTGCTGAGCAGCAAACCTACAAGCGAAATCGCCCAATCGCCTGAATATGCTAGCTTCAGGGCCACCATCCCCCAGAAAAAGGTTCTTCTTCTCCGTCGCCTTTAACAGGACTGCGCATGAACAGGAAGGAGCCTTTACCATTACAGCTCACGCTTATGCTGCAAGCTTTTCATTAGTTCACGGAAACGATTGTAGACTAGCTATTACTTATGATTGGGGTGTTCAAACGTGTCCACTCGTTTGCCTAAATCACTTAAACAGCATGTGGCAAAATGTTGCCAATACTAATCCTCATTTAGGCTATTTTGGATAGCATAATGCTATCTAAACAAGAATATAGTTCCAGAAGGGAGCAGGTCGCGAATGTTTCAGGTCCTGAATTCTCTTGTCTGGTTCATACATTACTTGAGCAGTGTCGTTGATAAGCTGCAGAAATTTTTTATGTCAATTTTGCATATTGGCATGTATTTTTGGCTGCACTCTTCACAGTATATATTGAAACGTTTGTGTTAACTTTCACTTTCCTTATTCATCTGCACTGTTCCTTTTTTAGCTTAATCAGTGGCAAAAAAACTAGCCTATCATACTGTAGTTTATCATTTCAGCTGCAAGCGCAAGTGTTCTGATAAATACTGAAGTTTTACAATTTTCTGCTGTTCTTACTTGCTACAAGAAACTGATAACATTACGATGAAAGTGAAAAGTAGCACATGCAGTCTTGGCGCTCGGATGGGGCATGGTCCTTAAAACCATCTCGGTTTTGCTTTATCTCCAACATTAATGCTCAGAAATATCTCTATGTTCATTTTCAGCATTTAGATTGAAACGTTTGGCAATCAGATTAAACTGGCTGGGGCTCATACAATTCGAGTTGCCATTTGGATTAAATGTGTTGCCGCTTGGATTATATTTCATGACATACTAAATGATCGGTCACCTCTTGGATTATTATGTTGGTAGTTCGACTGGATTTGCCGGTGGCTGGATTACAGCGGAGTTGAAACGTAGTGGCATGCATGTGCTGTGCGATGTCAGTGCATGTTAAAGAACCCCAGGCTATCGAAATCTTTTAAGTCCTTCACTATGGAGTGTCTCGTTGCCTGAGTTTCTTTAGGACATTAAACCCTACAAACCAAACCAAACTTCAACTGAATTCAGCAGGAAAGCTTGTAGTGCATAATTATGTTTCTCAAATGTAGGCTGTACTCCAAATCATTATTTTTAACTACTGAAACACTATAACTAACTTTTCAGATCTGGCATGCACCAACGTTGAAGGTCCAGGTAGGACATGGGAGTGGCTTTGCCAATGGATATTCACATTTCCTTATGCACATGGCCTTACCGCAGTGGCTCAGGGTTATAGCTCTCAATTTCTGAATTAAAAGACACATGATTGAATCCTGGCCGCAGTGGCCGCTTTTCAGTGGAAGAAAAAGCAAAGCACTTGTGTTCTTTACGGTGTCAGTGCAGGTTAAAAAAATAGGTGGTTGAAATTTCTGGAGCCCTCTACTATGGTGTTTTCAAAGCCTGAGTCGCTTTGGGACGTTGAACTCCATGAACCATAACCATAACTTATGCAGATAGTAGTACTCCTGTTCCTGGAGAGCACTGAACAGGTTCTCAGGTTCTTGCAATGAGGTATTAAACAAGACAGCGGCATAATAATTAGCGTGAATATGTTCAAGTGTAGAATTTTATGTAAATGGGTTTGAGCAAAAGCGCTCTAAGTAGTCATGTGCTTCCGCTAGATACTGACCTTGGTCGTGGTCATGAAGTGCAAAAAAAAAAACGAAAGCACTGGAACTACACAAGTACCTATGTCGCGTCATGCCTTTCTTCATCCAGCTTTTTTCCACTTGTTCACCATAAATATGTGCAATCTATTAACTCAGTTCTGTAACCTTGGCATCATGTTGCTCGCTGAACATAGCCATTTTAATGATCCAAACGCACACCCACCACGCTAAAAGGGCTCCCTTCCCTACATTTTATTATATATTTTCACATGCTGCGGCCCTTTCAGAGATAGTACAAACGGTACAGATTGCCAGCCACATACATTCTAACACTACTGGAAAGAAATAAAGAGCACTCAAATAAGTCATACACGCACAAACTTGATGCTAATAGTGAACCGAAGCTTGAGTTCGCTCCAGGATGCCAGCGCTCGACCGCGGCAAAACCTACGCGTAGCCGCGCTCACAGCGCATGGCTGACTGCAGAGCCTGTGCAGCATGCCCGCACGGGGCACGTGCGAGGTGCAGCCGCACATGTCCACGGAGCAGAAGAATGAGGACAAGAAGGAACAGTCATGTAGAGACACGCGCAAAGCCGATGCTCTTCACCAGTGGGGCTTCTCATTTTTCCATTTTTCAGTTCTTTGCTGACAAAGAGATTGGTTGTAAACGTTTTTCTTATAGATGCTAAGAAATTAATCATCCAATAGACTGTCGCTACTGCGCACAGCTACAGGTCCTGAAAAATGACCCAAGTAGCACCAAACATTAGAAGAATGTGTAATGTGTTGTATTGTTTTTAAGCATTATTTTGATGTTACAAAGAAATGTTGTTTCAGTATAATCTTCTACTCATTAAAACAATATTTGAATATTAACTATAAAACAACATAGGAAATATATTTCAAGCACTGATTTCCAGCACTTCTGAACTTTTTCTTCTATTAAGCATATATTTTATATAACACTTCAATCTTTGAGATGATGCCTGCCATGCAGTGCACGCATAGCTTTTAAATCTTGTTTGGAAGCTTTGCTTATTATCCATTTGCCACTATCACTCAAGGGGCACCCATCTATGATGGATATATGAGCTTGGCTCTCTGCTATTCGTTCAGAAGTGAATGTAGGAGTTGTGCTGTGCTGTGGTCTTTGCAAAACTTGTAGCATCACAAGTGGCGGGCCTACATGCTCGTGAAGGGTTGCTTTATCATTTTCAACGTTATATGTATGTTGCATACATGTTAAAGTGATGTTGTTATATGTTTACTGAAACATTATTCTAGCACTTATATCTAACATTGCTGTTACATTACAACATAAAGCACATTAAGAACGTCAAAATAATTTTCGACGGAAACAAAAATGTAACATTGCTTTAATGTTTCGGTGCTACCTAGGGAGCCGCAAACATTGTTTTCAAAGAGTGCTTGGTGGCTGGCTCTGACAAATAAAAACAAAAAAAATTATGAACGCGGATTCGCTACTCGAAGGCAAGAGCTAAGACGGGTAGTAACCCGGGGCTGCATCCCTTGTGTTGTTAAGGTGTAGGAGAGTAAAGAATGATGTGAAAGCCCCAATGTCTCTGTCCCTGTTGTCCAGAGAATGAAGGATGCAGCCTTCTCGTGGAGAACCATTGATATGCATGTACACAGCGACAAGTGCTCCTTTGTAATGTATATGCTATGTGTAAATTTTGCATTGCTGCCACTTTGGGTTGGCAAAATATATATTTTTTATTTTTATTTTGTTACTGTTTGGAACTGCCTCAAAAAATTCCATGCCTCACTATCACTAAGCTTGTGCCATTTGTGCCTAAGGACAAAAATATGCCCATTGAAATCGAGATGAGGTTTATTTGGTGTACCAGGACTTCTGTAGCATATCATAAGGAACTTCATTCATTTTGCTGATTTCAGGTGATTGTAGATGAAGGTGGCTCTAAAGTGTGGACTTACTATGACCATGGACCACGTAGCATCTCTTGCCCGCTTGTTTGCTTGCCACCAATCAGTGGTACAGCTGATGTATTCTTCAGACAAATCATGGCCCTGACAGCCAGGGGATACAGAGTAATATCAGTAAGTACAATGTCCTGTATACTTGAGTAGTCCTGTGTAGTCTGAATAAAAATGGGGACTTGGCACATCTACAAAAACATATATTTGCAGTGGTTGTTTCGTACCTGCATTTTTGTTTAACTAATAGGTCGTTTAACTACAATGAAATATTATGCAGTGCAGACACATACCTATATTTTCTTCGTAAGCAAATATAGATTTCTCTTTTTGATTTTTTACTTAATCAGCTATATTTTGTGACATGAGCTAAGGTGCTCTTTATCCTTTTGCATGTGTGCCAACCACGCAGCCATAGATTAGATAACAAGCCACACGAACAAAAGTAATTTTCTTCCTTTTGTCATCATTACACATTACACTGATTTCCTTTTGCTTAGGCTTTTTGCTTCAGCAATATTTGTTACATTGATCTTCATACCTACATCTCCAATTGTTCACAACCTTTCTTCCTGTCTGTTGTCTGGCATTGAATAGAAGATACCACAGAAAAGTGAGTGCATGGGGAATATGAGGGGTACTGACGTGGCTGGCTCTAGACTAATTTCAGGTATCTGGTGTTCTTTGAAGGGGGATGAGACAAAACTATTTTCATTGTTCGAGTGAAATGTAACCAAAATTGGTGCAGGTATTTAAATTCATATACCTGCATTTTGTTTTAAACTCACTAGTACAGTTGTCGAGTGATTGAAATTAACACAGTCAATGTTTTACCTGGGGCTTAAATAATCAAGAAATAAGTACCCAAATTCTTTTAGGATCTTTGCAAAGCCTTCTGTGCAATGAAGGTGTTTTTTTAAATGCCCAGTAGCTGTGGAAATAACAGTGAAAGAACAGCATATATATTTACATGAAAACGTTCCTTGCAAAAATTATTTCCATAAAATATTGCAAGTGTAGGCAAAAGAAGAGCTGTATTGCATTCTTCAGCATTCAAAGATTCACGTGGAAAAGCAGAATTGCTTTACTGTCATTCATTGCAAACTGCCAGAGGGAATAATTGTTCTTTTTTTTTTTTTTTTTATTCATGCACCTTCATTGCACTCGGGGGGATTACAGTAAGAAGGCACGTTACAAAACATCAGCAAGTCAATCGCCAAGCAAAAATGGAACATTCAAATGAGAACACAATAAATAGGTAACATCTTCAACACAGACAACTTGCCAGCAGCATACAAAACTAAAAAAAGAAAATCAGAAATGCAGTAATCTTTCACTGCAGCCCATAGGTGCTGCATCAGCAGAACTGGAAAAGTGGTTTAAGCCGCTGAAACAACATGTTCTGGAAGTATTTTCTGTTTTATATTTCGTGGGAAAAAAGATTACTGGTATCTAGGGGTGCGCTAGGCTGTTCCATTTGTTTGCAACTGTTGTCTTTTCTCGCGGAGATAAACGTGGGCGGCTTTAGATAAAGGTCTCAATGAACTGAAACGTTCCCCGTGCTATTTGCTATTCGCTTTGGCAATGTAAGCCTACATACAGAATGGCGTGCTTCTAGCGGGTGCCAAGAAAGCGCTTCCTTCAATGCATTGACAGTAGTATTATACGTGTAGGGATTAGTCACAAAGCATGCAGCCTATCTTGAACAGCTTCTGATGTATTTATAAATGTATTAGAATTCTCGTCCCAGACTGCCGTGTCATATTCTAAGATGGAGCGAACATTAGTGAAATGCGAAGTTTCCTTAACATCATGAGGGGCATCCCTGAAACTGCGCTTGATGCAATTAAATGCGCGGCCAGGTTTCATAGTTGCATATTCTACATATGTGTTACATGTGAGGTTTGAAGAGAAATGATACTAAGGTATTTAAGTCTCGTTTGTTTTATTTATTCTCAATACTACGAGCAACTTGTAGAGACCTGAATATGTGGGCATTGTATTCATCATAATTAACAAATGATGATGAAAATAGCCAAAACAGCTTTACAGCAAAACAGCAATAATTCAAGAAGTCCTTGCAGCTTAGGAGACTGAAAATGCCTCACTAATTTGTGCAAGCAACTAAAAAGAATGCATACAAGTTCAAAGAGCGAAACATGGAGATTACAGACTGTTCACTATATAACGAAAAGGAGGAAGCAACGTCTAACTAATTTATTTTAGTCCAAGCCACGGCACGTAGTTTGGAACAAAAACTTAAGAAGAACCACGGGATAAGCGCTTACTCATAACTGAAAGCTTATCAAGGCATGCAACCGCACTATCATGTAGTAAAATAGATGGCTTGCTAAATTCTTCGTTGGTAGGCTTCCATAACCTCGCATGTTAAGCAGGTTGGGTGCTTGTACAGGACATCACAATAGTGCAAGTAAGGAAGGGCATTATCAACAAAATTAGTAGATTTGTTAGTATTCAAGTTATTTGTATGCTCTCTTCAAAGGTGTATTAATGCACTGCCCCATCTGCCCGATGTACACTTGTCCGCATGACATTGGAATTTTATAAACTACCTCCTCAATGCATGGCACAGACTCTGTCTTGTGCTGAATACCATAGGTTATTTCAGATTCCTTTATTTCCTGACCCTTTTTTCAAAATAGCACAAACAAGTTTTGGGGTGCAGGAAAAACAACCCCATTTTATACCTTTTTGCCACATTTTTAAGATTGTTTGGCAGGCCTTTCGAAAACAATGGTCCTGTGAAGGTGATGGAAGCTGTGCAGAAAAACTTTACCCTAGTTTTGACAAAGCTAGGAAGGATAAAAGCCAGAGCTCAGCATTTTGTGGAAAGTTTGAGCCTGGAACGGCTTAATGCAGGTGTCAATAAGACCAAAGGCCTTAGTTCAAAAATAATTTTCTCAGCGAAGTGTCACAAAAGAGGCATGCTGTTTCGAGCTACTATGACAGAGAGGAACACTTCGCAATAGGAAGTTTCAGGCTGTTCGCAGCCACATTTAGCTTCCTTGGCTATTAATGACCCATTGAGAGTTCGCAACTCTGAGGGTGTCTTAAATTTCCTTCAGCATGAAAATACAGATGCATACGGCCTTCAATGTAGATTAGTTAAATTTTCTTTGGCATGAAAATACAAATGCATATGGCCTTCAATGTAGATTAACCAGTTTGTTCTATTTCCTCTGTCACAATGAATTTATGAGGGCTGTTTCAAAATTTGTTACATTTGATAATGGTGAGGAGCAGTTTATTAGCAGTTTATGAGCAGTTTTGGCATTTGTGGAGTTGGCTTCCTTAAGCTGCTATCTTTCAATTTATGTTCATTAAATGGGAAGGAACACTGTATAGCCAAAAAGCAGGTGTTTGCATTGGATCTAAGGTAGCAACAGTTCTAAGGGATATTTTTTTGTCCCTTGTTAATCATGGCATTCAAGAAAACATATTGAGGATGGCATCACGCATTTGTCATTATGTTAATGACTTCTTAATTTTTTTCTTTTGAGAAAACCAACTTTTCTAGATGCATGACCAGTGTACTTAATGTATTTAAATAAAAATGCTCTAGGTCTACACTCTACCGCTGAGTTCACAGTTGATAGCAAGTAACAGTTTCTAGATCTGTGTTTGAAAGTTGAGATGGGGCATATCTTTTGGGAATACCTACCAAGGAGGGAAAACCATTGTTAAATTATAAATCGCATCGTTCCAAAATAGTAAACAGGAATTGTGGTCTCATCTCTGGTGTCTGCATTATCAAAATCTTGTACCCACTTGGTAATTAATAGCTTCAGTGAACAAATTAAGACTCAAGGAATCTGGATACCCAGATGATGTTAGGTTATTGGGCTGTAACAATGTAGCCGAAAAGCTTAAAGGTCTATGGACCAACACCGTGTTTACAAACAAAGGGGCCGCTCGCGGCATCGCAGCCGACTGGGGGTGAAAAATAGGGTTAGCGCCCATAGAAATACATGGAACCGAAATATTTCTAAGCAGTTTTTTAATGTCATGAGACGCCTATGATGTCCTTATTCGGTGCAGAGTAACAATGAGCATCCTAGAACAGATCGTGAAAGTATGAAACTCATGACCGAGGCGAAGTATTTTTAAAACACCGTGAAACGTATGGGGGTGCGAGTTGGGAGGGCGACCCATAAAAACACGAGTAAACGCAACTTACCGCAGCATTTTTCTCATTTGGAAGAGCACCAGAAGTGGTGGCTGGTCGTTAAACGTTGGCCAGCGCTTTGAAGAAGTATGCTGCGTCATTGCAGAGGCGTCTACTTTTAAAACTCCCCGAATAATCTATGTTGCGAATCCAGACACCCCCAAAATGCTCATATAGTGAATCACATAGTTTTGTTTACAGTCTGATATGCTGCCGCATGGAGTAAATTAGCTTGATAATAATGTCCCTCAAGTGATACATCCTAGACAGAGTTACATTTAAATGGCAGTTGTCAAACGCCGTACGACAATACAGACCGAACGAGAGTCGCGCATTGCAGCAGATGACAGCGCAGCTGGTGATACCCACCGCAGCCGCCTCCAGCTCCGGAGCGTCTGTTAGCGACAGTGCCGGGGGTGCATTGCCGTCTGCAACTGTGCGCGGTCAGTTTATCGTGCTGTGAACGGTCCCGCAAGTCGTCAGATTTGCAGTACTTGCAAGGGAATGTAGTGTGCCATGCAACATAAGGTCGGCGCGTGATACAAGACGTTCACCAAAAAACGAGAAGGGTTCAACGCTGCTGAACCGAGTAAAATGTTGCAGTAAGTTGTATTTACATGTGTTTCTATGGGTCGCTCTCCCAACTCGCACCCGCATACGTTTCGCGGTATTTTAAAAATACTTCGCCTCGTTAATGAGATTTCATACTTTCGTGATCTGTTCTAGGATGTTCATGGTTGCTCTGTACCGAATAACGACATCATAGGTGCGCCATGAAATTAGAAAATTGCTTTGAAATTTTTCGGGTCCATGTATTCCTATGGGCGCTAACCCTAGTTTTCACCCCCAACCGGCCCATCCTGGTAACAGAAGCGCCACAGCATCGCGCTTACGTCACAGATTGGGGTTGGTCTATAGACACCATATTTTGGGTGCATTTTTCTTCTTGTTAAGGATGCATAATTCATTCGTGTATATCAATCCGCACGCAGTTTTCGCCTACGACCGCTACATAATATACAATTGAATTTTCTTTTCTCGCCAGTTTTGGTTTCAGTAGCCAACGAGATGGTTGTGACGTCACAATCATGTCTTTATGCGCGGCACAAAAAAACAGCGATATAATCGCTGATTCTTCACTTGTAGTGATTCCAGTTCTTGAGGCAGGCTGGCTTTACCATTGTAGTGAATTCAAATGACACAACAATGATTATATTGCTGTACTTTCATCCCTCGCATGACCTAGACTTGACTGTGACGTCACAGCTATCACTCGGCTGTTGAAACTGAAACCGAAACAGGTGAGAGAAAAATTCAATTATAAATTATTCAGCAGTTGTAAGAAAATATGAAATAGTGTTCTGTGTACAGTAATGTCTTAGGCATCATTACAAAGAATAAAGCACGAACCTAAAAATGATGCGCCTACATTCCTTCGACTTCAGCTTTGGTGCCTAGTCCAGAAAAAGGGAAAGAAAGAAACAAACAAGGTTGCCGTTCTTCCTTATGTACACCGCCTTTCACATGATCCTAAAAATGTGGCAAATGGGTTTGATATAGGGGTTGTTTTTTCTGCACCCAAGAAACTTGTGCTATTTTGGAAGAAAAGGCTGAGGAACTAAAAGAATCTGAAAACATTTTGAGAGCACTGTGGGATCTACACTGTAAAAAATGGGGAAGCGAGTGTTGCTGCTGCACACGATGCATCAAGTTCGCTCTCATTATTATCAACTAAATGCACTGTCATTATCATCGCTACTGTCATCATTGTCATTATCACTAATTGCAGCATCATTGTCATCGCTAATATCATCCTCATGGTACAGAATTATGATGTGCATTTCACGATCTCAGGCGTGGCGCAGCTGGTTAAAGCGCTAAACTGGTTATCTGAAGGATGGAGGTTCGATTCCTAGTGGACACAGGGTTTCTTTTTTTTTCTGATGATGTCATCAGGACAATTGACAAGTGACATATCAGCGCGCAGATCCAATGCACAGTTTCAATGTGCAGATCCAATGCACAGATCCTATGCACAGATCCCATGCGCAAATCCGACGTACAGATCCCACACACATCTCACGCACAACTCTCACGCACGAGATTTCGTTCCAAAAGCCTTGAAAGGCTTTTGCATTATCAGCCTGTGGGGTTAAGCACAAAACAAACTGTGTGCCATGCACTGAAAAGGTAGTTTATAAAATCCCAATGTCAACACTGACAAGTATACATTGGGCGGGGCATTAATACACGTTTGAAAGAGCAGAAAAATAACTTGAACGCTTGGAAATTTACTAAATGTCAACCATATCCGTGACTGCAAATCATGATTTCCTTCCTTGCCCCTGCAGGGGGTTTCTGTTAAAGCAGATGTTCGCATGCACTGCACGACACCACGGACCCCGAGCACCTAGGCTTAGCCGTGCGTAGCATCGCCATGTCTGGCGAAAAGGGAAGGGGACCCTGGTGGTTGAGCCGACACCAAGTGCTTGGATTTTTAAGGCCTCTCAGCAGAGGTAACACACCACTTTGGCCCACGCCTGCCATAGACCTCAGGGTTGACCCACCGGGGGAAATCGGCAGTTGCCTGTCCTCCCCTCCATCTTTCATTTTCCTATCTTCTTTCTTACAACTGTCTTGTCTTTTCCTACCTTCTTCAATTCTTCCTCTTTCCAGGCAGCGAAGTTTAACCTTGTGTGGCTGACTACCCTGAGTTATGCCATACTGGGTTATAGTATGGTGTACGGCTTGCGTGGGCAGGACTTGCTGGCAAATTCCTGTCCCGTCCCCACGTTGGGCTGCATGGTGCGTGGCCGGCACTGCAGCTGAACAATATACATTTTTTATGGCTTCTTCTTCCAAACAAGCTGATCACCTTTCCAAAACAAAAAAGGTGGACCGAAAGTACTGCACAATTTATTTTATTTTGTTTTTAAATTCAGAGAGACCTTTCTAAAGTACCATTACTCTGCACAGTCATGGGCAGTATCGAAGATACATGCATCTTCGATAGTATCTTTAGATATATTTTGTGTATCGGTATTAAGTATCATGTGCTGAAACTGAAAGTAGCAGAGTATCGGTTTAACTTGAAAAGTGCATAAAAAACACAAGGACAACAGCAAGAGACAGAGACACGAGCGCTCGTGTGTCCGTCTCTCTTGCTGTTGTTTGTGTGTTTTTTATTTGCTTTTCAGGTTAAACATGTCTGACCAATTTGCCCAAACGCAGCCATTATGGAGTATCGGTATCAAAAATACATTCTTAAAGTATCATGTATTTTGAAGATACTCGATACTAAAGGAAAATTCAAATGTTGAAACCTCTGCAAGACTTTGGGTTGACTGCGCTCGCTCAGACTGTATACTACAGGCCCTGAGACAGCTCGGCTTGTAGTACTGCCTGAGTTCCCTACAAATGCTCCGGCCCATCAGTGTCAACCACACTTCCAGATTTCCTTTCTTTAAAACTAAAGGAGGCAATGGTAAGTAGGGGCTCACGAGATGGTTTACTTTGAGCACCGAGTGCGTACCACGAACCTCGTAAGCATTTAACAGACGCCCAGAGAGATAGGCGAGCACGCGGTAGGGATCAACACATTGCTGCTGTACCCGCTCTAGCCCCCCTTTGCTGTGCGTTGTCAATTTTTTTGCGAAAAATATTTGAGCAAGCCTTGAATAAAACTTCTAAAGATATATCTATCTTAAAGAAACAACTAAGTTTTGAAATATGCAGATTGATTGAGGCCATATTAGCTATTTTCTGTTAAAAAAAAAATATATATATATATATATACTATCTTTTATCTAAAACCAGCCGTAGTTCTCCAGTGACTCTAGTGAACCTAGAGTTCCCTAAGTACCTTCAGGATGCTTGAGTCAACGCGGCTATGGTTCACTCTTACATGCTGATAAAAGGCATCTTCGTCTAATACAACAATGCAGTGTGCTTGTTTGCATATTTAAGAGGTTTTTCTCATTTGCGTCGCTGTTAGTATGCCCACATCGCGCTCGTTCCGGACTAAATACCGTTCAGCCATTTTATTTTTCATGTTCTCCTTTTAGCATTTAACAATATGCAGAGCTTCAAAAGTTTGTTATCACACTAATGGCAATATAACTGCTCAGTTCTTCAAATGCACACAGGTTGCACCTTTGTATTTGTATGTATAGCCAAGAGCTCACAGGTCGATTCTCATGAAGAGCATTAGTTTAAAGAAATATTTTGCTAGGCTGCCTGTGGAAGCAATCGCTTAACTGTAACCATGGCTTCAATTTAATGTGGAGTCTTGACGAGGACAGCTGCCCAAACAACTCCGGGCTGGCGTATTCGTTAAGGAGGGAGATGAGGTGGAGGAAAGGCAGGAAGGTTAACCGGTAAAGAAACCGGTTTGCTAATGTGCGCTGGGGGAAGGGGGTGAGTGGATATAAAAGTGATGGGTAAGAGAGGGATGGGTGAAGTCAGTATAGACACATCCCTTTCAGAAAAACTATGCTATAGGAATGCTCTAAAGATTCCAGAAAGCACGGTAAAAGAAAGTACCGAGTATCTGTATCGAAACTCGATTTCGATCCTGTGTCTTGTATCGGCATTGGAAATACAATTTTTCAGGGTTCAAGTACAGGTATCGAAGATACTTTTTCAAGGTATCTTGCCTAGTCGTAATTCTGCATAGTGACATCAATGAAAATCAGCCAGACTATTGTCCGCATTTCTTAGTATCCAAATCTCTGACAGACGCCCTGGGTCCAGGCTACAAAGTAACTAAACTAGCCTGTGGTAACTTACTCCTTAAAGTTCGAGACAGTGCACAATACTCCAAACTTGCAAACCTTACCTCTGTTGGGGCACACCAGCCTCCATAACAGACCACAGGCCCTTGAGCACAACTCGTGGTGTAATATCTGAAAGGGACTTCCTAAATCTTACTGAGCAAGAAATGTAAGAAGTACTCGCTGACCAAGAAGTAATAAAACGTCCATCGAATCAAGATCCAAAAATATGAGGAAATACCCACTAAGCATCTGGTCTTGACATTAAACTCGAGTATTTTACCCGAATCAATTGAAATTGGATACATGAGGATCCAAGTATTATGCCCCTACATTCTTAGCCACCACTGATTTTTCAATTGTGAGAAGTATGGTCATAGTTCACTAAGTTACCGTGGACACAAAAACCTGTGCTAAATGTGCCTCAAGGGAGTATTCATCAAACAGCAGTGACGCTGAACCACACTGTGCCAACTGTTAACGTGACCACGCAGCATACTCGCGGTCGCGCCCAAGCTGGAAAAAAGAAAAGGACATCATAACTTTAACGATAACAGAAAATATAACTTTTATATTTTAAAATATAACTTTTAAATATAACTTTGCACAAGGGATTTTGGTGTTCACAGCAAAACCAGACTGCTCCAAAGTGGTGTGTGGAGGCGGCACACCACAGCAGGATCCGGCCTCTGCCCAGGCAAAGCCAGAGGCAAGGCTATCTCTGTCCCAGGAAGGGCCAGCGAAAGCTGCCCTGTAATCTTCGAAACAGGGCCCGCAGTTCCCCAATCGGGATCCCACAAGGCTTTCTCCCAACAAAAGCCTGACACTCACACATCCGCAGTGCAACCGTGGACGTCCAGCGCCTCTCAACAGGCGATAGACACAAGCCCTTCTTCGCCACCACTGCAGCGGCAGCAAAACTCTCGAAAGGAAAAAAAGAAAGAGAAACATCATAACAACCCTCAACAAAACGGAACCTTAAGCTTTTAACTACGTCCTCCATAACTCACTTTGTATGCATTCCTCATACGTTAGAACTGTCTTAGCCTCATCAAAAACTACACCGATGTAAGAGATCTTTTAAACTCATTTCTGCCCAGTCGTTTTATGTCTGCAAGAGACAAACTTGAGAGCACAACATAAAAGTATTTTTAAAAAATACAGTCTTTCATAATGACCGAGAGAAAGCAAATAGGCTATCTGGTGGTGTAGCTATTGTTGTACAGATTGGTGTGGCAACTCGTGAAATGAAGCTTAAAACAAAGTATGAAGCTGATGCTGTAACTGTGCTCCATTTTAAAGCTATAACAATATGTTCCATATACCTTGAGCCTCATTAAACAGTTACACTTGCCATTTTACAAACACTTTTAATGCAACTACCGGAGCTGTATCTGGCAGTCGGGGATTTTAACACGCACTCCTCTCTTCGGGAGAGTGAGCGCACAGACACAAGGGGCTGTAGTTTAGAAGGCAATCTTAAGCAACAATGTCTGCCTGCTGAATACAGGCAAGCAAACTTATTGCTCCCCAAGCACAGGTACCATGAGCTATTTAGATCTGACGTTTCGTTCATCTATTTTTACTGATCTTAAATTGGATATTTTAGACTATCCATACGGAAGCAATCACCGACCTGTTGTCATCAACGTACTATCACTACCATCAATAACTTTGACAAAACCATGCCGCTGGAAGCTTCATTTAGCTGATTGGGTACGGTTTCAATCCCAAGCCAGTCTTGATAAAATAATATTTGATCTTAGTGTTAATGATATAATGAATTATTCACCACGTGTATTATTACTGTGGCACCACCTAGTCATTCCTCAGACCTTGGGAATAGAACAACTGAATCATAAACCTTGGTACTCACAAGAATGCTGAGAAGCGAAAAAGCAAAAATAAAGAATGGGGATTTTTGTAGCGGTACCAAACGCATGAAAAAGTGATAAAATTCAAGTAGGCAAAATCTAAAGCTCTGCATATTCGTCGCACAGCTGCAAAAAAAAAAAAAAAAAAAAAAAAAAAAAAAAAACAAAAAAAAAAAAAACAAAAAAAAAACAGCAGTAACGTCAAAGAAAGGAGCAGATTCGTAAAGTAAATGGACGCTTTTCCCCTTTCACGATCCCTTTTTTCACAGCCCCTGGTACACAGACAGGTGTCGATGAACAGGCAGACATACTAGGTGAGCACTTCTTCCAGGTTTCTAGTTCCTTACACCACACAGACTCATTTCTAAAACAAAAAAAGCACTGCTTAAAAACAAAAACTTCCCACAAGTGGCAGCGTCAATGAACCTTACAATAGTCTCATCACCTTTCAGGAAATCTGTAGAGTTCTGGCCGCTGGTAAACAGACTGCGCCCGGGCCTGGCGAAATTCATTACCAAATGCTTGCTCTTCTCTCAGGACCTACAGTAAAGGCATTTCTCGAGCTTTTTAACAAAATATGGATATCAGGAAAAATACCCAAGGCTTAGAAGAAAGCACTAATCGTACCATTTCTGAAACCAGGGAAGCCGCCAATCTCCCCTGGCAGTTATAGGCCTATAGCACTAACAAATTGGCTCGCAAGTCCTTTTAAAGTGTCCTAAATATTAGGGTAATGTTTATTCTTGAATCCTATAAACTTCTTGACGTCCATCAGTGCTGTTTCAAGGAAGTGTGTTCAATAACTGACCACCTTGTTTGATTTGGACATAATCCAGGAAGCGTTCATATACAAACTACATTGTCTAGCTGTTTTCTTTGACATGGAGAAGGCGTATAAAACAACATGGAGGTTTGGTATTCTCTGCGATTTAGCAGATCTGGGCGTATAAAACAACATGGAGGTTTGGTATTCTCTGCGATTTAGCAGATCTGGGCATCCGGGAAGAATGTTACACTATTTGAAAGATTTCCTGTCAGGCCATCATTTCTTGTTCGGCTAGGTTCACCGCTTTCTAGGCATTCTAAGCATGACACTGTTTATCGTAAAGGTGAATTCTATTAGCAATGTAATCCCAAAATTTATAATCTATTCAGTCTATGTTGACGACCTTCATATTGCGTGCACATCCTCGAGTGTATCGACGTGCGAGAGGCAAATACAACTTACATTAAACAAACTAGTGACTTGGGCCTACAGAAATGGATTTAGGTTTTCTCCGCACAAAACAGTAGCTTTGCTTTTCTCACTTGAAAGAGGCCTGCAGATTGACCCCACACTATACCTAAATGAAACCCTCTTGCCTGTAAAAAAAGAACAAATTCTTTAGAATAACATTTGACAAAGAACTCACTTTTCTGCCACACGAAGTAACCTAAAAAAAAATCTTTGCAGTCTTTGAATATACTGAAAGTGCTCTCAAAGAAGCACTGGGGATCTGACCGGACATGCCTACTACACATCTACAGCTCTCTAATACGCTCTGTTGTAGACCATGTATGCATAGTGTATCGATCGGCAAGACCATCATACCTTAATGAACCGGATTCAGTACATAAGGCCGAGCTTCGCCTTTCATGTGGAGCCTACAGAACACCTCCTATCCATAGCCTGCTTGCAGAAACGAATGAGCCTCCTCTTGAATATAGAAGAACCACACTTACATTCGCATACATCTTAAAATCAGATCCTTCCGAAACACATCTGCTATTCAGTTGTAACAGTGTCCATCCAGAACAATTTTCACCAATAAACCTCGTGCCACCAGGCCCCTTCTCTTATGATTTGAACAAGTGTGTTGAGATCTGAACACACTGAATTGTTTGCCTGGCACTGCCAAAAGTCATAACTCACTACTTCCATGGTACAATTTTCCAGAAGTCTGTAACCTCACCCTCACACTGTTGTGTAAAACGTGAACTCCAAAACGTCATTCAAGAATTTCATGAACTCGAAAAAAAAAAAAAATACACCACCTTCATAGACTTCTATACCCCCCACGGTTCAAAAACAGGTGATCATGTTGGAAGTGCAGTGGTACAAGGATGATGGAAGAAAATAAGATTTCCACAGTGCCCATCCATCTTAATCGCTGAGTGCTTTGCCAACTCTGTCGCTTTACAGAAAATAGTGAAAAAGAGTATTGCAAACAGTGTTATTTACACAGACTCCCTTAGCGTACTCACAGCCCTTCGACCCATTAATGCAGTCACACCGCTGCTTGGAGACATCATACACAACATAACTGCCACTGCACAGGGACTAAACATCAAATTCTGTTGGGTCCAAAGTCACTTTGAAATCGAAGGAAATGAGAGAGCAGATGTATGTGTGGCTCAAGCCTGAAAGAGACAAATTAAGAAAATAAATGTGCCATTTAAAGATTGCATGAAATTAACACATTGTAAACAGGGAGATAAATGGCAATCAACTTGGAATAATGCAATAAATAACAAATTTCACTTAATGAAGCCTGTGTTGGGAGAATGGAAATTAAGTACTCACCAGGAACGTTTTAAGGAAGTGATTGTATGCCACCTTTGTATAGGACACACACGTCTGACACATAACTTTCTACTCACAAAACAAGAAAAACATATGTGATGCATGCTATGATGACTTCACTGTAAACCACATCTTGTACTTGTCTAAAATATTCAATACACTAAGGAGAAAACATTTCACAAAGTTCTACAATTAACACATTCCTTTACACTCGGCATTGGTTTTAGGTGAAAATGCTTTTGGTGATTTATCCTGCATATTTAGTTTTTTGAAAGAAGTTAACATCATACACAAACTAAAGCTCAAAATAATTACAATCTGTAAATATACCAAACCGGTATTTAACCTTGTGATTGGCGCATGATAGCCTCAGTTGCTTATGCACCGCTAAACCCAGCACAACACAATACAATACAACGTTTTCCGTCTTTGCACTATTGTGATATGCTGTACAAGCACCTGACCGGCCTAACACATGAGATTATGGAAGCCTAGGACATGAAGAAAAAAACGAGGTTGTGGTTAGCAAGCTATCTATTATACTACACGATAGTGAGGTTGCACACCTTGATTCCACATAGCAACATGGGCTTTTCGTTTGTCCGCTTGTTGATAGGTTGGCCATTTTTTCTATAAATTGTGTGCTTTCATTGAATAAACTTTCGGCTGTGAATCAACGCCCGTCCTATGGTTCTTTTGCTCCTGTCTGTGTTTTGCATTGTTGGCCGTTCAACAAAAACGTGAAGATGAATCAGCATCAATGATGGATACGGTCAGACGGAGCCATTTGCTTGTTTCTAATGGAAAGAAAAAGTTTAATAATGTAGGTGAAGTGTCCCACCCATTTCTTTCTGAATGCAATGCATTGTTGCAGTGCAAAATGACTGTTTGCAGCTGGAGTACCCCGTGTACTGGACTATGCGTGAATGGGTAGTTGGCTTTCGGAAGCTCCTGGACCATCTACAATTGGACAAGGTGCATGTGCTGGGAGCCTCTCTGGGTGGTTTTCTGGCCCAAAAGTTTGCAGAGGCCACCCACACCTGCCCCAGGGTCCACTCCCTGGTGCTGTGCAACAGTTTCTCGGACACCTCCATCTTCTCCTACACAGACACTGCCGTGCTGTAAGATACTCATCTTTACTCAGCTTTCCAACCTAGTTCGATTTATTAAAATAAAATTTCACATCTACTCTACTCAGATTAATATTAAATTTTATATCCTATACCTTGGTCAATAAGGAGGCTCCAAAGGTTAGGGCTAAAACTTAAAAAAGTGTGTAAATTCATATTAGAATGACGCTTCTTCCTTAGTGTTTTTTTTTTTTTTTGTGGTGTATGAAACCATAAAGCAGGCTAGCCTTTTCCAGTTAGTTGCCGAGTGCACATGCATTCAAAGCAGTTCTTTCTGCCCTTCATGTTGACAATAGTGTATCTAAGTGTGCTAAGACATGCAGCATTTCTTTGCTATTTTAGGCTACGTTTTCCAGTCTGTGTAGAAATGTGCAGCATGAAGAAACTACTTATTTTGCCAATGAGTAACTCAGCAGAGTGCTGAGTTTTCCACCTGCTATCACAGAGACAAAAGGGACAAAAGAGATATGACCTGGCTGACAGTACAGGGCTGGAAAAAAAAAAAAAAAAAAAAAAAAAAAAGCATTGTGAGGAAGTTGTTGCTATCACTGCACACAGAATGAAAGGGTGCATGACGCACAGTTATTTGTTGCATGCACCCTTTTCTTATTTGAGGGTAGTATTTGATCAGATTTGTACCAGCAGACGAAATGGTACATATAACTAAATTATCTGCTAGAACCCCTCATGGTATTTGGTGAAATAAGAGCCAAGGGAGGAGAGCAGTGGGCAGTGCTCTCATCTGCTGCATCTTTTTGACATTTTGCATTCCAAGGAGGAAACTAGTTAGAAAACTAAACCAAGTACTATTCTTTTATGGTTTCATTGGTTTCAATTACTTAAATTTTTCTTTACTACAGCTGTTCAAATCGTTCGATTTGCACATTGAAACGAAATTTCCCACATAAGTATCGGGCCGCTTTTGGACCAGGACGATACCTCAGCTTCGGAATTAGGTTTTGTTGTTCACCTTATCACTACAAATGTTGTGTAATAAGCACTTTTTTGTGTGTGTGTTCTTAGAGGAGGTTTTTTTATGCAGTAATCAATATGCTACTGAAATTCCTTGCCAGCACTATGCACCATTTTATACAAATTGAATTCATTGTAAAATATTTTTCCGCAATGTTGTTTCCTCCTTTTTCTTTCTTTGTTTGCATGTCTATCTAGTGGCATTCTGTTGGTTGATTTACTGCCGATTTTATTTCTGCATGTCTAATAAAGCACAAGATATTCCGTGCTATTAAAGAGAAATTAACAAAGCTTTTGAATGGCCTAAAAGTTATGCCGTTTTTGCTGCTTAGCAATTTGAGATGTGCGGTTGTTGATAGCCGGTGGTTCACTGGGCTGACCAGTTTGATGGATGACTTCTGCATAGCCAGAGAAACTACATTTTGCTGTGTGGTGATTGGCTTGTTTCTTCTTTAATATCCATATTTCTCTGCCATATTTTAATCAGTTTTGCCCTTACTTGCTTTTATGCATCCCTCCCTTTTGCAGCTGTTTTTTATTCTCGTGACGTAAGTTGCATGTGCACGTTTTGTGCTGACTGACATCCTGTGACCAATTTTCATTTTGGTTTTTTGTTCGTGTTCTCTTTATAAATTGACTTCATGTCTAAGAATTTTGATTGTGCCCATTACACTTTCTGCAGAGGAAGCATGCTCACTTGGGCTATTTTGTTCTGGCAGTGGATTTTATTGGGCAATACTTGATTTTAATTAAAATAGCCTAACAATGCTAAAGGGCATTTGAGGGAAAATTAGCATAAAACAAATGGCTATGCTAGACTGATATCTTATGCTGCCAAAGCACTACTAGCATCATTTTCTTTTCAAAATGGGTGACTTTTTTTTACTAAGAAAGTTGTAAATGACATCCTTGATTTTCTTCATTTGCCCCTGCAAAATGGTGGCAGTGATTAATTGATGTCATTCATCTATTAACTGAATGAAATGACAAATCTCTCAGCCTATCAGATAAAACGGGAAAAAAGCTCTCTCTGTACGTTGTGCCACCTGCCTGTTTTATAAACTTGCCTGCTAATAGTGGCCTCACCATCTATATGGAGTGTGAACAGTTCTGAGAGCTAGGGCATTACTGGTACTTCTGAAAACTCTCTGTACGTCTTTGTGCAGGCTGGCTAGGCGGTGTGCAAAGCCTTCACATTCTCGTATTTCAGCAGAACTGGCTACTCTGCTTTCATATTCCAGTAGTACTTCCCATTGCTTTCAGTGAAGTGTTGCATATGGTAGCAGTGGACCAACCATAACCAGAAAATATTTCACTTGGCAAGGCACAGTTGCCAGAATTCTCTGGAGGTGTTGCTGCAGTGCTTTCTTTTTTAATTTTCTGCCTGATCCGAGCCCTGTTAGGTAAAAACTGCATTTCTGTAATATTTACAAACCTCTCTTTTCTTAAGAGTTTGGCTCACATTTTTTTTGCTAATAACGCTTGCACTGTGTCATATTTATAACAGCCTCATGCCCTTTTGTTTTTTTTTTTCATGGCAATGTGCTTATGAACTGCCTTCTCTCTCTGCACCACAAGACTGTATCCCAATCATCTGCAGCAAGATATGAGTGAATGATTAAATAGCGTAAAGAAAAAAAAATGGAGGTCAAAGAAAAGTATAGAAGTCGTGAGGCTCTGGTAATCATCGAATGATGACTTACTTGGTGCTCTGTTTCACCGAAGATGCCAGACGCTGGCCTTGAAAAAAGAAGGCTTCATCTGCAATGTTTTGCAGTGAAAAAGCAAATATGCTCAGACTGTCAGCCAAAGCAAGTGAATAGTGTCATAGGGTCTGCATTCATTCAAACCATCCTTATTGCTCAGAGTTGGGACACCACGTCCTGCGCTGTAGTCAAGCTGTGTTATGGGGAGACTTCGACCGCATGTTGTGAGCTTTGATTCCTAGCCTGTAGTCAAAACATCACATAGGGAAAGCTTGTCCGCAGATTTCTGTACTGCCATGAACTCGGCGGCTAAGAAAAATAACTGAACTTGTGGGAATATTAATCCCAGCAGAGAAAGTGCTTCTCTGCTGTGCTGACTTAACGCTTGGGGTCCTTGATTGCTGATGCTAAAGACACAGGCTCAGTCCCAGCTGTGGCAGCTGCTTTTCTGTGGGGGAAAAAGCAAGATTCCTATGTGCTGTGAGATGTCAGTGCACATTGAAGAATCCCGGGTGGTCGAAATTTTCCTCTAATATGGCGTCCCTCGTAGCCTGAGCCGCTTTGGGAAGTGAAACCATGTAAACAGTCAGCCTAGTGGCAGTAGCAAAGTACCTGTGGCCTAGCAGGTCTGCTAGTAGATAAATTTAAGGGTACTTTTTTCTGATGGTAGAAAGTGATGATGTGTTGTTACAGCTTGCGCACACTGCCTGTACTCATCTATGACTACTGTTTTCTTGGGTCTAATACTAAGTCGTTCTGTCACAGGTTCTGGCTGTTTCCAGCAGTGGTGCTCAAAAGAATGGTGATGGGCAGCTACAGCCTCCACCTTGTCGACAATGATATAGCTGACTCCATAGATTTCATGGTTGAAAAAGTAAGGGCACTTTCTTTTTTTAGCTGCTAAGTACTGTTTGTGCTATGTGTACCGCATCATATTTGGAATTTGTTGTTGTTTACATCACTTAGGCAGTGAAGGTTTCCACTTTTACTTGCAGAACAGTGTAATCTTGACAGCAGGGAAGCCAGCAAGCACTGTCAGCAGATGTCATACTAAAAAGATAAAAATCACAATGGGCAGTCACATTCAGTGGACGTAACATAATATATCCTGTTTACACAGCTGCTATTGTGACAGCTAATGATTCTGGGAGCATTGCATCCTATGAATAATCTCATGTTTATTGAATTGAAACAGATGTGATAACTTGCCTTGTATGCACAGAGTTAAATATAATAAAGCATGGGCTGTAATAAAGTTCCAGCATGGCAACAGCTGTGCACTCAAATTAGGTTTTTGCTTGCTTCTTTCAAACAGAAAAATGTTTGTCTAATTGGCTTTTATCTGTCATGTATAAGGGCGTGCAAATATTGAAATCTTCAATTGCGAATATATCTGAAAAAAATACTTCCGAACAGCAAATATCGAAAAAAAAAAAATGTATCAAACGCACACAAAAAAGGGGGAATAAAATATAGTAAAGATTGGTCTTCTTGTTTATTTCAGAATTCACATGTATTTGCGAACAAATTTCTAGGATTACACAAAAGTGCATACTCGGCTGAAAAATCTAGTATCAATTTTTACAGAATTCTGTAAACTGGGTTTCTGTACTAGGAAGACCTGTATGAAACTGAGTGGAGCTGTCATATCACTACTGAAAGCAGAATGTCCATCAAATGCCCCTTACAAAACTGGCAAAAAACATTGAATCATAGTAATTTTATCTTATGAACACCTGCGTGATGATTGTCTTTATTTGAGATGAAACCAAAGTGAAATCAGGTGCTTTGCAAACACAGTTGGGAAGGCCCGCTTCTCAAAAGGAGAGGTACCCCCCTTCATAAAATAGCCATGTCGTGTTTTGTGAATGCTCCATGCTTCATTGCACAGCCCATGCGGTCTAGCATTGCAGTGAAGCATGCAGTGTGGTAAAACTACGGTTAATTCGAATATTTCCAGTGTATTCAAGAATTTTCGAACAGTCAAATTCCGAATATCAATTTCTTGAATACATACAACTCTCCCTCTTTTTTTTTTTTGTCTTTGCCTTATCCTTCATTTCCTTGCTCGTAGGGTGGTTCAGGTGTTCAATATGAACAAGATTGTCATTGCACCTTTCCTTTCCTCGTAATCAAGTATACCATTAGATTGGCTGAGTTTGTGTGATATATGGCACTTAGATTGACTGCAAAATATTTACTGTATCTCACATCCAATCACCCCACCCTTAGTTTGACTCACTTTGCCAATTTCAACCTTCTCTTTTTTTATTATTTTTTTTTCAGCTGGAAAGTTTGTCGCAGTCCGAGCTGGCCGCACGTTTGACACTGAATTGCATCAACTCGTATGTGGAGCCTCAGTACTTGGATGGAATTCCCATCACAATTATTGATGTAATATTTCTCAAAAATTTCCTTCCATTTCGGGGTATGTCTTGTGTTATCTATATAACCTATGAGATTGCAGTATTCACTGCTTGCTTTTTTAATGCATTTTAGGAGCTCCACCACGAAGAAAAGCGGATGTTTTTAGATGAGCGACAGTTGGAAAACTGCGCGGTGCGGAGTGAGCTAAAACGATCGGCTATATGACGTCAACTAATCTCAAAACAACCGCAGCGCCCCTCCACCCCAGCTATGGTGGTTGATTAAGATGGAAATTTTAAATGCTACTTACCCTATTCTTTCAGCAACACAACGGAAAATAAAACCATGTTTGTGTTTTTAAACAAATTAAGTTTGTTTTAAGCCACTACGTTTGCAGACGTATCTCAAGCAGGCAGGCAGCAGCGTTAGAGCCGTGTCTGCAATCTCCTTGCTTCAGACGCATCAGTAGACGCGGTGGCTTTCATATGGTTGCAAAAGTGTGTTTAAAAACGCAAACACAGTTTTATTTTCCGTTGCGTTGCTGAAAGAAAATGGTAAGTTGCATTTAAAATTTCCGCCTTAATCATCCACCACAGCAGCAGTGGAGGAGCTCTGCGGTCCTTTTGAGAGTAGCTAACGTCATATTATAGGCGATCTTTTGGGCCCACTCCACAGTGCTCCGTGCCAGCGCAGTTTTCCAAATGTCTTTATCTAAGAAAATTGAGAAAAGCTGATGTTTGAAATAGTGCATAGAAGAACCACCTGGTGGCAGGTGGCAAAGTGAAGAAAGGGAAATCTCCTCTCCACTTTTAGGGGAGAGAGGCTGGAAGGGGGCTCCCACAAAAGGTACCCCCCTCCCACTTAAAAAAAGGGGGGGGGGGGGGCGACTTTGCAAAACTGATAATGACAAAGAATGACTTAGCAAAAATGAATTTATAACTAAATCCTGGCCCCGTGGCTCAATAGGTAGATAGGCAATCAGTTACTTATCGCGAGGATGCAGGTTTGATCTCGGCCATGACTGCTTTGTTACAATAGAGACAAAACGCAAGGCGTGTTAAAAAGAAAGTAAGAATTTATTGAGAGAAGCAGTTAAACATTGAACAATCGCTTGCACAGTTTCCATCAATAAAATAATAATATCCTATTCCCTCCTTGAGACTAAATGAGCATGAAATGGATTGCCCGAAGGGCGTGGCATGGCTAGGTTGGCTATAGGCATTGGAATTCACCCTTGCATATTATCCTTGTGCTTTTTTAGTGACCTTGGCCCACATGCTTCTGTTCTATGAGTTAAGCAGAGTGCATAGTTTGCTTTTGTGAGTTCAGGAGCTTCTGCGTCTCTTAACTTAACAGCATTCTCAACATTCTTAGCCCTTCCTGGGGATTTACATGTTGCTCTGTGCAGCGCCTTTCACTGCCTTTGTTTTTGTCTCCTGAAAAGCGTTTTTTCGATTTTTAGCTGCCTTAGCAAAGGTTTGAAGAGCAGAATGAATGAAAAAAAGTTTGAGAGGTTCAATGCTGGTTAACCGAATGTGGAGCGAAAGCTTTGGCTGCGGGCGACCGAGAGTTGCATCGAATACAACCAGCATTCCGTTGAATGTATCAAAGTTCACCGGCATTCTACGCAGAATCCACTTTCATGCCGTGAGCATGCGATGCTGGAAGACGCTTTCATGCTCCACTCGGTCAGCTCTCTGTGGCAGCACACACACATGCAGTGCATTCTCCTCTCAGCGCTGACGCGTGCATCTGCTGGGATGCTGCTACCCTCCTCCTCCTCCTCCTCCTGTGTAGTGAGTGCAGCCAGTGGCAGAACACGCAGCCCTCCTGTTGCGAAAACGTGTCTTGGCGCATGCGCACTGCTGCTCTTTTCAGGCATCGCAAAATGCGTGAAGGGTAACGTAGTGTAGCTTTTGCTACAGAAGGATGAAGATTTTGAATAAGAGTGAGAGGCACCGGTTAGAACACACAGCTTGAAAGGCTGCGAAGATTCTAGAGCAGTCTAATGTATCGGGAGACGAAGATTCTTTGTTTGCAGCACCAATAGTACTTAAAATCCTATTCTGGACTGTAGTATGATAGTTTCACAGTGACAATTGTTATACAGAGCCCTTCGCATTATATCTGGTCACAGAACCATGCTAATGTCATGGATCATCACATAAACAATACTATCTGCATTACCACCGTCAGTTACCCATTATGATTGCTGGTTGGCTTAAATTGCCACAAATTACCTAGGCCTTAATATGTTACTGTGCCCTAGCCTATACCAAAAACTAGCAGCAGGACAGTGACAGATTCCGCCGAGTTTAGTGCGTTACTTAGCTGATTGTAAACATTGGAAAAAATTTTTTCGGTATACTGCTTTGGAAGTAAATTTTCACGATGTTTTGTATAAGCTTATGTCCTGCTACAACTTAGCCGCGGTTTCTAAATGGGTTCGCTTTAGTTTGCTGAGAATTTAAGCAAAAAGCATTTCATGCGCAAACACGCTTGATTCAAGGAAACATCAGGAATTATGGAAGCGTTTCGTAATTGTAGTGTGGAAAATGTAAAACAAAGCCAGCCTCGAACGCTTAGACCTAGCGGAACTGGCTAAAAAAGAGCTAAAAAGAAGGAAAAAACGAAGCGTAAAAAAAAATAATGAACTGGATACGAAAAGCCTGTAAAGCCTGTAAGTGATGACTGGCTTGAAAATGACAAAGGCATGCAGTGACGCAATAGATTTAGGCAAATGTCATTTGAAAGGGTTCAGCTATCTATCTATGTTGATTCATTTCTTGATGGAAACCCTGAAGAGGAGAATGCAAGTGGCGGCAGAGCGTGGAAGAAAATGGTATGGTAGAGAAAAAAAAAATGAACACGCTTAGGGGAGAAAAAAAGGAGCGAAAGAAAAAAACACACACAAAAAAAAAATTCAGCAAGATAAATTCGTGAAATACAAGACAAGAAAATGCGCAATTAAAAGCACTATGTGCCCGGTAATAATTCTCTCTACAAATGCTATCGTGGACAGTGAGCCGTTTTGCAAATACAGACCGCAGTGCAGGTCAAATGAAGATTATGCAATAATCAACGGCTTCAAGGTCTTGCACTTCCATATAACATAAACAAAATTGAAAATGTGATCGCGAAAGAAAGAAACCTCCATGTAATGTCACAATGAGAGCAGGATGGAAGGCATTTCTGAGTGTTTGTTTAGAATTCAACGTTACGTATTCAGCAAGCAGTTATTAAAGACAGCAACTTCGGGGCCATGCCATCACCAACAACTGATATAGTTAAGGCACTGATATGGTGATGATTTTTGCTGGTCCGAGTGACTTTGCTATAGATGTGTTCTCTTGTATCTGACATAAAAGTATGAAAGTACTAAAGCTAAATGCCTGATATTCTGTGTGTTAGCCTCTATGCTTTCAGCATTGCCACATTTCATTACTTTCGGCTGTCTTCATTCAGCCAGGCAGAAATTTATCCATGCCAGGCAAAAAGAGCAGTGTGGGTTCGGGTTCAAGGACAGCTGAAAAGGTATTGGAATGTGAAAGGCTTAAATGGGACCAACATACTATGAAGATTGCAGGTGAAGAATGCAAGGTCTTTTTTGTCCTAGCATGTGAAATGGTGGCATAGTCTTCAAATAAAGTGGTGTTAACATTTAGATTTCTACACAGTTCACAGCACTGTGCAGGGTCCCCAATGATGTAATTGTTAGCGACGCTCCATTTCCAATGAAGAAACTGTTCCGTGAGAGAAAGAAGCCAATGCTATCTAGTGTATTGTTTTGCAGCATCACATGATGAATGGCAGCATGTAGGCAGAGGCAGCAGATCTGGTAAATCCAACAGCGGTAACATGACTCCTTCAAAACACTGAGGAGTAATTTGAGTTTTGTCATGGTTAATTTCATGAATACGTCATTTTAATTGCTAGTGCAAAACTACTTGACAGGCTTTCCCTACAAACTTCGTACAATCAAACTTCTGAATCTCGTCCTATTGTCCAAATCTATTTCAGTTTCCCTGAGCAGGTTTTTAATATCCACGTAAGTGTAGAAAGTGGACCTAGAGGACATGCATGTAATGAGAAGAATGAATAACTGATGGTTCATTATGATAGCAAAGTAGCTTTCAGGGGATGGAAACAGTGGTGTGGGACAGGACAATGTGAGATTGGATGATAAAATGAGGAAATTTGCAGGCACAGAGTGATCATAGCTGGCACAAGACAGGCTAATTGTAGATAAATGGGAAAGACCTACATTCTTTATTCAATGAATACCCCGCATAGCCCGAGGGCGCTACAGCAGGGGGGTTACAGAGTGGAAAAAAACACATCTTCATTTATGGAGCACACTTGATGACTTGAAAGCCGATTCCATTCACTGATGGATCGAACAAAAAAGGAACTGGCATACATGTTAGTTCTGGCACTGTATTCCAAAATTTTAAAACAATGATCTGTACGAGCAGAAACATAATGTGGCCTATGTAAGTATATTTCCTTTCGAATGCCTGTTTTGTTGTGGTAAATTTGGTACAACAGTTTAAGTCTTAATTTCCTTCTTCGAGAGGAGAGGGTTTCCCATCCTAATTCATTTTTCATGACGGTGCAGCTATCAGTTCTCGAGTACCGACAAAGGACAAACCTTGCTGCTCTATTTTGAATGTTTTCAGTTTTATTGCTGAGTGTTATTTGCCAAGGGTCCCATACGGCACAAGCGTATTCGAGCAGTGGTCGAACGTAGGTTAAGTAGGCTATTGATTTCAAACAAGGCGGCACGTGTTTCAGATTTCGCTGTATAAAGTTTAAGGTCCTGGCGGCTTTTGCAACTACGGTATCCACATGTGTATTCCATGAACAGTTGGAAGTGGCCAGGCTGCGAGACAATAGTGATGATACCTAATGAATCTCAGCCATTGCGTTTTTTGTCTGCATGCACAGGTCTTTGACTCAAGCGCGTTGAAGCAAGAAGTCAAGGAGGAACTATACAAGCTCTATCCACATGCCAAAAGGGCCCACCTAAAACGGGGAGGCAACTTTCCATTTTTGAGTCGCAGCGATGAGTTCACCATGCACCTTCAGGTGAGTGCATTCTACACCTCAGTAGCGGTTGGACACAAGTTTGGTATTGGTAGAAGTGGCGTTTACACATGGATGCAGATCTGTTATGCACAGGGTTTCTCTTCCTCTGACTGCATTAGAAATTCGCAGTGGTTCTGTGCATTTTAAGAGTCCATCAGCTGTTGTCACCTTGGTTGCGTGTGTCTGTCTACGCATGCATGTGTGTGCACTTGCACTTTTGTGGCTCCTGTTAGATCGGGTTGGCTGGTGTGGCATTACTAAAGACCAACTGCTGCTTTTCTTCAACAAGAGAAGAGGTCTCATCGTCACATATCTTGGTGGGAATTGCGGAGGTCCTCATGGCGTAGGCTCCGTTCTCGGAGCTAAACGCCACGCCGCTAGCTCGGGCCATATTCATGGGTGGGAAGAACAACACACCAAGGCATACATGGCCAACAGGCCAAGCTCCTTGTTGGGAGTTCCCAATTTTCTTCCCCGGTCGTAGCAGCATTCACGCGTTCCAATGTTGCGGCATCAGTCCGCTGGCCTGCCACTCGGTCACAGGCTGTACCGACGCCCCACAGGTCGTAAATCAGGGCAGCAGGCTCCGTCCCTTCATGCACCAGGCTTCTTGCAGAGCTTTGCATAGAAGAACAACACAGGCCTGCGTATCTACACAGGGCCGAGGTTTTTTTGCATGAGACATTTCGCAGTGTCCAGCTTGGTGGTCGGCAATGTTGGCATTTGGCAAACTCACCGATATCAGATAAATCCCGCTATAGTAAAAACTCTTTATAGTAAAGTGAGACTGAAGTCCCAGATCATCTTTCATAGGCAACTGTAAATTTCCCCCCTTTTATAGTAAAAACAATTTTGGTAAACATCGGTTATAGTAAAGTGCGCCTGGCCGCGGCGGTGACTCCCACGTTATGACATCGCCGCCCGCGCACTACTCAGAATCGTGAGGCAAAGATTTTTTGTATTTGAAAACAGAAAAAACACAGTGTGTTCTCTTAGGTGGCTTTACCACCAGACTTATCAGCACTCAGGAGAAGCCTGCTTTACGGAGGCCTCGAAGCCGTGAGGGAAAGCATGCAGCGCGTAAGAAGAAAAAAAAAAGTAAAGCTGTCTACAAGCATACAAAGGAGGCGGCGTGGACTGTAGTAAAGTGCCGAAAAGAATAGGGAAGGGGAAGAAACGGGCAAACATTCACAGCACTGTGCAGCACGAAGCATGAGGTAGTGGAGGAAAGAAGTGGAGGCGCCACTTGTGTGGTCTTGCAGCAGTTGATTGCCACAGGCATTTATCATTACCTTTTAAAAGACAGAAGCAGCAAAAAGTGGTACAGTGTTCATGCAAGGCCTTGGTTTTCACATGAAATCAAACTTGGTTGTATTCGTAGCCACATTGTCCTCATGCTTAAGAGGTACTTCCACAAGATGTAAAAAATTTTTATAACTGAAAAAAATTGCACTAAGAGGTGATAAGGTGAAAGGTATTTCAGAGCGTTTTTTTCTATTATTATTAAGCAGCAATACATGTTCAGTAAGTGCCGACTTAACTACCAGACAGCATCACAGGACCATGTCATCACCAACAACTGATATAGCAAAGACCCTGATATAGTAAAGATTTTTGGTGGTCCCAGTGACTTTACTATAAAGTGACTCTACTGTATTGTGTCTCGAGTCATGAAGATCTCCTCGCATTAGAACCACTTTCACGCGAGCTTGAGTGTCTGCCGTTTCTCCGTCGTCAGCTCGAGCTGCATAGGCAGCCGGCACCGCCGACGCTGCTGTGTGCATGATCTCATGCTCGGAGCACTCCCCCTTGTTTCAGCAATCTGGCTGGCTGGGGGCATTGTAGTGATGCCCACGGAGTAGCTGTGTGCATGATCCCACATGCACAACATTTAACAATCTTTCAGCAATATCACTGGCTGTGGGTGCAACAGAGCCGCTTTTTGGGTGATCTCAAGTGTTTGGCATTTTTCTATTATCACAGCAAGTTAGCTGGCTTCAGGTGTTGCAGCGATTCCCGTAGAGACCTCTCTGGAATCTGCTAGCCTCCGCGCCGTTCAGTCCATGCTTTTTCCTTTTCCACAGCCACTTTCTCTGGAAAGTACTGTTGGCATGGGTCTGCCTATCTGACCTTGGTCGTTCAGCTTGCAGCCGTGAAAGCATCTCAGCAGCCTCTTACTGCCCAACCCATCTGGGCGCACGATCCGTCACGATCGCATGGTCACATCACTGAATGCGTAGTTGCGCTTGAGGACCATGTCTTCATCCTGAAAGTCAATGTCTGTGTGCACTCAGTCATAGCTAGCCATCTCACTTGTAGCGTGTGTACTGTGGCTGCTGTTTGCATTCCCATTGGCACTTGCCATACTCTCGCACAATTGCCATGCTTGTCTTCAACACCTGCCATGAGCTTTGTGGCACCCTGGAGCAGCTTTATACCCAATCTCAGCGCTTGCTCCTTTGCTCTGAATAATGGCTTTACAGCCCTCAACTGAGGCGTCAATGTCTAGCCTAATGTTTTGTATCAAAGCTTTATCAAAGACCGGCAGGAAGTCTCCAACTCACTCATAGCATTACCAGCCAAACTAGATTTAATCAACGCCAACCAAACTACAAGTGGCTTCACAGTGCAATTTGGCCTGAATTGTTCAGAGGTTCTGTCTCTTCATTAAGACTTGCAACATTCTTATGACAAAAAGTGACCCTTGTCTCTCAAATTTTAACCTATAACAGGAACTTAACTGCTGAACACATCCTTGAGGGGGCATCCCTACTGTTACGAGATGCACGTGCTGTGGAGGCTTCCGCAACAGGGTGCTCCCCAGTGTGAGGAGCTTCTGCAAATTTGGTGCACAGCTGCTTGTATTGATATTGCATCTGCGATCACATATTCACACTCCCTTTTCGAACGGCATCTGACTGCTTGTGAACTGAACTTCTGAATGCGAGTGACCTCGCTCATCTCCACTGTCCTTCCACCAGGGCAAAACAATGGGATTCCGGTGCTTCTGTCATGGAGCCTCCTACAAGGCTTCATAGAATTTTAAGTTCCATTTTTATTTTTTATTTTTGTGGGCCTAGAGAAATGTTGAAGTTCCCTTCAGGTAATTGGAGCAGGTCTTTTAAAATCTAAATTAGCGGAGCTTTACTAGCCATCATGTTATTTTTAGTTACCAGCTACAAATAAATTCATTAATTAAATTTTGATACTCATTTTCATTATGCATACTACAGGTTGCATACTGGTTTCCAGTTCAATCAAGTATACCATGTAGCATCTTTGTGCACATCATGCTTGTTTTTTTTTTTTTTTCTTATATGATGACAAAGGAGTCTCATATCCATGCAAAGTCGCTCCAGTCAACTTGGCTCTCGACTCTTCTGATCCGCTCAACTTTGAACCTGGGCTCAGTGCACTTTGGCGGCGTTCTCACCCGCATTTTCCGCCATACAGACTGTGCACGTTGTTTTGAGCCAGCTGGCAAACGGACTTGACACATCTGCGGTTCTGGGTGGAGACGGACAAATGGCAACTTTGTTAGCTGGGCCAGTTGGCCGTCTTTCCCGAGCGGGTGTAACGGGTAGTGTCAGCAACTGGCAGTAGCTTGACAAGTAGCTCAGGAATGACTGGTTCGGCAGACTGCACCTGCGGTGTCACTTGAGGCGTATCGGAGTGGCAGTGGGAAGCCTCTGCCATCTGGCTATGCTTCGCATACTAGCCTGGATCTCCCAGCGGACTGATCAGATGACGTACTGCTTGGAATTCCACCATTTTTCCTGAGCTAGCCTCCCCAACTGCACTGCCAATGGAGCCCCACGTTGGTGCGCCATTTTGTGGTGGTTCTAATGGTGCCCGGACTCTGCTCTGAGCTGAAAGCCGTGCCGCTAGCTCGGGCCACTGTCATGGTCGTGAAGAACAACACACTGAGGCACAGCCAGTGGGCCAAGTTGTTTATTGGGAGTTCTCACTTTTCTTCCTCAGATGGTCGTAGCAGTATCGACGTGCTCCAATGTTGCGGAATCGTCTCTCTTTTCCTCCGCTACCGAGGCTGTCCATCGAAGTGAGCGGGGAGAGCGAAGGAGGGCCACTTGGTACGCTGCGCCTGTCCCTTTCACTCCCGCCCTCTCCTCAGTATCTCCGAGGGAAGGAGTCCAGGAGGAGAACACCCCTTGAGAATGAGAGGAGGGTGTTCGCCACATCCTGCGGGCAAGGGAAATATTGAATCCCCAAAATATGTTCGACATTTCTATTGCCTGCACGGCATGGCGAACACCCTCCTCCTGGCCTCCTTTGCTTTGAAGCACTACGAGAGGGCAGGGGTGAGACTGACTGATGTAGCAGACCGGGCAACCGTCCTTCGCCGTCCCCGCTCAACTCGACAGATAACCTCGGCAGCGGAGGAAGAGACACGGCACCGCGACGTCAGAGCGCGCAGATGCTACTATGGCCGAGAATGGAAATGAGGAATTCACGATAAGCAGCTTTGCCCACTGGCTATGTATACCTCAATGTGTCGTTCTTCCCTGCTTCCCTGCCACGGGTGCGGCGTGGCTTTCGGCTCTGAGGCCAGAGCCCGGACACCATTAGAATGACCACAAATCTAAGCATAAAAGATCAAAACACTCTTCTAGCTATGAAAAAGAAAGGACTGTATCAAGACTTTCAATATTCTAAGCGCTGTCAAGCAAAGCAAAAATAAATTAATGTTATGTAGCTGCTTTACTTTCACTCACAGCTGTTCAACTCTTGCACTTTGTCAAACAATTCCCAATGCTGTAAACACTTAGTGTTATGTTGTGTATATTGAAGCTTGGTGCATGTAAAAAGTTCTTTCTAGGTGCAGGGCCAAATACTAGTACTAGTTTAGATAACCGCATGCAGTGAAGTGTCACTGTCAATGAATATGCGTACTCAAAGCAGCACATGCTGATACATGCACAGTAAATTGATCAAGTAGTTGATGCTTAGCTGCATTGGCGTAGAGGTAGAACATCCGCCTCACGTGAAAGAGAACTGTGGTTGGAATCCCAGTGTCCCACCATTCCTCACTGGTTTATAAAAAAAAATATATCTGTGTGGTGATGGAATTGCACAAACAGGTTCGATGTGCAACCTATCTGGTGAACACATCGGAAACGCACTCCTTTGATATAGAGATATTAAAGCTAATCAATAAGCATAAAGTGGCCGACATAAGGAAGTATAACATGGGGAAATTGAGCATGCTCTGAAGAATGAGGGTAGCCTTAAAGCCGTGAAGAGAAAATTGGGCATAGGCAAAAATCGGTTTTATGCACTAAGGGACAAGGCGGGCAATGTCATCACGAATGTGGGCAAGATTGTCAAAGTAGTTGAGAAGTTCTATATTGATCTGTATAGTAGCCAAAGTAGTCGGGACAATAATGAGATAGGCAGTAGTGAAAAGCAGTCAGACGTTCCGCCAGTGACGAAGGATGAGGTGAAAACTTTAGGAAGCATGAAAAGGGGGAAAGTAGCTGGGGAGGACCAGGTAACTACAGATTTGTTGAAGGACGAGGGGGGGATATTGTGCTAGAAAAACTGGCCACCCTGTATATGCATTGACTGGTGTCATTGACGGTATCAGAGTCATGGAAGAACACTAATATTATCTTAATTCATAAGAAATGGGTAGCTGAGGAGTTGAAAAATTACAGGCCAGTCGGCTGACCATCTGTTACTTATAAAGTGCTTACTATGGTAATCGCTAACAGGATCGGGATAATCTTAAGACTTCAGTCAGGCAAAAGATCAAGCAGGAAACGGCACTTTAATTCGGAAAGGGCACTTTAATTGGTCATATCCATACCATCAATCAGGTGATAGAAAAATTCTCGGAATATAACCAGCCTTTATACATAGCATTCATTGATCACAAAAAAAGCACTTGACTCTGTAGAAACCTTGGCAGTCATACAGGCATAGCGAAATCAGGGTGTAGACAAGCCGCATATAAAAGTACTGGAAGATATCTATAGTGACTGCACTGCAACTATAGTTCTGCATAAAGAAAGTAACGAAATTTCCATAAAGAAAGTTGTTTGGCAAGTAGACATGATCTCCCCAGTACTATTCACAGCTTGCTTAGAGGAAGTAAGAGACTTGGAATGGGAGCAGTTAGGGATAAGGGTAGATGGAGAATACCTCAGTAATCTGCGATTCGCTGATGACATTGCCTTGCAAAGTAACTCAGGGGACGAACTGCAAAGAATGATTAATGACCTAGACAAGAATAGCAGAAAGGTAGCTAGGCTTAAAAATCAATACGCAGAAGACTAAGGTAATGTTTAACAGCCTCGGGAAGGAACAGCAGTTCACAATAGGTAGCGAAGCACTGTAAGTGGTAAGCGAATATGTCTACTTAGGGCAGGTAGTAACCGCAGATCCAGACCATAAGAGGGAAAAGGGAAATTGCAGATCCAGACCATGAAAGGGAAATAACTAGGAGAATAAGACTAGGATGGAGCGCATTTGGCAAGTATTTGCAAGTTATGACTAGCAGCTTACCGGTATCGCTCAACAGGAAAGTAAAACAGTTGCATCTTACCTGTACTCACCTATAGGGCTGAAACATGGAGGCTAACCAAGAGGGTACTACTTAAGTTGAGGACAACGCAGCGGACTATGGAAAAAAAAATGATAGGGGTAACATTAAGAGATAGGAAGCGCACAGAGTGGGTCAGAGAAATAACTCAAGTTACTGACATTCTAGTGGAAATCAAGAAGAAGAAATGGGCATCGCAGGGTGTGTAGTGCATAGAGAGGACAACCGGTGGTCGCTTAGGGTAACAAATTGTATTCCAAGGGAAGAGAAGCATAGCAGGGGGTGGCAGAAAGTTAGGTGGGCAGATGAGTTTAAGAAGTTTGCAGGGGTCAAGTGGATGCAGCTAGCACAGGACCGGGTTCAGTGGAGGAGTACGGAAGAGGTCTTTGCCCTGCAGTGAGTATAGTCTGGCATGGTGAACTTGTGTATGAGCTTGTGTCTGGCATGTGAAAGCAAATAATAGAATAGCATTTTAATGGTTGGCAACATATTCAAAAAGCTTTTGTAAAATGTTTTTCCTCCTGGAATTTTTTTTCTTCCAGATCCACCTGCGCCAGTTTGATGGAACGCGCTATGCCGCACGAGAAACTGAGCCAGTATCCAACAGCCAGTCTGCTCCTTCCTTATGAGGTCAACATATGCTTCATCAGCCCCAGTGCCTTGAATTCTTTTATCAGCCTCTGTACAAATATTACTTGAATATAGTTTGTTCTTAAGACAGTCATGAGACTGCATTATAAAAAATTTGGCTCAAAAAATATAACTTTGTCCTGCTTTTCTGCAGTTTGTCCGCATTGTTTGATTTAAATTACTCTTCTCACTGTGGAAGAGAGAAAATGGTTTCGAATATGCAGAATTGGACGAGAACTTGACACATTTCGCTTGCATGTGAGTACAAACTCGTATTGGGTTGCTTGGCGCCCACACTTCACAAAAGATTAATGCTGAGTGTGTACTGTGTAATGCATTTACAAGACAGCCATCACCTTAACTTTTGTGCCGAGTCTGATCAAAGAAACTCTGTGACAGCTGGCTGGCGCATGTCCTAGCTGTGGCAGCCGCAATTCAACAAAAACACATAAAATATGGGAGATGATCAATAAGCCCTTCGCTGCATCATCCTTCATAGCCTATGTCAAACTTTAGGATGTTTAAAATTGCATACACACTCACCCATGCAGTGCAGCCCATATAAAGGCCTCAAAGTTGCTGTATTATGTTGTAATGCAATTAAGTTGTACTGTGCAGAGTTCAAAATCTGCAGTGAGTAAGGAAATGCTGGTGCTGACCCCTAGGTGACTGTGCGCATATGCAGTGAACGAACAGAACCTTCCGATTCACATTCCATTCTGCAAACGTGTTGAGTAAAGGAAAGGCAGAAAGCTTTTATCGAAGATATGAGTGACATGTTGGCATATAGTGCGGGTACAGCACTTAACACCAGCAGTGGAAGCAAAAACATGCTGCAGCAAAAGACAGTGGTGAGCAGTCCAATTCTACAGCCTTGCAAGCACAGCCTCAAAAAAGCAACATTGGTGCTAGTTACAGTGCCTGTCTGGTAGCATTTCAGCGTTTGTACAAAGCGTACACCAGAAGATATGTCTTCACACACACAGTTTATTTGCTGGGAAATTCAGATTTGCCAACTGTCTCAACACTGTTGCTACTGTCTGACCTGGGTGTAGAGCTTCCCAAGACTGGCCAAAGAGGCATGCTTATCATGGACCATAGAAACACTGTCATGTGTGTCAACAGTGTGTTTTCATAAAGTAACAGTAACCAGACCACTCACTGTTGCTCACCTAGGATAGGTTATGAACCTACTCAGCCAAACAGAACTGAATAGGTAAATAATGTTCCACAAAAGTCTTTGCAGGCAAAATGATTGGAAAAGTTACCTAGCTTTTTTTGTTTAAATACCTTGTGATTTTGCATGTGATCATGCGAGGTGCAGAGTACATGACAGTTAAGTGTAAATTTCAGACATCTGAACCACTTCACTCCAGAAAGGTGCAGCCAGAGCTTCTACTTTTTACCATGCAATTTTGCAGTAATAGCTGCTGCAGGGGTACACTGAAGACAAATTGGCATGTATAGATAGGGTACAGCAATTTAATCACATAGAAGCCACTCTTACCAAAACTTTTCTTGAGCTAGAAAGCACAGATTAATAAATTGCTGGTGTTGCCATCAACAACCACTTTAGCAACTAAAATGTGTGCCTAGACACAGACTTTTGGGCACAAATCTCGGAAGGGCATCATGAGTTTGAATTGAATGGCAAGATTTTTGAACTCAACTATCTCAGCGAAACGAGTCTTTTGTTGCTAGACAAATGTCCACTGGGTTGAGCATCAGCAACGAGGATGTAAGGTGCTGCGCAAAAGTGGAGAGACCATGCAGTTTGACAAAATTGCATGCCAGCGTTTCCTGGCGACGCAGTGGCTGTTTTCAGGTTTGCATATGGTAACCCCCATGATATAACTTGCCCGCTTCCCGAGTAGTTTTATTAGACGCCCATATTTAAATAGCAGTCACAGCAGCTCATGCGGTCTCTCCACTTTTGCGCAGCACAGTACAAGAGATTTCCAGAAAATAATGTACATCGTTTTTCTTTTGTGTGTGTGTGTGTGTGTGTGTGTGTGTGTGTGTGTGTGTGTGTGTGTGTGTGTGTGTGTGTGTGTGTGTGTGTGTGTGTGTGTGTGTGTGTGTGTGTGTGTGTGTGTGTGTGTGTGTGTGTGTGTGTGTGTGTGTGTGTGTGTGTGTGTGTGTGTGTGTGTGTGTGTGTGTGTGTGTGTGTGTGTGTGTGTGTGTGTGTGTGTGTGTGTGTGTGTGTGTGTGTGTGTGTGTGTGTGTGTGTGTGTGTGTGTGTGTGTGTGTGTGTGTGTGTGTGTGTGTGTGTGTGTGTGTGTGTGTGTGTGTGTGTGTGTGTGTGTGTGTGTGTGTGTGTGTGTGTGTGTGTGTGTGTGTGTGTGTGTGTGTGTGTGTGTGTGTGTGTGTGTGTGTGTGTGTGTGTGTGTGTGTGTGTGTGTGTGTGTGTGTGTGTGTGTGTGTGTGTGTGTGTGTGTGTGTGTGTGTGAAGCAATAATCATTAAAAATTCACGAAAACTTATCCATTGGAACTATATTACTTTTCAGTGTAATCGCTATCAACATGTATGACATAGCACTACCAGTGAGCAAGAGCACCCTCAGGCTCTTGATGGCATTCCAGGGCCAGGTATAGCAGGCAATAACACCCAACCTTGCACCAGACTGAAAACAAAAAAAGCAATGGCCAGATTTGGCTGGAATGTACTGCACACTCCTATCATCCTTGCAGTCCTGACTTGTCTGATTTCCGTCTTTTTGTGCAACTTGAAAACAGAGTCATTTTCACCGTGAAGACAGCTGCACCAGAGGGGGAAAATGGTAAGAAGGCATGCGACTCTTGTTCAACTGCGTACAGGGACATAAAAGTTGGCGGTGCTTACATTGAAAAATAATCTTGGTTCGACAGAATACTTTGCTAGTTTCACGAATTTTGAACGAGGAGTGTTAAAAAAAAAAATGAAGGGGCATTACTTTTTTGCTAGGAAGTGCAAATATTGGAGTTTTTGAACACCAATATGGGGATGAAATGCCTTCGAAAAGTATCTAATCAGTAAAAATAAAATAAAAAATTAAAAATAGGAAACACTGTTTGTCTTAATTATTTTGGAATTCACATGGGTATTTGAAAATAAAATTAAATGAGAATTCTACAGACGTGTATACCCAACTGAAAAATAATCCTGTATTAATTTTACATACGATTCCACATACTGTTTTGCACAGGAAGAACCTGCATGAAAATGGGTTGACCGTAAGATGGAATTATAGACTGAATCTGAAAAAACTACCGAGAACCAATTTCATCACAGTAACTTTATCTCTTGAACACCTGCATGATGGTTGTCTGCATTTGAGAAGAAACCTAAGTGAGGAGGACGTTACTTACCAGTTTTGTCAAGTGTTTTGCTTTGCGCAAAGTCTGGAAAGCCCTCTTCACAGAAGGGCCGGTCAGGTACCTCTTACAAAACAGCCCCATCACATTTTGAGAATGCTTCACACTGCGTATTGCATTGCGCTGAAGTATGCAGTGTAGTGAAACAGCGGGGAATTTTTGATGTATTCAGTAATTTTCGAATATTCGAAAATTCCAAACATGAGTTTGCCAAACACGAGTTGAATTACAAACATGTTCGATTTGTATTCAAAATCTGGAAAGTTTGCACACCCCTACTTTTTGTGCACTCCTTGTTGAAGTAGTAGTGGTAGTAGTCTGTGGTTTAATCAGAAATTTGTAACCACAGCAACCACCCAGGCGGTTACCATGAAAGGAGAAGGGGGATGATAGCTGTAATGTCACTCAGAATATAGGAGGAACGTGGGGCAGCAATGCACATGGTCTGAACCCAGCGACACAAGTAACAGTGCACTTCTCCCTCATTACTGCGTCCGCTGATGATACGACTTTCCAAAACACACGCA